>NC_053392.1:184465355-185109806 GCF_905171765.1 Bufo bufo
GCTCCATCTGACATCTGGTATTGTAGGTGGCATCCTGTTACAGTGCCATGCTCAAATTCAGTGAGTTCTTTAGAATGAGCCATTTTTTCACAAATGTTTATAAAAGTGGAAATGGGACAAAATGAAACACCTGAACTAAATGATTTCATGATTGTGTTCTCATACTTGTCCATATAGTGCATTTTGATCAAGCTATACAAACCCACTTGTCAACTTCACCGCAACCTACAAGTGGGTCTTTATGATACCCGGTGCGACACTGCATGGCGAGTAATACCACTGCAGCACAGCACTAGCGAAGGGAGCGACCCAGTAGCCCAACAGCACCCCTTCTGCCAAGCTAAGCCCCTTTGGCTTTGAACCATACCACCCCGCAGGCACAGCATTACAGCCGCCATGCAGCAATGTACCCTGTGAACAGATCACAGAAGCTCCTATACTCCATTTTAGGCTACTTTCACACTTGCGTTCAGAGCGGGTCCGTCTGGTGTCTGCACAGACGGATCCTCTCCTATAATGCAGACGTTTGGATCCGTTCTGAACGGATCCGTCTGCATTATAGTTTAAAAAAAATTCTAAGTGTGAAAGTTGTTCAGACGGATCCGTCCAGACTTTACATTGAAAGTCAATGGGGGACGGATCCGTTTGAAAATTGAGCCATATTGTGTCATCTTCAAACGGATCCGTCCCCATTGACTTACATTGTAAGTCTGGACGGATCCGTTTGCCTCCGCACGGCCAGGCGGACACCCGAACGCTGCAAGCAGCGTTCGGGTGTCCGCTTGCTGAGCGGAGGCTGAACGCTGCCAGACTGATGCATTCTGAGCGGATCCGCGTCCACTCAGAATGCATTAGGGCAGTACGGATGCGTTCGGGGCCGCTTGTGAGAGCCTTCAAACGGAGCTCACAAGCGGAGCCCCGAACGCAAATGTGAAAGTAGCCTAAGAATGCATTCACCAGACTCACAACGCACCGCGCCAGTATGGATCACACTGGTCTAACTTTTACTGTTTTGCTATTCTGGATTTGGCTCTCAGGAGATGCCCTTATATTCTTAGAAACTGGCATCAATGTTTAGCTGCTGGCTGTGAAAATGTTGAAAGCACCGTGTGGTAAAGTATATTGCAATGCTCATCAAGTCACAACCCGCTCACCGAAAATATGAGTTTTATAATTAAGCCCTCTGGTTACGAGGCAACCGTGAATGTCTCCAGCAACCTGCAGGCATGAAAAGAAACTCAAGCCAAGGTGTACCTCTGTATTGGTGTGGTTGCCATCTATCATCTCCTGTTGGGCATCGTGCTCTCTGGAAATGAATTGTAACAAAGGATTGATTTTGAGGCGTGAGTGAAGAAAGCGTGTGAAGCAAAGTAAGAACTTGTCCTTTAATGGTAAGATTGGGGATTTAGCTGCTCTGTCACGAGGTGTGGAAAATGAGGTTAAACAAAACACCAGTGTGATGAATCCAAACCATTTCTGACATTGTTTTAACCCCTTTCCACCCAGTACATTGCAGAAAGTGGATCATTCCTGCGAGACGCCATACTATCATGATGTACTGATGGTGCAGACACAGGTATTGAATACCTCTCTAACAGCCGGGATCAGAAATAATCTGATCCCAAACATTTACCGTAAGTGCTTAGATTCAGTGGCGTCGCCAGGGGGGGGCCAGAGGGGGCCACGGCCCCCCCTACATCATGCTGTGCCCCCCCCAACTAAAATACCCGTGCCCCCCCAAGTTAGCTGCCGCAGTCGGGCACAGCCAGGGAGATGAGCGCTTCCATAGCACTCATCTCCATAGTCATCTGCCGGCCTGTGTGCTGAGGCAGGGGAGGGAGAGGCGTGTCCCTTCCCCTTTCTCTGATAGGCTGCCGGCCTAGTGTCTGCAGCCTATCAGAGGCCGCCGGCCGGCGCGATGACGTCATCGCGCCGCCTGAGCCATACAGCGCGGGACACAGGCCGGAAGAAGAGGCCTGCATCGCATCGCTGACATGGAGGTAAGTATGATTTTTTTTTTTTTTTTACAACAGTGTTACTGGCACATTGGGGGGGCAGCTTATTACTGGCTCTTGGGGGGGGGGGGGCAGCTTATTACTGGCTCTTGGGGGGGCAGCTTATTACTGGCACTTGGGGGGGCAGCTTATTACTGGCACTTGGGGGGGCAGCTTATTACTGGCACTTGGGGGGCAGCTTATTACTGGCACTTGGGGGAGGGGGCAGCTTATTACTGGCACTTGGGGGGGGCAGCTTATTACTGGCACTTGGGGGGGGGCAGCTTATTACTGGCACTTGGGGGAGGGGGCAGCTTATTACTGGCACTTGGGGGAGTGGGCAGCTTATTACTGGCACTTGGGGGGCAGCTTATTACTGGCACTTGGGGGGCAGCTTATTACTGGCACTTGGGGGGGCAGCTCATTACTGGCACATTGGGGGGGCAGCTTATTACTGGCACTTGGGGGGGGCAGCTTATTACTGGCACTTGGGGGGGCAGCTTATTACTGGCACTTGGGGGGGGGGGCAGCTTATTACTGGCACTTGGGGGGGGCAGCTTATTACTGGCACTTGGGGGGGCAGCTTATTACTGGCACTTGGGGGGGGCAGCTTATTACTGGCACTTGGGAGGGCAGCTCATTACTGGCACATTGGGGGGGCAGCTCATTACTGGCACATTGGGGGGGCAGCTCATTACTGGCACTTGGGGGGGGGCAGCTTATTACTGGCACTTGGGGGGGCAGCTTATTACTGGCACTTGGGGGGGGGGGCAGCTTATTACTGGCACTTGGGGGGGCAGCTTATTACTGGCACTTGGGGGGGCAGCTTATTACTGGCACTTGGGGGGGGGGGCAGCTTATTACTGGCACTTGGGGGGGCAGCTTATTACTGGCACTTGGGGGGCAGCTTATTACTGGCACATTGAGGGGGCAGCTTATTACTGGCACGTGATGGGGGGCTTATTACTGGCACGTGATGGGGGGGCTTATTACTGGCACGTGATGGGGGGCTTATTACTGGCACGTGATGGGGGCTCTTGTTACTGGCACGTGATGGGGGGCTCTTGTTACTGGCACGTGATGGGGGGCTCTTGTTACTGGCACGTGATGGGGGGCTCTTGTTACTGGCACGTGATGGGGGGCTCTTGTTACTGGCACGTGATGGGGGGCTCTTGTTACTGGCACGTGATGGGGGGCTCTTGTTACTGGCACGTGATGGGGGGCTCTTGTTACTGGCACGTGATGGGGGGGCTCTTGTTACTGGCACGTGATGGGGGGGCTCTTGTTACTGGCACGTGATGGGGGGCTCTTGTTACTGGCACGTTATTGGTGGGCACTATAGGGGCATCTACTGAGGCCACAAAGAAGGGGTATTTTATATGGGGGGGCTCTGTACAGTAGCATTTTATACTGGGACACATGGTGGGTACTATGGGGAAGGGGGGAGAGGAGTACTATGGAGTCATCTACGGGGGGCACTAAGAAGGGGTATTTTATACTTGCAAATTATGGGGGACACTGAGGGCATCTACTGGGGCACGATATAGGGGGCATTTTATACTGGTACATTATGGGGGGCACTAGGAGGAAGGGGGGAGAGGAGCACTATGGGGGCATTTACTGGGGGCACTATATAGGGGTATTTTACACTGGCACATTATGGGGGACATTAGCTCAACTTGGGGCATTACAAGGGGGTATTTTTTGCACTGTCAGATTATAAGGAGAATTATTTCTACTGGGGGGGCATTATGGTGGTCTTTATTACTCCCCCATGGTATGACCCCCTAGTAGCAGCACCAGCCTCTCCCTGCTCTGCTATCCATCTGCCCCTTCTCCAAATACTTATTATGAAATCTTTCTCATTAGGATGAAACAGAACATCAGCTCCGCTGAGCCCCCGGCCAAAGTGTGGAAGTGGCGCCCGAGATCCCCAAGGGCCAAGCCAAGTAATTGTAAGTTTTCATGTGAAATATGTTTGTTATACACATATAGCATCCACTGTGCCACACAATGTACAGTATACCGCTACACTGTGCCACAGAATATACAGTATACCTCTACACTGTGCCACACAATGTACAGTATACCTCTACACTGTGTAGTCTGTTCTATAAGCACCATTGTTCTGTGGCGGTGGACAGAAAATAATCTGGAAGTGCCCCTCCCGAGACCAGGCTCTGGATCCGCCACTGGTCTGGACTGCTCACAGGAGTGTACATTTCTTCTAAACTGTAATCCGTTTGCTCTGACCTGCAGAAATCAGCACTCGCTCGGTAACAACTAACAGGCAGTACCTGAAGGCTGTAGCCTGGCCCTGTTACCGAAGCTAGCCGAGTGGTGTAAGGTTAAGGTATTAGTAGAGATGAGCGGCCCTTGAATCCGGATTTAAAGTTAGTTACTGCAGGATATGGATTACAGTTTAGAAATGTCAAATGTACACTCCTTTGAGTGGCGGGGAGAGAGATCTGTGGATGACACTGTTATAGAGAGGGGGAAATGGGGATGACACTGTCATGGGGTGGATCTGTGGATGACACATATAGCATAAGATGCTATATACGGTATGTGTCATCCACAGATCCCCCTCCCTATAAAAGTGTCATCCACAGGCAGCTAGGACATGTTGAAATCTGAGTGATTTTTTTATTTATTTATTTTTTAAACCACAGACAGCGGGACTTTTCTTCCCTGTTGCGGTTTTAGGTATTGGGTAAAGTATCGCAGCATTTCTAAGCATACTTGTGTAAATGTATCGTTGTTATAGCTGCCCCCCTACTTTTGTCCTGGCCCCCAGTGTGCCCCCCCAAAATTTGAAAGCTAGAGACGCCACTGCTTAGATTCCAAGGTGAACAGGGACCGTGGAACCTATGTGACTTTAGAGAAGGAGGGGGTTCCCTTTCTAAACCCACTGCAGTCCCTGCAACGAGATTAACAAAAAAGTATTCACCCAAAGTGCATGAGTCCAAGGTCTGTGGAGTTCCAGCTATTGTCCTCTGTTTCCTCCAGCATCACACGGCAGAGTCCATACTGGAGGTGAATGGAGCGTGGTCAAAGCTACCTGCGAAGTTTCGAGTGAACTTCACCCCTTTGCTCAAGCATGCGTGTAAACCCCTTCACCAAACTTTAATAACACAATCAATTGAGACATAAACAATCCATAAAATCAGAATATAATTTCAAAGGGATAAAAATAGTAAGAACAAAATATATTAATACTTACAGTATATACTATAAGCATATAACCATATATATATATATCAGGGCTTGACAAATTTCCTTGGAATCTAGGAGCCAGCTAAAAAAGTTAGGAGCCAGGCGGAGCCGCGTCATAAAGCCCCCAGTAGGTGCCCGCATAGTGCCCCCCCCCCCCCACTTCTCCATAGAGCCCCCCCAATAATGCTGTATACCATGTTACATATACCGCCGCTCCGTCCCCGGACCCTATTGACTATAATGGGGACGGGGGTGGAGCTCCGGCGCAGCATGGCAGTTCGCGGTGAGAGGCTGCCGGACTAAAAAGTTGGACATGCAGTACTTTTACCATGCACTGCCCCCATTATAGTCAATGGGGACGGAGCTGTGGTCCGGCGAAACAGCGGAAGGACGGATCTGACAGGGTGAACCGCCTGCCAGATCCATCCTGCCGCAAGTGTGAAAGTAGCCTTAGTTCTATAGCTACTGAATGAGACAGGAGAAGGGATGCCTTTAACATATAGATCTCCTTGAGAAGCCAATTTGATCCTAAAGGGTTAATTCACACTGTAATCTGAACTGTGTCCTGTCACTGTCACATCACTGCTGCAAAAGCATCAGCCACAGCCTCAGTGTAAACTGTTCTAGAGTCTGACTGACGGCTCTTTTAACTCAATGAATTGAATGAGTCACTAACTGTAGGATCTTTAGATTCTTTTAACTTGTGACTCATTCGATTCATTTCTATTCTAACTCCCTGTACAGACGGGTCAGAGCTGCTGGTGCTTGCCTTGCCTCAGCTCTGATTGGTTGGTGGGCGGGGAGGGGAGGGGCTGGCAGAAGCAGCTTCCACTCTAGGATCAGATTACACTCCTCCCGAGCCCCTCCCCTCCCTGCTGCCAGCGTCTCTGCTATTGTGTGCTGTGACGGAGCTGTTTCAAACGGTGCTGCCTCGGGACAGAACGGCAGCTCCGCACCCATCGCCCGGGCACCTTTGAAAACGGGCTGACAAATACCCAAGCGCCAGGACTAAATTCCTGGTCGCCATGGCGACCTGGGATTTGTCGAGCCCTGATATATATATATATATATATATTTATACATACACAGTAATATATATATATATATATATATAATCTTTATATCAAATGCTGTAGTTACAACGCTCCACTAAAAATATAAGACAGGGGTCTCTAAACTCGGCCCTGAGCTTCTAAAGCTACTTTTACACTTGCATTGTTAGTTCCGGTATTGAGATCCGGCAGAGGATCTCAATATTGGAATTAGGGTCCATTCACACGTCTGTAAAATGGGTCCGGATCTGTTCCGCAATGTTGCGGAACGAATCCGGACCCATTCATTCTCTATGGGGCCGGAAGAGATGCGGACAGCTGTCTGCATCTGAATTTCCGGAGCACGACCCCGATCTTCCGGTCTGCGGCTCCCGAAAAAAATAGAGCATGTTCTATTCTTGTCCGCAATTGCGGACAAGAAGTTTGGGGGTGCCGGCCAGGTGTATTGCAGATCCGCAATACACTACGGACGTGTGAATGGACCCTTACACAGATCCATTTTGATTTTGCACATCAGGATGCATCCGTTCCGTTAGGATGCAGTTGTGTGACATCAAAACAAAAAAACGGATACATCTCTAAGTACATTGAAAGTCAATCCATCACCACTGACTTACATTGTTCTCTTTCCATTCAGAATGCATGAGGACTAAATGGAAACGGTATTGAGATCAGAAAACAACAACGCAAGTGTGAAAGTAGCCTAAACAGACTACAGAAAAACACTAAAGCTGCAAAGTTCATTTCATTCATTGGGGCTTTCAGTAACTAATAATACAATCCAGTAAGTCTCTGAAGTAGTTTTTTTATTTTATTTGATGTACATTGGATCCCTCCATTTCCACCAAAGCACACCATCTCAAATTTTACACCTTATGCCATTTTTGGAAAAGGAACCACCACTATATGTTGACATCAATTTCCTTAAAGGGGTTGGCTGCCATTCTCCGATCACTGCTATGGAAGTGCCAAAAATGGCTGCGCATTAACTCCGCTAACTCTGGCATTCCCATAGCCGTGAATGAACGGTGGCTGTGCTTGCGTGGTGGCATTGTTGGCATATCCTAGCAGTATGTCTTCAATCTCTCAGTTGGGACAACCCCTTTAATTTATCTGAGTGTATCAGACCACTAAATATATCAGGGGCCATTATACAACCAATACTAGCCGCACATACATCACTCATCGTCTGATTCTGGATACTTTATACACAGCGGAAGCACAGGAGAGTCAGGTAAGGGCATATTGGGGGAGATTTTCATCTCTCTTGTGCCAGACAAGTGGCCTTAAAAAGCTGCAAGTTGTGTATTTGCCAGTGCCTTCTTTTTGTGCAACCCTCGCCAGGGGCGTGACAAGGACGGGGAAGGGGCATGGCCAACAACAGAGACAAATTTATCTTTATTTATGCCAGTTTTCTGGTGCAAACGAAGCCAGTAATATGCAGCAGCTCCGAGCTGTCGTAGATTTCTGTTTAGGCGCGCGGACTGCCGGAGGATGCGCCTCATTTATGATGAGGCCTTCAACTCATCATAAATGTCAGTGCAGGGGACACAAGACCGATGTAGAAAGTGCCTGTCTTGCTAAATCTCCCCCATTGTCTCCATACAGCTCTTGAAAGGAGCATAATGGTCTCTGTCAAGACGCCTTAAGGATGGAGGGGTATGTTGGAGACTAAGTCTGCGCCATGTACCATGGGCCTCATGTGATGGCAGCGGGATTACAAAATCCATTTGTAAGCAGTAAAATCAAGTCTGCAAAGATTTTGGGATCAAAGCAATCCAGTGCGTCCTCTGATATCTTTCATGAACCTGCCTCTGCTCCGCTCACCTCAGAATGCCCCCCCTTGAGCCCAGTTTTTGGCAGGCGTCGTGCTGCTGGGTTGAGAAGAAGCTAAATGCAATCTTAAAGCAGTTTAATCAAGGGCAACAATTCTGGAGTTTATATCGCAATCTGTCATTTACCATAGCAGTCCCACAGATTGCATCCCAATAGGCTTTTAGAGTCACGCATTTCCATGACACTTACTCCGCACTGTTCTTCTGAACCATCTTGTTTTAAATTAGAGAAACAGCCGCTAAATCCTACTCACAAGTAAAACCCCTTAATGCCATCTGCACTCCTCCGAACACATCCCTCGCTGTTTGCATGCCTTCTGTGTACTCGGGAACGTATGATCAATTGCCAGTTTACAAAGATGGAATCCATTTTTCTCGACCTGCCAGGCCCTGACTCTTTTAGATGAGAAAGTCTAGCATTTGAAATGTAGGCTTCAAAAAGGTTTATAAAAATACATAGAAAAAACGAACATCTGAATGAAAATTGCTTGGACTTCTCAAGAACGAGAAGGGACTTTTTTTCCCATACACAAGGAATAGAGTGGGCGGCAATTAACATGATGCTTTTTGTGAATTTTGCTTCACTGGAGATTGCAAAATGGCTAAAATAATCATCAGTTTCAAACTCGGCGGTAGAGTTGCTTTGAGAAGATGGCCTACCATAGTCTCACACAGTTATTTACCAGTTTACAGCTGCTAAATAGCTTGTCAACAATGCAGAAGCCAGTAAATGACATCAATTCAAGCCAGTTGCCACCGATACCCAGCTGTCCCTACAGTCTCCAAACACCATTAATGAGAGAGCAGAACAGCAGCAGGAGGCCCAGGGGCCACGTCACTTTGTAGAGTAGGCAGTATAGGCTATATAAGTAATAAATGGTACATCGAGAGGTTGTAACCTGCAATCCCATTTGCTATCTACTTGACAATTGTCGTCTGTTAAAAAAGCCAAGCAATTGTCTAAAATAAACAGTGGTTTTGCTGAAGGTTACAGAATAAGGCAAGCTCTCCAGAAGCTCTCCTTCCTTAGATGAGTGTTTTAATGCATCAATATAATGAATAGCAAATATTACTATTATGAACGATGAGAATGAAGTGCTAAATGAGGAGCAAATGAGCAGGGAACCATCAGCCTTATCATAAATACCATACTAATCGTATGTAGGGTTGTTTTGATACCAAAATTTTGATTCGGTTTCGATACCGTAAAAAGGTATTGCGATACTCGATACCACGCAAAAAAAATAAAACGCCAAAAAAAGCCGCGTGCATTCCGCATTTATGGAATGTCCGGCCCATAATCGAACAGTCCTATCCTATTTTTGGGGGGACAAGGTGACTAAAAAATATGGCGAATCGCGTGGATTTTATTTTTTATTTTACGGCTTTCACGGCATAGGAGATTTTTAAAATATTTTAATAGTTTGGACTTTTCGCACGTGGCGATATGTAATATGTTTTTTTATTTGTTTATATATTTTATATGTAAAATTGGGAAAGGGGGTGATTTATACTTAATATTTTGGTGTTTGTTTTTTTAACTTTTTTTTAACTTTTTATTTAATAACTTTTTCCCCCCCTTAGGGGCTAGAATTTAGGATCTTTTAATCCCTTGTCCTATTCACCCTAATAGATCTCTATTAGGGTGAATAGGTCCTCACACTCTCCCTGCTGCCCTGTGCATAATGCACACAGCATCAGGGATGTTACCGTGGCAGCCAGGGCTTCAGTAGCATCCTGGCTGCCATGGTAACCGATCGGAGCCCCAGGATTACACTGCTGGGGCTCCGATCAGAAGCTGCCACTGCCACCAATGAGGAGGAGGTGAGGGGACCCTGTGGCCACTGCCACCAATGTTTTTAATACTGGGGAGGCGCACTGCGCCACGAATGATAATTAACATTTAAAGGGAGTCTGTCACCACAAGTTGCCCTTATAGACCGCTTACATAGCAATGTAGCATAACTATAGATCAGTCAAATGGTACCTTTGTTTTTTTGTTTGGATGTTCACCAGGGGAAAATACTGAGTTGTATTCATATGTAAATGAGGGCTCGCAAGTGCCCAGGGGTGGCGTTCAGGCTGTAAGTGCCCAGGCCGCTCTTCCTTCTTCTCACATAACCCCTCCCCAGCCTGTTGCTTGGCCCGCCCTGTATGCCTCTTACGTCATCCAGTGTACTGGCCGATATCCTGCCCGCGCATGCGCACTGCATGGAATGATGCTGCTGCCCACAATGGTCATCACAGTGCGCATGCGCCGGCGGGATATCGGCCAGTACACTGGATGACGTAAGAGGCTTACAGGGCGGGCCAAGCAACAGGCTGGGGAGGGGTTATGCGAGAAGAAGGAAGAGCGGCCTGGGCACTTACAGCCCGAACGCCGCCCCTGGGCACTTGCGAGCCCTCATTTACATATGAATAAAACTCAGTTTTTGCCCCTGATGAACATCGAAACAAAAAGACAAAGGTACCATTTGACTGATCTATAGTTATGCTACAGTGCTATGTAAGTGGTCTATAAGGACAACTTGTGGTGACAGACTCCCTTTAATACAAACACAACTGGTGACAGAAACACATTGCCGGCACCCGACCTCTGACAGGGTGCGGCACCTGAGGGGTTAATTGACGCGGATCGCAGCGACCTGTCAGAGGTCGGGTGCCGGCAATGTATTTCTGCCGCCTGTATTTGTAATGTATTAAACGTTAGTTATCATTGGCGGCGCAGTGCACCCTCCCCTCCTCTTCGTTCCCATTAGTGGCAGCAGCAGCACAGGGGGAGGGAGAGACTGCTTCCTTCTCCCTGTGCTGCTGAGAGAACATGGCCACACTGAGAGCAGCGCAATCCATGTTCTCTGATACTGGGCTGTGCAGTAGCACAGACTAGCATCGATAAAAGCAAATCCCGGTATCGTATCGATACCGGGCTAAAAGTATTGATTGGGTATCGAAAATTCGATATTCCCGAAACATCCATAATCTTATGTAAGGCTAAAGTTGCACTGAAGTGTTGATGTCACTGTATTCTGTGCACTGTAGGCTGTAAATATGGAGAGAGTAGGGGGATCCTACTGTGGCACCACCTCTTTTTCTCTAGGAGGCGGTAATTCAGTCCAGTGTAAGCTGTGGATCTGTATTCGGCAAAAAACAGAGCTTAACAGCAAAGCTTCCTTCTCCTGTGGATTATAAAAGCGACGAGTGACAGTGACAGCCCTTGAGGAAAAGAGTTACTGAATGCAGCAAAAAGTTCAGTGGCCATACAAGGAAGAATTCCTGTGCATTTGTCATAGAAAGATAACACACCTACATTGTGGTTACAGACTTCTCTGCATACTGGTGGGAGTATAAGCTACAAGTTCCCCATCATAACAAAAGGATATAGGGGTCCTCTGTTCAGAGAGACTGTATTCCACTGAGGGTACTGGGAAATATATACAGTATATGGAGAGATTGTACAGCCTGACTAAAGAGACAGACAGACTATTCTCCCATATACAGACTTGGTAAATTGCATATACTAACTGCATTAAATGTGAACCATGTATGAATGAACCATCTATTGCACTGCCTCAGCAAAGCACAGTGAAATTGTTGCATAAAACCTATCATTGTGTGCACCCAAACTTGCATTGTTGTCACATCATTCAGGTACCCTTCTTTGAACCTCAAAGCTTATTTGTACCAAGGACACCCCACCTAACATCAGGCAGGAACCCCAAATCAGGGTGTGTCCCAAAGGGAAGAAAAGCTGCGCACTTCCTATCACCGCACAGCCTGGGGAGCAACATAACGTGGACTGCCACCAGGAGAACAGCCCCTACCATTCTCTCACTCACCTACAGATCACTGAACAGTGGCACTGTCATATGAATTTACTCATCTCATTTTATAACAATTCACAAGTTTTCATGTACAGTATACACAGCCAGGTAAAATGGGTTTTGGGATAGGATAAATGGGTGGAGTGAACACTGAACTGGATGAAGGCGTATCAAGCCATAGTAAATGGTTAAAACTAATTTTATCATAAAACATATACTAAATTAACCCTCTTTGTAATGTAAACATAAATTAGTATATATGGAGTGTCCATACAGATAAGGTGGTCATACACATCAGATAGAAGCAGACTAATTAGGTGAATTATCATTTTGCCAATGCAGCAATACACCTTAGTCCACATGGACTTTACAATTTTTCCAACCAACATGTTCAGTGGCATGACTGACAAGTGAGAAGACTTGCTAAGAACGTTCTGGAACATACTTTCAAAAAAAGCTTGCCTGTGGATAAAAGATCTTTCATCCACCTATCTGACGAAAAATTTCAAACATAGCCGCCTTCTTGAAGATGGTATGTCATCGACTGAATGAAACTATTGATCACTGTTAAATTTCACCCATGGAAGTTTGTTAAGGTTTAAATTGTTCATTTAGTCTATTGTGCATGGGTACCTTTAGGCATGAAAGGGGTTGTCCGAGATAATAAAAAACTCAGACAACAACCTAAAAGTCCTACAACAACCTGAAATAACAAATATCCGCCAATGACAGGAGGACATCAGACCAGTGCCACAGAGAGCGGCGCTGGAGAAATTGGTAAGTATAACATGTGTTATTTTGGCTATTGGGTGGCTTTTCTAAGATTTGTAGTTATCTCAGATAATCCCTTTAAATGGTCACTAACTTTTCACACAACTTTGCATAAATCAATAGTATAAGTCCATGTAAGAAATTGTAATATATCTTATCAGAGAAAAATGCCTTGTTCTAGAGTTATCAGCTGTTTCGCTGCCCCCTCCTTCTCTAAAACAACTTTATCTAAATTTATGAGAAATCAGCCTTGCTAAGACCAGAATGGCTGTCTGCTTACTGAAGGATCAGATTACATCATCCCATACAAGTCAGTGGAGAAGTGAGGAGAAGCAGTGAGCAAGAACTGAGCCGAGAGACACCAAAGACACTGCTGCAGCTAAATAGGAAGTTCCTATCTTGACCAACGTGCTTTATTCACATCCATACAGGTCAGTACTTTTCTGAAATGTCCTCCATGCTACTAGGGGTGCTTCTGAGTGAGTGTGAGAAAGTTAGGAAGCAGTTGGTCCTCTATTTTCTCTATTTATTTTAGTGTAGTAGATGGGGGCTAATAGCTATCCACCATCTCTGAGAGAACTGAAAACTAAAGATCTAGCATAGAGAAGAGACCTCTGCCAGATACAAGTCATATATATCGGCCAGAAGTAGTGTTATTCCTCATGTAGGCACACTGTACTGTTGACTAATGCAAAGTTTGTTGAAATGTTAGGTACGCTTTAAATTACTTATATCAGATATCTGCTTAAATTTGAGCTCAAAGCATTGCAGTCTTTTCAGTTCTTTTTACCACGCAAATAGTCCTGTCTGCAGTGTTAGTTTTACCTAGTCAACTGTGGTGGAACCCCAACAGACCCCTGTAAAGTCAATAGGAACTACGAATTAGGCAGTGCCCACAAGAAAATGCATCCGGCACAAATCTAAAATGCTTATTAACAACGCAGTAAGCAATAATAGGTAACAGTTAAATGTTATAGGAAAAGCCTAAAACGGTTGATACTGATGTGCAACGTTCTTTATCTTCTATTTAACAGGATACTTTCACAAGAGCGTCTTCCACTCTTTCCTGGAATGGTGTGTCAGTTTCTCATTAATTGGGTCGGCGGAGAACAAGACATATACATCTGTTGGAGTGAAAGCTCTATTACATTACCACGTCATGCAGATAAAACCAAATCAAATGGATGGAGACAAATGTCGTATTTGATATTGTGTAAATCGCTGTGATCTAGGCTGAATTACAAGACTTGTCCAATGACCAATAAAATCTAGCTGCATCTTTTGTTGAAATCCAGAAGAAATAAACAAGAAATCAGAAGGAACTGGAAAAGAAATTGCAATGTCTGCCGGTTACCTGACAACACAACCAAATTATTCCTCCAAGACTAAAGTGGGAATTTATAAAGTGCCTGTATCA
Organism: Bufo bufo; assembly: GCF_905171765.1. NCBI lineage: Eukaryota > Metazoa > Chordata > Amphibia > Anura > Bufonidae > Bufo > Bufo bufo. The sequence goes on from NC_053392.1 coordinate 184,479,462, forward strand.
GACAAAAGAACAGTGTTTCCGAGGGAGAGGCCAGAATATACAAAAAGGAACCGGTAGGCTTGGCTGTAAGCACATGCAAAAGTAGAGGGATCCCAAAGCAGGCACAATGCCTGGTAGGACTTGCTCACCAAAATGCATAAGAACCTTTTATTCTTTGATCCATCAGTGTACTGAGGAGAAGATCACTGTTCAATCCATATGCAAATTAGCTGTTAAGTGTATCGATGGAGGATGAGCCTCTTAGTGCACCCGAGCTCCACTCCTTTTCTTTGCCAGACACTTCCTTTTAAGGATGATTGACAGGGTCAGGCTTCTGAATCATCATCCTGTCTGGCCCCGAAACCTTGTTCCAGCGCCATTCACTACTATCCCAGCAGATGCGCAGTGTAGTTCTTTTTGGCTGGGACAGGGCAATGTGCTGTACTGCGCATGCACCTAGGCTGGCATGAATGGCACTAGTGTGAGATTTCAGGGCCAGGCAAAATGACGATTCAGAAACCTGTCAATCATTCGAGCAGGGAGGGGCTGTCAAAGGAAAGGAAAGGAGCTAGGGTGTATCAAGGGGCTCGTCTGTACTCCGTGCAATTAAAAGCTAACCTGTATATGAATAAAAACTGATTGTCTCATCAATGCATTGATGGATCAAAGAATAAAAGGTGCTGTTGCATTATGGCGAGCAAGCCCTACAAGGCATTGTGATTGGTTTAACACTGAGGATTCTCTTAGGCCTCGTTCACATCACCGTTTCTTCTTTCCGTTCTCCGGCTCCGTTGAGGAGCAGAACGGCAAGGACGGATTCTGCAGATAACTGAGACCTAACTGAGCGTAATGGAGCCTAAAGACCCCATAGACTATAATGGGGTCCGTTCGGTGTCCACTCAGAACATGATTTTTGAGCGGAGACGAAAGTCCTGCATGCAGTTAGGTCTCAGTTATCTGCAGAATCCGTCCTTTCTGTTCTCCTGCTCCTCAACGGAGCCGGAGAACGGAAAAGAGAAACGGTGATGTGAACAAGGCCTTAAGTAAATAAACTGTTACCATCTGATTCTTATGAGATCAAGCAATCCTCAAAACGCACCGATGTATTATAATAATGCAAGCAACTATGGCTAGTTTCACACTACACCAGCGCTTATGATTGTTAAATACAACATAACTGAATAGCTATAACTGTTCATACAGTGTGGAACCAGAAATCTGTCTAAAAAAGTGGCAAATCTAGTCTCTACACTTTTTCCCTGACATACCTAAAAGGTGAGACAGGCCTGACAAAGCTTACACCATCTTTTGATACATTTTGTAAATCTGGGCCGGATGTCACTGGATGTCCAAGTCACTCCATAGCTCAGAGTGGAGGTGACACGATCATTCAAAAATAGGATGAAAGAGCAAGCCATGCTGGGAATTTAAGAACCTCAGAAAGTCACCAAGAAGCCTACGAAAACTCTGACAGAGAAATCGCCAAGGAAGTTTTGCCACTCCCAGCTTCAGTCCATTTTTTCGGAAGTGTCGTTTTTGTGCCTTCATCCTTTGTGCGCAACTGTATAACTTTCAGACAGGGTTTCAGGGGTCCTTCAATGTATGGACTTGCACCTACTACCTCCCAATTCATATTGAAATCTGCTCCATACACTGGAATAGTATTGTTTCTGCAGCATGTGCAGGGATTTTTATAAACCCCTTCCAACTCTATGGAACAAGTTCTGAAATTTCTGCTACATGTGAATATACCCTTACTGCCATTACGGAAAGTAGGGATAATGAGAGAATTCTAATTGACTATATTCTCAGTTCAGGACAGGACTGGAAATGCCAATAACACAGAATTATAATACCTTTTATAACTTTTTATTACAAAGCCAGGAGGCATGTTCCTAGAACTCACAGAATGGAAACCCTATCATAATAAAAATATAAAATGACCCGTTATAATTAGTTCAAGGTGGTGGGGAAAATAGATTGGATTATTGTTTGTGCAGATGCTTCGGATAGCTCCAATCACAGCTCCGGTATGAAGCCGCCTCTCGTCCCGCCTGATCTCACGCAGCAGCTGAAGGAAATTTAGAGCACCAATGTCAAAGTACAACAGCAAAAAATAAATCAATGAGGAGCGCTGCAGCTTTCTCCTTGATAAGTAATTTCCAAAGAGAAATCATTTGAAGCACTAAATGTTTCTAATGTCAGAAGAGGCACACCGGTATAATAATCACAACGTCCCCTATGCCTCTCAAACAAAGCCTACAATGAGGGTCGTCAGCTGCCACAGGCCTCATTATAAGGGTCCATTCACACGTCCGTTGTTTCTTTCCTGATCTGTTCCGTTTTTTGCAGAACAGATCTGGACCAGATCTGGACCCATTCATTTTCAATGGGTCCTGAAAAAAATCAGACATTGAGCTGTCCGATTTTTTTCAGGACCCATTGAAAATGAATGGGTCCAGATCTGGTCCAGATCTGTTCCGCAAAAAACGGAACAGATCAGGAAAGAAACAACGGACGTGTGAATGGACCCTTAGGCCTCTTTCACACGGCCGTTTTTTTTTCCCGTTTACTGGCCGTTTTTTGCGGTCCGTATACGGTCCGTATACGGAGCCATTGATTTCAATGGGTCCGCAAAAAAAAACGGAATGTACTCCGTATGCATTCCGTTTCCGTTTTTCCGTTCCGTTTTAACATAGAACATGTCCTATATTTGGCCGCAAATCACGTTCCGTGGCTCCATTAAAGTCTATAGGTCCGCAAAAAAACGGAATGCATACGGAAGTGCATCCGTATGTCTTCCGTATCCGTTCCGTTTTTTGCGGATCCATCTATTGAAAATGTTATGCCCAGCCCAATTTTTTCTATGAAATAACTGTATACTGTATTTGCCATACGGAAAAACGGAACGGAAAAACGGAACGGAAACACAACGGAAACAAAAAACGGAACAACAGATCCGTTTAAAACGGATCGCAAAACACTGAAAAAGCCATACGGTCGTGTGCAATAGGCCTTACACTGTATATGTCGGTATGATACCTGAACAGTAAGGATCACACAGGTAACTGCATGTAAAAATGGTGCCTATTTTGAATCCCGGAGTTTTACTGTTTCATTTGTTCACACTTGTTTGTTACTCCTGCATATCATATCTTTTACATTGATTTTCAATAGCTTTTTAGACATATTAAAATAACAGATCTCTGCAATGTCTGAAAATGTGTCACAAAAGATCTACACTATTCCACTCTACGATATCGTCTAGTCCACCCTACAATCTCTTCTAGTCCACCCTACCCTACAATATCTCCTATAGTCCACCCTACCCTACAATCTCTTCTAGTCCACCCTACCCTACAATCTCTTCTAGTCCACCCTACCCTACAATATCTCCTATAGTCCACCCTACCCTACAATATCTCCTATAGTCCACCCTACCCTACAATATCTCCTATAGTCCACCCTACCCTACAATATCTCCTATAGTCCACCCTACCCTACAATATCTCCTATAGTCCACCCTACCCTACAATATCTCCTATAGTCCACCCTACCCTACAATATCTCCTATAGTCCACCCTACCCTACAATATCTCCTATAGTCCACCCTACCCTACAATATCTCCTATAGTCCACCCTACGCTACAATATCTCCTATAGTCCACCCTACCCTACAATATCTCCTATAGTCCACCCTACCCTACAATATCTCCTATAGTCCACCCTACCCTACAATATCTCCTATAGTCCATCCTACCCTACAATATCTCCTATAGTCCACCCTACCCTACAATATCTCCTATAGTCCACCCTACCCTACAATATCTCCTATAGTCCACCCTACCCTACAATATCTCCTATAGTCCACCCTACCCTACAATATCTCCTATAGTCCATCCTACCCTACAATATCTCCTATAGTCCACCCTACCCTACAATATCTCCTATAGTCCACCCTACCCTACAATATCTCCTATAGTCCACCCTACCCTACAATATCTCCTATAGTCCACCCTACCCTACAATATCTCCTATAGTCCACCCTACCCTACAATATCTCCTATAGTCCACCCTACCCTACAATATCTCCTATAGTCCACCCTACCCTACAATCTCTTCTAGTCCACACTACCCTACAATATCTCCTATAGTCCATCCTACCCTACAATCTCTCCTATAGTCCACCCTACCCTACAATATCTCCTATAGTCCACCCTACCCTACAATATCTCCTATAGTCCACCCTACCCTACAATATCTCCTATAGTCCACCCTACCCTACAATATCTCCTATAGTCCACCCTACCCTACAATATCTCCTATAGTCCATCCTACCCTACAATATCTCCTATAGTCCACCCTACCCTACAATATCTCCTATAGTCCACCCTACCCTACAATATCTCCTATAGTCCATCCTACCCTACAATATCTCCTATAGTCCACCCTACCCTACAATATCTCCTATAGTCCACCCTACCCTACAATATCTCCTATAGTCCACCCTACCCTACAATATCTCCTATAGTCCACCCTACCCTACAATCTCTCCTATAGTCCACCCTACCCTACAATATCTCCTATAGTCCACCCTACCCTACAATATCTCCTATAGTCCACCCTACCCTACAATCTCTTCTAGTCCACACTACCCTACAATATCTCCTATAGTCCATCCTACCCTACAATCTCTCCTATAGTCCACCCTACCCTACAATATCTCCTATAGTCCACCCTACCCTACAATATCTCCTATAGTCCACCCTACCCTACAATATCTCCTATAGTCCACCCTACCCTACAATATCTCCTATAGTCCACCCTACCCTACAATATCTCCTATAGTCCACCCTACCCTACAATATCTCCTATAGTCCACCCTACCCTACAATATCTCCTATAGTCCACCCTACGCTACAATATCTCCTATAGTCCACCCTACCCTACAATATCTCCTATAGTCCACCCTACCCTACAATATCTCCTATAGTCCACCCTACCCTACAATATCTCCTATAGTCCATCCTACCCTACAATATCTCCTATAGTCCACCCTACCCTACAATATCTCCTATAGTCCACCCTACCCTACAATATCTCCTATAGTCCACCCTACCCTACAATATCTCCTATAGTCCACCCTACCCTACAATATCTCCTATAGTCCATCCTACCCTACAATATCTCCTATAGTCCACCCTACCCTACAATATCTCCTATAGTCCACCCTACCCTACAATATCTCCTATAGTCCAGCCTACCCTACAATATCTCCTATAGTCCACCCTACCCTACAATCTCTCCTATAGTCCACCCTACCCTACAATATCTCCTATAGTCCACCCTACCCTACAATCTCTTCTAGTCCACACTACCCTACAATATCTCCTATAGTCCATCCTACCCTACAATATCTCCTATGGTCCACCCTACCCTACAATATCTCCTATAGTCCACCCTACGCTACAATATCTCCTATAGTCCACCCTACCCTACAATATCTCCTATAGTCCACCCTACCCTACAATATCTCCTATAGTCCACCCTACCCTACAATATCTCCTATAGTCCATCCTACCCTACAATATCTCCTATAGTCCACCCTACCCTACAATATCTCCTATAGTCCACCCTACCCTACAATATCTCCTATAGTCCACCCTACCCTACAATATCTCCTATAGTCCATCCTACCCTACAATATCTCCTATAGTCCACCCTACCCTACAATATCTCCTATAGTCCACCCTACCCTACAATATCTCCTATAGTCCACCCTACCCTACAATATCTCCTATAGTCCACCCTACCCTACAATCTCTCCTATAGTCCACTCTACCCTACAATATCTCCTATAGTCCACCTGACCCTACCCTACAATCTCTTCTAGTCCACACTACCCTACAATATCTCCTATAGTCCATCCTACCCTACAATATCGCCTATAGTCCATCCTACCCTACATAATCTTCTAGTCCACCCTAGAATATCTTTAGTCCACCCTACAAAATCTTCTAGTCCACCTTACCCTACAATATTTTCTAGTCCACCGTACAATATTTTCTAGTCCACCCTACCCTACAATATCTTCTAGTCCACCTTACCCTACAATATTTTCTAGTCCACACTATCCTACAATATCTTCTGACCTGGGATTAGTAGAACAGAGGGGAGGAACAATGAGGGCTGAGGCCCAACCACACAAAGCAAAAATCAGGATACTGAAGGATAAGGGTACTTTCACACTTGTGGAAGAGGATTCTGGCAGGCAGTTCCGTTGCCGGAACTGCCTGCCGGATCCGGCAATTCGGACGCAAACGGATGCATTTGTGAGACGATCCGGATGCGGATCCGTCTCACAAATGCAGTGCAATACCGGATCCGTCAATCCAGTTATCATCCAGAAAAACGAGTCCGGTATTTTTTTTTCTTCTCATTTTTAAAGATCTGCGCATGCGCAGACCGCAAAACCTGATCCGTTTTTCCAGAACACTTGGGGCCGGATCCGGCATTAATACATTTTATTGGAAATTAATGCCGGATCTGGCATTACGGCAAGTGTTCAGGATGCTTGGCCGGAGAGAAAACTGCAGGCGGTATTTTCTCCGTCCAAAAAACGTAAGAGGGACTGAACTGGTGCATCCTGATGCATACTGAATGGAATGCTCTCTATTCAGAATGCATTAGGATAAAACTGATCAGTTCTTTTCTGGTATTGAGCCCCTAGGACGGAACTGAATACCAGAAAATATTAACGCTAGTGTGAAAGTACCCTAAATTTTCTGCTCAAAATGTTTAAAAACGAATGAAGGTCATGCAAGGTCACATGACTGTGGTGGGCAACCAAAGCTCACTAGAGTCACTCTGGCCACATTTCAACAGGATTTCAGGCAATATTATTATGTCATTGAACTTAGCAGAGTTCTGTGTGATGTCCATAAGTCCCAGACCCAATCATTTCCATGGAGAAAGATCACGACCAAGAAGAAGGAATATAAACTGTATTTTTCTTCTACAATGTAAACCTTCATCTGCATCCACAAGATATGCTGTAAATGCACAACATATGTGTCCTAAGTCCCCTATCTCAAGAATGGGACCACTGCAGTGAATGGACCTGCAGTAAAGTGACCGTGCGTACGCGTCTCAGGGACTTCCAAACATAGCCGAGCATGCTACTTTCAGAAGTTCCACAGCAGTGGATGTAGACAGCTGCATGTGAGCGGCCCCATCTCCATCCAGCGAAGCACACAATTGTCTCCTGTTCTTGAGACAGGTGCAGGTATCCTGTGGATATGCTAGACATGTTCAGATGGGAAGAACTCTTTAAACATATACCGTCTAAATGTATAGATATGTGTAGAGGGATGAAAGAAAGAACCTAGGGATCAATGAGCCTATGGTTGCACCATGACATGCTCCCTTTTTCCCCAATGCTGTTTAGCACCAGACAAGAACCTCAAGCAAATGACATGCAACTCAATCTCAACATATATGTTTCAAGGAACGTTACAGAAAAAAAACTACAGCTCATTGCTAGCCTTATATTCCCCAACTGTATGTATACTGTATGTATACTCGAAACCTGACAACTCCCATCAGCACCACCACCGTGTCTGATCAGATAGACCTCTTATGCATCTACAGAGCTTTCCTTCTAGTGGTTGTGGCTCAGTGTTCCACAGGGGTGAGTCTATAGCCCTGGTGAACAACTGTGCATTGTAAATGACACCCCGGGGATCTAGTCACTGGTCTCCCCAGCGGAACCACTGCAATACGCTCAGAGAACAATATGTAGTGTATTTTCTTAGTAAGATTATTTTAGTAGAGGAATCTTTCATAATGTGTTTTCAGAAAGTGTTCATATAAGAAGGCAAAGTTGTGACAATCCTATAAATTGTATACTTATCTTTGAGGGTCTGAATTTATAATCCTTTACATATCATGCTTTGTTACCGGATATGTGTATAAAGCTGGCCATAGCAAGAACAATCATTTGCAATGGTTGACAGCAGATTTTGGTCTGCCGGAAACAAGATTGGCCATGTTGGAAATTGTCGGGAGAAACTACATGTCTGTAGCACGTTGGTCTGAATTGTGCTGATCATTTGACATCGTATTCAAGGACCAGAGAGTCAACAGACTCTTTGGTTGCCCAGTTTAGTCTAAATTGCTGCTGGTGGGATCGTTCTTATGAGTGATCCCATGGATGAATGATCACTTTATTTGTATGTCCTTCTCACAGACCATATGACCAATATGTCCAGATCATCTGTAAGATCTGACTGTAGAGATGATATCCTAGGTATGCCTCTAAAGGATGCCATTTTGATGATATTCGTGATGATCCTTCTATGATCCAGCAGAATGAAATGTTCTGTATTCACATTTAAAGAGAATGAGCTACATCCCACAGAACATACTAATGCCCTGACTATAGCGTCCACCCAATGACATTAACATTGTCATGGGTGAGAAGAAGCAAAACGCACGCGGGGAAACCTCTGTATCTCAGGGGGCTTTGAAATGGAAGCAGACACATGACTACGTGTATTGAAACACACATCTCCACTTCACTAACAAGAACTTGGATGCATTTCCCATTGGCATACTGAAAGCGGACAAATGCAGTAACATCAGAGGACAATTCTCCTCTACACTTTGTGAATAGTTGGAATAAGAATCTCATAAAGCTGGCTGCTCAGAAGCCTTACCAGACTCAAAGTCAGGACACCACAACTAGATTTCCCCTAAACGTACCACCAGAGCTCCCACCGGTCACCATAGATGGAAGAGGGGTTGTGTGCCTATACAAGCTCAGTTCTGTAATAGGTCTAGGTAGTGGATTCCTCTAAATGTGGCCCATGTTATGGAAGCTTCTCTTGGGTGGTGGGACCAGGACACATCTACCTGTCATTATTGAAGTATAACCTGATGAAATACCATTACCTGTGACTAAACACATCCCTTTCAGACCACAATGAGGAAAGCCGTAGATTCCCTGCCCCCCCCCCCCCCCCCCCCCCAAAAAAAAAAAAAATATGGGTACTTAGTCTATATGGAGCACTAATATCTTTGGTGTGCTGGATGCCATTATGGAGTGTGGCACGTTGGACATGGACGGCATAAAACTAGACAAGGCAGGCAGAAATTGTGCCCAACTGATCACAGTGGCACATGCTGTAGCAATAGGCAACATTTTGCTAAAGGTGGTAGACACTTTTCCTGAGGCCACCACTTTACAGCGAGTTTGTGCTAAAATAATGGTGCACACTTATGGTAAATCTGACACATTTCATGACCCCCTTGTGCGGTGGTGGCACATGCATGGCAGTCATTTGGCCCAACCAATGCAGAACACCAGAACATTATGTCATATAAAGTGTGTGGTGGTCTGATGTATCCTTCCAGTGCCCACCACCAGGCTGGACCCACCTGGACCCTCTGCCCCCAGTCTCATGCAGGACACCCCTCTTTGTTCTACCTACCTCTCCTCCATGGCCATCAAAGATGCCGAAGATGGACGGGTGGCTCTTGTTGAGCAGGTCGGTGATGATCTCGAAGCGGTCCTCCATGTGGTCCCTCCGGCCCTGGATGGAGTACACGGCCACATTGTTACTCTTGAACTCCCAGGTCTTGGAGAACTCTGCCTCCAGGACATCGAGACCCCCGAGCCGGTCATTCTGCATGATCTCGGCCACCTTGCCCTTCACCATCTGCACGGCGTCCCGGCTGGACTTGACGATGGTCTTCACTTCGTCCGTGTGGAAGAAGTAGCTCCAGAGAGCCAGGCTGATGCATAGGAGGAAGAGGGTCTCCGGTCGGAGCAAGAAGTAGCGCATGATCCTGCCCAGCAGAGACAGCAGAGTCATGGTATCCTCTATCATTTATGTCCTGGGGATGGCGGGGAGGGAGGAGGGCAATCAGTGCATGGCAGTCTGACCCCTGCCCGAACTCCTCCCCGGGAGGGGGGCACAGGTCTGCAGCACCTAGGACAAAGGGGGCACCGGCAGCATGGGCAGACGGGCGGGCACAGGTAGCGGCTTCAGCTCTGTCTCCGCTCCGGTACAGGACGTCAGGCTCCGCTCCCGTCCGGACCCTCCGGCTTCTGTCCGTTCAGCACCTTGCGGAGCTGTCATAAGGCGCAGACACCGGCTGTTCCGTGTGTCTCCCCCACACAAGACTTCTACAAGGGCCGCAAGGAGAGGGGGGGGGGGGGGCGCCTGACCGCAGACCGGTTCCTTCGCCCTGTGAGAGATGTCAGCGCCACACGCGGGGCACTAGGCTGTACCTTTACTGTATGGCGCTGCTCCTTCTGTTCTAAGCATCCAATACCCTAATAAGGAAGGCCGGCAAATCTCCTCAACAGAAAGCTCCCCCCGCACTGCAGCGAGCAGATGGTACAGTCCACCACGCGCAGGAACACTGCAAGCGAGGAGGGACAGAAATAGTCAAATGTGCGAGAAGCTGCGGCCACTGACTCGCGTCTGGTCCCCGGTCACACAGCTGCGGTAACGCTCTGCTCTGTGTGGCTGGAAGCTGTGACCTTGGTGGAGTACATGGCAGATGGAGGCTGGGGCCGACCTGGACCACATACAGATACATAGGAGAGGTGTGCTTGTAATGATGCAGCGCTCATAGCCAGGGTCGCACAATACAGGTCAAAAAAGTTCTCTTTTAGTTCTGAGGCGCCCCCTGTGGCTAGGGTGACCACATTTCCTAACTGCCATTCAGGGACACTTACTTTCACAAGAGCATTTCCTCAAACTTATACTTGAGACTGGGCTGGTTCTAGGTGAAATGGGGCCCTGGGGCGGAAAACAATAAGGGCCCCCCCATGACACTTGATGACTTTTACAGAAGAAACTGTACATTGTGGGGCACGGTGTAGGCTATATGTGTATAACATAAACATATTTCATATGAAAACTTACAGTTACTTGGCTTGGCCCTTGGGGATCTCGGACACCACTTCAACACTTGGCCGGGGGCTCGGTGGAGCTGATGTTGTGCTTTATCCTAATGAGAAAGATTTCATAATAAGGATTTGGGGAAGGGGCAGAGGGATAGCAGAGCAGGGAGAGGCTGGTGCTGCCACTAGGGGGGTCATACCATGGGGGAGTAATAAAGCCCACCATAAGGCCTCCCCCCCAGTAGAAATAATTCTCCTTATAATGTGACAGTGCAAAAAGTACCCCCTTGTAATGCCCCCAGTTGAGCTAATGTCCCCATAGTGCCCCCATAATGTACCAGTATAAAATACCCCTATATAGTGCCCTCAGTAAATGCCCCCATAGTGCTCCTCTCCCCCTTTCTCCTAGTGCCCCCCATAATGTACGAGTATAAAATGCCCCATATGTAGATGCCCTCAGTGTCCCCCATAATTTGTAAGTATAAAATACCCATTCTCAGTGCCCCCGTAGATGACCCCATAGTACTCCTCTCCCACCTTCTTCATAGTACCCACCATAATGTGTCCCAGTATAAAATGCCCCTATACAGAGCCCCCATATAAAATAACCGTTCTTTGTGGCCTCAGTAGATGCCCCTATAGTGCCCACCAATGATGTGCCAGTAAGAAGTGCCCCCAATGTGCCAGTAATAAGTGCCCCCATAGATGTCCCCCAATAATGTGCCAGTAGCCAGAGCCCCCCACCATCATGTGCCAGTAGCCAGAGCCCTCCCTATATCATGTGCCAGTAGCCAGAGCCCACCCTATATCATGTACCAGTAGCCAGAGCCCCCTATCATGTGCCAGTAGCCTGAGCCCCCCATCAACATGTGCCAGTAGCCATAGGCCCCCCTATCATGTGCCAGTAGCCATAGGGCCCCCCCTATAATGTGCCAGTAGCCATAGCCCCCCCATCATAATGTGCCAGTAGCCATAGGCCCCCCCCCCTATAATGTGCGAGTAGCCATAGGCCCCTCCCCTATCATGTCCCAGTAGCCATAGGCCCCTCCCCTATCATGTCCCAGTAGCCACCAGTATTGACAAAAAAAACCCACTTATAATTAGCTCCTTGGCATCGATGTGATGCAGGCCTCTTCCGGCCTGTGTCCCGCACTGTACGGCTGAGGCGGCGCAATGACGTCATCGCACCGCCTGCAGCCTATCAGAGGAAGGGGAAGGGACACACCTCTCCCTCCCCTGCTCTGCTGCACAGCCATCTGTATCGCTGTCCTGAGGACGGCAATACAGATGACTGGAGATGAGCGCTTCCACAATGGAAGCGCTCATCTCCGGCCCCTTGCCTCTATGGAAGCATTGTCCCGGAATGAGGGTGACCGGGACCCGGGACAGACTCTCCAAATGCGAGACTGTCCCGGGCGATCCGGGACACTTGGTCACCCTACCTGTGGCCGATAACGTGTAATACAGGAGCTGCCTTCCGAGGGCAATGATTGCACAATGCACAGCTTGTCAATTTAAAGGGGGAGGGGGGTTCCGATAATAATAATGTCCTTGTTCTGGTCCCCATATTGTTTACTCCGGATGCTGCATAAGCATGGTCACATGCTCCGCTGCAGCCAATGACTTTGCAGGTAGCCTTAAAGGGGTTGTCCCATGAAAAACATTCTACGGTTTTCAAACCAGCACCTGTATCTGAATACTTATGTAATTGTATGTAATTAATAATTTATCATAGCTACTGAGTTATTCACTAAAATGGATCTGTATAGCGCCACCTGATGTTTGTTAATGTTCTTATTTCTTTGACCTGCTCACTGACAAGGCCGCACACGCTCAGTTCCATCCTTCACCTGACTCCTGAGCTGTGATAGGGAGACCATGGACACGCCCCCTTAACTATAGCAGGAAGGACACTCCCCTTGTGCTGCTTGCTTGCTATAAATCTAGCAGAGCAATGAATGTGGAGATCTCTGGATCCATGTGAGGTACAGGGCTGGTTCTAGCTTTGTTAGAAAGAGATTGTCCTGTACTATATGATGTCTGATTTTCATTTTTTTTACATTAGTCATGGGATAACCCCTTTAACCACCTCCGGACCGCCTAACGCAGATTCGCGTTCCGGAGGTGGCAGCGCTGCGCACAGTCACGCATATACGCGTCATCTCGCGAGACGCGAGATTTCGCTCCAAGCCGGCCCGCGCATGCGCATCGCGGGCCGGCAAAAGTTAAAGAACAAGTTAGTCACCAGCCTGCCAGCAACGATCATTGGCTGGCAGGCTGGCGATTTTTAAAAAATCCAATCACAAGCCATATAACAGATCATATTAGTAAATATGATCTGTTATATGGCTTCTCTGCTCCTGTGCTGGTCCTTTTCGTCGGTTGGATCCAGCACAGGAGCAGACTGAACTGTGAGTAGCACCAACACTTCACTGTAGCCCCTGATCACCCCCCTGCACCCCAATTAACCCTTTGATCACCCCTTTGATCGCCCCTGTCAATCACCAGTGAAAGGAAAAAAAGTGATCAGTGTAAACTGTCACTTTTTTTTTTTCACTAGTATTGGCTGTTAGGTTTTAGGGATAGTTTAGGCCCCTTGGTTAGGTAGTTAGCGTCAGTTAGCGCCCACCCCACCGCACCGCAGTCACTTTTATTCGCTGAATAGCGTATCGCTAATCAGCATTTGTACTTTTATAGTATCTGTAAGTGATCAAAACTGATCACGGTCAGATCTATAATAGTATTAGTGTCACTTTAGTTCGCCCTCCACCCAAAACGCAGTGTTTGCCCGATCAGGCCTGATCGGTCGCCCACACGTGCGTTCACCCACGCCCGCCCCACCGCAGTGACAAAAAATATATATTTTTTGATCACTGCACATTCATTTTACACGCACTGCGGCGATAAAAAAATCAGTTTTGATATTTTTTATCAACCGCAGCGGCCTCCGGTACTTCGCTAGCCTCCCCTTTGTAAGACAGGTTTGCTTTTTTTCTTGGGTAGTCTCAGGGAATACCCCTAAATTTAGTAGTCCAAAATGTCAAACAGGGGGTATTCTTCTGAAGAGGCCTACAGGATTCTGACCCAGTCGGATGAGGAGTGGGAACCCTCATCTGATGAATCTAGCGGGTCAGAATATGAACCTGTGGAAAGCAGTGGCTCTCTGACCCAAAGTTCGGACGAGGAGGTGGAGGTCCCTGGCAGCACCAGGCGTACCCGGCCCCATGTCGCTAGACCACAGGTTATGCAGGATCCGCTTCAAGAGCAGCAGAGTGGGGCTGTCGCTGCCGGATCACGTGGTGAGGCATACACCAGCAGCGCAGCCCTCCCTGGACCTAGTACCAGCACTGCCGTACAACATGGTGACGTGGCGAGCACCAGAAGGGCAGTTGAAGCTGGTACGGTGGCACGTGCACTAGTTACCCCGTCGCAGCCACCGCAAAGACAGGCCCGTAGAGCCCCTAGAATCCCTGAGGTGCTGGCAAACCCTGATTGGCAGTCACCAACTTCAGCCGCACCTGTAGTTCCCCCTTTCACCGCCCAGTCTGGAGTTCGGGTTGAGACGGCTCAAATCGGTTCGGCCCTGGGATTTTTTGAGCTGTTCTTGACTGCGGAGCTCTTGGACTTAGTCGTGGCAGAGACCAACCAGTATGCCACACAATTTATATCCGCCAACCCGGGAAGCTTTTATGCCCAGCCTTTCCGGTGGAAACCAGTCCAAGTTTCCGAAATTAAAATTTTTTTGGGCCTTCTCCTCAACATGGGCCTGACAAAAAAGCATGAATTGCGGTCATATTGGTCAACGCACCCGATTCATCACATGCCCATGTTCTCTGCTGCTATGTCCAGGGCACGATTTGAGGCCATCCTCCGTTTCCTGCATTTTAGCGACAACACCACCTCCCGTCCCAGAGGCCACCCAGCTTTTGACCGGCTCCACAAAATTCGGCCCCTCATAGACCATTTCAACCAGAAATTTGCAGATTTGTATACCCCCGAGCAAAACATCTGCGTAGACGAGTCCCTAATACATTTTACCGGGCGCCTTGGCTTCAAACAGTACATCCCAAGCAAGCGTGCCCGGTATGGGGTCAAATTGTATAAGCTCTGTGAAAGGGCCACAGGCTATACCCACAAATTTCGTGTCTATGAGGGAAAAGATCAGACCCTGGAGCCGGTCGGTTGCCCTGACTACCTGGGGAGCAGTGGGAAGACAGTCTGGGACTTGGTGTCACCCTTATTCGGCAAGGGGTACCATCTTTATGTGGACAATTTCTACACAAGTGTGGCCCTCTTTAGGCATTTGTTTCTAGAACGGATTTGCGCCTGTGGCACCGCGCGAACTAGTCGCGTGGGCTTCCCCCAACGGCTTGTAACCACCCGTCTTGCAAGGGGGCAGAGGGCTGCCTTGTGTAACGAAGAACTGCTCGCGGTGAAATGGAGAGACAAGCGTGACGTTTACATGCTCTCCTCCATTCACGCAGACACGACAATCCAAATTGAGCGAGCAACCCGTGTCATTGAAAAGCCCCTCTGTGTCCACGACTATAATGCGCTCATGGGAGGGGTGGACTTCAATGACCAGATGTTGTCTCCGTATTTAGTTTCCCGCAGAACCAGACGCTGGTATAAGAAGGTGTCTGTATATTTAATTCAATTGGCGCTGTACAATAGTTTTGTTCTCTACAGTAAGGCTGGGAGAACACGATCTTTCCTCAAATTCCAGGAAGAGATCATCGAGAACCTCCTTTACCCAGGAGGTTCCGTGGCCCCATCCCCCAGTGTAGTTAGCCGTCTACACGAGCGACATTTCCCCAGTGTCGTTCCTGGTACCTCAACCCAACCGTCACCCCGAAAAAGATGTCGTGTCTGTAGCAGGAGTGGAATAAGGCGTGACACCCGCTATTTCTGTCCTGACTGTGCTGACCACCCTGCCCTATGCTATGGAGAGTGTTTCCGGAAGTACCACACACAGGTACACCTAGCATAGGGATTGCATCTCACAGGACAGGCACACAGGGCTATTAGGGCCCTTTTACTCTCAGCTGCTGCAAACCTCTCCTTTCACCTGGGATAAAGTGCATAACGTACTTCGCCACATCTTTGGGCGATTTGCGCTTTGCACATTGTCCCATGGGGAAGGAGAGGTTTGTTCTATAAAGGTAAAAAAAACTAAACAAAAAAAAAATTACCGGTAAGTAAAAAAGTTAAAAAAGTTTAAAAAAGTTAATATGTTCTGTTCTAAAGTTAATAAAGTTATTGCTTTGCGGCCTGGTTTTTTCTTTTTTGTTTTGTTTTTTTTACCTTCCAGGTGGACCAACCGATCGACCAGCTGCAGCACTGATGTGCATTCGGACAGAAGCATTGTGCTGCTGTCAGATTACACGCAAGTCGGTGTATGCGGCGCTGCAAGACGAGATTTCTCCTCTGCAGTAAAAGATATGTTTGCCGAGGCATATGAGCTGAGGAGGTGGCGGTGTTCATATACTTTGGCAAACACTTTGTATATATAAAAAAAAAAATCCCGGCAATGATTTATTCATCCACATCGATTGATGTGAATGGAGAAATCTGGTTTGCCAGGGCATACGAGCTGAAGTGGGTATGGATGTTGGGCGGAGCTCCTATGTCCTGGCAGACGCCTTTCCCCTCCTTTTTCTTTTTTTGGCAGAGATTTTTTCATCCACATTGATCGATGCGAATGAAGAAATCTGTGCCGTTCATTTTTTTCTTTCAGCCCAGAGGCTGAACGGAAAAAATAAATCTCATTACCCGTATGCTCAATATAAGGAGAATAGCAGAAACTCCTAATGCTGGGCATACATGTAATGATTGCGGAGACCCTCAAATGCCAGGGCAGTACAAACACCCCACAAATAACACCATTTTGGAAAGAAGACACCCCAAGGTATTCGCTGAGGGGCATATTGAGTCCATGAAAGATTGAAATTTTTGTCCCAAGTTAGCGGAAAGGGAGACTTTGTGAGAACAAAATCCAAAAAATCAATTTCCGCTAACTTGTGCCAAAATTTTTTTTTTTCAATGAACTCGCCATGCCCCTCATTGAATACCTTGGGGTGTCTTCTTTCCAAAATGGGGTCACATGTGGGGTATTTATACTGCCCTGGCATTTTAGGGGCCCCAAAGCGTGAGAAGAAGTCTGGTATCCAAATGTCTAAAAATGCCCTCCTAAAAGGAATTTGGGCCCCTTTGCCCACCTAGGCTGCAAAAAAGTGTCACACATGTGGTATCTCCGTATTCAGCAGAAGTTGGGGAATATGTTTTGGGGTGTCATTTTACATATACCCATGCTGGGTGAGATAAATATCTTGGTCAAATGCCAACTTTGTATAAAAAAAATGGGAAAAGTTGTCTTTTGCCAAGATATTTCTCTCACCCAGCATGGGTATATGTAAAATGACACCCCAAAACACATTCCTGACCTTCTCCTGAGTACGGAGATACCAGATGTGTGACACTTTTTTGCAGCCTAGCTGGGCAAAGGGGCCCACATTCCAAAGAGCACCTTTCAGATTTCACAGGTCATTTACCTACTTACCAGACATTAGGGCCCCTGGAAAATGCCAGGGCAGTATAACTGCCCCACAAGTGACCCCATTTTGGAAAGAAGACACCCCAAGGTATTCCGTGAGGGGCATGGCAAGTTCCTAGAATTTTTTATTTTTTGTCACAAGTTAGTGGAAAATGATGATTTTTTTTTTTTTTTTTTTTTTTCATACAAAGTCTCCTATTCCACTAACTTGTGACAAAAAAAAAAAATTTCCATGAACTCACTATGCCCATCAGCGAATACCTTGGGGTCTCTTCTTTCCAAAATGGGGTCACTTGTGGGGTAGTTATACTGCCCTGGCATTCTAGGGGCCCAAATGTGTGGTAAGGAGTTTGAAATCAAATTCAGTAAAAAATGACCTGTGAAATCCAAAAGGTGCTCTTTGGAATATGGGCCCCTTTGCCCACCTAGGCTGCAAAAAAGTGTCACACATCTGGTATCTCCGTACTCAGGAGAAGGTGGGGAATGTGTTTTGGGGTGTCATTTTATATATACCCATGCTGGGTGAGAGAAATATCTTGGCAAAAGACAACTTTTCCCATTTTTTTATACAAAGTTGTCATTTGACCAAGATATTTATCTCACCCAGCATGGGTATATGTAAAAAGACACCCCAAAACACATTCCTCAACTTCTCCTGAGTACGGCAATACCACATGTGTGACACTTTTTTGCAGCCTAGGTGGGCAAAGGGGCCCATATTCCAAAGAGCACCTTTCGGATTTCACTCGTCATTTTTTACAGAATTTGATTTCAAACTCCTTACCACACATTTGGGCCCCTAGAATGCCAGGGCAGTATAACTACCCCACAAGTGACCCCATTTTGGAAAGAAGAGACCCCAAGGTATTCGCTGATGGGCATAGTGAGTTCATGGAAGTTTTTATTTTTTGTCACAAGTTAGTGGAATATGAGACTTTGTATGAAAAAAAAAAAAAAAAAAGAAATCATCATTTTCCACTAACTTGTGACAAAAAATAAAAAATTCTAGGAACTCGCCATGCCCCTCACGGAATAGCTTGGGGTGTCTTCTTTCCAAAATGGGGTCACTTGTGGGGTAGTTATACTGCCCTGGCATTCTAGGGGCCCAAATGTGTGGTAAGGAGTTTGAAATCAAATTCTGTTAAAAATGACGAGTGAAATCCGAAAGGTGCTCTTTGGAATATGGGCCCCTTTGCCCACCTAGGCTGCAAAAAAGTGTCACACATCTGGTATCTCCGTACTCAGGAGAAGGTGGGGAATGTGTTTTGGGGTGTCATTTTACATATACCCATGCTGGGTGAGAGAAATATCTTGGCAAAAGACAACTTTTCCAATTTTTTTATACAAAGTTGTCATTTGACCAAGATATTTATCTCACCCAGCATGGGTATATGTAAAAAGACACCCCAAAACACATTCCTCAACTTCTCCTGAGTACGGGGATACCAGATGTGTGACACTTTTTTGCAGCCTAGGTGGGCAAAGGGGCCCATATTCCAAAGAGCACCTTTCGGATTTCACTCGTCATTTTTTACAGAATTTGATTTCAAACTCCTTACCACACATTTGGGCCCCTAGAATGCCAGGGCAGTATAACTACCCCACAAGTGACCCCATTTTGGAAAGAAGAGACCCCAAGGTATTCGCTGATGGGCATAGTGAGTTCATGGAAGTTTTTATTTTTTGTCACAAGTTAGTGGAATATGAGACTTTGTATGAAAAAAAAAAAAAAAAAAAAAAATCATCATTTTCCACTAACTTGTGACAAAAAATAAAAAATTCTAGGAACTCGCCATGCCCCTCACGGAATAGCTTGGGGTGTCTTCTTTCCAAAATGGGGTCACTTGTGGGGTAGTTATACTGCCCTGGCATTCTAGGGGCCCAAATGTGTGGTAAGGAGTTAGAAATCAAATTCTGTAAAAAATGATGAGTGAAATCCGAAAGGTGCTCTTTGGAATATGGGCCCCTTTGCCCACCTAGGCTGCAAAAAAGTGTCACACATCTGGTATCTCCGTACTCAGGAGAAGGTGGGGAATGTGTTTTGGGGTGTCATTTTATATATACCCATGCTGGGTGAGAGAAATATCTTGGCAAAAGACAACTTTTCCCATTTTTTTATACAAAGTTGTCATTTGACCAAGATATTTATCTCACCCAGCATGGGTATATGTAAAAAGACACCCCAAAACACATTCCTCAACTTCTCCTGAGTACGGGGATACCAGATGTGTGACACTTTTTTGCAGCCTAGGTGGGCAAAGGGGCCCATATTCCAAAGAGCACCTTTCGGATTTCACTCGTCATTTTTTACTGAATTTGATTTCAAACTCTTTACCACACATTTGGGCCCCTAGAATGCCAGGGCAGTATAACTACCCCACAAGTGACCCCATTTTGGAAAGAAGAGACCCCAAGGTATTCGCTGATGGGCATAGTGAGTTCATAGAACTTTTTATTTTTTGTCACAAGTTAGTGGAATATGAGACTTTGTAAGAAAAAAAAAAAAAAAAAATCATCATTTTCCGCTAACTTGTGACAAAAAATAAAAAGTTCTATGAACTCACTATGCCCATCAGCGAATACCTTAGGGTGTGTACTTTCAGAAATGGGGTCATTTGTGGGGTGTTTGTACTGTCTGGGCATTGTAGAACCTCAGGAAACATGACAGGTGCTCAGAAAGTCAGAGCTGCTTCAAAAAGCGGAAATTCACATTTTTGTACCATAGTTTGTAAACGCTATAACTTTTACCCAAACCATTTTTTTTTTACCCAAACATTTTTTTTTTATCAAAGACATGTAGAACTATAAATTTAGAGCAAAATTTCTATATGGATGTCGTTTTTTTTTGCAAAATTTTACAACTGAAAGTGAAAAATGTCATTTTTTTGCAAAAAAATCGTTAAATTTCGATTAATAACAAAAAAAGTAAAAATGTCAGCAGCAATGAAATACCACCAAATGAAAGCTCTATCAGTGAGAAGAAAAGGAGGTAAAATTCATTTGGGTGGTAAGTTGCATGACCGAGCAATAAATGGTGAAAGTAGTGTAGGTCAGAAGTGTAAAAAGTGGCCTGGTCTTTCAGGGTGTTTAAGCACTGGGGGCTGAGGTGGTTAAACTGACCATTTCCACTGTGGATTTCACCCTTTGCCATGCATAGGGTGAAACAGGCTCGGATTGGCCCACAGGGGTATAAGCTGGGCCCCTAGTTCACCACCTCCGGCACATGGCACAGTAGAGTGACTGCTCTACCTATAGATAGGCAGCATACAGCATCTCAACCAGCCTATGTCCATATAAAACCTGGGTAGATTATTTAAAGGCGCATATCCTCTTCTTCCCCCACTCATTTCTTGCTCCGATGCTCTCACCGTGCTTTTTATTAGATCTGGTGACTGGCACTAATGGGCGGGCTGTAGCGCTGCCCTAGCCTGTAAAATGGCTGCCTAGTAGTGTTAGGCTACTTTCACACCTGCGTTCGAGTGTCCGCTCGTGAGCTCCGTTTGAAGGGGCTCACAAGCGGCCCCGAACGCATCCGTCCAGCCCTAATGCATTCTGAGTGGACGCGGATCCGCTCAGAATGCATCAGTCTGGCGGCGTTCAGCCTCCGCTCCGCTCAGTGAGCGGACACCTGAACGCAGCTTGCAGCGTTCGGGTGTCCGCCTGGCCGTGCGGAGGCAAGCGGATCCGTCCAGACTTACAATGGAAGTCAATGGGGACGGATCCGCTTGAAGATGACACCATATGGCTCAATCTTCAAACGGATCCGTCCCCCATTGACTTTCAATGTAAAGTCTGGACGGATCCGTTCAGGCTACTTTCACACTTAGAACTTTTTTCAAACTATAATGCAGACTGATCCGTTCTGAACGGATACAAACGTCTGCATTATAGGAGCGGATCCGTCTGAGCAGACATCAGACGGACCCGCTCTGAACGGCAGTGTGAAAGTAGCCTTAAAGAGATAAATATGGTAGACGGCTCTACTTTTCAAGCAAATGGTAGAGGTGCAGAGACTGCTAAGCCTGACTCACCCAGTCAGAAGAGTAAAATTGAGAAATGGAAGGATAAGCAGGCACACTCTTATTTGGGTCAATCTATTTTGATTTATTTATAATATAAAAAAATTGTTGTAGTTGTAGAGTCTTTTTTAATAGAAACTTATATATTTAAATATTAAAATATAAGATGAGTGCTAGTAGTAAAAGTCATAGGATCAATGGTTCAAGGTTAAGAGTCTATGAAAAAATGTCCTTTATGATAGATGATAAAATGTAGAAAAAAATGTAAAAAAATAATAGTAATAAATGGGTGATCGCCACTGGATAGAGGATAAATGATGGCCACTGGACAGAGGATAAATGATGCACCTTCTATAGTGATGCCTCTGTTTGTGGAATAGTCTTTCATAAGTCAATAGAGATATACATTGGTAATCTTGTATTAAACAAGGGATGATCTTCGCTGTATTCTTTGTACAATGCTGTGGGAAGAAGGGATGCTCTGTGCCTGAGTGCGGCGTCCCGCACTGTCTCTGGCTACAGAGGTCACTTACCCTTCACCCGGCGCTGTTGTATCAGGTCCTCCAATGACGGCCGGCTGTTCCTGGGAGAGTATTTGGAGTCCATCGCAGTTTGGAGAAGTCGTCAGCGTGCCTCGTGTTGCCTGGGATG
The DNA here is from genome assembly GCF_905171765.1 of Bufo bufo. Classification (NCBI taxonomy): domain Eukaryota; kingdom Metazoa; phylum Chordata; class Amphibia; order Anura; family Bufonidae; genus Bufo; species Bufo bufo. The sequence goes on from NC_053392.1 coordinate 184,501,579, forward strand.
CCAGGGGGCGTGGTTTGCGCGTCTGGAGTATGACGCGGGCTGTCACGTGATCGCGATCTTCTCAATGTTTTTCCAGAGCGATCCTTTTGCTCTAGTCAGGATGGCGCACCATGTGCCTGCTTATCCTTCCATTTCTCTAGTAGTGTTAAAAATGTGAACAAACAGCCCTTGCCCTGTGAATTCAGTGCAGGGCAAGGGAGAGCATTGGAGCATAAAATGCTCCGAAGCTAATATCAGGGGGCTGCCTGGGTGAAAATGGACAACTCCTTTAATAGCTTATTATTATAGATGCATTGGGTGGCTGAGATGACTTGTAGACACAGCGACATGCCAGCCAGTATCTGGCTTCATGAAGTTGCTGCCGGACCCCTAGAATTAATCACCTTGTAGAGTCTGGCTGCTGTCTGCCGCTGTGTGAACGGGTAATATTTGCAGGTATCTGTGTAGTGAGCCCCCAGAATAAATTTTACTAGTGGGCCCTAGACACCCCAGTACGACACTGATTATTGTCCTCTCTGCTTATACTCCCTCCCTGAAATATCCTCTGACATCCCATTATACCTTCCTGGACATGCTGGGAGTTGTAATCCTCTCCTCTTATACCCCTTGCTGAAATGCCCTCCGATATCCTTATAATAAAGACCTGGACATGCTGGGATTTATAGTCCTCTACCTCATTCTTGTAATATTCTCTGATATATAATATGGTGTCCTCCTTTTTTTGGGTGGGTTATGAAAGCGGTCAGCCTAACCTATTATATAATGGATGAACTACATGTAAGGTTGCCACTTTATTCCAGATTACCCCTCCCTGTAATACCGGCTACCCTAGTGGTTTACCAGGCAGGTGGCAACCCTAGTGGAGACCTGGCACCCCAATTATTTAATCCGTGCTGGTGTCACTGAGAGTGCAGAGGGAGCCCAGCAGTCATGTATGATGTCTGTCCTCGGTTACCTGTCTTCTTGTGTAAAGGGGCCCAGCACCAATCAGTGATGTGGCTCACGATTAGTCAGATGTCTAGGCTCAGTCAAGCAGAGTAGATAGCAAGAGGCAGGGGAAGATGACAGTTGGGAGGAGGGAAGAGACTGTCTAATGGCCTCCATAGCATGGCCATGACGAGAGCCCTGATCCACGTGCCCTGTCACATCTTGTTAGGGTGCAACCGAGATTTGTAACTATAGGGCCGTATGCCTCAGTGAAAGACTGACACCATCAAGCTTTTTACCTGATAGACTTTTCAGTTTCCAAACTTATAATAACAATGTAACCATCAAGCTTAGTGCCCAGTGGTTACTGTAACCGTTAAGCACTGCGCCTCCTGCTTGAGTAAAGCCCAGATGCAAGTGTCTATTTCACGGCTGCGCCATCCTCAAGTGGGGTTCCAGGATAAGATCGCGGGACACGTATAAAACTGACCGGACCATGCTGTTAGTCTGTTCATTTACATGGTGCGGTCTGGAAGGGGTTAAGTAAGAGCCACTGGTCTGTGTACTTGGTCCAATGGCTGTCTGTAACAAAACAAACCTGCTCCTCCCTAAGCAGTAAACACTGTAATCGTCTGGGGACCATAAATATATATGGTGGTTAAAGAGCGGTCAGGAAGGGGTTAAAGGCCTCTGCAGTAAGGCACATTGACGGTCACTAAAGGGTTGACCCTTCAGAACACTGCCATGAACATTAGTCATAGACACCTGTGACCTCACAAGCGCGTGTGTGTCATAAGGGAAGAACCCTTGTAAAAAGCAGGCGAGCAGCCATATTTGATGCCATACTTGATGGCCTGAGGACCTTGAGCTTGACTATCCCCACCCACTGCACCTTGATGAAATTTGGAGGTTCTAGCAGGAAGCCCATCACTCAATGGGAGGAAAGAGACATCTGCCTAGCCAATCAGATCAGCCACATAGTGGTATTACCCTCTAAGCCCAGGGGAAGGGCAGCCCTCCAGCCATGGTTCCCTAGAGGTTTCCTCCACAGGGGGTTTTCCTCTCCTGAGTGCTGGAGGGTGACTCTCGTGAGTCGGGGGTTTGCCTTTTTAAATATTTTAAATAAACTATTTGGTCATTTATTCCCCAATTAATGTGTTCTGTGCCTTTATTTTGCGTTCTTTGGTTCCAGGGGTGTATGCATGAGGTTAAATGGGTATTCCCATCTGGGACATATATGGTATATATTGATAGCATGTGCCATAAATGTCTGATAGGTTCCGGTGCCACCTTTGGGACCTCCTCATATTTCCAGAACAGGGGTCCGAAGTAAAAGGATAGCACATTGCGCACGTGCTGTGTCCTCTCCATTCATTGCTATGGGAGTTCTAAAAATAGCGAGCACACTCAGCTGTTTTCAGAAGTCCCAAAGCAGCGAATGGAGAAAAAGCAGCACAAGCGCGACCACCTCTCCATTCACCAATATGGGATTCCTGAAATTAGCCAAACTAGCGCTCAGCTATTTTCTAGGGCTAGTTCCATAGAGGTGAATGAAGGGTGGCCTCGCATGAGAGGGTCAGTGACTCTTTAGGTAAACGCTGTGGGGTGAATGGATCATGGAGGACCTAGGACACATAATGACCCAACCATAACTATAACCAGTAAATAAGACACCAAACACTTAGGCTACTTTCACACCTGCGTTCGGGGCTCCGCTTGTGAGTTCCGTTTGAAGGGGCTCACAAGCGGCCCCGAACGCATCCGTCAAGCCCTAATGCATTCTGAGTGGACGCGGATCCGCTCAGAATGCATCAGTCTGGCGGCGTTCAGCCTCCGCTCAGCAAGCGGACACCTGAACACTGCTTGCAGCGTTCGGGTGTCCGTCTGGCCGTGCGGAGGCAAGCGGATCTGTCCAGACTTACAATGGAAGTCAATGGGGACGGATCCGCTTGAAGATGACACAATATGGCTCAATCTTCAAACGGATCCGTCCCCCATTGTCTTTCAATGTAAAGTCTGGACGGATCCGTTCAGGCTACTTTCAGACTTAGAATTTTTTTCAAACTATAATGCAGACGGATCCGTTCTGAACGGATACAAACGTCTGCATTATAGGAGCGGATCCGTCTGTGCAGACATCAGACGGACCCGCTCTGAACGGCAGTGTGAAAGTAGCCTTAGTTGGATAAAATAGGCCGTGTTGCTTTATTATGGGGTTACTTAAATGTAATGAACCAGTGAATCTTTAATAAAACCATGAACCAAGGTCAATTAATAGACCAGTAAAACCAATGACAACCAAGCCCACCCAGCATTAGCTGGGTGACTTTTACCCAAAGATAAACAAGCCCAACCAGCAATAGCTGGATGACTTTTACCCCCTAATAAGCAACACGACGGAAAAAAGGGAAGGGAGGGCGGGGCTCAGGTCCGGATCTTCTTAACACTGCAGCAGCTGATAGCGATGTCCCATCTTTTATTCTCACAGCGATCCAAGCTACAGGACTGCTTCTCCAATCAGCTGATGAGGATTTCCCGCTGCTTGTGCAACTGGCCAATCATCTTCCAGACATCTGACAGCTGTCAATATCCACTTCTGACAGGACCAGCTGGATCCGGATAAAACCAGGTAAAACCTGTCAACATAAGAGGGGGGGGGGGGGGGGGGGGGAGAAAAAGCAACCACACAGCAACACTGAAACTGCCAGAACATTAAAACCACCTGACAGGAAAAGTGCCCATGTCCCCATGTGTCCCCCAAGCTATCCGCTCTGGGGGGCCCCTGCAATCTTCTACACTAGTTTTATGGCGTTGGAAAGTTACAAATTTAGCCGCATGTCTCATTTTGTGTCGAAATTGGAATAATGCCTGGTCTAAATATATAAATGCGTATTATATATGCAATATTAGGGGATTACATGGAATAAATAATAACATAGGCGCACCAGCCCCTTGAGGAATGGGTTCCCATTTATCAAAGCTATCTACCAGTAAGACTGTCTTCATTGCCCATAGCAACCAATTAGAAAGCAGCTTTTATTTTCCCAGAGCAGTTAAAGAAATGATAGCTGAGCTCTGATTGGTTGCTAGGGGCAACAGAAAGAAATGAGGCCTAAGATATATGTTGGAACAGATGTTTCACATGTCTGTATCATCACAGTACAGCAATAACACCACAAATCACAGTCCCAGTGCCCTCATTGTGCCCCTTTACCATAAGTGCCATACTGAGCCCTCAGACATTTACTCAAGTGTTTGGGATTGCCCTCATAACTGCCAACCATAGTTAGTTCCAGCCACGCCACTCCTACAGATCTTACAATTGTGGGCCCCTTGTGCCATGCCAGTGTCCGCATTAGAGGTAGTGAGTGACAACACTGTATAAGTGCCAACCAATGTCCCCATAAGTTTAATCTGTTGTCTCCGTAACTTGCAGCCATAGTTCCCCAAGAAATCCTAGCAATACTGACCCCCACAAGTGTTATCCACAGTAATGCCAGGGGTGATAGCCCTAGTGCCTCCATAACTGTTAGCCAATGCACTCCTATAACTGCCAGCCACTGTACATCCATAATTAAAAGCCACTGTGCCCCCAAACTGCCTGACTTTGAGTCTCCATAAGTGAAATCCACACTGTTCCTACCACTCCCAGCAATATTGCTAACATAAGAGCTATCAACGGTGACAACCATCGTGCCCCTACAAATGCCATCCACAGTGCCTCCATAAGTGCTGGCCACTATGCCCGTATAAAAGTGCTTCCATAAGAGACAGCCATTGACAGTGTCGTATTAGTGCCAGTCAAAGCCTCTAAACATTTCATCCACTGCCTCCATAATTGCTCGCCATAGTTTTGTTGTTCCTACACAAGTGCCAGCCCGCCATACTACAAATGCCAGTCACAGTTCCCCCATAACAGATAAACGTCCTATAAATCTCAGCCAAAACTCTCTATAAATTTCTACCATATCCATACTTGTGCCATAATTGACAGCCACAGTGCCCCACAAGTGCCATAGCCTCCTCTAGAACAATCATTAAAGGGGTTCTGCACTTTGTTTTAACTGATGATCTATCCTCTGGATAGATCATCAGCATCTGATCGGCGGGGGTCCGACACCCGGGACCCCCGCCGATCAGCTGTTTGAGAAGGCAGCGGCCCTCCAGCGCCGCGGCCTTCTCACTGTTTACCGCCGGCCCAGTGACGTCACGACTAGTATCAACTAGCGTGGGCGGGGCTAAGCTCCATTCGAGTGAACAGAGCTTAGCCCCGCCCACGATAGTTAATACTAGTCGTGATGTCACTGGGCCGGCGGTAAACAGTGAGAAGGCCGCGGCGGTGCTAGAGTGCCGCTGCCTTCTCAAACAGCTGATCGGCGGGGCGACGGACCCCTGCCAATCAGATGCTGATGATCTATCCAGAGGATAGATCATCAGTTAAAACAAAGTGCAGAACCACTTTAACTTTTGGGTGACCATTTGTCCTCTTATTTCCAGACATATCCTCTTTCTGGGACCTAAAAAAAAATTGCCCAGCTAGAAATATACTGTTTATTACAAAAAATGCCTGGGATTCTGAAGGGGGTGGGAGTGGGGCGCACAGCAGGGCGGGCACTATAATCTGCTACAGTGCAAGACCTGAAGCACCTATGATGACATCACGTTCATGTGATCAGTGCAGAAGGTGCCAGAGCTCAGCAGTGGAGAGGTGGTGAGCCTGAGAAACCTTGTTGAAGTTGTAGCCCTCTCCTCTTATACTCCTTCTCTGAATAGTCCTCTGATATCCCACAATAACAGAATAAACATGCTGGGAGTTGTAGTCCTCTCCAGTATCGGACTGGGGGTCCACTACACAGATACATGCAAATATGTCCTCAGGGGTACAAACTCTGCAGGAAGGAGACCGGGGCTCGGCTCACCCTAGTGTTACAGTGCACCCCAGCACCCCACAGTATGCAGTATAGCACCCTATACTATACAGCAACCCACAGTATGCAGTATAGCACCCCACACTATACAGTACCCAACAGTATATAGTAGAGCAGTATAGCAGCCCACAGTATACAGCACCCCACAGTATACAACACCTCACAGTATACAGTAGAGCAGTATGGCCCCTTTCACACTCATAGTTAGGCTCCACCCAGGGGAACCTGCCGGCGTCTCATTCTCCCATGCTGTAGCGCTGGCCAATCGCAGCACTCAGCTCATAGCCTGAGAGGCTTTTTTTTCTCTCAGGCTATGAGCTGAGCGCTGCGATTGGCCAGCGCTACAGCATGGGAGAAGGAGACCTTGGCAGGTTCCCCTTGGTGGAGCCTAACTATGAAGATACCGGAGGCTATAACGGGAGAACGGAGCGGCGCCCGGGGATAACAGTAAGTGCAGGGGGATCCCTGGGCGCCGCTCTCCATGTCTGTATAGTTAGTTTAGATGTTTTATTCTAGTGAAAGGTCCTCTTTAAGGCAAACTTCTACAGCAACACTCCTGGTAGGACCTTGATGACCTCATAGCCATGTGACCAGTATTATTGCTAGGTTACTGGTCACATGGTGATGATGTCATCTAAGGTCCTAGAGAATCACAGCTCTCACAGTACGCTGCCTGGAGTGCCGGCAGGCATGGCATGGCAGCACCCCCTGTGTAGCTGACAGCCTGACACCCGGGGCAGTGGCTAGCAGGGCTCAAGAGGCAGCTGCCTTGGGCCCCCCAGGAGCAACTGGGCCCGGGGCAGCTGCCCCTTTTGCCCCTTGTTAAAGACGGCCCTGGTGGTGATAACTTTAAAATGCTTTGACTTATCCAGGCCATTCTGAGATTGTTTTTTCATCACATATTGTACTTCATGACACTGGTAAAATGGAGTAAAAAAAAATCATTTATATTTATTTAAAAAATACCAAATTTGCCAAAAATGTGAAAAAATTTGCAAATTTCCAAGTTTCAATTTCTCTACTTCTATAATACATAGTAATAACTACAAAAATAGTTATTACTTTACATTCCCCATATGTCTACTTCATGTTTGGATCATTTTGGGAATGACATTTTATTTTTTGGGGATGTTACAAGGATTAGAAGTTTAGAAGCAAATCTTGAAATTTTTCAGAAATGTTCAAAAACCCACTTTTTAAGGACCAGTTCAGGTCTGAAGTCACTTTGTGAGGCTTACATAATATAAACCACCCAAAAATGACCCCATTCTAGAAACTACACCCCTCAAGGTATTCACTTTTTTGGCAGATTTTCCATTTTAATGATTTTTTTCCAGTTACAAAGCAAGGGTTAACAGCCAAAGAAAACTCAATATTTATGGCTCTGATTCTGTAGTTTACAGAAACACCCCATATGTGGTTGTAAACTGCTGTACGGGCACACGGCAGGGCGCAGAAGGAAAGGAATGCCATACGGTTTTTGGAAGGCAGATTTTGCTGGACTGGTTTTTTGACACCATGTCCCATTTGAAGCCCCCCTGATGCACCCCTAGAGTAGAAACTCCAAAAAAGTGACCCTATTTTAGAAACTACGGGATAGGGTGGCAGTTTTGTTGGTACTAGTTTAGGGTACATATGATTTTTGGTTGCTCTATATTACACTTTTTGTGAGGCAAGGTAACAAGAAATAGCTGTTTTGGCACCGTTTTTATTTTTTGTTATTTACAACATTCATCTGACAGGTTAGATCATGTGGTATTTTTATAGAACAGGTTGTCACGGACGCGGCGATACCTAATATGTATACCATTTTTTTTATTTATGTAAGTTTTACACAATGATTTCATTTTTTAAACAAAAAAAATCATGTTTTAGTGTCTCCATGGTCTGAGAGCCATAGTTTTTTCAGTTTTTGGGTCACTATCTTGGGTAGGTATGATTTTTGTGGGATGAGATGACAGTTTGATTGGCACTATTTTGGGGTGCGTATTACTTTTTGATCGCTTGCTATTACACTTTTTGTGATGTAAGGTGACAAAAAATAGCTTTTTTTAAATTTTTTTTTTTTTTTTTTTACGGTATTCACCTAAGAGGTTCGGTCATGTGATATTTTTATAGAACCGGTTATTACGGACGCAGCGATACCTAATATGTATACTTCTTTTTTATTTATGTAAGTTTTACACAATAACAGCTTTTTTAAAACAAAAAAAATGATGTTTTAGTGTCTCCATATTCTGAGCCATAGTTTTTTTATTTTTTGGGCGATTGTCTCAGGTAGGGGCTCATTTTTTGCAGGATGAGGTGACGGTTAGATTGGTACTATTTTGGTGGGCATACGCCTTTTTGATCGCTTGCTGTGTTACTTTTTGTGATGTAAGGTGACAAAAAAATTGTTTATTTAGCACAGTTTTTATTTTTTACGGTGTTCATCTGAGGGGTTAGGTCATGTGATATGTTTATAGAGCCGGTCGATACGGACGCGGCGATACCTAATATGTCTACTTTATTATTTTTTTCCTATTTTTTTTGCCTTCCATGCCATCGGGTCCCCCTTACAGCCGCATGGGGAGCCGATGGCACCGCCGACCGCCCGCCGCAACTCCCCTAAAAGCCGCAAACCGCAGGTCTGAATTGACCTTCAGTTTGCGGCGATCGCCGACACGGAGGGGTCACGGGACCCCCTCGCGCATTGTCTTAATGTTTTGAGCAGGCACCTTGTTCCGATCACCATCCGCCGGGCGGCGGTGATCGGAACTACACATGACATACCGGTACGTCATGTGTCCTTAAGTAGTGGGACATCATGCCGTACCGATACGTCATGTGTCCCCAACAGGTTAAAAAAGGACCTTTCACCATGTCTGTTTTAATAGTTTCATGTATTCCCCCATGTAATAACAGTTCTGGAGCATCTATTCTTATGGCTCTATGTTGTGCCATTCCTTTATTATAGCTACTAGAAGTTATGAATAATTGCTATTAGCCTTCAGTAAGGGTACAGAGGGGAGGTAACCAGTTGGGGGGGGGTGTACCTGCAGAGCCTGAAAATGGCAGCACTGATAGGATACAGTGAGCCTGTGCAGGTACACCCCCCCCCCCCCCCCAACTTGTTACCTCCCCTCTATACCCTTACTGAAGACAATAGCAATTCATTCATAACTTCTAGTAGAAATAACAGAGGAATGGCACAACATACAGACATAAGAATAGATGCTCCAGAATTGTTATTACATGGGAAATGCATGAAGCTATTAAAACAGACAAGTCAGGAGCGGTGAAAGGTTTTCTTTAAAGATGTTTCATACAGGAGGCACCTGCAGCTAATGTCGAGCGATCGCGGACACCTCTCAGATGAAGTGGTCAAACCTGACAATGGCATCTGAGAGTCTGTATTACCAGAAGCGTGTGTGAGCTTGTAAGTGGCAGCCCCTATCATAGATAATGACAGGAGCCTGTTGCACAGTGTTTCCTATGGAGCCCCTTCATGTAGCAGGGCTCCAAAGGAAACTATTTTCTCATAGACTCCAATGCTAGCAATCTAATGATTACTTGTTATAGTTCCCTATGGGAAGTGTAAAATAAAAAAAGAAAGTTTTTAAGTGTAAAAAAAAAAGTTTTTTTAAATATAAAGATTTTTTAAATACGTATAAAAATTAAAATCACCACCCGTTACCCAAAATGAAAATAAAAAAAGTAAAAAAATACACATCATGAGTATTGCCCAGTGTGAAAACGCCGGTACTATCAAAATATAAGTATTTGTCCCAGACGGCAAAACGAAAAAAGAGTGAAAATGGCTGATTCGCCATTTTTTGGTCGCTTCTCCTCCCACAAAATATTAAATGAAAAGTGATCAGAAAGTTGTACACACACCAGAATGGTATCAATAAAAATTACAGATCGCACCGCAAAAATTGAGCCCTCATACAGCTCCGCTGTATAAGCCCTCATACAGCTCCGCCGTTATAAGCGGTCAGAATTTTTTATTTTTTTCACGTTTTAGTTTTTTTTTCAGTATCAAAACGAAAGATTCATACTGACCTGGAGAATGAAGATCATAAGTCAGTTTTATCACATAGTGAACAACGTAATAAAAAAAAATCCTGTAAGGCCTCATGCACACGACCGTTGTTGTGGTCCACATCCGAGCCGCATTTTTTGCGGCTCGGGTGCAGACCCATTCACTTCAATGGGGCCGCAAAAGATGCGGACAGCACTCCGTGTGCTGTCCGCATCCGTTGCACCCTTCCGTGGCCCCGCAAAAAAAATATAGCATGTCCTATTCTTGTCCGTTTTGCGGACAAGAATAGGCATTTCTACAATGGTCCGCCCATTCCGTTCTGCAAATTGCGGAAGGCACACGGGCGGCTTCCGTTTTTTGCGGATCCGGGGTTTGCGGACCGCAAAAAACTGCACGGTCGTGTGCATGAGGCCTAAGACTGTGGCAATTTTTTTTTTCCAATTCCACCCCATTTGGAATTTTTTTCCCACTACACCCTTTGCAATATTAAATGGTGGCTCTGCAAAGTACAACTTGTCCCTCAAAAAACAAGTCCTCATTCAGCTACGCGAATGGAAAAATAAAAACGTTATGGCTCAGAGAAGGCAGGGAGCACAAAACGAAAACGCAAAGGCAAAAAAACCTCTGGGGTAGAAGGGGTTAAATGGGTTTGCTGGTTTCTTATATTGATGACTTATTCTCAGGATAGGTCATCGGTATCAGATCGGTGGGGGTCCGGGGTTTGAAGAGAATGCAGAGCTTGTACGAGCGCTGCATTCTCTTCCCTGTTTACCTGCTCACGGTCGACATTGCAGCGGCGAGCAGTCTAATTACAGCTCCTCCGTCCCATTCACTTCAGTGAGAAGGAGCCCCCAAGTGGCGAGGGCGGCATTAAAAATGCCTGTGTGACAAAATAAGGGGTCATGACCTCTTTACGCCAAAAACTGGCCCCATTGTCTTTCCCACATGAAATCATAAAATCATACCGTCAGATTTAATATACATCTCTCAGGACCATGTAATTAAGAGTAACATGCCCCCTCCCCGAGTCTGATATCTGATCTTAAAATGACATGCAGTAATTATTGGTTACCTATTTACAGTGATATGAAGCTGTGCTTTGTTCATTTTAGGTGTCTCTCATTCATATAAATCACCTTAATCTGATCTTCAAGGTATATATGTGCAAGCTCCTACCTGTGGGATAAAGCTGGTGTTGTCTTCATTGCTGGCTGTCTTTTAGCGTTGCTTCATTAGAGCAGACTTCGGATCTGTGACTCCAGCCTCTGTACATTGCTTACAGGGAAGGTGAGGTAGTCTGAGATCCATCATTGGCTCAGGACAGCGCTCTGGTTCAGCTGTGAACTGTGCAGGAACCTGGAAGCAAATGTGTCAAATGTGGCACCTATTGTTTAAGTCAGCTTTTTATATTTCTAAAGAATTTTTGGCAATGTTATTTTTATTTTCTATGTCACTGTCTATATTTAAAAAAAATTCTAGAATCCATTCCGTTTTTCGGTGCCGGGAAGCAGGACAGTGGCAGATCAGGTAAATCTCACGAGATCAGCAGGTCTTCTGCATTACTCGGAGACCTTCCGCAATGATTGGACAGTGTCAGAACTATGCAGGGGAGGAAAGATGTGGTCCCCACCTCTTAGGACCTTGACTGTCTATTAGCGTATCTGCAGTAGAAGGAGCGGCCGCGGCACAGGAAGGCAGATGGAGCTGATTAATGTTCTTTATTATTGACTCTTACAGATGTGACGCATTTTGGGACCGGACTGACCCCCTTCTTCAGACTGAAGAGCAACCTAGAAACCGAAAAATGACATCACTGGAATCTGCCGTAAGATGACATTGAGGGGAGGTATGTGTTATTGTTATATTATTTTTATTGTTTATCACATCCACACATTTGCTATCCTGTGTAGGATGTCCATTGTGGTACTTGTAGTACTTGCGGGCATCCTCCACTGTATGCATTTTTGCTGGGGACTGCCATTAGCAGTGGACCACAAGTGCAGGATCTGCCCCCCTGGTATAGATGCACCACTGCATATGGGGTTGAGCACTTCCTGCTTTTTAATACCACGCCAATCTGTAGGAGGTATGTGTTCAAAAAAACATGACTGGTCCTCTTTAATCTATTAATGAGGGGGATAGACAAGAAAAATGGAGTACGGCAATTTTTGGGGTTTTGTTTTTTGAGGTTAGTTTTTATGACGTTCAGTGTATAGTATAAATGGCATAGTAACTTTATTGTAAGATGGAGTTTTACACAATAAGGCCTCATGCACATAACCGTTGTTTTATTCCGTGTCCGTTGTGCCGTTTTTCGTGATTTATTGCGGACCCAATGATTTTTAATGGGTCCGTTGAAAACTCGGCTAATGCACCGTTTGCCATCCGCGTCCGTGATCCGTGGTTCCAGTCCGTCAAAAAACTATAACCTGTCCTATTATTTATGCGGAAAACGGTTCGCGGACCCATTCAAGTCAATAGGACCGCTAAAAAACACAGAGGCACACAAGATTGTAATCCGCGTCCGCGCGTCCGTTTTATTCCTATCATTTGCAGGCAAACCTGTCAGACTTTTTTTTACCTTCTGGTGGTCCACCAAAAATAAAGGAAGACACACGGAAAACAAAAACGGAAACGGATCACGGAAAAACGGAACTTCATTTTGCCGAACGCAACACAACAACGGTCGTGTGCATGAGGCCTTAAACACATTTAAAAATAAATCGGTAATTTCATTTTATGTTACCATATTCTGAATGCCACACGTTCAGACAGAGCTGTGTTAGGGCTTGTTTTTTGCGTGGTGAGCTGTCATTTTATTAGCACCGTTTCGTGGGAATATACAACATTTTAATAATATTATTTTTTAATAAGTTTTTTTTTTACTATGCAGGTCAAATATTATGGTAGTTTTATAGTTCAGGTTGTTACGGTTGTGACAATACCAATTATATATACTTTTTCTTAATTTTTTCACATAACGCATTGTACAAGAATCACTCTATTGATAAAATCTGAGACACTTTAAAATACCTTTTGATCAAAACACATCTGTGCCCACCTACCAAGCAACAAGGTGGTCTCAGTTCAGGCGGGTCCTACGCTAAACCTGCCTATGCCGTTATGCATTTATGTTCAGGAGCGCAGACCCCGCACATATAATGTGTTGCTCCTAGTTACCTCCATGTGCAACAGCAACCGGTGGGAGGAGGAACACACACACCTACATGTACCACCTTAATCAAGGTCGCCTATTAGATAGGTGGGGCAAAAGTGCACATAAATACTACTCCCAAGATAGGAGCGTATTCACAAATGAAGGTGCCATGTGTGGGGTCTGCGCTCCTGAACATAAATGCATAACGGCCTGAACTGAGACCACCTTGTCGCTTGGTAGGTGGGCATAGATGTGTTTTGATCAAAATGTATTGACCTATTGTCTCAGATTTTATCAATAGAGTGAGGGCTTAGTCCATATGTTATGCTTGCATCTATTATTATAGTGCATTATTTCCTGTGACTGTATAAATGTAGCCATGTACATTCGCAACATTCATTATCATATCGTGCAGGATGTTTTATATATTTTTTTCAGTGATTTGTTTAACTTGTCTTGAAGCAGTGGCACTTTCATTTTTGAATACGCTCCTATCTTGGGAGTAGTATTCATGTGCACTTTTGCCCCACCATTCTAATAGGCGACCTTGATTAAGGTGGGACATATAGGTGTGTGCTCCTCCTTCCACCGGTTGCTGCTGCACATGGAGGTTCACACGAACCTGACACACTGTCAGTTTTTCATAGCCACTATGCATCCATGAGTGCATCGATATTCTGGCTGTTTTGGATCCATTTTTAACGACTGTCCATCTATAATGTCTGTCGGTTTGTAACAGCCGTTATAAACAGCTATTCAATGGATGAGATTCATCAGCTTTTTTTTAACATCCTAACCCTAGCAGTGCCCTTAGTATACATAATGTCCGCAATTAGTGTCCCCAGTACTGATAATGATCCTTTTAGTGCCACCCCAGTATAAAGAATGCCCCCATTAGTGCCTCACCAGGATTATTAATGCCCCCATTAGTGGCCACCAGTATAACAAATGCCCCCATTAGTGGCTCCCAGTACTAATAATGCCCGCATTAGTGCCCCCTAGTTATGCTTGTGTTAAAAAACTAAAAATCTGCTTCATCAACTTGCACGCACATTGACAGTTGCTCCTCACTTGATACAGAAGGACCTGCGCTCCCAGCGTGATGATGTCACCATGTTGGGAGCGCAGATCCTTCTGCATCGCGAAGAGTGATTGTCTCTGTGCGTGCAAGAGTATGAAGTAGTCTTTTCATTTTAAACTCTAAAAGGCCATTTTTTACTAATGTTCTTTTTTTAACGGCCGTTAGATGGGTGCACTACTGTCTAAACAGCCATTAAAAATGGCCCCATTGATTTCAGTGGGGTCTGTCTGGCTCTAAAAACAGACAAAAATAGGACATTTTCTATTTTTTGATTGCCGCTATTCACTGGCCGTTAAAAAAGGGTTCATGTGAATATCCCCATTGAGTTCAATTGGTTCTGAAAACGGCTGTGTGGCAGTAGTTAAAAAACTGGCCGTCACACTGCTGTTTTTTTACACTGCTGTTTGAATGTAGCCTAAGGGAATTAAGGCGGCTGCGGGGAAAAGCTGATGGTGGGGGTAAGGAGTGTTAGGCCTTATTCACACGTCCGTTGTTTCTTTCCTGATCTGTTCCGTTTTTTGCGGAACAGATCTGGACCCATTCATTTTCAATGGGTCCTGAAAAAAATCGGACAGCTCAATGTCAGATTTTTTTTTCAGGACCCATTGAAAATGAATGGGTCCAGATCTGGTCCAGATCTGTTCCGCAAAAAACGGAACAGATCAGGAAAGAAACAACGGACGTGTGAATGGACCCTTAGGCCCTTATGCACACGACCGTTGTGTGCATCCGCGGCCGTTGTTCCGTTTTCCGTTTTTTTTTCGCGGACCCATTGACTTTCAATGGGTCCGTGGAAAAATCGGAAAATGCACCGTTTGGCTTCCGCGTCCGTGATCCGTGTCCGTTTTTCCTATCATTTTCAATGGAAACTTGACTTAGTTTTTTTTTTCACTTTTCATGTCCGTGGATCCTCCAAAAATCAAGGAAGACCCACGGAAGAAAAAACGTTCACGGATCACGGAACAACGGAAATCCGTTTTGCGGACCGCAAAAAAAACCGGTCGTGTGCATGAGGCCCTAGGCTGAGTTCACACGGGCGTTGCGGGAAAAGATGCGGGTGTGTTGTGGGAACATGCACGATTTTTCCGCGTGAGTGCAAAACATTGTAATGCGTTTTGCACGCACGTGAGAAAAATCAGCATGTTTGGTACCCAAACCCAAACTTCTTCACAGAAGTTCGGGCTTGGGATCGGTGTTCTAAAGATTGTATTATTTTCCCTTATAACATGGTTATAAGGGAAAATAATAGCATTATGAATACAGAATGCATAGTAAAATAGCTTGCGGATGCTTGCGATTTTCACGCAGCCCCATTCACTTCTATGGGGCCTGCGTTGCGTGGAAAACGCACAATATAGAGCATGCTGCGATTTTTCACGCAACGCACAAGTGATGCGTGAAAATCACCGCTCGTGTGCACAGCCCCATAGAAATGAATGGGTCAGGATTCAGTGCGGGTGCAATGCGTTCACCTCACGCATCGCATCCGTGTGAACTCAGCCTTAGACTCTCACTCATCAGATATTCATTACCTGAGGATAGGTTATCAATATCAGGAGCCTGGAAAACCCCTTTAAATGGCCAAAATCAAAGTTAGTTCCATTGCTGACCATTGCAGCAAGGAGACAGTTGTACTTACAGCTGACACTGGCTACTAATGGCGTGGGCTTAGCTCCTAAATCCGCACCATCCCCGTGCTGTATATTTAGTACCATTAGGAGCCAGCCATCAGATCTGTAAATATGTTTATGTATGGTTTTTGTATATATATTTTGTTAATCAGACAACCTGTTTAAGCCATACTGTACTTACACATTAGATCAAAGCCGGGTGAGTCTGACAATGGTAGTTCTATTGGCTGATGATCTAATGTGTACAGGAGCCTCCCAGCTGTTTTGGGTTTCAATGTCTGATCCTTTGTTGCCATGGGGGTGCCTGTCAGTTGCCTATTTCTCTCACCTCCTGAAATAAACTCTCAGTAATAAACTCTTGGACATGTAGTAAAGGTGCGCTTCAGTATTTGAAGCTGAAGAAATTATTGAATGAGCCATGAATTTAGCATCATACCAGGAAACTTTTAGAGAGATTTATTTTGCTTGTCTGTTATTCAGAACTAAAGCCTAATGTAGGATTGCAAGAAGTGAAATGTGCAAAGCACAAGAAGAATTGTCACAGGTGACATGGAGGAACAGGAGTGGGCAGGGGTAATGTCATGTTCAGGTGTTGGAGGCAAACACCACACCAAACATAGGAGGGAAAGGGGTGAGGGAGTAAGGCCTGGAAACTAGGGAAAGGAGATGGACACCTCCTAGTAAAACCCTAATCAAAGTCCTGACTAACTACCAGTATGAACAGACCCCAGAGGTAGGTGAGTTCATACACCGGAATACCTATTGTCCTGACTCACCCTATAGGACCCTGGTGCTAATGTCAGGATTGAGACAACCTATTCCTCCAAAAGGAAGGACGAACAGGAGTCTGCCTCAGGCCTTAATACAAATGACAGGGAAATGCAACACACAAAATAAACCAAACAAAATACAAAAGGGAAAGAAAACACTTAGCTTCAATTGGCTATGGCAGCACCAGGAACTCAGCCGAGATCCACACACCAGCTATCCATAACTCCAACAGAAGTTATAAACCGCATAGCATAGTGGGAGAAACAACAATAAATAGAGAAGGTTAAATGACCACAATAGCCACACCTGAGGATAGAAGGTGTGGCAAGCACCAGAAACAACACAGACGTCATTTGATCCAAACAGAAAACATGTCAGATCAAACCACGTGTTGCCAGTCTCACCGATCTCCTGCCACCTGGCGCGGGAACGTCCGTGACAGGTGGAGATATATTATGTGCAACCTGTGCAGTAAAGACCTGAAATAATTTAATTGCTCTTAATTACTGGTGAATTATTAGAAATACATAAAGGGATGTTCAATGATGAGCTGTGTAAAGGTGTTAAGTTTTTTTTCACATTTTTTAAATGTCAATAGCAGCCTGTTGTAACTGTTAAATCATACTGCTCTCTGCTCAATTCACGATCCCTTGCTCCTCTGCTCCATTCCAGATTCCTGCCTCCTCTGCTCCATTCCCGATCCCTGCCTCCTCTGCTCCACTCCAGATCCCTGGCTCCTCTCTGCTCCACTCCAGATCCCTGGCTCCTCTCTGCTCCATTCCCGATCCCTGGCTCCTCTCTGCTCCATTCCCGATCCCTGGCTCCTCTCTGCTCCATTCCCGATCCCTGGCTCCTCTCTGCTCCATTCCCGATCCCTGGCTCCTCTCTGCTCCATTCCCGATCCCTGGCTCCTCTCTGCTCCATTCCCGATCCCTGGCTCCTCTCTGCTCCATTCCCGATCCCTGGCTCCTCTCTGCTCCATTCCCGATCCCTGGCTCCTCTCTGCTCCATTCCCGATCCCTGGCTCCTCTCTGCTCCATTCCCGATCCCTGGCTCCTCTCTGCTCCATTCCCGATCCCTGGCTCCTCTCTGCTCCATTCCCGATCCCTGGCTCCTCTCTGCTCCATTCCACAATCCATGGCTCCTCTGCTCCATTCCAGATTCCCGGCTCCTCTCTGCTCCATTTCTGATTCCTAGCTCCTCTGCTTCATTCCAGACCATTAGAAACATAGAATGTGTCATAGAAACATAGAATGTGTCGGCAGATAAGAACCATTTGGCCCATCTAGTCTGCCCAATATATCTGAATCCTATTAATAGTCCCTGGCCCTATCTTATATGAAGGATAGCCTTATGCCTATCCCATGCATGCTTAAACTCCTTCACTGTATTTGCAGCTACCACTTCTGCAGGAAGGCTATTCCATGCATCCACTACTCTCTCAGTAAAGTAATACTTCCTTATATTACTTTTAAACCTATGCCCCTCTAATTTAAAACTGTGTCCTCTTGTGGTAGTTTTTCTTCTTTTAAATATGCTCTCCTCCTTTACCGAGTTGATTCCCTTTATGTATTTAAAAGTTTCTATCATATCCCCTCTGTCTCTTCTTTCTTCCAAGCTATACATATTAAGGTCCTTTAACCTTTCCTGGTAAGTTTTATCCTGCAATCCATGTACTAGTTTAGTAGCTCTTCTCTGAACTCTCTCTAGAGTATCTATATCCTTCTGGAGATATGGCCTCCAGTACTGCGCACAATACTCCAAGTGAGGTCTCACCAGTGTTCTGTACAGCGGCATAAGCACTTCACTCTTTCTACTGCTTATACCTCTCCCTATACATCCAAGCATTCTGCTGGCATTTCGTGCTGCCCTATTACATTGTCTTCCCACCTTTAAGTCTTCTGAAATAATTACTCCTAAATCCCTTTCCTCAGATACTGAGGTCAGGACTGTGTCAAATATTCTATATTCTGCCCTTGGGTTTTTACGCCCCAGGTGCATTATCTTGCACTTATCCACATTAAATTTCAGTTGCCAGAGTTCTGACCATTCTGCTAGTTTTCCTAAATCCTTTTCCATTTGGCGTTTCCCTCCAGGAACATCAACCCTGATACATATCTTTGTGTCATCAGCAAAAAGACAAACCTTACCATCGAGGCCTTTTGCAATATCACTTATGAAGATATTAAACAAAATTGGTCCCAGTACAGATCCCTGTGGAACCCCACTGGTAACATGACCTTGTTTTGAATGTTCTCCATTGACTACAACCCTCTGCTGTCTGTCACTCAGCCACTGCCTAATCCACTCAACATTATGGGAGTCCATGCTCAATGACTGCAGTTTATTGATAAGTCTTCTATGTGGGACAGTGTCAAAAGCCTTACTAAAATCTAGATATGCGATGTCTACTGCACCTCCACCGTCTATTATTTTAGTCACCCAGTCCAAAAAATCTATAAGATTTGTTTGACATGATCTCCCTGAAGTAAACCCATGTTTTTCATCTTGCAATCCATGGAATTTTAGATGTTCCACAATCCTATCCTTTAATAGGGTTTCCATTAATTTGCCTGCTATTGATGTCAGACTCACTGGTCTATAGTTGCTCGATTCCTCCCTACTACCTTTCTTGTGAATGGGCACGACATTTGCCAATTTCCAATCTTCCGGGACGACTCCTGTTACTAATGATTGGTTAAATAAATCTGTTAACGGTTTTGCCAGCTCACCACTAAGCTCTTTTAATAATTTTGGGTGTATCTCATCAGGCCCCTGTGACTTATTTGTCTTCACTTTAGACAGCAAACTTAGAACATCTTCCTCTGTAAAGACACATGCATCAAACGATTTATTAGTCATCCTTTCTAGTGGAGGTCCTCTCTGCTCCATTCCAGATTCCTGGCTCCTTTTTGTGTTTTTTCCAGTGCCCATCCTATAAATGTCCGAATTGACGGGGTTAAGTGTGCTGCTTTAGCCAATGACTGGACTTCGTGGTGACATGTCCCCAAGAAGCATGTCACTGTTAGATCACATACTGCTTCGGGACACGTTACCTGTGTCTGTTTAACATCCATGGAAAATCTGTCCGTGTTTCTTCCGTGAAGATTTCCGTGTATCATCTATATTCCAAGGACATTGACAATTAAATTCCAAAGCAACTCCTACCAATGGTTTGTGAATCTCTGACTGAACATGGATGCCATTCATGTTGTGCAGCTGGTTTTTAAGGGACCCATAGACTTCAATGGGCTTGTTTGGTCCGCATCACAGACCAAAGTAGTGCATGCCTCCCATGGTCAGCAGAAAACCACTGATGTGCAAACAAACACACTAAAATCAATGGGTATGTGTGCTGTACTTAAAAAATGCGGATAGCACATGTCTGTGAAAAACTGAAATGTGAATGAAGCTCAAAGGGATTGCCACACTTTATCAATTGGCATTTATCATGTATAATCACAGGGTACCTCCTGCTATAAAACGTAGCCTTTAACCCCTTAAGGACTCGGCCCTATTTCACCTTAAGGACTTGGCCATTTTTTGCAAATCTGACCACTGTCACTTTAAGTGCTGATAACTTTAAAACGCTTTGACTTACCCAGGCCGTTCTGAGATTGTTTTTTCGTCACATATTGTACTTCATGACACTGCTAAAATTGGGTCAAAAAAGTTAATTTTTTTGCATAAAAAAATACAATTTTTACCGAAAATTTTGAAAAATTAGCAAATTTCAAAGTTTCAGTTTCTCTACCTCTGTAATACATAGTAATACCCCCAAAAATTGTGATGACTTTACATTCCCCATATGTCTACTTCATGTTTGTAGCATTTTGGGAATGATATTTTATTTTTTGGGGATGTTACAAGGCTTAGAAGTTTAGAAGCAAATTTTGAAATTTTCAGAAATCTTCAAAATATCACTTTTTATGGACCAGTTCAGGTTTGAAGTCATATTGTGAGGCTTAGATAATAGAAACCTCCCAAAAATGACCCCATTCTAGAAACTACACCCCTCAAGGTATTCAAAACTGTTTTTTCAAACTTTATTAACCCTTTAGGTCTTCCAAAAGAGTTAATGGCAGATGGAGAAACAATTTAGAAATTTATATTTTTTGGAAAATTTTCCAATATAATCAATTTTTTCCAGTAGTAAAACAAGGGTTAACTGCCTAACAAAACTCAAAATGGGTTGCCCCGATTCTGTAGTTTGCAGAAACACCCCATATGTGGTCGTAAACTACTGTTTGGCCGAACGGGAGCACATAGAAGAAGGGGAACGTCATATGGTTTTTGGAAGGCAGATTTTGCTGGACTGGTTTATTTACACCATGTACCCTTTCAAGCGCCCTGATGCACCCCTAGAGTAGAAACTCCACAAAAGTGACCCCATCTAGGAAACTACGGGATAAGGTGGTTGTTGTTTTGGGACTATTTTAGGGGTAAATATGATTTTTGGTTGCTCTATATTACTATTTTTTGAGGCAATGTAACAAAAAAAAAAATCTAAAATTGTTTCTACATTCGCTATTTAGTTTTGTGGAACACCTAAAGGGTTAACATAGTTTGTAAAGTAACTTTTGAATACCTTGAGGGGTGTAGTTTCTTAGATGGGGTCACTTTTTTGGAGTTTCTAGTCTAGGCTACATCAGGGGGGGCTTCTAATGGGACATGGTGTAAAAAAAAAAACTGTCCATCAAAATCTGCCTTCTAGAAACCATATGGAGTTCCCTTCGTTCTATGCCCTGCCGTGCGGCTATATAGCCATTTACGACCACATATGGGGTGTTTCTGCAAACTACAGAATCAGGGCCATAAATATTGAGTTTTGTTTGGCGGTTAACCCTTGCTTTATTACCAGCAAAAAGGATTCAAATGGAAATTTTGCCCAAAAATGGGTGTTTTGGCACCGTTTTTATTTTATATTTTTAACACCGTTCATCCGAGGCGTTTGGGCAAAAGTTATTTTTACAGCAACGACTTTTACGCACGTGACGATGCCCAATATGTATGGTTCTCAGACTTTGGAGACACTAAGCAGGCATCCTAAAAACTGCGGCCCTCCAGATGTTGTAAAACTACAATTCCCACCATGCCCTGCTGATGGCTGTAGGTTGTCTGGGCATGCTGGGAGTTATAGTTTTACAACATCTGGAGGGCCGCAGTTTGAGGATGCCTGCACTAAAACTAATATTTTTTTGGTGGTGGGGGGGTCTGGTGGGGGGGGGCAAGTGGCAGGGGGGGATCTGGGGTCTGATGGATGGATCAAAGAAAGTTTGGAAATAAAAGTTTTTTTTTTTTTTTTTTTTTCCTAACTAACTTTTCCCTTCTTTCCCTGCCTAACGGTGCCTCTCCCTCACTGACCCTAACCTACCTGGGTGGCGATGGGTGCAGGAGGGTGATGGATGCCGATTGTGGGGACACAGGAGCTCGTTCTGGACGGTGCTGCACGGTCACGGTGCTGGACAGGAAGAGGAGGGGAGAGAGGAGCGCAGGAAGTTTGAATCTCGGGACTCTCTCCCCTGCACCAATCAGCACCCTGGACAGCGACATTCAGCACCACGGCCAGCACCGCCTCTTCAAATCCTTGGACTGCGATAGGTGGTGTAAAATTACGCCACCGATCGCAGTCTTTTTCCGGTTCATCGGGTCACAGGACACCCGAATGGACCGGAAACGCAGAAAACCGCAGGTCTGAATTGACCTGCGGTTTTCTGCGATCGTCGATGCGGGGGGGTCAAATGACCCCCCCCCCTGCATTGTTACGGGATGCCGGCTGAATGATTTCAGCCGAAATCCCGTTCCGATTAACCCCTGGGGCGCTGGAATGCCAATTTCAAGTTAGGACGTACCGGTACGCCCTGAGTCCTTAAGGACTCGGGAAATAGGGCGTACCGATACGCCCTGCGTCCTTAAGGGGTTAATATTAGTCATATAAAAAATAACAAACTCCCACAGACAGACAAAACATAGAAATGAAAATAAAGAAAAATAAAGGACGACACATCAGGGGTAGGTCTTGCATATCTCGTGTAATGTTGGGCCTGTCCCTAGAAATGGCCCTCTGCTACGTAGTCCCTGCCTAAAAATGGAATGGCCGCCCCGATAGGGGCGATCCCGTATTCTGGAACCTCCTGATAGGCCCTAGGCTGACCCTATAGCATATTTCTGGGCAGAGCCGTATTGGATGCCCATCTATAGGGGCCTAGTCTAGGTACAAAAAATAACAAATTTATCATACAAGGAGCAATAGAGCACCACAGCTGTGGATACCCTAATAAATGATAAACAGTGCTCTTAAATGTGTCGTCAGCACAATACGGTATGGTTATCTATGTGTATACCAACACATGCAGATATCTATGTATATTTTCATATATTCAGATGCCAAACATAATTATAGAAGATGCCTGGAACCGCTGCCCCAGAGCAGCAGAAAACACCTAGGCACCCTGATCCCAACGCGTTTCACCCACATCAATAACCTGGGCTCTTCAGGGGACACTTAGCTCAGTGTCGTACTAGGCATCAACACTCAAATAAAGATGGAACAGTCGAATAAAGATAGCACAGTAGTCATGGGCCATCAATATTGATGATAATGCATCAAACATTCATGGTAGATAACCTTACACCATGTCCAAATAGAAGATACTGATAATATCCCACTTAAGTAGCCAAATAAGGATTGTCACATATAACAATAGTATGCGCTATCTCATGCAAGTTAAATAGTGTTACTTGCGTGCCCAGGTTGGGAATAGATGGTCCCATATAGTCACTGGGATCTATGGCATGCCACCGGCGGTCCAATTTGGCCCATACGTAATCTGTGCAAGAGACACGGGATATAAAACATTGTTAGTCCAGACCTTAGTCAATAGAACAACCTCCTTCATGTGGAGACCAAGTAAAAAAAAAACACTTCAGAGCAACACTCACATGTGCCGGCGCCTCACTGGTTCCTTGTGTGAGGTCATCGGCTATTCCCTGGAGTGTGGTTTAAATAGCCCGCCCTGTTAGGTGGGAGGGGCCAATATCTATGTTCATGTCCTCGTCAGTATGCAACTTTCAATAGGTAGGCGTGGACCTGTGGCGTCATGGGCTCCACGTCACCACGCCTACTGGTCACGTGACGGGGCGTCATCATCCACGAGACATCGCCACGCCTCCCTAGAAGGTCAGGGCACTTCCTGATGATATTGATATTTCTGCCCATGCTGTCCAGGCACAGAAATAGAATGAATGGCCAGAATATTCCTATCATACATGTATGGTGAACTATTGATTTTACCACCAGTTATCTGCATCTGTGTTTTTCAATGAGACAATGGATATGCCTCAACATTTTGGTTTATGCTTTGACCTGGAATGGAGATGATTTTATATATATAATTGGCGGTTGTATGCCAAAAAGAATCGAGGGCGTATATAATATCATTAAAATCATCGGGTGATTAGTGGCCAATGTAGTGTCCTTACATGACCCAGAATCTGAATATATGAAAATATACATAGATATCTGCATGTGTTGGTATACACATAGATAACCATACCGTATTGTGCTGACGACACATTTAAGAGCACTGTTTATCATTTATTAGGGTATCCACAGCTGTGGTGCTCTATTGCTCCTTGTATGATAAATTTGTTATTTTTTGTACCTAGACTAGGCCCCTATAGATGGGCATCCAATACGGCTCTGCCCAGTGATATGCTATAGGGTCAGCCTAGGGCCTATCAGGAGGTTCCAGAATACAGGATCGCCCCTATCGGAGCGGCCATTCCGTTTTTAGTCAGGGACTACGTAGCAGAGGGCCATTTCTAGGGACAGGCCCAACATTACACGAGATTACCTTGCCTATATCGCTATACCCTCAAACCATAAGTGAGGAGTAAAAGCATTGCCACTGAGTATATGCAAGACATACCCCTGATGTGTCGTCCTTTATTTTTCTTTATTTTCATTTCTATGTTTTGTCTGTCAGTGGGAGTTTGTTATTTTTTATATGACTAATATTAAAGGCTACGTTTTATAGAAGGAGGCACCCTGTGATTATACAATTATACATACATACTACCTGTGATTATTACTCTCTCTGACGGGATATTGTCTTAGCTGTGATTTATTTATCATGTAGAGAAAGTTAATACAAGGCAGTTACTAATGTACTGTGATTGTCCATATTGCCTCCTTTACTGGCTTGATTCATTTTTCCATCACATTATACACCGCTATTATCCTGCGGTTAGGGCCACCGCTGCAGAGCAGATACAAGACGGCTAAGATGGGAGCTGCTGCGCATGTGTGCCTATGTGCACTCCTATGGTCCCAGCCACCAGAGAGGCCGGGGCATTTTCCTATAGTGTGTAAGCATGTCCACCTCTGCAAGATTGCAGGGTGGTCATAACTACCGAATACGGGCAGTGTGTAATATTATGGAAAAATAAATGAAGCCAGCAAAGGAGGCAATATGGACAATCACAATACATTAGTAAGTGCCTTGTATTAACTTTCTCTGCATGATAAATACCATTTGCTGAAGTGAGACAACCCCTTAAAGGGCAAGGGGCCTTCAGCTGTCTCCTACCTCCTACAGTAGCTGGCCAAGAGACTTTTCAAAGTGCTAGGAAAGAGTTCAGTAAACCTAAGGCAGGTTAGACTGGGTGCCCAGATCAGAAAATTCATTAGCATCAGATACATTTATTATAAGCTTTGCAACACTTCAAAAAATATGCCTCAGACATTGCTCAAATTAATGCAATTTTTTACACATTGCTAAAACCCATCCCTGTGACAGTATTAACAAAGTTGGATTGAAGAAGGATTTGACATGTCTTCTGCTGCCTGTGATACATGTGGTGACAAGGTGCTATGTAGTAAAAGCTAATGCAGTATAGTTTTAGAATATTCTGTGTATATTGTATGTGAGACCATCCTTCATACCTTGGAACCCCAGACAATGGGCTCCTTTATGTGTTGTTTTAATGGCACTTATTATCTTTTCTATCAGCATAAAGAAATAAATCAGTTTTATATTTGTCACCAAGGATCTAGAGTAAGACAATGTTCTAGCCGTAAGCATGGCAGAGTATGCATTTCATTATAACCCTGACTGCACATGACTTGATCCTTTCTTGCTTATTATTTCATAGGAAGATTTATAGGCCACGTCCTTCTGGTTCTCTGTCTGTAACCCAGCTATTGTTGTCCTGGGTTTTATCCTAGACACCGGCTTTAAGAGAGGCTTTAAAAAGGCTTGTCCAATCCTTTAGGCCTTTTGCACATAACATATCCGTTTTGCGGTTCACAAATTGCGGCTCCGCAAAATACAGATCAGGTCCATGTGCACTTTTTGCAGGCCCCATTGTAGAAATGCCTGTTCTTGTCTGCAAAACGGATAAGATTAAGACATGTTCTATAATTTGTGGCTTAGATGCGGACAGCACATGGATGACATCTGTGTGCAGTCCTCATTCTATCCACAAAAGAATGTGGATCAGATAAGGACCGAAAATACAGTTGTGTGCATGTGGCCTTACTATTTGTACTTTTATTCAGGATAGTCCATCAAGACATGATTGGTGGGGGGCCCAAAACCCCACACACCCTCAACAGTCAGCTGTTTCACAGTTGTTCATGGCTGCATTCATTGTGCAGTGGACATTGCTGGTTACTGCAGTCCTGCTCCCACTGAAGTGGCAGCTCTGCAGTAACCAGCCCCATCTACACAGTGGTGTACGTATGGTATGGGAGCTACTCTTGAACAGGCAATCGGATATTGATGGCCTGTCCTGAGGATAAGCATCAATATAAAAGGAATGGACAGCACCATTAAAGGCTATGTACACTTTCGGGGGTAATTTTTTTATGACTGCATTTTACTCATTTTGGGCTTAAAAACATTTTATCAATTTGTCTTTATTAAATATATTGAGCCATTTTGTCACAAAGGGTTGATGGGGTTTTCTGAGATTTTTATACTGATGACCAATCCTTAGAAAAGGTAATCAATATCTGGTTGGTGGGGGGGTCTGACACCCGAGACCCCCGCCAATCAGCTGTTTGGGAAGGCACCGATGCTCACAGTAGCTGTTCCTAGGCCTAGTGGCGACAGGTTCATGTGTCACATGGCCTAGGTGCTGCTCAGCCCCTTAGAAGTGGTGTGCTTGGTGTGCTGATTGGCAGGGGTCTCGGGTGTTGGACCCCCACCGATCAGATACTGATGACCAATCCAAAGGATAGGTCATCAGTTAAAAGATCCTGGAAAACCCTTTTAACTGTTTTTCTAGCTGTGTGAATCATACTTTTTAACTTTCCTTTGTGCCGTCATCTAATTAACCTTATCTCAAAATTACTAAGAGGTCCTAAACACTTATTTAAGCCACATTCTAATCAGTAACATTAGAACTGAGCTATAATGAGTGTTTATAAGGTCTGAGATAATGAGCCCATCATTTACCTGCCTGACGGAATAGAGAGAAAATCCTGATCCCTGCCACTAGAGAAACTCAGCCCTGTACAGAGAAAAGAGCTCCGAATTTTTATTAAAGATCAATGATTTTTAGCTTAAAATGAGCACAATGCAATCATAATAAAAAAGAAATCGCCCCCAAAGATGTACATGGCCTTTAAGCTGTGCATCCACAGTCCACCGAATGCCAATAAGGTCCCCTGACTTATCTATAAACATGCACACTTATACTACTGGTATGGAAGCAGTGTCATTTTCACTTATGAGCCTGTTGTGGCTATTATTGATATGGCAGCACAACTGCTGATGTGGCACTGTGACTAATTCTTTTATGTATATTGTGTCTTTAAGATTGACACCTTACATGACTAGTTATAGAGATTTTTTTTTTTCATATTGAGCTCCAAATCTGGAGAGAACAGATATTCCTATAAATAAAAATTCTTCTGTGACAGGCACCAGAGCAGGAAAATACCTCTTTGGGATGAGTCCGAGAGATGTGTCTTGTGATAAGCCATGCCTGCAGCAGCTTCTTTAAGACAGAGTGAAAATATTGTAAAATATTCTTCCTAAGCTGCACAAATTGCTACTGTCAATTACTGTGCTAGGAAGATTAAAAACTTAGGACATACTTTCCTTCAGGCTTCATCGTGTCTGTTTATGTGCTTAATAACTAATTGAAATTTGATGATCATGAAGACTGATTTTGCCGTTCCAACTCCCATCTTGAGCCTCAGGTGTATATCTCACCAGATATTTGTATGACCTTCTCACTGGTTGATGGCACCCCAGGCATTTAGGGTGATATGCTTATTTCTGCCTCAAATACAATGAGCTTACATGCTCTTGAGTAATTCATTGCTTTTTTAATATGATTGCTGAACGTGCAAAGTCATCATAATTGAAGCCAAACTCAAAACCTTAAAATTAAGTTGTGACTGCAGGTTAGGCTACTTTCACACTCGCGTTTTGGGCGGATCCGTCATGGTTCTGCAAAAACGGATCTGTTACAATAATACAACCGCATGCATCCGTCATGAACGGATCCGTTTGTATTATCTGTAACATAGCCATGACGGATCCGTCATGAACTCTATTAAAAGTCAATGGGAGACGGATCCATTTTCTATTGTGCCAGATTGTGTCAGAGGAAACCTCGTCCCCATTGACTTACATTGTGTGTCAGGACGGATCCGTTTGGCTCAGTTTCGTCAAGTGGACAGCAAAACGCTGCAGGTATGGAGCGTTTTGGTGTCCGTCTCCAGAGCGGTCTGGAGACTGAACGGAGGCAAACTGATGCATTCTGAGCGGATCCTTTTCCATTCAGAATGCTTTAGGGCAAAACTGATCTGTTTTGAACCGCTTGTGAGAACCCTGAATGGATCTCACAAACGGAAAGCCAAAACGGCAGTGTGAAAGTAGCCTTACACCCCAGTTCACTATTATAGGGTTCCGGGAAGTTGAGTTACAGTATGGCAATGTGTGTTGCAGTGATGAGGAGAGCTGGTGGACCTAGATGTGATTCATTTGATAAAGAAAAATAGTGTCTGCCTAATGCCACTGATATTCGTGTCCTAGTGGCACCCCCTGTGTGCAAACACGAAAATAATACATGCCCTTTATAGCGTGAAGAGAAAAGTTGAAATGATCAGATAACTTTCACAAAAAAAAAGGCCAAAAGAGAACCCAAAATGGGCACTGTTTCAGATTAGGCCTCATGCACAGGGTCCCATTATGATTTTGTGCAAGCTTACAACTAATAGACATTGCTTGTAGGGGAGATAACATGTATAAAACAATGCCACATCCCTGACCCATTACTATGGAAAACCTAGGATTGGATTCCATCTGTCGAATCGAGTGGGGGAGCTTAGGGGAAAATGTTTTGTGTCTAATTTTTCCTTGTAGCAGATCACCTGTAACAGTGTTTTAATGGCTTATACCCATTAGATCACCTTTATGCTGGGGAAACGGGGAAAGACCAGGGCCAGGTAATGCTATGGGGCGTTCACTTTTCTGAATTCATTAGTCACACTCAAAACCATAAGCTTATACAAATTTTACAGGACCGTATTTTGGAAGCAAAAGAAGGTCCTTTACAACCACCCAGATGATATCACCGACTGTAACATAAAGTCAATCTTATGCATGTTATCACTGGCACACTTTCACAAAGTGGCCAGCCACCTGTTGCCAGTAAACAGCATGCATTTCACATTTCATGGCACAGCTAAAGGCTGAAAGTATAAGGCTAGTTGCACATTAGTGTTAAAGGGCTTCTGTCACTCCACTAAGCTCATTATTTTTTTTTTGTCTCCTTAAAATCCTTATGCTGCGATTTCTCAATATATAGGGCTATTACTCAGTTTGGTTCAGTAGTTATATAAAAAAACTGACTTTTATAATATGCAAATTACCTCTCTAGCAGCAGGTAGGGCGGCTACTTGCTGCTAGCAGCCGCATCCTCCGTTCATAATGACGCCCCCTCCTCATGTTGATTGACAGGGCCAGCAGACACGCTCGTTCTCTGCTGGCCCTGTCTGCGTTTTAAATCTCACGCCGGTCTTCAGTTGGTGCAGGCGCACTCAGTGGAGGACGCTCGCTCGGCCGCTCCATCCTCAGTGCGCCTGCGCCGGGTATACATGTGACATCATCGGCGCAGGCGCACTGAGGATGGAGTGGCCGAGCGTGTTTGGTACCCAAATCGCGCGTGTTTGGTACCCAAACCCGAACTTCTTCACACGGCCGTGTGCATTCGGCTTAAAGCACAAACACACACACCACACGCTCGTGTGTATGTATATATATATACAGTGGGATGCAAAAGTTTGGGCAACCTTGTTAATCGTCATGATTTTCCTGTATAAATCGTTGGTTGTTATGATAAATAATGTCAGTTAAATATATCATATAGGAGACACACACAGTGATATTTGAGAAGTGAAATGAAGTTTATTGGATTTATAGAAAGTGTGCTATAATTGTTTAAACAGAATTAGGCAGGTGCAGAAATTTGGGCACCACAAAAAAGAAATGAAATCAATATTTAGTAGATCCTCCTTTTGCAGAAATTACAGCCTCTAAACGCTTCCTGTAGGTTCCAATGAGAGTCTGGATTCTGGTTGAAGGTATTTTGGACCATTCCTCTTTACAAAACATCTTTAGTTCAATCAGGTTTGATGGCTTCCGAGCATGGACAGCTCTCTTTAAGTCACACCACAGATTTTCAATCATATTCAGGTCTGGGGACTGAGATGGCCATTCCAGAACGTTGTACTTGTTCCTCTGCATAAATGCCTTAGTGGATTTTGAGCAGTGTTTAGGGTCGTTGTCTTGTTGAAAGATCCAGCCCCGGCACAGCTTCAGCTTTGTCACTGATTCCTGGACATTGGTCTCCAGAATCTGCTGATACTGAGTGGAATCCATGCGTCCCTCAACTTTGACAAGATTCCCAGTCCCTGCACTGGCCACACAGCCCCACAGCATGATGGAACCACCACTATATTTTACTGTAGGTAGCAGGTGTTTTTCTTGGAATGCTGTGTTCTTTTTCCTCCATGCATAACGCCCCTTGTTATGGCCAAATAACTCAATTTTAGTTTCATCAGTCCACAGCACCTTATTCCAAAATGAAGCAGGCTTGTCCAAATGTGCTTTAGCCCACCTCAAGCGGCACTTTTTGTGCTGTGGGTGGAGAAAAGGCTTCCTCTGCATCACTCTCGCATACAGCATCTCCTTGTGTAAAGTGCGCCGAATGGTTGAACGATGCACAGTGACTCCATCTGCAGCAAGATGATGTTGTAGGTCTTTGGTGCTGGTCTGTGGGTTGACTCTGACTGTTCTCACCATTCGTCGCTTCTGTCTATCCGAGATTTTTCTTGGTCTGCCACTTCGAGCCTTAACTTGAACTGAGCCTGTGGTCTTCCATTTCCTCAATATGTTCCTAACTGTGGAAACAGACAGCCGAAATCTCCGAGACAACTTTCTGTATCCTTCCCCTAAACCATGATGGTGAACAATCTTTGTCTTCAGGTCATTTGAGAGTTGTTTTGAGACCCCCATGTTGCTACTCTTCAGAGAAAATTAAAAAAGGAGGGAAACTTACAATTGACACCCTTAAATACTCTGTCTCAATTGGATTCACCTGTGTATGTAGGTCAGGGGTCACTGAGCTTACCAAGCCAATTTGAGTTCCAATAATTAGTTCTAAAGGTTTTGGAATCAATAAAATGACAACAGTGCCCAAATTTCTGCACCTGCCTAATTTTGTTTAAACAATTATAGCACACTTTCTGTAAATCCAATAAACTTCATTTCACTTCTCAAATATCACTGTGTGTGTCTCCTATATGATATATTTAACTGACATTTTTTTATCGTAACAACCAACGATTTATACAGGAAAATCATGACTATTAACAAGTGTAGGGGTTTAGCTCTTCTCCGGGGGTGATTCACACAAATATCGTCGCCAGACACCAAGTTTCTGGTCCAAACATCACTTTATTTGGCTCCTCAGCAATCCAAACATAAATGGTACAAAATAAACACCTGCCCGGCTGGGCTCTAACTAAACATATGATATCCTGACTCACCTAAAGTCACAGTTGACACCCTGTGAACTCATGTGGCTTTGTCAGCCAATGTCCCACAGCCTCCTGGCTGTACAGAGCACAGTACACCCACTGTCTCCAGGTCAGTATTTCTTGTGGGGGATTGGGGCTTAGTAGTCCACCTGACTATAGCCCTGCGACCCTCCCAGGCGTCGCTGCGTCCCCCAACTCCAGGCTATCTCCCAGCCTTGTGGTCCCTCAGCCTTGCCCAGCTGAGACCACACAGACAGAGCCTCCAGGCCTCTGTCCACAGGTAACACACTACCCCCTTTCTGACACTCTGGGAGGTGCCTTATGCCAGGCTGATTACCTCCAGCTTCTCTCACCTGTGGTGGAACAGGGGTGTGGACCACACTATCCACCCCTTCCTTGCCTCTAACCTGAGTGAGACCTGTCACTGTCTCACACAAGGTTGCCAAAACTTTCGCATCCCACTGTATATATATATATTATATAGCCTTTATGCCATTAGCCCCCATTATCAGCCCTTATGCCTCATTAGCCCCCATTATGCCTCTTATTAGCCGCCATTATGCCACTCATTAGCCCCCATTATGCCTCATTAGCCCCCATCATAAGCCCTTATGCCTCATTAGCCCCCATTATCAGCCATTATGCCTCATATTAGCCCCCATTATGCCTCATATTAGCCTCCATTATGCCTCTCATTAGCCCCCATTATACCTCATTAGCCCCCATTATACCTCATTAGCCCCCATTATACCTCATTAGCCCCCATTATGCCCCTCATTAGCCTCCATTATGCCTCAATAGCCTCCATTATGCCTCATAAGCTCCATTATGCCTCTCTTTAGCCCCCATTATGCCACTCATTAGCCCCCATATGCCATTTTTTAGCCCCCATTATCAGCCCTTATGCCTCATTAGCCCCCATTATCAGCCATTATGCCTCTCATTAGCCCCTATTAAGCCTCATTAGCCTCCATTATGCCTCTCATTAGCCCCCATATGCTTCATTAGCCCCCATATGTCCCCATTATGCCTCATTAGCCCCCATATGCCTCATTAGCCCCCATATGCCTCATTAGCCCCCATATGCCACATTAGCCCCCATTATGCCTCCCATTAGCCTCCATTATGCCCCCATCAGCATCTCTGCTCCTGGATGCCGCCGCTCCTCGCTGCCCGCGATCCTCTGCCTCCTGCTGTCACAAAGCGCCTCACGCTGTGCGCAGCCCTGCACAGCCGGCAGCCGAGGACCAGGAAGCGGTAAGTACATAGCGTTCACCGCTTCCTGGTCCTCCGGTACTAATGAGCATTTCCAAAATGTAGTCCCATCAGCTAAAATTTCCTTGTTTAACTCTCCCCCTTACTAATTACTTGTCCAACATAGAAACAGCTCCATAGGAGGATTACATTTCACATACCAATGCAGGTCTTTGGAGAAGGGAAGAAGTGAGCGGGTGTAACGCCTGTAGATAGGGACAGACAGTGAGCCCTGACTTAGAACCCAACTAACTTCCCCTACCTACTTGCAGTACAAGCCCTATGTAGCAAGACCGCAACTGGTCGACAGCCCCTGCACTACGTGCAGAGACAGACAAACACCAAAGCAAAGTCATACATAAATGGGTCAGAACCAGACAGGCTATGCAGTACCAAACAAGAGACAGAGAGTGGTCAGAAGACGAGCTGAGATAGGTGAGTTTTTGACAACAGGATTACACATAGATCAGCAGACTACAGCCACATGGTCAGAGATGAAACAATGGCCAGACAATGTTATTCCTCACGTAAACACTGTACTACTGATTAATGCAAAACTTACCAAAGGCCAGTTACACCTTAAACATTACACAGTACACCTGTTCCTAAATCAAAACTATGCAATCAGTTAGTACAATTACTTACTCCATACATGACCAAATTCCCAGACCTCCTCATCACAGGCATCTCTCAGCATATATAACCAAACTACAGTGGCCACCAGTTACATCCAGACTATGGTTTGAATCACACAGGGGACAGATATTGTACCTGAGAACATCACAGTATGTAACTACATATAACCTTTGCACATACAGACACTGACATACATACACACAGCATCATAGCATGTAATGACATGTAGCCATTACACATATAGGCATAGACACACATACACACAGCTTACACACTCACATGTACACAGCATCACAGACAAGGGTTCATCATTTGTCTGCGACCGTCCCTCTGAACAGTTATTGGAATCCCGGACGAGCCCCCAAAAACTGTGGTAAAAGTTTGTATGATCCCTAAACAAGGGATCTAACCATGTTTTCTGCAATGCTCCGGATCTTAAAATTTAGTCTAGGGGTAAAATAATGGGAAGACATGCCTTATGGTGGTATTTGAGTCTTTTTCCAACTCTTCAACTGAAAAATGTGTTTTAGTAAAGAGTGATGTATAAATCCTCATAGTATACATCTAGATGCAATTAAGATACTCCAGAGCAGGAAAACAGAGGAATTCCTTTGTCCAGATACATGGCATCCCCTCTGTAGCCATCTAGCTTTTATACCAAATATTTCTACCTAGGTATATCCAAGATTTAATTATGTTTACAAGAATCCTACCATATCATAATCATCTAGCATAATTCTCTGCCTGCCGCTCCTCAGGATGGATAGGTGCTCTGAAGTTGTTCATGTTTTGCTGCCTCTGTGTATTAGGCATCAATACTTCTGGTGATGTCCTCAGCTCTGGATTTCCTAGGAATTATGTTACAAGACACTGTTGTCTTCTAATGCAGCTTTTTCTGCTGGTGGAAAAGTCCCAAGCTGAGGTTCCAAGAAGGTTGGTCTTGTCTTTTTATTGGCTTATCATGTAAGGTTCACCAGACACTTTCACAACATCTTCTTTAGGCTCAAGCATATTTAATTCTTCATTTGGTGTCAGCATTCCCAAAGTTGTGCAAGTTCCCAATTATGTTTTTCTCCCTGTGACGTGTTTGGTGGTGTGATAAGACCCTGATTATGTGCAGATATCTGATTAGCAGTATGACCCTCACTATCCACAACCATGAATGTGGTATCAAAATAATCTCCTATGTACCGGTATGTTGATATCTTTCCTCTCGTCTCCTTGAATATGACATGATTTATAAATGCTGTGTCACAGCCACTATCTCTGGCTGTGACCTTCCGTTCTTGCTTGTTCGGCGCTCTTCGCTGAAGTTCTGTTCCTGTGTATTATTTGTGGTTCTGTATGGGTTAACTCCCCTGTGTTCCTATTAGGAGTTAATCCTCTGTCTGCTCCATGGGTGTGGTCTCTCTGCTGCACCCATGGAACCTGTATATAAGGCTGAGGTTTCCTCAGTTCTGTGTCAGCTCTCCTGGTGTGTGTTGTCTTGTCCTGCTCCTGGTTTGTACTTTCTCTCCCATGCTGCTGACCCATGGGATCCGTGTCTGTCTGCCTGTGCTCTGTGGGTTTCCCTACTTGTTCATTTGCGTCCTCTTTCCCGTCCATTTTGATGTCTTCCTTCCTGTCTTTCTGTTATCTGTTCTGTCAGTTATGTTTTAGTTACTTTGTGTTTATTCTGATGTCTGTGTTCTGCAAGCCTTTGCAGCAGAGTGGCATGACAAGGCCATGCAGTTTACTACTGGTGGAGCAAGTCCTTCTCTGCTCATTGTCACTCCTGCTCCCTTGCGTGAACTCCTGCTCGTATTATTAGTTCCCCTGTTTTGTATTCATATGTCTGTGTTCAGCAAGCCTTTGCAGCAGAGTGGCATGACAAGGCCATGCAGTTTACTACTGGTGGAGCAAGTCCTTCTCTGCTCATTGCTACTCCTGCTCCCTTGCATGAACTCCTGCTTGTGTTATTATTTGCCCTGTTTTGTATTTGACTGTATGTTATGTATGCCTATGTGCCGTCGGTACCTTCTGGTACCTGTTGTCCATTCGCTCCTGCTGTCACTGTCTAAGTTCACGCTCCAGAGTGGACCCTGGCAACTTCCTGCGGCAAAGTCTAACCCTACCATCTAGGGCTCTAGTGAAAACCAGGAGTTGCTTAGTTACGCCCCTCTGGAGTATTACTAGACAGTGGCGCAGTGGGGGTTTTCTCCCACTGTGCTGACGGTACATAGAGCTTTTGTTTGTGCTGCCTTCCCTGTTTTGTTTGTGCAATAAACTCTTATGTGTCTGTACCTGATTTCCGTTTGTTTATTGCATGACGACGCGGTGGTCTCTCCTGGGACCTCCAACTCGTGACATGCTGACCTGAAGAAGCTCTTCACATTTGTTATGATGGTTGATTTCTTGGTCAGACACATTTTTCAACACTTTTTATAGAATTTTTTGAATGGGGTCAATAAATGGGAACCAGAAGGGGAATGAAGGGACCAGCAGGCGCTGTTCACAATGGGATTTCCTGTGATATTCCATGATAGCTTTTATTCCTGTAGGTTTGCGCATCAAGCTACAGGTAGAAGACATTCTCTCAATAGAGCAGCAACTACATCAGTGAGGTGACATCTCTCTATGTATGGTTGCTAGTTGAGACAACCACTATTTGTGTCCACAACCAGTCATGCATTGATCTTGTCAGTATAGACTGATCCTATAGATGCTGAATATATACACTGAGCAAAAATATGAACGCAACACTTTCGTTTTTGCTCCCATTTTGCATGAGCTGACCTCAAAGATCTGAAACATTTTCTACATTCACAAAATACCCATTAATCTCAAATATTGTTCACAAATGTGTCTAAATCTGTGTTAGTGAGCACTTCTCCTTTGCCGAGATAATCCATCCCACCTCACAGGTGTGGCATATCAAGGTGCTGATTAGACAGCATGAATATTGCACAGCGGACCGGCGGGGTCCCCCCCAATCGATCTGATCTTGTTGACCTATTCTGAGGATAGGTCATCAGAATTTCAGAAACGCCTTTTAAGGCTACTTTCACACTTGCGGCAGGACGGATCCGACAGGCTGTTCACCATGTCGGATCCGTCCTGCGGCTATTTCGCCGGGCCGCTGGACTGCCGCTCCGTCCCCATTGACTATAATGGGGACGGGGGCGGAGCTCCAGCGCAGCACGGCGGTGCACGGTGAAAGCCGCCGGACTAAAAAGCCTGACATGCAGTCATTTTAGTCCGGCGGCCTTTCGCCGTGCACCGCTGTGCTGCGCCGGAGCTCCGCCCCCGTCCCCATTATAGTCAATAGGGACAGAGCGGCGGTCCGGTGGCACGGCGAAATAGCCGCAGGACGGTGAATAGCTATTTTTTTTTTTTTTATAATTCTCTTTTTATTATGTTATCAACAAGATAAATCATATAATTACAAATACTTTAGTACTTTTGAAAAAAGGTCATACCAGTACAACTGGTCAATAAAGCATTGCATCGCATGTCACAAATATAACCTATATAATTTTTAAGCAAATGGTCTTCCAACCTAACTTATCATGCATTGTGAGCTATACGATTTACATACATTTGTTAATTCAAAAGTCGTGCAGTGAGAATCGCTTCTCAAATAAGGAAACATAGAACACTGAGTCATAGAACATAAAAACAAAAAGTCGAGTAAGTTCACTCCAATTGCGGCTACTACTTATAGTTAATACCAGAAAACTGCATTGTATTTGAGCTCAGTCTCACATTCTTTCCCCTCGGACTAGTACTTATAGGAATATGTGATATGGCCCATCAACGAATTCCTCCCTTATTTCCTACTAGGAGATCTCACAGCTCACCTACCCCGTCTCCCCCCCAAGAGGGGAAGGGGGAGAGGGGCAGGGGAAGAAGGAGAACCCCAGTACATTCATCTAGATTTTACTATTCTTTCATTGTTGAGCTTCAATATGTGACAACCATGGTCTCCAAGTATTTAGATAGTCTTGCCTATTATGATTCTCCCAACTCGCTAATTCCTCCATTCTACATATGTGATTCATCTTCTCATACCACATGGATATACTAGGCGGATCAGGATTTCTCCACAGTGTCGGGATGAGTAATTTGGCCGCCGTAATCATATGTGTCTGTAAGTTATTTTTATGAGGAATAAATTTGCCTTCTGGTTTCCATAGCAAAACTAGGGGGGCAGTAAGTGACAAGTGTCCTGGGCAGATCTTATTTATGATGCCTTCTACTAATTCCCAATACTGCCTAATTTTCGGGCAATTCCACCATATGTGGGAAAGGCTACCTAGTCCCTCCATACACCTCCAACATTAATTCGTATTGCTGATGTGAATTTTGTGTAGAAATTCAGGTGTACGATACCATCTAGTGAGGGTTTTAAGTGAGTTCTCCTGCACCTTGACACATCTAGAGAATCCATGTGTGTCATAATGAAGGATCTACTCGAGTCATCTAAACTGATGCATAATTCTCTTTCCCATTCTCCCAGGTAGGAAGGAGCCGTATCCCCTCTTTTTTCTAAAATCTGTCGGTATATCAGTGATAGGCCCTTAGATGGTAATTTTGGCAGTAAGACCATGGTCTCCAACCAAGAGGGGTCAACCCTCGGCAAGTGTTTAGATGACTGAAACTTCCTGCATGTAACTTCAAAATCCCATTTCTGTATATCCGAACCCACTCTCGGTGGTTCACTTCTGAGAGATTCATAGAAATCAGAGGTAGAGGTTAACTTCAATAGATCTCCTATTCTAATCTCAGACACTGAGTCCCAAACTGGGTTGGTCTCCATCACCTTGTCAGAGAGAGCATAAGGTAATACATCAAGAGGCGTAACCGGAGACAAACCACCTCTACTAAGATTTAGTGCAGGTGACTTCTGGCACTCCTTAATAGTGCCCTTGGTAATAACACTTATGAGTCCCAGTGGACCTGATGAAGGGGGTTTGAGCCATAGCAAATGTACACATTGTTTCCCTAGCTATATTTTAACAATAAGTGTGTTGTGTATATAATGTTTGGCTGTATGAGCTTTGTGGGTGATGTATGTATATATACACTCACCTAAAGAATTATTAGGAACACCATACTAATACGGTGTTGGACCCCCTTTTGCCTACAGAACTGCCTTAATTCTACGTGGCATTGATTCAACAAGGTGCTGATAGCATTCTTTAGAAATGTTGGCCCATATTGATAGGATAGCATCTTGCAGTTGATGGAGATTTGAGGGATGCACATCCAGGGCACGAAGCTCCCGTTCCATCACATCCCAAAGATGCTCTATTGGGTTGAGATCTGGTGACTGTGGGGGCCATTTTAGTACAGTGAACTCATTGTCATGTTCAAGAAACCAATTTGAAATGATTCGAGCTTTGTGACATGGTGCATTATCCTGCTGGAAGTAGCCATCAGAGGATGGATACATGTTCTCATTCTGTTTACGCCAAATTCGGACTCTACCATTTGAATGTCTCAACAGAAATCGAGACTCATCAGACCAGGCAACATTTTTCCAGTCTTCAACAGTCCAATTTTGGTGAGCTCGTGCAAATTGTAGCCTCTTTTTCCTATTTGTAATGGAGATGAGTGGTACCCGGTGGGGTCTTCTGCTGTTGTAGCCCATCCGCCTCAAGGTTGTGCGTGTTGTGGCTTCACAAATGCTTTGCTGCATACCTCGGTTGTAACGAGTGGTTATTTCAGTCAACGTTGCTCTTCTATCAGCTTGAATCAGTCGGCCCATTCTCCTCTGACCTCTAGCATCCACAAGGCATTTTTGCCCACAGGACTGCCGCATACTGGATGTTTTTCCCTTTTCACACCATTCTTTGTAAACCTTAGAAATGGTTGTGCGTGAAAATCCCAGTAACTGAGCAGATTGTGAAATACTCAGACCGGCCCGTCTGGCACCAACAACCATGCCACACTCAAAATTGCTTAAATCACCTTTCTTTCCTATTCTGACATTCAGTTTGGAGTTCAGGAGATTCTCTTGACCAGGACCACACCCCTAAATGCATTGAAGGAACTGCCAAGTGATTGGTTGACTAGATAATTGCATTAATGAGAAATAGAACAGGTGTTCCTAATAATTCTTTAGGTGAGTGTATATAATCTACAGGTGAAACTCGAAAAAATTTGAATATCGTGCAAAGTTCATTTATTTCAGTAATGCAACTTAAAAGGTGAAACTAACATATGAGATAGACTCATTACATGCAAAGTGAGATATTTCAAGCCTTTATTTTTTATAATTTGGATGATTATGGCTTACAGCTTATGAAACCCCAAAGTCACAATTTTGAGGTACCCTTTGCTCAGGGGGTATGGATTAATTAGCTGACTAGACTGTGACACTTTTACAAAATTCTAATTTTAAGTTGCATTAATGCAATTCCTTTGCATTACTGAAATAAATGGACTTTTGCACGATATTCAAATTTTTCGAGTTTCACCTGTATACTGTATGTGTACTCTATATGAGTGTTGTATGGGTATTGTTTACATGTTATATTGGTGCTATATGTGTACTGTATAGATATTGTACTGTATGTGCACTGTATGATATGTAAGGTTTTATGCGGGTGCTCTAGGAGTATTATGTTGCTGTTTTAGATTGTATGTGTGGGTTTTCTTCAGACTCTCTATGTGTATTGAACAAATGGCATCGGGGTTGTGTCCGTGTTTTTCAAAGACCCATAGACTACAATCTGCATGAGGGATCCGTAATTACACACAAAAAACGGGCATGCTTCCGTGGTGTCACAATGGAAAACATTGATGTGTGCATACACACATTAACGTTAATGAATACGTGAGCGGTCTGTGGAGACCACAGACAGCACATGAACATGATTCACTGACATGTGAATGAGGCTTAAGTGATGGTGATATCACTGGCAACATGATGCAATACCAAAAGTGGGTAACTCACCAAATACCTCTTCCTAGGCAGAGACATGATCACATACTCTGTCAGTTATATGACTGTGAATTGCATCTTCTTTCCTACTGATTTGCATGTAAGAGGATTAGAAATCAGCTTTATACTTTACTTTGCAGTAACTGTTGCTATGGCTTACTATTTTACCCTGTTGGGATGGCAATACCACCTACACTGCGTGCAGAATTATTAGGCAAATGAGTATTTTGACCACATCATCCTCTTTATGCATGTTGTCTTACTCCAAGCTGTATAGGCTTGAAAGCCTACTACCAATTAAGCATATTAGGTGATGTGCATCTCTGTAATGAGAAGGGGTGTGGTCTAATGACATCAACACCCTATATCAGGTGTGCATAATTATTAGGCAACTTCCTTTCCTTTGGCAAAATGGGTCAAAAGAAGGACTTGACAGGCTCAGAAAAGTAAAAAATAGTGAGATATCTTGCAGAGGGATGCAGCACTCTTAAAATTGCAAAGCTTCTGAAGCGTGATCATCGAACAATCAAGCGTTTCATTCAAAATAGTCAACAGGGTCGCAAGAAGCGTGTGGAAAAACCAAGGCGCAAAATAACTGCCCATGAACTGAGAAAAGTCAAGCGTGCAGCTGCCAAGATGCCACTTGCCACCAGTTTGGCCATATTTCAGAGCTGCAACATCACTGGAGTGCCCAAAAGCACAAGGTGTGCAATACTCAGAGACATGGCCAAGGTAAGAAAGGCTGAAAGACGACCACCACTGAACAAGACACACAAGCTGAAACGTCAAGACTGGGCCAAGAAATATCTCAAGACTGATTTTTCTAAGGTTTTATGGACTGATGAAATGAGAGTGAGTCTTGATGGGCCAGATGGATGGGCCCGTGGCTGGATTGGTAAAGGGCAGAGAGCTCCAGTCCGACTCAGACGCCAGCAAGGTGGAGGTGGAGTACTGGTTTGGGCTGGTATCATCAAAGATGAGCTTGTGGGGCCTTTTCGGGTTGAGGATGGAGTCAAGCTCAACTCCCAGTCCTACTGCCAGTTTCTGGAAGACACCTTCTTCAAGCAGTGGCACAGGAAGAAGTCTGCATCCTTCAAGAAAAACATTATTTTCATGCAGGACAATGCTCCATCACACGCGTCCAAGTACTCCACAGCGTGGCTGGCAAGAAAGGGTATAAAAGAAGAAAATCTAATGACATGGCCTCCTTGTTCACCTGATCTGAACCCCATTGAGAACCTGTGGTCCATCAACAAATGTGAGATTTACAAGGAGGGAAAACAGTACACCTCTCTGAACAGTGTCTGGGAGGCTGTGGTTGCTGCTGCACGCAATGTTGATGGTGAACAGATCAAAACACTGACAGAATCCATGGATGGCAGGCTTTTGAGTGTCCTTGCAAAGAAAGGTGGCTATATTGGTCACTGATTTGTTTTTGTTTTGTTTTTGAATGTCAGAAATGTATATTTGTGAATGTTGAGATGTTATATTGGTTTCACTGGTAAAAATAAATAATTGAAATGGGTATATATTTGTTTTTTGTTAAGTTGCCTAATAATTATGTACAGTAATAGTCACCTGCACACA
Organism: Bufo bufo; assembly: GCF_905171765.1. Taxonomy (NCBI): domain Eukaryota; kingdom Metazoa; phylum Chordata; class Amphibia; order Anura; family Bufonidae; genus Bufo; species Bufo bufo. The sequence goes on from NC_053392.1 coordinate 184,543,564, forward strand.
CAGATATCCCCCTAAAATAGCTAAAACTAAAAACAAACTAAAAACTACTTCCAAAAATATTCAGCTTTGATATTAATGAGTTTTTTGGGTTCATTGAGAACATGGTTGTTCAATAATAAAATTAATCCTCAAAAATACAACTTGCCTAATAATTCTGCACTCCCTGTAGTTTAACTGTTGTACTGTGTTGTGACTGTTGCTAGAAAATGCCAGCATGGCTATCATGTTATGCTTATGTGTTGCTCTAATCTATAGGGCACCGCATATGTTTATATTGGTTTCATGTATTCCATATGTATGAATTGTTGTTTTCTGATTGTTATCTGGTAAAGATTATTTGCTAGCCAGCACCTATCATGGATATAATGTAATACTATGAATTATGAAAATCATGTAAACCTGTAATACTATGAATTATAAAAATCATGTGGACCTGATTTTTACATAATTGAATAACTATGCATTTATTTGTCATTTACTTTTTTACACGAGCCTGATGAAGGGCTACTTATAGCCCGAAACGTTGCCTGAAACTACTGTTAGAAATATCATGTCTGACTGAATAAAAGTCACTGATTATCGCAATATCTGTCTATGGAGTGCTGTCTAATGATATGCACATATTGAAATGAATGTTCCTGAGGTGGAGCTAGGAACGAAACTAAAAGCAATAAGAAGGGGGGATTTTGAACCTTTTGTAGCGGCGCTGTAAACTGGAGACTACGTGCCAGGTAATATTATTAAAAGAAAGATGAACTTTTATTCTATGGCGTATACGCTATTATTGTCCTGATGAAGAGGGCTGTACGTCCTTGAAACGCGTTGACCATAGAATAAAAGTTAATCTTTCCTCTAATATTACCTGGCACGTAGTCTCCTGTTTACAGCGCTGCTACAAAAGGTTCAAAATCCCCCCCTTTTTATTGCTTTACGTTTTATCTCTATTGCCACATCTGCGGCAGAGAAAAGGACCTCGGCAGCAGTATAGGATCCCGCAGGCTGGATGGGCAAATACCAGCAAGGCTATCTACAGTTGTTGTAGCACATCACAACAACAAATGGTAAGCACTTCTTATATATATAGTGCGATTCAACTGTTATACAGCCACACACAAGGCGCGGCCTCCTGTCTCCTATTTTCTTTTATAGGACCGAAACTAGGCGTACACCCAATTGAAAACCAGTGAATGGATGAGTGCTGTGATCACTTGAAGTGAACCAACATGTTATGCTTACTCATGTTATTCTATATACTAGCGTTTGAGCTAGTATAATATGTGATTTACCATGTACTGTACCTTTAAGCCGCTAGCGAGGGAATGGTAAATGTATTTGCATTACTGTGGGTGAGATGCCTTCTAAGTATTGAGACCATAATGGGAATATGTAGTTAGGACTTCATGGGCAGACCATGACAGAGTACTGATACTCTGGGAGAGTCATATACCTTGGGTGGGACGTAATAGACATGGCAGAGATCACACTGAAGACAATCTTCACACCCTGTGAAGATATATAATATATTGCACTGGTATTACGTAATTGTGAGATGAAGATAAATGCATTGAAAGCATGTGTTATACTGCCATCTATTGAGTGATTGTATCATCTCGGGTGGATAATACAAGGGTGATGCAATACCTTTCTGATCAGTTTAAAGCGGTTGTCCGTCTTGTTTATATTGATGACCTATCCTCAGGATAGATCATTAATATCTGATTGACAGGTGCCTGACTCCCGACACCCTCGCCGATCAGCTGTTTGAAGAGCAGGCCGCACCTTCTCTTCATTGTTTACCTGCTTGCCATCGCAACCTCAGCGGTGAGCAGATGTAATTACACCTAAACCGTCACTTTCTCTTCTATGGGACGGCTCCTTCCTATTCAAGTGTATAGGAAGGAGCCGTCCCATTGAAGTAAATGGGACAGCTTAAGTGTAATTACACCTACTCACCGCTGCGGTTGCGATGGCAAGCAGGTAAACAATGAGGAGAAGGTGCAGGTGATCGGCGGAGGTGCCGGAAGTCGGGCACCTGTCGATCAGATATCAATGACCTATCCTGAGGATAGGTCATCAATATAAATAAAGTGGACAACCCCTTTAAGGTTTTTGTCCAGTAGAGAACTGTTCTAGAGACTTTCTTCTGATAGGTCCTTTGGTTTATGGTGAAGCTTATGTAAGAAATTAAAATATGCATGGAGTTTGTGTCACAATGCAGTTTTCTGGGAAGCGGGGATGGCCGGGGCGCGCTCGCGTCATCAGCGCGCCCCGAGTTGCCCGTTCCCATGACAACTGCAATTGGCTTGTCCTGACGATTCTCTGCTTGCTCCTCCGGTACCTTTTCTGCTCTCTTGGTTTTGACGCTGCTTGTTTGACCTTTCTGTTTATTTGTTGCTTGTCTTCCTTGCACTATCCTAGCTAAGGGTTTGTCGACCAGTTGTCCCTTGTCGCTAGGACTTGCAAGGCAAGTAGGCAGGGACAGGGGTGAGGGTGGAGTTCAGTGGTCACTACCCCACCCCCTGTGTGTGTGACAGAATAACAGGCCCACATTACCACTGTTATCATGAATCCTTTGGTTACCCTGACAGAGCATGTTTTTAATCTGACTCAGATGGTTCAGGAATTAGTGGAGAAACTCAATTTACATGAGTCAGGACAGAGTGCCTCCACTCTGCATGTATCTATCTAGTCATTATATGGAGCCTCAGATTAAGCTTCCTGAACCGTTCTCAGGTGACTGTAGAAAGTTTCTGTCTTTCAAAGAGAATTGTAAACTTTATTTCAGATTACGCCCTTTGTCATCCGGTTCTGAGAGCCAGCGCGTGGGCATTATAATCTCCCGTCTCCAGGGAGATCCCCAGGATTGGGTTTTTTCCTTGCCTGCTGATGCTGGTTGTTTCAACTCTGTGGAGGGGTTCTTCCAGGCCCTAGGTAACTTGTTTGATGAACCTGACAGGGCCATGGTAGCTGAGCCTGCGCTTAAGGCTTTGGTACAGGGAGACCAACCTGCCGAAGAGTATTGTACCCAGTTCAGGAGATGGTGTGTTCCTTTTGGCTGGAATGAACCAGCCCTAAAAAGCCAGTTCAGGTCAGGGTTGTCTGAAAATCTCAATGACCTGTTAGTGAACTACCAGCTTCCTGAGACTTTAGAGGAGACTATGACAATCGCTGTTCGACTTGACAGACCCTGCTTTTTTCCCAGGAGGTGCTCCAGTCAGAGGTCTGTCCTGTGAGCAGAGCCGATTTCTCTTCTGAGGGACCCATGCAGGTCGGGATGACTCGTAGAGATCAGCGTCGCCGACAAGGGGCTTGTTTCTTTTGTGGTGAGTCAGACCATTGGATAAACCAATGCTCCAAGAAACCTTCTTCCGGTAAATCTACCAAGACGGGGGAGCTTAAGAACCAGGTCTATCGGACACCACATCAGAGGGAATGCCATGTAGTTCCACGATATTGTTGACCAACACCTGCGCAAGAGTTTTACCATTGGGTAGACTAAGTAATGCAATAAAGTGTGCCATTTTACTAAAACAATCAACAACCACCAGAATCACGGTTTTTCCCGAAGAATTCTGTAAATCCGTGATAAAATCCATGGACAAATGGGTCCAAGGTCTGGACGGAATGGGCAATGGAAGCAGAGATCCGGAAGGCCGAGTATGTGTCACTTTAGCACGTGCACAGGTACCACAGGCTGACACATAGTCGTCAACACACTTACGCAACCCCGGCCACCAGAATCTGCGAGAGATGAGGTCGATCTGCTCCCAGGGTGCCCAGCAAGCACCGTACAGTGATGTTCCTCGAACACCTTGTGACGTAATTCGGAGGGAACAATTTCCCCTGAGGACAAGAGTCCGGAGCATCCTCCTGTGCCTCCAACACCCTGTCCTCGAGATCAGGATAAAGAGCGGATATGACTACCCCTTCAGATAAAATGGGACTAGGGTCATTAGACTCACCTGCCCCCCAGGAAAGCTACATGACAAAGCATCCGCCTTGACGATCTTAACCCCAGGGCGGTAAGTGACGATGAAGTTAAATCTGGTGAAAAACAATGACCACCTGGCTGGCCTTGGGTTCAGTCGCTTAGCCGACTTCAGGTAGGCCAGATTCTTGTGATCCGTACTTAGCGTAATAGGATGAATTGCTCCTTCCAACCAATGCCGCCATTCCTCGAACGCCAACTTAATGGCCAGCAATTCCCTATTTCCAACATCATAATTCTTTTCAGCAGTCGAGAGTTTTTTAGAGAAAAATGCACATGGGCGCCATTTACTGGGTGAAGGACCCTGCGACAAGATTGCTCCTACCACTACCTCAGACGCGTCAACCTCAACATAAATGGCTGAGACACGTCCGGTTGCACCAGAATAGGGGCCGAAGCAAAACATTCTTTCACAGCAGAAAAGGCCTGTAATGCCGCATCAGACCAGATAGAAATATCAGCACCCTTCCTAGTCATGTCTGTTAAAGGTTTAACCACCGATGAATAGTTCAAGATAAATTTACGGTAGTAGTTGGTAAACCCCAAAAACCGCATAAGCGCTTTCAGATTTTCGGGTCGATCCCAGTCCAATACGGCACAGACCTTCTCGGGATCCATACGAAAACCTGAGGATGAGAGCAGGTAACCCAGAAATTGCACTTCCTGTACAGCAAATACACACTTTGCCATCTTAGCATACAACTTATTCTCTCTTAGGATCTGTAACACCTGTCTCACATGATCCTGATGAGTCTCGATATTAGGCGAATAAATTAGTATGTCATCAAGGTATACAACGACAAACCTCCCCACCAAATGATGAAAGATGTCATTGACAAAGTGTTGAAAAACCGCAGGAGTATTGGTTAACCCAAAGGGCATGACCAGGTTTTCAAAATGACCCTCAGGGGTAATAAATGCGGTCTTCCACTCATCCCCCTCCTTGATCCTTACCAGATTATATGCCCCCCTCAGATCCAATTTAGAGAACACCTTGGCACCGACAATCTGACTAAACAAATCCGGAATCAAAGGAAGGGGGTAAGGATCACGGACGGTAATACAATTGAGCTCACGGAAGTCCAGACATGGTCTCAGGGTACCATCCTTTTTCTTTACAAAGAAAAACCAGTAGCCACTGGGGATCTGGATGGTCTAATATGTCCCTTTGCCAAACTCTCGGATATATACTCTCGCATAGCCTTTCTTTCGAGTTCCGAAAGATTATACAACCGAGATTTGGGCAATTTAGCTCCCGGAATAAGATTGACGGGACAGTCATACTCCCGGTGTGGAGGCAACTCCTGATTACCACTCTCAGAAAACACATCAGAAAATTCAGAAATGAACGAGGGTACAGTTTTAGTGGTAACCATAGAGAACGATGCATTAAGACAGTTGTCCATGCAAAAATCACTCCAATCGAGAATCTGTCTCGCTTGCCAATCGATGTTAGGGTTATGTTTGCTTAACCATGGTAAGCCCAACACCAATGGAGCAGGCAGACCCTCCAACACATAACAGGAGATAGATTCCTGATGCAAATCACTCACTCTTAAATGAATGTCATTCACTACTTGCGACAGGCATTTTTGGGCGAGAGGTGCTGAGTCAATTGCAAAGACAGAAATACTTTTCTCTAATGCATTAGTAGTCAACCCGTGAATGCGTACAAACTGTCCATCAATCAAGTTAACTCCTGCCCCACTGTCGATAAATACTTAGATTTTCACAGTTTTGGACTCTAGCGCCACCTCGGCAGACAGGAGAAAACGGGTACTACCAGTAAAAGACAAAAGTAGGTTTTCTTGCTCCCCACCCACACTACCAATAGTAATTTGGGGATTAAACGTTTTTTCCTTTTTGTTTATACCTTGATGCTGCAAGTACTGACAAATATTCACAAAATGTCCCTTCTTGCCACTTGAAAGGCTATGGACCGGAGGAAAGGTCCTGGGTACCAGCTAAGGATGATCACGCCACTAGGCTTGTCAAAAAATTTCATTTGGAACATCCTGAGAAGCTGTCGCCTGGGGCCTTGGGTCCGGTGGCCCCGTGTGAAAGGGGGGGTACTGTCACGATGCAGTGTTCTGGGAAGCCGGGACGGCCGGGTCGTGCTCGCGTCATCAGCGCGCCCGGCGTTGCCCATTCCCATGACAACCGCAATAGGGCCGAGCTGATCGCTCGGCTGCATCAGAACTCAGGAGTGATGTGACGCTGGCCACGTCACATGACTCCACCAGCACTCTATTTAAACAGGCAATCTCCTGGACACAGATTGCCTATTATTGAGGTCCTTCCTGCATGATACTCACCTGGTTTGTTTGTTCCTGCTTGGCTTCCGATTTCTTGTCCATCTCATCCTCTGGTCTTGGCGTGCTCTCCTGGTTTGACTTCGGCTTGTCCTGACGATTCTCTGCTTGCTCTTTCGGTACCTTTTCTGCTCTCTTGGTTTTGACGCTGCTCGTTTGACCTTTCTGTTTATTTGTTGCTTGTCTTCCTTGCACTATCCTAGCTAAGAGTTTGTTGACCAGTTGTCCCTTGTCGCTAGGACTTGCGAGGCAAGTAGGCAGGGACAGGGGTGAGGGTGGAGTTCAGTGGTCACTACCCTACCCCCTGTGTGTGTGACAGTTTGTATGTTCACCCCGTGTTTGTGTGGGTTTCCTCCAGGTATTCTGATTTCCTTCCACTACATAGGTAGTTTCTAAACTTCATGCGCCATAAGGACCTCATAACGTCACAGGGTCATGTAACATTGGAATCCTCAATCCCAGAGTGACCATGCGTCTCACTGTTAACACCATCAATAGGGTTAATTATTATTATTTTTTACAATATATTATTACCAGAGCACTTGGGATATAGATATTTCCCTGCTGGTACAACCCAAGGCTGCTTCAAACCCACGTGACTTTAGCATGTCATGTGACTTTGTGACATTACAAGGTACTTACAGCTCAAGGATTTGAGACACAACCATTGTAAACAGCAGGGGAGTATGAGACAGGAAATGGAAGAGTAAGCTAGTGGCTGTAGCTGGAGACAGAGTCAGGCTACATTCACACGTCAGTATTTTTCTATATCCCGATTTTCGGTCCGTTTTTTGCGGATCCGTTGTTCCTGAAAATGTTTCCATATGTCATCCATATGTCATCTGTTTTTTGCGGATCCGCAAAAAACGGAAACATGTATAAATTTCAATAAGCAAATAAAGTTGTTTGGATTTCTTTGAAATTTTTTTTAAAAAAAAAGTGAATAAAAGTTTATAAAATAAAAATGTAATTTCCAAGAACGGAATCCGCATAAAACGGATGACATACGTAATGACATGCGAATGTCTTCCGTTTTTTGCGGATCCATTGACTTTGTATTGTACCAGGATCCGAATTTTGCGGAAAAGAATAGGACATGTTTTATATTTAAATGGACATGCGGAACGGAACAACGGAAACGGACAGCACACATTGTGCTGTCCGATTTTTAACAGGACCCATTGAAAATGAATGGGTCCAGATCTGGTAGAGATCTGTTCCGCAAAAAACGGAACAGATCAGGAAAGAAAAAACGGACGTGTGAATGGACCATCAGTGTATGTTCCTGCCAGAACTAGTGGAGGTGGTTGAACCCTTGAAAGAAGGGTACAACACCTCAGTGTATTGCTAGGGGAAAAGAAGCTGAATAACACTGAGAATTTGGAGCCGGCGCTGAGGAGTAAAGTGAAGCTGCCTAGTCCATGTATACTGGAAGCAGCCGCGGCCTGTAAAAGACACAGGCTTGTAACAGAAACCAGGGTAAAAGCAATATCATGTGAGACTGTGTGCAATATTGTGTGTTGCAAGTGTCGTCGCAATTCATGCGACTCTCCTTCTTTGTGTGGTGCCAAATCAATTAGAAGAATAAGTATGTGTACAGCATACTGCTTTATAATGAGACCAGACACTAGGTGGTTTCATGAAAGCATCTTCTCATCCTCTTTGAGCCATGGTAGAAGAGAGCAGGCGAGAGAGCTTTTATTCACAGTACATTCACTTAAATAGCAGACATGACATCACAAAAGGGGTGTTCCTTAAGAAGAGACTATTGTCTTCTTAACCTGATAGGAGTGGTTTCAGAATCCCCTCTTCCCCCTCCCTTATTGACCTTCTCATACATATGGTTTGCGGCCATCTAGTGGACAAAAATGTGTACTATAGAATGTTCTAATTTTATATGGATAAAACAATAAATCCTTCTCTCACAAATCCCTCCTTTTGCGGGAAATAGACCAGAGGTGAACAGGCAAAAGTGAGGTACTCTCCCAACGCCCTAAACAGCGAAGAGCTGGACTTTCCTTATTGCTTCACCAGGTCCCCTCAACTCCCTTTCGGGTTTGCCTTCACCTTGTCCTATTTACACCGCAACCATCAACAAGGTTTTATTTACTTAAGGATGGAATAATCTTTGTCTTTGACAGGGGCACAGCACATATACATAGTGTGGGCATGGATGTATTATACATTTTCAAAAACAATTTTCCTAAAATGTAGAACTATATGACAGCCCATTAAAACCAAATTCTAATAACATTGTAGTCACTGAACCAGTTCCCAAAACATTATTCTGGCCATGATATTAATTTCAGAATTTTTCCCATCAGTTCATTTGATAAAGTTCATCAGTTTCTTCAGATCCTTGGTGATCCTTCCATCAGGTTCTTCAGATCCTTGGTGATCCTTCCATCAGGGGCAGTGTTGTCCTGGATGTAGATGCAGCCGTTCTTGTAGACCCCTCCTTTTTCTGCTGTCAAGGACCAGTCGGTTCTGTAGAGTCATCACTGGAAAAGAGCTCAGTTGTTCCACCATTCCCTCAACAGCATCACAGATATTATTCACAAATCTCTGTTGATGACAATAGATATGTTAATCCAATCAAAAAAATTATTATTATTAAAAAAAATTTACACTCGAATCCTGCAACTATCTGACTTTTTGCTTTAAATTAATCAGAAACTCTACTACAGACTCCTATGGCATCCATGTATCCATGTATAAACGTGAGTCAAAGGATGTAGGCAGTGACCTCCTTAGTCGTGACCAGACAATGTTTTCTGATTTGATCCTACTCAGGAGGTGAGAATAGAACAAATGGCATCAGTACCCGATCAGGACTTGATCAGGGTACATTGGCCACTTGATTCCACCTGCATCCTGGGTTGGAGTTTCAAATCTCCACACAATCACCAGATATCTGCGTTTTGATCATTTTGGTTGATAAACCAACTGTCAGAGTAAACGTTAGAGTCACTACTTGTCTTCTTCAGCTGAATTATTTAAGAACAATATCCTGGAGGGAAAACACCAAAGGGCTTTCCTGTATAAATCCTGTCTCTAAGGTCAGTTTGTCATTATGTAAAAAAATGAAAAAATGTATATCGTGGCTCACCCTTATCTGATGTACGATAATGGTGCTATATTTTATGGGTGGTTCACCTATCCACCCAATAGCAGATAATTGAAATTAGATAAATAAAATAAGCACTCACCACCTGGTATAATATCAATAGTTTATCTATTCAAATATTTAAAATTGATTATAACACATATAACATTAAAACATGATTATAAATTCCTATACATTGGTGAATATATCTGTTAAATATGTCTAGTAGATATATCTTATCTCTTATTTCTTAATATCCGGAATAGATGTCCTAACTTTGGTATACCTAATACATTTGTACCATGTGTATCAAATAAGTATCAAGAGATGCATATAAGTATCAAAAATATATATATCAAAAAGTGTCCATGATCTGGCAACCTATTCAAATGATTCCAAGTGAAAAAATAGTGTTTCAGAAGTATATGTATACAGTCAAAAGTCAAGGTAAAATATGGTGTCAAAAAATAAAAATAAAAATATTCAATGTGATAAAATCCTTGTGCAGTAATAGGTATCCGGGCAGATATAAAGAATCAAGAGCTTGGGATAAACATTTGAGTCTCCCAATAACCATCAGTATTTTTCCAATGGAGGCAATCAGTAGGTTAGGTGTTAGTAATGGGGTTAGGTATTAGTATATAGGGATTGCGTCTGGGGCGTCCCCCTGATGCTCACCCTCTTACCTTCCCCTGCGTGGTGTTCGCTACTTTAGGTGGTCAGCTTCGGTGCGACTCGCTGTATATCACCGCTGAAATATGGTTAGAGTCCAATGGTTGTTCACGGGATCTTCGGCGTTGTTAGTTTGTCTCGTGGCCTTCCTCTGACGTCATCAAACCTCGTCTGGTTTGCGTGTCATTCTCCCGGCAACTCACGTATTACCTCGCGGTATGTTCAAGCACCGCTTCCTGATTATAGATAAGTGTATATGTCGGTCCGTATAAGGAGCGACTTACACAAAAACACTTTCTTTAGGTTTTCTTTTCTTTTAGGTTTAGATGGGTAGTTGGTCCTCTCCAAATCAGGCCAGACGCGTTTCGAGGGTTAATCCTCTTCCTCAGTGGCTATAATGTGGGATCCAACTACCTCCTCCTTATATACTGTGTGGTTCCCAACCACCCACCTAAACCCTGGCATGGATTTGTAATACATATCCATTTTCATACTTTTCTAAAAAATCCAAGGTTCTTCAATTTATGTTATAACAGTCAGAACTATACAATCAATTATATAATACAAACTACAAAATATATAAAACACTTATCCCATTGTTTCATTATATCATCTCTCCACCTTTTGGTTATTTCCCAATGGATATTACTCCAATAGGAAGAGTGGAATAGTCTCTCTCCAATAAAACATATATTCAGTCACATTCAGTGTTCTATATATCTATTCATTTTTGTTATTTTCATTGCCCTCTTCATAATGACAACCTATATATCATAAAATATCACTTTTTGTCTCATTTAGAGAAAACCGCATTGATTCCCCAAAAAACGCACCTGCGTTTCTCATGCGTTTTGGTTGCGTTTTTTCCGGAAATCACTTGAAAATCATTCCCCAGGAGTTTTGCTTTTGGGGGCACCCTCTCAATATATTCCCAAATAGGTTTTACCCTGAGTATCATACCCGATATTTTGATTTTATTTTTAGTTTTTATATTTTTTGTGTATATTTGGGGGCGCAAAGATTTCATCTTCTAATGATCCTATATCTCCCCATTTCCTACTGTATTTTAGAAAGTTTTGATGTGTCCCATTGTATGGTATACCCGGTTCAATGTTGCGATGTTGTGTAAGGGAAGGGAGCCTCCCCCCGAGAGAGCGTCCCGGTACTGGTAAACAGCCTAACTCAGGACGCTCTATCAGAGGAGGGCACCCCCAAATTTATTCGGTTGTATTGTTGGGGCGAATTTTAATCCCTTATTTAGCAAATTAATTTGTGTTGGAGTGAGTACTGTATGGCTCAAATTAATAATTGAATCTGTATCTGTGTGTATCGTCAGTCTCTGGAGGGGTCGCAGAGACTGACGATACACACAGATACAGATTCAATTATTAATTTGAGCCATACAGTACTCACTCCAACACAAATTAATTTGCTAAATAAGGGATTAAAATTCGCCCCAACAATACAACCGAATAAATTTGATATCTATATCGGTATAGAAAAATTTATTAGAAAATTATGTCTCAAGAAACACTTCATGAGGAACCCCATAGTTGAAAATTCCATTGAGAAGAACACATATATCCACACTAGTTTAAAACCAAGGAGTAAGATGTACCCGCGACAGCAAATCGGACAAGAGATTGCAGCCTTTAAAAAATCAGTTGAAAATGATATAAGGAAGTTGAATAGTAATGCAAAATATGGGAATAATATAACATCTCAAGAAATACAGGCGATAAAACAACTCCAAAAGCAGGAAAAGATCACCATTAGACCTGCAGATAAAGGAGGGGCCATCGTCATACTCGAAACACAGAAATATGAGGAGGAATGTCTGAGACAATTATCGGACGCCACCACATATTCGAGACTGATAAGAGACCCCACAAAAGAATATAACCAGGAGTTGAGTGACTATGCCAGAGATGGTTGGGAACGGGGAATTTTGAATGAGCAAGAATTCAAATACATCACCATGACTCAACAACGACTACCAGTCTTTTACTGCCTCCCCAAAGTACATAAAGACCAGCTCAACCCCCCAGGGAGGCCAATCATCTCTGGCATAGGATCACTTACCTCAAACCTGTCAGAGTATATAGATAAACATCTTCAATACAGTGTAAAGAAAAATTTTGCATATATCAGGGATACAACACAAATTATAAAAATAGTGGAGGGACTCAAGTACGAGACCGATTGGATATTGGGGACTCTTGATGTGAGTTCGCTCTACACGGTTATAGAGCATGACCAAGGAATTAATGCATTAAAAATTCAGCTAAAAAAGCATAGTAATTTCCCTGATGACCAAGTGGAATTTATAGCAGAAGGGGTGAAATTCATCTTAACCCACAATTACTTTGCATTTAACGTCGATCACTATCCCCAGATCAGAGGGACCGCCATGGGTACCAGGTTTGCGCCCAGCTATGCCAATTTGTTTATGGCACAATGGGAGTGTGAGAAGATCTTGCCCAAGCTGGGCGCAGACCTGGTACTCTGGCATAGGTTCATCGATGACATCCTGTTTATCTGGAGAAGTACGAGAGAGGATTTAAACACATTCTTGGAGGATATCAATACCAATGTATATAATTTGAAATTTTCAGCTAATGTGAGTACAGAGAGGATTGAATTCTTGGATCTGCAGATTAAAGTAAAAAACGACCAATTGGTCTGCAGTACATACCAAAAAGAAGTCTCTAGGAACAGTTATATTATCTTTTCAAGCTGCCATCTACCTAGGTGGCTGCTTGAAGTTCCTACGGGACAATTCAAGCGTATAAAAAGAAATTGTACAGAGGAAGAGGACTTTGAAAGAGAATCTAAAATTTTGAAAGAACAATTTTTAGAGAAAGAATACCCCAGTAATATACTAGAAACAGCACTGACAAAAGTAAAAAATATGCAGAGAGAGTCCTTTTTTGGGGAAAACACCCCACAAAATACAAAAGAAAAAAAAGAAGAAAATTTGAGAATAATTCTGCCCTTTAATAAACAACATAAGTTAATTGAAACAATTGTGAAAAAACACTGGCACCATCTATTAGGTGATAAACTGATAGGTCCTATGGTAAGTGAGGGTCCCTTGATAACCTATACAAGGGCCCAGAACTTATCTTTAAAGGTAGCTCCAACAGTTAAGAACAAAACAGGAAACCAAACTATACACAATTGGTTAAACTTGCAGGGCTTCTATAGGTGTGGTAGTTGTGGTGTATGTAAACTAACATCATTCCCTAAAAAAACTACAGAAATTCAATCAAGAGTTAATTCCTTTAAATGGAAAATTAAGGAGTTCCTTACCTGCAGCTCAAAGAACATCTTATATATAATTGAATGTCAGTGCAAGAAACAATATGTGGGGAGAACGAAACGGTCCCTCAAGAAAAGACTGAGTGAACATATCACTAACATCAAAAATGGGTATGAGAAGCATTCTCTCTCACTGCACTATAAACAATATCACAACAAAAATCCTGGGGGTATGGTCTTCGCAGCCTTTGAAAAAGTGGATCTACACTGGAGAGGAGGAGACCATATCGCCAGGATGTCGAGACAAGAATCCAGACGGATTTTTGAATTCGAAACACTCCTTCCCCATGGCCTAAACTCCGATTTTGAGCTATTTGGTTTTCTGTAGCCGGGGTAGGGGGGGGTGCCCTCCTCTGATAGAGCGTCCTGAGTTAGGCTGTTTACCAGTACCGGGACGCTCTCTCGGGGGGAGGCTCCCTTCCCTTACACAACATCGCAACATTGAACCGGGTATACCATACAATGGGACACATCAAAACTTTCTAAAATACAGTAGGAAATGGGGAGATATAGGATCATTAGAAGATGAAATCTTTGCGCCCCCAAATATACACAAAAAATATAAAAAATAAAAATAAAATCAAAATATCGGGTATGATACTCAGGGTAAAACCTATTTGGGAATATATTGAGAGGGTGCCCCCAAAAGCAAAACTCCTGGGGAATGATTTTCAAGTGATTTCCGGAAACAACGCAACCAAAACGCATGAGAAACGCAGGTGCGTTTTTTGGGGAATCAATGCGGTTTTCTCTAAATGAGACAAAAAGTGATATTTTATGATATATAGGTTGTCATTATGAAGAGGGCAATGAAAATAACAAAAATGAATAGATATATAGAACACTGAATGTGACTGAATATATGTTTTATTGGAGAGAGACTATTCCACTCTTCCTATTGGAGTAATATCCATTGGGAAATAACCAAAAGGTGGAGAGATGATATAATGAAACAATGGGATGAGTGTTTTATATATTTTGTAGTTTGTATTATATAATTGATTGTATAGTTCTGACTGTTATAACATAAATTGAAGAACCTTGGATTTTTTAGAAAAGTATGAAAATGGATATGTATTACAAATCCATGCCAGGGTTTAGGTGGGTGGTTGGGAACCACACAGTATATAAGGAGGAGGTAGTTGGATCCCACATTATAGCCACTGAGGAAGAGGATTAACCCTCGAAACGCGTCTGGCCTGATTTGGAGAGGACCAACTACCCATCTAAACCTAAAAGAAAAGAAAACCTAAAGAAAGTGTTTTTGTGTAAGTCGCTCCTTATACGGACCGACATATACACTTATCTATAATCAGGAAGCGGTGCTTGAACATACCGCGAGGTAATACGTGAGTTGCCGGGAGAATGACACGCAAACCAGACGAGGTTTGATGACGTCAGAGGAAGGCCACGAGACAAACTAACAACGCCGAAGATCCCGTGAACAACCATTGGACTCTAACCATATTTCAGCGGTGATATACAGCGAGTCGCACCGAAGCTGACCACCTAAAGTAGCGAACACCACGCAGGGGAAGGTAAGAGGGTGAGCATCAGGGGGACGCCCCAGACGCAATCCCTATATACTAATACCTAACCCCATTACTAACACCTAACCTACTGATTGCCTCCATTGGAAAAATACTGACGGTTATTGGGAGACTCAAATGTTTATCCCAAGCTCTTGATTCTTTATATCTGCCCGGATACCTATTACTGCACAAGGATTTTATCACATTGAATATTTTTATTTTTATTTTTTGACACCATATTTTACCTTGACTTTTGACTGTATACATATACTTCTGAAACACTATTTTTTCACTTGGAATCATTTGAATAGGTTGCCAGATCATGGACACTTTTTGATATATATATTTTTGATACTTATATGCATCTCTTGATACTTATTTGATACACATGGTACAAATGTATTAGGTATACCAAAGTTAGGACATCTATTCCGGATATTAAGAAATAAGAGATAAGAAATATCTACTAGACATATTTAACAGATATATTCACCAATGTATAGGAATTTATAATCATGTTTTAATGTTATATGTGTTATAATCAATTTTAAATATTTGAATAGATAAACTATTGATATTATACCAGGTGGTGAGTGCTTATTTTATTTATCTAATTTCAGTTTGTCATTATATTTTAAATTTGGCCAAATATTTAATGTCAATTATAGGTAAGGATGTAGGAGCCACAGAAGCAACTAAACTTTGAGGTTTCTCCCTTACCAACATTCTAAATTTGCCTAGGGGATCTTGGTCACTTACACATGCTCCTAACACATATATCCCCAAATCCTGTTGTATAGGATTTCTAATGGACAGGAACAGAGGATTACATTCATCATGTTTACAACTGTTTGGTGGGGTTCCCTTCAGGATAGTCATTCTTTGGGACAAACCTTCGCTTTTACTGACTCTAGAGGTAGTTTCCACTGGTATATATTCCTAACACTTTAGACTAGTACTCCATTCGGTTAATTTCCAATATCCACAGTTGGTATGGTCATATTTAAATACAATTACCATAGACTGGGTCAGTTCCAGTCACACAGATGTACTTATCAGACCAAAACCAAGTGTCCTATCTGTCATCTGTCTTACAGTCCACTATACTGCAAAAGTCAACTTAGTTGTTCCTGACTCATCTTGATAATATAACACCGTTGGAATTTGATTTGACTGTGATTTTCCCTTTGTACAATATGGAACAAACAATAAGGCATGAAACAACATTATGGCTCTTATAGTCCTGACACTTGATTGCAATGCGATCAGTTTCTCCTTGCAATTCGACAGCAGTGGCGGCGGTTATCAGGACTTGATGTAGATCTTCAAACCGTAGCTCTAGGACTTTCCGCCCGTCTCTTGTTTCACCACTATCCAATCTCCTGATTGTGAAGAATGAATCGCTTCTATACAGTCTGGATTCTAGGAAACAACTAAAACTTGGAAATACACATTAGACAATAACTTGTGCAACAGACAACATAATTTGGAAAACTACTATGCTGCATCTGGAACTATTGGGGAAATAGACACCTAATCCAGGAGCATTCCCAAAGAGTACTTCATAAGGACTTAGGCCTATCTTCCGGTTAGATGTATATCGGATGGAGAAAAACCCCAGGGATAGGTAGTCTCACCTCAGTCAGTATCTTTTAGCTGTAGCCTTCGCTACAGTCCAAATCTCCGAATATCCTGGAAAGAGATCAATATAGACAGACATATCCACACTGTTCCACCTTTGTTCTGAATGTAGTCAATCCGCAGTCTCTGAAACGGGTAAGATGACCTTGGCATATGCCTTCCTGGAACTCCCATAGTTCTCCCATCATTATTGCAGCATTCACCTAGTGGCAGCATTGCTGAACCCAGGAGCCGTCCACCACAGAACCCAATCACACCTTCTCTCTCTCGATTTGCCCATGTTCTAAATCCATCCTCTTTAGGTAGAGCGCCCTCTGAAGGAAGAGTCTCTTACTAACTCTCCAGAGTCCTATTATCACTTCTACCTTTATCCTTTGATGTTTCCTTTCAGCCTCTGTAACCTGTATCTGAAAAAGGCAAACTTTTTGGAAGTCCACTGGCCATAAGCCATCCTTTATCACACAGATTTCCACTTAGGGTAGACTTCAGGTAATAATGTAGCCTCTACCTCCTCAGGCAGCATCAGGGCATCAAACATCTTTCATACACTCAGCATTCATTATTGATGGGCTTAGCCATGGATCAAACAAAATCTCTGCTTCACTAGATTAGACTATAATAACGAGTGATACCAAAGGCGTACCTGGATGTTAGCAGTCATACCCTCAGCCATCTTACCAACCTCAGCGAGTGTCTTCAGCTCTGTCTCCTGCACTACCATTGCTGGACGGAGTGGTTCTTTCTTGACAACATCAGATTAAGTAGGAGCAGCATATCCTGTCCGAAATTATCCATCTTCCAGGAACCTGAAATGATCTACCAGAAACTCAAAAATGTGGTTATTAATTGGAGACATTAAATTTGAATTTTTATATTTTTATTTTCTACTCCCAGAAAGCACTTTTTATTTTTATTTACAGAGGTGGGAAAGTATTTGTATTTACTACTCTCTCCCTCCCCCCCTTCCAGATGCAGCAGAGTGATCGGATCTAATTTTGCACACCCTTAAGACGGTGATTAATTGGTGAGAGGAGTAGGAATTGCATTACTAGATGCTCCTATACATGTGATACTACCCTTAGCCATGAGAGATCATGGAACATGTTTGCTATGAGGCAATGTAATTAGATCCCAAGGATTATATAAATAATAGGGATCCAGTATTTGATTCTGGGTTGTTAATTTCCTATGGGTGTTTCATTTGAAGGGGCTGAACATTTGTCTTCCTCCCACAGGTGAGGAAGTGGGCAAGTACATACAAAGTCTTTCCCCCCCCCCCCCCTTGTGGGAAGGACTGATTGGCAGCCACCCCCGCCTTAGGTCTTTGTTTGATTTAACTGTAACAATATGACAAAATGGGGACAAAATGAACTTCTCTCAAGCCTAGCCAACACTAGACCTTTCTAGATGATTCTCAAGATCATATACAAAGGCAGCACTTAGGATTTTCTCATGCATAGATAAGGTAATCTCAAAAATCCAAATCCACCCAACTTTTCTGGAGTCTAGTGAAAACTTTCTCCACACACTCTGTCCTGAGGACAATGTGACTGACTGATGACCTAAACACTTCATCACAGACTCACTGATCTTCACTATGTATTAAATCCCCAGCTCTACATTGGACTCAATTTTCCAAATCTCATAAATAATATGAGAAAACTCTCCATATTTTAACTAATTTTCTATAAAGCAGCATAAGTAAGTCCTCTGAATTGGGAATTCTATTCATCATGGCAAAATTGATGTTACTACTGGGTGTAGTATATGTCATATATCATATAATGATGCAGATATCCCTACACTTTCACTCATACCTGAATAAGGACTTAGAATGAGTGCAATCTAGATTGAGTAGACTGGCCTGGAATATTTCTAGTAGGCATCATAGGGGCAATTACTGCAGGTACATTTTTAACTGATGGGACATACAATTGGGAAGGGTTATTTTCAGCCTAAGGAAAGAGTTTTTGGGGGGGTGGGGAAAAGCTGGAGAGAGCAGAAGGCACAGTGGGTGGTGCTGATTAGCACATTCCAGCACCTGGTGTAGAGGAGGAGCTGACAGAAAAAGCAATAGGTAGTCTTTGATGGACCACAAGACCCAGGATTACTTAGTTACAACACATGTGGTGGGGGGAAGGGAATGCCGCATGGCCAACTCTCTTTGTTCCCTTACCACACCCAAATCCTCCATTTTACTATAGCAATATTGTCCATTCTTCTCAATTACTTTCAACTTTCCCTATATACTTTTCCACAAACTTTAATTTAATCTATTTCCTACTACATTTGCAACATCTAGTGGGAACTTTTACACAAAACTGCATATTTACGGATAATACCGGAAATCGCTGCTACTTAGTATGACAGAATGCTTTCAACTTTTATTTCTAACTGAAACTTTTCCTTTCTTTTCTCGCATCAACTGAGCCACCGTTAATATCTCTTTTCACTCTGTCCTGCAACATTAGAATTTCCCATTATTGTAGTTGCACGAAGATCAAACAATTGCTACTTATCAAACCCGCAAACTTAAGCGTAGTTGCACAAAGATCAAACGGAATCCGATTACTATAAGTAATCGCCACCGAACCCACAAACTTAAGAGCAGTTGCACAAAGATCAAATGATATAATAGTATTGAGCCCACAATCTCTTAAAGTGAAGACCCCTAGTCAATTCACCGGGATACAAAATCTTAATAACTTCCAATTGCCTATGAGACAATTGGTATTAACCCTTTTCCCAAGGTTCTCGTCAGAACCTTGACTGGGAACTAATTCTACGTCACAGGATATCCGGCTCAGCTGTCTAACAATTTCCGTTTAGTTTCAGCATGTTCTACCACACAAAGAAGGAATATTTCAATAGGTTCTTTCTAACAGACAGATCAGCTATAACTTGAACCCTTATATCGCGATAACACCAATTCAACTCTTGAGAACCCACAAAAGCGGAAGTTACAGAGGAGATTTGTAAGAAATAAAGCTTTCTTACCTTGCCGGCATGTGATCTCGTCTGATGGTTCCGTTTAAGTCGCTCTCGTGGCGTTTGAATCGGAAGTTACGTAAGCTGTCTGCCCCACGTTGGGCGCCATTTTGTCGTCGCAATTCATGCGACTCTCCTTCTTCTTTGTGTGGTGCCAAATCAATTAGAAGAATAAGTATGTGTACAGCATACTGCTTTATAATGAGACCAGACACTAGGTGGTTTCATGAAAGCATCTTCTCATCCTCTTTGAGCCATGGTAGAAGAGAGCAGGCGAGAGAGCTTTTATTCACAGTACATTCACTTAAATAGCAGACATGACATCACAAAAGGGGTGTTCCTTAAGAAGAGACTATTGTCTTCTTAACCTGATAGGAGTGGTTTCAGAATCCCCTCTTCCCCCTCCCTTATTGACCTTCTCATGCATATGGTTTGCGGCCATCTAGTGGACAAAAATGTGTACTATAGAATGTTCTAATTATATATGGATAAAACAATAAATCCTTCTCTCACACAAGGCAGAAGTACCATAACGGATAAGGGTGTGCACAGTGGTTGTGAAGTGAGATACCACAACCTGGGAGTGCCTGTTAGACACTGTTGGTGTTTGTGTGGTACTGTGCCATGTGGAAAGGAAGCCATGGTGAGAAATGCAAGCACAGTCATTTACATTAGTGCCACTCTGAGGAAACCAAAGTCGGTGTGTCAATGCTAGGGAGGTTGAGTGCAAAGCAAGCCAGAGGGAGAGCGAGTTATTACCTCTAAAAAGGATAGAGTCATATTTGTCCCTTGCCACGTAAAGAGGCAGTGTACCAAATTATTATTTTGGCTTCAACTGAGTATGAGCTCTCATTGAGAGACTACAACCACTAAAGCCTCGTTCACACGTCAGTGTTCCACGGACCTGTGCTGTACGCGTTCTCCACGGAGAGCACACGTCCCCATTCATTTTAATGTGTGTATTCACACATCAGTGTTTTAGCACAGTCCGCTTTTTTATCACAGAAGCATGCTGTATTTTGTCCGTTTTCACAAATCCATCATGCCCATTATAGTCTATGGGTCCATGAAAACCATGGATGCAACACAGATGCCATCCGTGTTTCACAGATCATTAACCTGTAGAGGACCCGCGCCGTACATGTACACCACTCCTGTATAGAAGAAGACTAAGAAGAACATCTGGAACATCTGCTGCAGTGATTTATTATTTTTTTCTGCAGCAGAAGTTCCAGATGCCTAATCCACCCCCCTTCCCAATCCCTAATCCCTCTCCCTCCTCCCCCTCCGATTTTGGCTGCGGCGAAGAAATTTAGATGTTTTTTTTGTCACTTTTATCATTTTTTTTTCCTGCTCTGCACCCCTTTTTCTGTATGCGAGCTGTAAACGCCAAGTGCTGATCAGTCCGTACTTCACTGCTCAGCACCTGGGCTCTTTTTTTTTGGCGCAGATATATCTTTTTTTCATCTGCCCCTTTTTTTTAAAGAAGTACAGGTGAAACTCGAAAAATTTGAATATCGTGCAAAAGTCCATTTATTTCAGTAATGCAAATTGAAAGGAATTGCATTAACGCAGCTTAAAATTTGAATTTTGTGAAAAGGTTCAATATTCTAGGCTCAAAGTCTCACAATCTAGTCAGCTAATTAATCCATACCCCCTGAGTAAAGGGTACCTCAAAATTGAGACTTTGGGGTTTCATAAGTTATAAGCCATAATCATCCAAATTATAACAAATAAAGGCTTGAAATATCTCGCTTTGCATGTAATGAGTCTATCTCATATGTTGGTTTCACCCTTTTAAGTTGGATTACTGAAAAAAATGAACTTTGCACGATATTCAAATTTTTCAAGTTTCACCTGTAATAGTTAGAATTATACAGCCAGGTCCATAAATATTGGGACACCGACACAATTCTAACATTTTTGGCCCTATATACCACCACAATGGATTTGAAATTAAACAAACAAGAGGTGCTTTAACTGCAGACTGTCAGCTTTAATTTGAGGGCATTTACATCCAAATCAGGTGAACGGCTTAGGAATTACAGCAGTTTGCATATGTGCCTCCCACTTGTTAAGGGACCAAAAGTAATGGGACAATTGGCTTCTCAGCTGTTCCATCGCCAGGTGTGTGTTATTCCCTCGTTATCCCAATTACAATGAGCAGATAAAAGGTCCAGAGTTCATTCCAAGTGTGCTATTTGCATTTGGAATCTGTTGCTGTCAACTCTCAAGATGAGATCCAAAGAGCTGTCACTATCAGTGAAGCAAGCCATCATTAGGCTGAAAAAACAAAACAAACCCATCAGAGAGATAGCAAAAACATTAGGCTTGGCCAAAACAACTGTTTGGAAC
This sequence comes from Bufo bufo, assembly GCF_905171765.1. Classification (NCBI taxonomy): domain Eukaryota; kingdom Metazoa; phylum Chordata; class Amphibia; order Anura; family Bufonidae; genus Bufo; species Bufo bufo. The sequence goes on from NC_053392.1 coordinate 184,565,479, forward strand.
ATTTTTAAAAAGAAGGAATGCACCGGTGAGCTCAACAACACCAAAAGACCCGGAAGACCACGGAAAACAACTGTGGTGGATGACTGAATAATTATTTCCCTGGTGAAGAAAACACTCTTCACAACAGTTGACCAGATCAAGAACACTCTCCAGGAGGTAGGTGTATGTGTGTCAAAGTCAACAATCAAGAGAAGACTTCACCAGAGTGAATATGGAGGGTTCACCACAAGATGTAAACCATTGGTGAGTCTCATAAACAGGAAGGCCAGATTAGAGTTTGCCAAACCACATCTAAAAAAGCCTTCACAGTTCTGGAACAACATCCTATGGACAAATGATGAGACCAAGATCAACTTGTACCAGAGCGATGGGAAGAGAAGAGTATGGAGAAGGAAAGGAACTGCTCATGATCCTAAGCATACCACCTCATCAGTGAAGCATGGTGGTGGTAGTGTCATGGCGTGGGCATGTATGGCTGCCAATGTAAATGGTTCTCTTGTATTTATTGATGATGTGACTGCTGACAAAAGCAGCAGGATGAATTCTGAAGTGTTTCGGGCAATATTATCTGCTCATATTCAGCCAAATGCTTCAGAACTAATTGGACAACGCTTCACAGTGCAGATGGACAATGACCCAAAGCATACTGCAAAATCAACCAAAGAGTTTTTTAAGGGAAATAAGTGGAATGTTATTCAATGGCCAAGTCAATCACCTGACCGGAATCCGATTGAGCATGCATTTCACTTGCTGAAGATAAAACTGAAGGGAAAATGCCCCAAGAACAAGCAGGAACTGAAGACAGTTGCAGTAGAGGCAAGGCAGAGCATCACCAAGGATGAAAATCAGCGTCTGGTGATGTCTATGCATTCCAGACTTCAGGCTGTAATTTACTGCAAAGGATTTGCAACCAAGTATTAAAAAGTGAAAATTTGATTTATGATTATTATTCTGTCCCATTACTTTTGGTCTCTTAACAAGTGGGAGGCACATATACAAACAGTTGTAATTCCTACACTGTTCACCTGATTTGGATGTAAATACCCTCAAATTAAATTTGACAGTCTGCAGTTAAAGCACATCTTGTTAGTTTCATTTCAAATCCATTATGGTGGTGTATAGAGCCAAAAATGTTAGAATTGAGTCGATGTGCCAATATTTATGGACCTGACTGTGTGTATATATATATATATATATATATATATATATGTACATTTTTAGCTACTGTTCTTTTTTGTATCTGCAGTAAATTTTTATACTGCAGTGTCTGCATGAACACACCAAACGTCCGCTTGCGTGCGTTCTGCAGCCCTGAGCACCAATAAGTACCATTTTTTTTTTACTGTTTGCTTTTGTGCTCAGTTTTTTGTTTTTTTTTGGTGTAAAAAGTACTTTTAGTGTTAGATAGAAATCTATTTTAGATAGGTTGTGTTAGTGTAGATTTTTGCACGCACATAATATCTGTGTGCGTGAGTGCGTCCTGCACCTGCTGAGCACTGATCAGAAACATCCATTTTTATGATCGGTCTGCTCAGTTTACTGTGCAGTTTTTTTTTTTCAAGTAGCTAGTTATATATATATATATATATATATATATATATATATATATATAAAAAACAAAAAATGGGGACTTCCGGTTCCGGCGCTGGAATGCAGGACGTGGAGTAAGTGAGCTCCGGCGCCTGACTCCCTGTTAACTCCTGCGTTCCGGTTACAGCGGCTCTACGGGACCCAGAAAGTTACCTGGGAGTACCCACACAGTGGCGGCATTCGGTCCATGGACCGTTATCTTCTGAGGAGCGGCAGACGGCAAATGAAAAGCGGCACAAGTCAGACCGCAAGTATAAAGCTGGGCAAGATGGCGGATTCCCGCCCTGCATCACCATCTGACAGCATGGGGGCTGATAAAGAAGTGGCAGAAAGTGCAAAGCCGACTGACGATTTGCTCAGAATCGACTACAAAACTTTGGCAATTGAAGTGGCAAAGTACCTAGCTCCGGATATTAAGGAGACGCTCGCTAAGACACTTACACAGTCATTGCACGAACTGCATGATACAGTGGCGAGGCACGAAGTGTGCATAGAGGAGCTGGAGCAAAGAGTCGCGAACATGGAGGATGATGTTTCCAGGTATAGTCGTGATAATCAAGATTTGTTCAAACAGAACATTATACTGAAAGACCGCTTAGAAGACCTAGAAAATAGGTGGAGGCGGAATAATTTACGGATAGTGGGCCTGTCAGAGAATATCAAGCAACCAGCTCTGAGAGAAATATGTGAGGTCGAGTTACCACAAGCTCTAAATCTGAATGGGAGGCATAAGGTGGAGAGGGTTCATCGAGTGGGACCTGCTATTGACTCTCAGGGGCAAAGTAAGGCTACTTTCACACTTGCGGCAGAGAGATCCGGCAAGCAGTTCCGTCGCCGGAACTGCCTGCCGGATCAGGCAAAATGTATGCTAACTGATGGCATTAGTAAGACTGATCAGGATCCTGATCAGTCTTAAAAATGCCTGATCAGTCGAAAAAATGCATTGAAATGCCGGATCCGTCTTTCCGGTGTCATCCGGCAAAAACGGATCCGGCATTTATTTTTTCACCTTTTTTTCAGTCTGCGCATGCGCATACCGGAAGGACGGATCCGGCATTCCGGTATTCTGAATGCCGGATCCGGCACTAATACATTCCTATGGGAAAAAATGCCGGATCCGGCATTCAGGCAAGTCTTCAGTTTTTTTAGCCGGAGATAAAACCGTAGCATGCTACGGTTTTCTCTTTTGCCTGATCAGTCAAAACGACTGAACTGAAGACATCCTGATGCAAACTGAACGGATTACTCTCCATTCAGAATGCATGGGGACATACCTGATCAGTTCTTTTCCGGTATAGAGCCCCTGTGACGGAACTCTATGCCGGAAAAGAATAACGCAAGTGTGAAAGTAGCCTAACACCAGCTCCCAGAACATACCCTCAAAACCACGCCAAGTCATCATGCGGTTCCTAGATTATACAGACAAGGAATCCATCTTGAGGGCCTTTAGAGCTCGCAAAGGGCCGTTAAAGGTGAGAGGGCAGGTCATACTGTTGTTCGCGGATTACTCAGCGATGGTGGCAAAGAAAAGGCGTGAATTCAGTACAGTGTGTTCGGAGTTATACAGACAGCAAGTGAGATTTCAACTGTTATATCCGGCGATTTTAAAAGTCACCATGCCAAGCGGCGAAGTTAAAACTTTCCAAGATCCGGAGGCTGCAGCGGAGTTTCTGCGGATGAATACCCGAGAGGGAGATCAGCTGCAGCGGTTTTATACTAATGTTTTACATGTTTGTGCATTAGCCGTTATCCGTCTTCAAAAGCATATGATCAGAGGTTATAGGTACCCAGATGCAATCCTAGTCATTAAAATGTCAGGTATTGAAAATTGGGGGGAATATGAAAATAGTTAGTTGGAACGTGAAGGGCTTACGCTCGCCGCAGAAGAGGTGGATGATTTTACGTCACCTTAAGAAGATGAAGCCTGACATAGCTTTACTCCAGGAAACTCATCTGCTAGCTAGTGATTTTGGGAGAATGAAAAAATTGTGGGTAGGACAAGTGATCGGATCGTCTTCCTCTGAGCGGAGAGCGGGAGTCCTGATATTGTTTAACAAATCTTTTAATTTTGCATTACTAGATTCTGTGGCAGATGATGAAGGAAGGTGGGTCAAAGTGACGATACAGGTCCAAAATATGAGGTACACTATCTATAATGTTTATGGTCCAAACTCCAATAACACCCAATTCTTTAGGGCATTGGAAGGCAACCTTCTCATGGATAAGGCTTCTAATTTAATAGTGGGAGGCGATCTCAATTCGGTAGTAATGGAGAAGGAGGATAGGAGAACTAAGTCAAAAGAAGGGAGAAATAGTGTAGCGCAGGATGCAGTTTTGGGGCCCATGATGGAATCAGTGGGGCTGGTAGATCCCTGGCGGCAGCATCATCCTGATGATAGAGAATTTACTTTTTATTCTCACGCCAGAGACTCATGGTCACGTATTGACTACGTATTTATACAGGACACCTTATCAGGCTTGGTGGAACATGCTGATATAGGAGATATAGTTATATCGGATCATTCTCCAGTGACCCTAGTTATGAGGGATACGTTCTTGAAAGGGACAGATTATTTATGGAGGTTTCCCTCAAACTTAATTGAGAGTGAGGATTTTAGAAACAAGCTAGTGGGTTGGTGGGAGGAGTATAAGGAAGACAACCAGGCCCATTTGGATGAGCCGGAACTATTCTGGCACACATCTAAGGTGGTTTTGAGAGGACGCATTATGGGGTATGTATTTAATAGAAAGAAAGCAAGTCAGCAGGTGTTGGAACAAGCGAGCGCTAAAGTCAGACAAACGTATAGGCAATTTACGGAAACACCAAATGCAGAAAATAAGGCGAAATGGGTGGAAGCACGCCAGGCCTTTGAAATAAGCGAAAGGGACAGAGAGGCTTACAGACAAACACATATTGAGACCAAATTGTATAGATTTGGTAATAAGGCGGGTCGAATGCTGGCAAACCTGGCTAAAGGTCAGAGGGCGCCCCAATTTATATCCAGCATCAAAGATAACAAGGGAAAAGTAAGAATTGACCCGGCAGATATAAATGATATTTTGGGTCAATATTACAAGGCCTTATATGAGGATAACTCCTCATCTCCAATAACTAATACTCTGTTAGACCAGGTAAAATTGCCCAATGTGAAACCTGAACAACTTCAGAAACTAAATGCTGACATAACTATAGAGGAACTCCAAGCGGTCATCAAAGGTCTGAAAAATGCTAAAGCCCCGGGCCCAGATGGGTTCTCGGGGGAATATTATAAAATACTACTCTCACAAGTGTCCCCAGTAATGCTAACACTATACAATGACGTACTGAAGGGTAAAATAGACCCAGATAAGGATAATATATCTTACATTAAACTTCTACCTAAACCAGGGAAAGACCCCCTTCTGCCCGGTTCTTACAGGCCTATTTCCCTAATAAATGTGGATACAAAGATCTTATCCAAAATTATAGCTGACAGATTGGCTTCTTTCCTGCCGCACCTGATTGGGACTGAACAGGTGGAGTTTGTGCAAGGACGCTCGGCAGTCATGAATATTAGGACGGTCCTGGCAGTTCTGGATAGAGTTCGCCATAGTCCTAGGATTGGGGAGAATCCAGCCATGCTCACCTTGGACGCTGAGAAAGCTTTTGATAATGTGAGGTGGGTATTGCTGGAGGCAGTCCTAGATAAATTATGATTTGAGGGGGCTTTCAGAACATTTATAGCAAATCTATATAAATACCCTAGAGCAAGGGTGTATACCCAGGGCCATCTATCAAAACCTTTTGATCTGAAAAAGGGCACAAGGCAGGGGTGCCCGCTTTCTCCACTGCTATTCAACCTGGCACTGGAACCTCTTGCGCGGCTGTTCTGTTCGTCGGATTTATATGAGGGAATAGGGGTAGGTTCGTCACAAGTAAAGGCAGCACTCTTTGCTGATGATGTGGTTCTATTTCTAGCTAAACCGGAGAAACATATTTCAAATGTCTTCCATGCTTTGGAAGCCTTTGGAAAATACTCTGGCTATAAAGTAAATATAACTAAATGTGAATGCTTACCTCTATTGCCCATGCGGGAGGCCTCAGAGAAAAAACTAATTAGTTCATTGGGAATTACGATGGCTAAATCATATATAACATACTTGGGGATAAAAATTGGGAAAGATCCTCACTCCTTATACCAACTTAACTTTCCACCACTAATTTCCCAAATCAAGGCAGATTTAGATAGATGGCAGGGATTACCTCTTTCCCTACTGGGGCGGTGTTGCTTGGTAAAAATGATGGGAGTCGCGAAACTGTTATACCCCATGCAAACGATCCCACTCTTGTTACGCCATGCAGATGTGACGTCCTTGGAGAGTAGGTTTATTCAATTTATATGGCAGGGCAAAAGATCAAGGATTGCTCTAAGCAAACTAAAGGTAAGGAAAGATTTAGGGGGTATTAATTTCCCGGACATTAGGGGTTATAATATAGCTTGCAATAGCAGATACATATTGGATTGGGTGAACAAGACATCTTTTTATTCCAATCTCAAGCTGGAAACACAATTGGCGAAGCCTTGGAATTTGGTGGCGTTGTTGCACGCTAATATCTCTAAACTGCCAGGGCCAGTAAAAAACTCCCTGGTGCTTAGGGACACAATTATCGTATGGAAACTATTACGGAAGATGTATGGTTTACCCTACCAAATGTCTAAACACTTACCAATAGTGGCCAACCCAAATTTTGAACCAGGTGGGGATGGCAAATTCATGATAGCTTGGACCCAGGCGGGGATTAGGAAAATGGGAGATCTATTTCATGAGATGGAGTCTAGGTGGATGACACAGACGGAATTGAGAGAGAAGTGGAACTTGAAGGAGCCAATCTTTTTCCCGTATATGCAGATCATGTCATACGGAAAAAGTTTGTGCAAAGATCTGACTAAGGAGTGGAGAGTGAATGAATTTGACTCGCTTATAGGAATAAAAATTAGACCGTCGATTTCACTTCTTTATCAATCTCTTAGGGACAAATGGGAAAAAATTGATCCAAAAAAAATGTTTCAAAAATGGGAGACACTTTTAGAGGTGAAGGATATACATCAACCTATATGCTCAGGGATAGGGGCATTATATAAAGCCGTTCCGAACGAGCAATGGAGAGAGACACACTTAAAGATACTGCATCATGCAATTTTTGGTTTTAACATCCCTGTTTCTGATTCAAGACAGGATAGGTTGACTGCATGTCCAAAATGCAGTCTTTCAAAATCGGACCTATTTCATGGTTTATGGAATTGTCCGAAGTTGAAGGAATATTGGGATGGGGTGAACGACTTGATGAAAAGATGTGATGTGAGTGAAGCGAATATTACTCCTGCAATGGTAATAACACATGTACAAATTGCAAAGTCAGGGCAATTAGATGATTATGTGATGGAACCGATCGCACCGTTGGGACACAAGATATTGCTGGGGGCAAAAAAAAGTTTACTAAAAGTATGGCTCCAACCACAGGTCCCTTCTGTCCCCATAGTTATTGCACAACTCAAGCACATCATTCATTTAGGCTCAGTTCAGACCTGAGCGTTCTGAAAGCAGCGCTCTGTATGCGCGATTGTACGGGCGTTTACAATCGCGCATACAGAGACAAGCGTACACACAGTGTCGCGCGTTCCCGAAAGTCTATGTACGGGAACGTGCGACAAGCGCCCAAAAAAACGCTCCTGTACTTGTTTGAGCGTCGGGCGTTTTACAGCGCGATCGTACGCGCTGTAAAACGCCCAGGTGAGAACCATTCCCATAGGGAAGCATTGGTTTCTCCTTGTTGAGCGTTTTACAGCGCGTAGGAACGCGCTGTAAAACGCTCAGGTCTGAACTGAGCCTTAGAGTGGACTGAGGCTTTGCAACAAAAGGAAGTTCTTGGGAAAAAATTGTACCGTACCTGGCGCAAATTTATATTGAATTATATAGAGCCTAGTGAGTTCTCAAAAATCATGTCTCCTTTCAAGCTGACGGCATGGTATTTGTTAGAAGATATAAAGGATGCGCTGGGAATTTTGAAAGTGATATAACCTGGTGTTCTGTTTTGGAAGATTGACATGATGGATACGGAGTTTCGGCTGATGCAGGGGATAGTTGGGGGGGAGTTGGGGGAGGTGGGGGACATTATTATTTTGTTATTTTGTTATTTTATTGTCATGACAGGCATTATAATGGGATAAAGCTGTATGTTCATGATCATATTGTGATATGACACTTGCTGTTTATGATCAATGTCATATGTCTGGCAATGTTATAATTGTTATTTTTGAATGGGAGAAAACTAATAAAAACTATATTGGAAAAAAAAAAAAAAAAAATGGGCAGCACTCCGGTCTTGTAGTGAAATTTCAGTGATGTTTATTCACACCCCAAGGCAATGCAGAATTTCAGCTCTCTCAATGGAGCCTTGCTTGACAAAGGCTCCATTGAGAGAGCTGAAATGCTGCATTGCCTTGGGGTGTGAATAAACATCACTGAAATTTCACTACAAGACCGGAGTGCTGCCCATTTTTTGTCTTTTCTACTTTATTGTTCCTAGTCCAGGAACGTTTGTGGATTTGCACCTGGCATACCTATAAAGTGCTGCTGACCTCTATGCCCTTTTTATATATACAGTACAGACCAAAAGTTTGGACACAACTTCTCATTCAAAGAGTTTTCTTTATTTTCATGACTATGAAAATTGTAGATTCACACTGAAGGCATCAAAACTATGAATTAACACATGTGGAATTTATATACATAACAAACAAGTGTGAAACAACTGAAAATATGTCATATTCTAGGTTCTTCAAAGTAGCCACCTTTTGCTTTGATTACTGCTTTGCACACTCTTGGCATTCTCTTGATGAGCTTCAAGAGGTAGTCCCCTGAAATGGTTTTCACTTCACAAGTGTGCCCTGTCAGGTTTAATAAGTGGGATTTGTTGCCTTATAAATGGGGTTGGGACCATCAGTTGCGTTGAGGAGAAGTCAGGTGGATACACAGCGGATAGTCCTACTGAATAGACTGTTAGAATTTGTATTATGGCAAGAAAAAAGCAGCTAAGTAAAGAAAAAGGAGTGGCAATCATTACTTTAAAAAATGAAGGTCAGTCAGTCAGCCGAAAAATTGGGAAAACTTTGAAAGTAAGGGCTATTTGACCATGAAGGAGAGTGATGGGGTGCTGCGCCAGATGACCTGGCCTCCACAGTCACCGGACCTGAACCAAATCGAGATGGTTTGGGGTGAGCTGGACCGCAGAGTGAAGGCAAAAGGGCCAACAAGTGCTAATCATCTCTGGGAACTCCTTCAAGACTGTTGGAGGACCATTTCAGGTCACTACCTCTTGAAGCTCATCAAGAGAATGCCAAGAGTGTGCAAAGCAGTAATCAAAGCAAAAGGTGGCTACTTATAAGAACCTAGAATATGACATATTTTCAGTTGTTTAACACTTGTTTGTTATGTATATAATTCCACATGTGTTAATTCATAGTTTTGATGCCTTCATAGTCATGAAAATAAAGAAAACTCTTTGAATGAGAAGGTGTGTCCAAACTTTTGGTCTGTACTGTATGTAGAAGTCATATCTATAGTACAAAATTTTCAACTCGGAACATCAGGGCGGCTTCCAAAAAAGAGGAGACCTCCTGAACTCCCAGAGGGGTTGATAAATCCCCTGCACACATCATGAAAGGGGTGGGCACATACATAGAAGGGGTGGAGTCTCCTGAAAATGGGCATGTTCAAACCTGAAAAAAAAATTGCTACACTTTTCCAAACCAACTTGTTAACATTTGCAACTATGCTAATTTATGTGCACTGAAAATACCTCCTGGTTTACTCCAAATCAGTGTATTAGTCTTACTAAATTTCCTCCAGTATGTGTTGGAGATGGACTTCAGGTTAGTTAGGGGGCCCCCAATGAATGGACTGCTTCATACTCCAGGGACTCTGGCCCTGATGAAAACCAAGGGACACATAAGATAGGTCAGGGGTACAGTTGTGGAGAAGTGTAAAGCAGAGTTAGGTTTCGGCTTGGAGCACTGTTCAATCCATCATTCCAAAAATGGCAGGAGTATGGCACAAATGCAAACCTATCAAGACATGGCCATCCACCTTAACTGGCAGCTAAGGCAAGGAGAGCACTAATTGGAGAAGCAGCCGAGAGGCTACTGTGGGCTGCTATGAGGCTACTGGGTGCTGCTATGAAGCTACTGGGGGCTGATATAAGGCTACTGGGGGCTGCTATAATGCTAATGGGGGCTGCTATGAGGCTACTGGGGGCTGCTATGAGGCTACTTGGGGCTGCTATGAGGCATGGGGCTCTTATCTGAGGTATGATTGGGGGTCATTCATATTGGGGTCTGAGCTGAGGTGTGATCTGAGGGCTTATTGGGGTCTTATTAACATTAAGGATCTTATTGAGGCTGTCAGCTGAGGTCTGATTAACATTGGGGGTCTGATTGGTCGTCTGACCTGAGGTATAATTAATTTTTTTTTTCCGGAGCAGCTTGGAGAAAAAAAGGCCTCACAGTGTCCCACACTCCTTCTGCCCGACCAAGCCTGCCAGCAGCCCTGAGACCAAGCCTGCCAGCACCCCTGAAACCAAGCCTGCCAGCACCCCTGAGGCCAAGTCAGCCAGCACCCCTGAGGCCAAGTCAGCCAGCACCCCTGAGGCCAAGTCAGCCAGCACCCCTGAGGCCACCAGGCCAGCCAGCACCCCTGAGGCCAAGCCAGCCAGCACCCCTGAGGCCAAGCCAGCCAGCACCCCTGAGTCTTCAGAACTGTAAGTAAATTATATAATTATATATATAGGGGAGCTCCAACTGTTCTATATATATTTCTTTATTGCATGTAAATTTTGCAGTTGTTTGTGTAAACTGGCACTTTTCAATAAATGTTGCACTGAATTTTCTGCGAAATTATACTTTTTTTTTTTTAGGGGGTGGGGTCGGGGTGGCAGTGCATCTTAGGTGAGCTCCCACACTTTTTTTCCCAGGACTTGACCCCTGCATAAGAAGTCTCGTTTGAAATTTGCCACAAACCACGTAGGGGACATAGCAAACATGGTCAAAATGCCAACTTTGTATAAAAAAATGGGAAAAGTTGTCTTTTGCCGAGATATTTATCTCACCCAGCATGGGTATATGTAAAATGACACCCCAAAACACATTGCCCAACTTCTCCTGAGTACGGCGATACCAGATGTGTGACACTTTTTTGCAGCCTAGGTGGGCAAATGGGCCCACATTCCAAAGAGCACCTTTAGGGCTGTTTCACACGAGCGGATGCCGTGCGTGGCATCCGCTCCGCGAAAGACTGCCAAGACCCGATGCAGACTGCATAGGCACGGAGCATTAACATGATTGATAATGCTCCTTGCCTCTCTGTGATCTCTTTACTACGAAATCACAGTGAGATAAAGTTGTCACTGTGATTTCGTAGTAAAGAGATCACAGAGAGGCACGGAGCATTATCAATCATGTTACTGCTCCGTGCTTCTGCAGTCTGCATCGGGTCCTGGCTGTCATTCACGGAGCGGATGTCACGCATGGCATTTTCCGCTGACTTGTGACAAAAAATTAAAAATTCTAGGAACTTGCCATGCCCCTCACGGAATACCTTGGGGTCTCTTCTTTCCAAAATGGGGTTACTTGTGGGGTAGTTATACTGCCCTGGCAATTTAGGGGCCCTAATGTGTGGGAAGTAGTTTGAAATCAAAATGTGTAAAAAATGACCTGTGAAATCCTAAAGGTGCTCTTTGGAATGTGGGCCCCTTTGCCCACCTAGGCTGCAAAAAAGTGTCACACATCTGGTATCGCCGTACTCAGGAGAAGTTGGGCAATGTGTTTTGGGGTGTCATTTTACATATACCCATGCTGGGTGAGATAAATATCTCGGCAAAAGACAACTTTTCCCATTTTTTTTATACAAAGTTGGCATTTGACCAAGATATTTATCTCACCCAGCATGGATATATGTAAAATGACACCCCAAAACACATTGCCCAACTTCTCCTGAGTACGGAGATACCACATGTGTGACACTTTTTTGCAGCCTAGATGCGCAAAGGGGCCCAAATTCCTTTTAGGAGGGCATTTTTAGACATTTGGATCCCAGACTTCTTCTCACGCTTTAGGGCCTCTAAAATGCCAAGGCAGTATAAATAACCCACATGTGACCCCATTTTGGAAAGAAGACACCCCAAGGTATTTAATGAGGGGCATAGCGAGTTCATAGAAAAAAATTTTTTGGCACAAGTTAGTGGAAATTGTGAGAAAAAATAAAAAAAATAAAAAAGTCTCCCTTTCCGCTAACTTGGGACAAAAATTTCAATCTTTCATGGACTCAATATGCCCCTCACGGAATACCTTGGGGTGTCTTCCGTCCGAAATGGGGTCACATGTGAGGTATTTATACTGCCCTGGCATTTTAGGGGCCCTAAAGCGTGAGAAGAAGTCTGGAATATAAATGTCTAAAAAATTTTACGCATTTGGATTCCGTGAGGGGTATGGTGAGTTCATGTGAGATTTTATTTTTTGACACAAGTTAGTGGAATATGAGACATTGTAAGAAAAAAAACAAAAAAAAAAACAATTTCCGCTAACTTGGGCCAAAAAAATGTCTGAATGGAGCCTGACAGGGGGGTGATCAGGGAGTGTATATGGGGTGATCACCCCCCTGTCATTGATCACCCCCCTGTAAGGCTCCATTCAGACGTCCATATGTTTTTTACGGATCCACGGATACATGGATCGGATCCGCATAACACATACAGACGTCTGAATGGAGCCTTACAGGGAGGTGATCAATGACAGGGGGGTGATCACCCCATATAGACTCCCTGATCACCCCCCTGTCATTGATCACCCCCCTGTAAGGCTCCATTCAGACGTCCGTATGTGTTTTGCGGATCCGATCCATGTATCCGTGGATCCGTAAAAAACATATGGACGTCTGAATGGAGCCTTACAGGGGGGTGATCAATGACAGGGGGGTGATCAATGACAGGGGGGTGATCACCCCATATACACTCCCTGATCACCCCCCTGTCATTGATCACCCCCCTGTAAGGCTCCATTCAGACATTTTTTTGGCCCAAGTTAGCGGAATATTTTTTTGTTTTTTTCTTACAAAGTCTCATATTCCACTAACTTGTGTCAAAAGTAAGGCTCCATTAAGACGTCCGTATGTGTTTTGCGGATCCGATCCATGGATCCGTGGATCCGCAAAACACATATGGACCTCTGAATGGAGCCAGCCTTACAAGGGGGTGATCAATGACAGGGGGGTGATCAGGGAGTCTATATGGGGTGATCACCCCCCTGTCATTGATCACCCCCCTGTAAGGCTCCATTCAGACGTCCGTATGTGTTTTGCGGATCCGACCCATGTTTATCGTGGATCCGTAAAAAACATACGGACGTCTGAATGGAGCCTTACAGGGGGGTGATCAATGACAGGGGGGTAATCAGGGAGTCTATATGGGGTGATCACCCCCCTGTCATTGATCACCCCCCTGTCATTGATCACCCCCCTGTAAGGCTCCATTCAGACGTCCATATGTTTTTTACGGATCCACGGATACATGGATCGGATCCGCAAAACGCATACGGACGTCTGAATGGAGCCTTACAGGGGCGTGATCAATGACTGTGGTGATCACCCCATATAGACTCCCTGATCACCCCCCTGTCATTGATCACCCCTCTGTAAAGCTCCATTCAGACGTCCGCATGATTTTTACGGATCCACTGATAGATGGATCGGATCCGCAAAACGCATACAGACGTCTGAATGGAGCCTTACAGGGGGGTGATCAATGACAGGGGGGTGATCACCCCATATAGACTCCCTGATCACCCCCCTGTCATTGATCACCCCCCTGTAAGGCTCCATTCAGACGTCCGTATGTGTTTTGTGGATCCGTAAAAAACATATGGATGTCTGAATGGAGCCTTACAGGGGGGTGATCAATGACAGGGGGGTGATCAATGACAGGGGGGTGATCACCCCATATACACTCCCTGATCACCCCCCTGTCATTGATCACCTCCCTGTAAGGCTCCATTCAGACATTTTTTTGGCCCAAGTTAGCGGAATATTTTTTTGTTTTTTTCTTACAAAGTCTCATATTCCACTAACTTGTGTCAAAAGTAAGGCTCCATTCAGACGTCCGTATGTGTTTTGCGGATCCGATCCATGGATCCGTGGATCCGCAAAACACATATGGACCTCTGAATGGAGCCAGCCTTACAAGGGGGTGATCAATGACAGGGGGGTGATCAGGGAGTCTATATGGGGTGATCACCCCCCTGTAAGGCTCCATTCAGACGTCTGTATGTGTTTTGCGGATCCGATCCATGTATCCGTGGATCCGTAAAAAACACACCGACGTCTGAATGGAGCCTTACAGGGGGGTGATCAATGACAGGGGGGTGATCAATGACAGGGGGGTGATCAGGGAGTCTATATGGGGTGATCACCCCCCTGTCATTGATCACACCCCTGTAAGGTTTCATTCAGACGTCCGTATGTGTTTTGCGGATCCGACCCATGTTTATCGTGGATCCGTAAAAAACATACGGACGTCTGAATGGAGCCTTACAGGGGGGTGATCAATGACAGGGGGGTAATCAGGGAGTCTATATGGGGTGATCAAGGGTTAATAAGGGGTTAATAAGTGACAGGGGGGTTGTGTAGTGTAGTGGTGTTTGGTGCTACTTATTACTGAGCTGCCTGTGTCCTCTGGTGGTCAATCCAAGCAAAAGGGACCACCAGAGGACCAGGTAGCAGGTATATTAGACGCTGTTATCAAAACAGCGTCTAATATACCTGTTAGGGGTTAAAAAAATCGCATCTACAGCCTGCCAACGATCGCCGCTGGCAGGCTGTAGATCCACTCGCTCACCTTCCGATCCTGTGAACGCGCACGCCTGTGTGCGCGCGTTCACAGGAAATATCGCATCTCGCGAGATGACGCGTATATGCGTGACTCTGCCTGCAGCTGCCGCCTCCGGAACGCGATCCTGCCTTAGGCGGTCCGAAGGCGGTTAAAGTGAAAAATTTGGGCCTGAAGTAAATTTCTCTGGAAAAAAAATGTAATTTTTTATTTTCCCAGCCAATTTCATGAATCACCTTTGAGGAAAAAGTTCTTACTACACAACTTGAAATATTACTTGAAGGGTGTAGTTTCCAGAATGGGGTCACTTTTTGGGGGTTTCCACTCTAGAGGTACCCCAGGGTGTCTTTATATACGACAAAGCTCCCAAAAGCCAATCCTTCAAAATCTGTCCTCCAAAAGCACTATGGCGCTACTTGCCTTTTGAACCCTGCCATGCATCCATACATAATTTTTTGAGCACATATTGGGTGTTGGTGTTTTCGGGGGGAAATGGGGAACAAAATGTGGGGTGAATTTTGTCCTGTTTCCCCTTGTGAAAGTGAAAAATGTGGGTGTAAATCATTTGAATTTTTCATTTTCACGGCCAATTGTTTCCTAATTCTGTGAAACGTCTGATGGGTTAAAGTGCTCACTACACACTTTGAAATATTCCTTAAGGGGTGTAGTTTCCGGAATAGGGTCACTTTTTGGGGGTTTCCACTGTAGGGCCACCTCAGGGTGTCTTCATGTGCGACATAGCTCCCAATTACCATTCCAGCTAAATCCGCTCTCCAAAAGCCATATGGTGCTCCTTCCACTCTGAAGCCTGCTGTGCGCCCATACATCCGTTTTTGAGCACACAAGGGGTGTTTATGTAAACTCCTGATTCAGGGTAATAGATTTTGAGTTTTGTTTGGCTGTCAACCCTTGATGTGTTGCAGAAAAAATAGATTAAAATTTCAAATCTGCTAAAAAATTTAGAATTTTTATTCCCATTTTCATTTAATTCTCGTGGGGCACCTAAAGGGTTAACCAACTTTGTAAAAGTAGTTTTGCATACCTTGAGAGGTGTAGTTTCTAAAATGGGGTGGTTTATTGGTGGTTTCTAATATGTAAGCCCCAGAAAGTGACTTCATAACTGAACTGGTCCTGAAAAAATTGGGGTTTGGAAATGGTCTTAAAAATTTTAAGATTTGCTTCTAAACTTGTAAGCCTTCTAACGTCCCAAAAAAATTAAATGTCATTTTCAAAATGAATTAGACATATGGGAAATGTAAAGTAATAACTATTTTTGGAGTTATTACTATTATAAAGGTAGAGAAATAGAAATTTGCAAATTTTTCTAACTTTTTGGTAAATTTGGTATTTTTTTATAAATAAAAATACATTTTTTGACTCAAATTTACAAAACAATCTCAGAATAGCCTTGATAAGTAAAAGTTTTTTAAAGTTATTACCACATAAAGTGACACGTCAGCTTTGCAAAATATGGCCTGGTCCTTAAAGGGGTCCGGGTTCCGAGCTGAACCCGGACATTCCTCAATTTTCACCCAGGCAGCCACCCTGACATGAGCATTAGAGCAGTTCATGCTCCGATGCTCTCCTTTGCCCTGCGCTAAATCGCGTAGGATAAAGGCATTTTTTAGAGATCCGGTGACGTACCAGGCTGTACATGCGGCTGCCAGGAAGCCCGGTGACATCACCGGCACTGATGGGCGGGATTCAGCACTGCCCTAGCCAGTAAAATGGCTAGGGCAGCGCTAAAGCCCACCCATCAGAGCCGGTGATGTCACTGAACACACTGCCGGGCGGAAGCTTCCGCCCATCAGTGTGTTATGATAACCAAAAGAGCCCTTGACCTGCGCGATTTAGCGCAGGTCAAGGGAGCGCATCGGAGCATGAGATGCTCCAATGCTAGCCTCAGGGGGGCTGCCTGAGTGAAAATAAGGGTATGTCCGGGTTCAGTTCTGAACCCGGACAACCCCTTTAAGGTGAAGAATGGCAGGGTCCTGAAGGGGTTAAGAAGAGATGTTTTCATAATTATTTTTCAGCTGTTCAGTGTCAGTGAAACACAGATTGCACACGGACAGCAAAAAAAGGACACACAGACCCAACAAGGATCCATTATTGACATCTTTACGGAGGCATCACTGACAAGCTTTTCACAGATTTAAGCACAACAAACTGCAGTCAGGTCCAGACCCCGATGAGGACGACGAACATGCAGATGAGCTTCCCTGAGATAGTTTCTGACAGTTTGTGCAGAAATTCTTTGGTTATGCAAACCGATTGTTGCTGTAGCTATCTGTGTGGCTGGTCTCAGACGATCATGGAGGTGAACATACTGGATGTGGAGGTCCTGGGCTGGTGTGGTTACACGTGGTCTGCGGTTGTGAGGCCGTTGGAATGACTGTCAAATTCTCTGAAACGCCTTTGGAGACGACTTATGGTAGAGAAATGAACATTCATTGCACGGGCAACAGCTCTGGTAGACATTCCTGCGGTCAGCATGCCAATTGCATGCTCCCTTAACCGTTGCGACATCTGTGGCATTGTGCTGTGTGATCAAACGGCACATTTCAGAGTGGGCTTTTATTGTGGGCAGTCTAAGGCACACCTGTGCAATATTCATGCTGTCTAATCAGCACCTTGATATGCAACACCTGTGAGGTGGGATGGATTATCTCGGCAAAGAAGTGCTCACTAACACAGATTTGTGAACAATATTGGGTCTTTTGTGTATGTAGAAAATGTTTCAGATCTTTGAGTTCAGCTCATGCAAAATGAGAACAAACCCGAAAGTGTTGCGTTTATAGTTTTGTTCAGTGTAAATCACAACTACAAACACAATAATCTTACTAATAGCAGACAAACAGTCGTACCACTCATTTATTTTATTGAGCCCACTAAGCAAACATCTGCAGTGCAGCGAGAGAAAGTAAAGCCTCTGTTTGTTACGGCTTGGAGGTAGTTTGCCGTGACACTTTCGCCGCGCATGCTGGTTGCACGTGGCAACGTGTTGTTGTATTGCATGCGTATGTGCTTTCCCTTTAAGGCTGTTGCCCTTTCTTTCTGGTGTGCCTGGGGTTAAGGTGTGAGCAAGGTGGAGCTGGTTGTGGTCTCAGGTCTCTTTATATACTGTTGCTGTGAGACTGAGATAATTTTTATGTCTGTCTTTGTATGAGAAGGAGCTTGTTCCTTTCTTGGATGCTATCTGAGGGCCATCCTAGTTTGACATACTGTCATGGCGGGGAGTTGGGGGAAACCCGCCACTGTACAATGTAGGGAATTAAAGAAAACAGCTAGGCCTGGATGCTGGGATCAGGGAGCAAGTCACCTCCTATAGCGTCTGTAATCCTCGCACTGACCTCCTAACTGCATGAGCGGACCCAGATGGTAGGAGTGCTCATGCACCAGAACCTCTGACCCTAACGATCCCTGCAATAAAGGAGACGACCAGTTCATCCACAACACGGATGAACCGGAGTCTCCAGCCGGCCTAGGTGCAAGGAGAGGAGCAGACAGTAAGCAGAGGACAAACTCAACAGGTAAGTGTCCTGTGGCAGAAAGACAACAGACCACAACGTCACTTACCTGCCCACAACAACTAAAAGGAACGAGTCGTCCGAAACACAACCACTGGATCCTGTGAAAAGCAATGAAGCCCAAACACACCAATCTGGACTCAGTACCAAACACAGGAGCAGTAGTAACTGCCTGGACCACCATGCGGCAAGATGCATGGCAGACCCAGACAGCGCTGCTTAACTGATTTGTAGTCCCCCTTCTGGAGGTACAGACACACAGGAAATGTCAAACAACCATGCTGGACTACAAACACCAAATAGACCAGACATGGAACACCAAATGACATACAACAAACACCCTGTACATCACACACCATACTCAAAACAACAAGTGAGGATAGGTAAAGGAATAGAAACAAAGGGAAGACAAGGGGATGACATAGCAGAGGACATCAATATCAAACTAGGATGGCCCTCAGATAGCATCCAAGAAAGCTCCTTCTCAGACAAAGGCAGACATAAAAATGATCTCAGTCTCACAGCAACAGTATATAAAGAGACCTGAGACCACACCCAGCTCCAACTTGCTCTCACCTTGAGGCTACTTTCACACCTGCGTTCAGGTGTCCGCTCGTGGGCTCCGTTTGAAGGGGCTCACGAGCGGTCCTGAACGCAGCCGTCCGGCCCCAATGCATTCTCAGTGGAGGCGGATCCAGTGAGAATGCATCCGCCTGCCAGCGCTCAGCCTCCGCTCCGCTCAGTGAGCGGACACCTGAACGCTGCTTGCAGCGTTCGGGTGTCCGCCTGGCCGTGCGGAGGCGAGCGGATCCGTCCAGACTTATAATGGAAGTCAATAGGGACGGATCCGCTTGAAGATGACACCATATGGCTCAATCTTCAAGCGGATCCGTTCCCCATTGACTTTCAATGTAAAGTCTGAACGGATCCGCTCAGGCTACTTTCAGACTTAGAAAATTTTCGAAGTAATAATGCAGACGGATCCGTTCTGAACGGATGCAAACGTCTGCATTATCGGAGCGGATCCGTCTGATGAAACATCAGACGGATCCGCTCCGAACGCTAGTGTGAAAGTAGCCTAACCCTGTGCACACCAGAAAGTAGGGGCAACAGCCTTAAAGTGAAAGCACACACACATGCAATACAACAACACTTTGCCACAGGCAACCAGCATACGCGGTGAAAGTGTCACGGCAAACTACCTCCAAGCCGTGACACTATTACACCTGATTTTTGGGCAGATGATCGCTACCTTGCATTGGTATCAACGCTCGTTCATTGGGCAATCCAAATCCTTTGACATGTTAAAAAATCATTGTGGTGTCTAATAATGATCTGCCACCGGCACACCACTATACAGCATGTGGACGAGCGATGGCATAGTAAATACTCCTCCCCCATGCTGCGGAGGAGATTGCTGCATGTAATAGCGGCGGGCTCCCTCCCGACAATCGTCTGCCACATCGGGCTGTGTAATACAGCCTTAGGGCTCATGCACACGGTCGTACTTTCTTTCCTTGTCCGTTCCGTTTTTTTGCAGCCCGTATGCGGAACTATTCACTTCAATGGGTCCACAAAAAAATGGAAATGACTCTGTGTGCATTCCGTTTCTGTATATCTGCAAAAAAATAGAACATGTCCTATTATTGTCCATTTTGCAGACAAGGACAGGCATTGTTACAATGGATTCACACAAAAAAAACTGTTGCAATGCGGACATCATCTTTTTTGCGGATCCGTGTTTTGCGAACTGCAAAATACATACGGTCGTGTGCATGAGCCATTAAGTGAACCCTTGAATTTAATAATCTGTAGATCTTCCTAGCAGTATTTGCCTCCACCAAACGTTTCCTGAAGCTGCAAATAAGATTTGAACAATATGGAGGGAGAACTTTGGACTAGGGATCGACCGATTATCGGTTTGGCCGATATTATCGGCCGATATTGAGGATTTTGAACGTTATCGGTATCGGCATCAATTTTGCCGATATACCGATAACGTATGGGGAACACAGAACGCGCTGCTGACAGCGCTCTCTGTGTTCCCTCCGCAGCACAGGGGAGAAGGAAGCAGTGTCTCCTCCCCCTGTGCTGCTGCTGCCGCTGCCGCCAATGAGGGGATAGAACATAAGAGGAGGGGAGGGGCTGTGGCCGCTGCGCCACCAATGAAGATAAGCCTTTCATTCATTCATATACAGGAGGCGGGAGCTGGCTGCAGAATCATATAGCCGGCTCCCGACCTCTATGAGCAATAGCTGCGGTCCGCGGTAGTTAACTCCTCAGGTGCCGCGGATCGCAGCTACCGCTGATAGAGGTCGGGAGCCGGCTATGTGATTCTGCAGCCAGCTCCCGCCTCCTGTATATGAATGATCGATAGACTTATCTTCATTGGTGGCGCAGTGCGCCCCCCAATATTAATCATTGGTGGCAGTGGCCACAGGATCCCCTCTCCCCTGCTCCTCCGATCGGAGCCCCAGCTGTGTAAGCCTGGGGCTCCGATCGGTTACCATGGCAGCCAGGACGCTATTGAAGCCCTGGCTGCCATGTTCAGCTCCATGCTGCTGTGTGCACTATGCACAGAGCAGCAGGGACAGTGTGAGATCCTATTCACCCTGATAGAGATCTATCAGGGTGAATAGGACAAAGGTTCTAGTCCCTAAGGGGGTTAAAAGTTAGTAAAAAAAAAACCACAAAAATATTAAGTATAAATGAAAAAGATTTATAAAAAAAAAATACACATTAACAATAAACAAAAAAAATACACATTAACAATAAACATATTAATTTTCAGCAGATTTGTGTAGGAATTTTTTTTTTTCTCAAAAATGAAAATTCCCAGAATATCGGTATAAATTATCGGCTATCGGCCTGAAAGTTCACAAATTATCGGTATCGGCCCTAAAAAATCAATATCGGTCGATCCCTACTTTGGACATCTAAACAAATGTGTTTTAATTCATCAATATCTCTGGGATGCCTTGTGTGCACAGCCATCTTCTTGCGCCACTGCAACCAATGACTGGCTTCAGGAGTAAAGTGCCATTTTTTTATCTATTTTTTGTTCCGTTTTTCTTTACTTGCT
Organism: Bufo bufo; assembly: GCF_905171765.1. Lineage (NCBI taxonomy): Eukaryota > Metazoa > Chordata > Amphibia > Anura > Bufonidae > Bufo > Bufo bufo. The sequence goes on from NC_053392.1 coordinate 184,586,591, forward strand.
TTGCGGTTTTTGGTCCATGGCGATTTTTGAAAATTGCAGTGTGCTCTGGCTATGGTTTTTGGCTCATTTGCTGGCCTGGACTGAGGAGGGTAAGTATACAGGCTGCTATGTGTTGGATTAAACAAATAAATAATGACCCTTTTTTGGCAATTGGGTGAAGACTTTATATCCCTGGTGACTAAGGCCAAAATAGACTCCTAGTAAAAGTAGGGGAATTGATGTGTCTGGGGAAAATGGGTGTTACCCATGTAGGGGTTTCTGGCTACTAATGCTTCTATGGCACATTGGGGCTATTAGCGTAAGGCCTCATACACATTGTCGTACCTCTCTTCAGTGCGCCAGCCGCATTCTTGGAGTATAGCACACTGCCCATTAATTTCTATGGAGCCATGCACACATGCCCATGTTTTGCAGATCTGTGTGACTATTCCATTGTAGATAAGAATAGCCATTTCTGTTCATGAGAGTGAGAAAAATACAGATCTGTGGTTTGTGGACTGAAATACGGATACGGTCATGGGCATCAGGACTAAGGACTCATGCACACGACTGTTGGATGTTTTGCGGTCCGCAAATTGCGGATTTGCAAAACACAGACACCGGCCGTGTGCATCCTACATTTTACGGAACATCCGACCCATAATAGAACAGTCTTATCCTTGTCCATAATGCAGACAATAATATGACATGTATTTTTTTTTTCAGAACGGCCATGCGGACACAGAATGCACATAGAGTCATCTCCGTTTTTTTCTTTTTTTTGTGGCCTCCATTGAAGTGAATGGTTCCATATACAGGCTGCAAAAAAAAGCGGAACGGACACGCCACGGAAAATAATACATTAGTGTGCATGACCCCTAAGGGTACTTTCACACTAGCGTTAGATGAATCTGGCAGGCAGTTCCGTTGCCGGAACTGCCTGCCGGATCCGGGTATCCGTATGCAAACTGATCTTTTTTTTCCGAATCCGTTAGACTTATGCATTGAAATACCGGATCTGTCTTTCCGGTATCATCCGGAATAACGGATCCGGTATTAAATATTTTCAAAGCTAGAAAGAACTGTGCATGCGCAGACCGGAAAACCAGATCCGGCATTAATACATTTTAATGGAAATGAATGCTGGATCCGGCAAGTGCCGTTGTGTTCCAGGATTTTGGCTGGAAAAAATACTGTAGCAAGCTGCAGTATTTTGTCTGGTCAAATACCGTACAAGGGACAGAACGGAAGACATCCTGATGCATAGTGAACAGACTGCTTTCCATTCAGAATGCATTGGGACTGATGCGTTTTTTTCCGGTATTGAGCCCCTTTACTGGATTTAAATACTGTAAAAGAATAATGCTAGTGTGAAAGTACCCTAATACTGTGACTAATGATATAAGGGACAGTGGCTGGTACAACAGGGGCACTGTGTTAGGCCTCTTGCCCACGACCGTATGTATTTTGCGGTCCGCAAAAAACGGATCTGCAAAAAATACGGATGACGTATATGTGCATTCCATATTTTGCCTAACGGAACAGCTGGCCCTTCATGGAACAGTACTATCCTTGTCCGTAATGCAGACAATAATAGGACATGTTCCATTTTTTTGCGTAACAGAAATACAGACATACGGAAAAGGAATGCACGCGGAGTAACTTCCGTTTTTTTTGCGTACTCATTGAAGTGAATGGTTCCGCAAACGGTCCGTAAAAACCCCCCAGAATGGACAAGAAAACACGTTTGTGTGCAAGAGGCCTTTTGGGGTACATATGGGATACTGTGACTAATGATATGAGGGGCAGTGGCTGCTACAACAGGGGCACTGTGTTATGGGGTACATATGGGATACTGTGACTAATGATATGAGGGGCAGTGGCTGCTACAACAGGGGTACTGTATTATGGGGTACACATGGGATACTGTGACTAATGATATGAGGGGCAGTGGCTGCTACAACAGGGGTACTGTATTATGGGGTACACATGGGATACTGTGACTAATGATATGAGGGGCAGTGGCTGCTACAACAGGGGCACTGTGTTATGGGGTACACATGGGATACTGTGACTAATGATATGAGGGGCAGTGGCTGCTACAACAGGGGCACTGTGTTATGGGGTACACATGGGATACTGTGACTAATGATATGAGGGGCAGTGGCTGCTACAACAGGGGCACTGTGTTATGGGGTACACATGGGATACTGTGACTAATGATATGAGGGGCAGTGGCTGCTACAACAGGGGCACTGTGTTATGGGGTACACATGGGATACTGTGACTAATGATATGAGGGGCAGTGGCTGCTACAACAGGGGCACTGTATTATGGGGTACACATGGGATACTGTGACTAATGATATGAGGGGCAGTGGCTGCTACAACAGGGGCACTGTGTTATGGGGTACATATGGGATACTGTGGTGGAGTGGTTGCTTCTTTTATGGGCACTGTGACCGCCGCATAGACTGCAGTAAGTAAGTACGAGTGTGCCAGCAGTTAACCCCTTCAGTTCCCTAGCAGTAGTCCCGTCCCTGCAGGTCAGGCCGCCCTGGCAGTCACACAGTGAGAACAGGCAGCGCTAGAGACACCCGGAACTAGGGACCTTCGGGCGGTGACGTCATGCGGAAGTCCCTCTCCTGCCACATGGTGCTGAGCTCCGGGCCCGGACCTTCACGTTGCTGGTGGCTGTAGCCGGTTCATGAAGGAGGAGTGGAGGACGGTGACAGCGGTCAGTATGTACTACCTTGCAGTGTCACGTAGGAGGCTTCATATACTATGCTGGGGTCTTCAGTTTATCGCGGGGCTCATTTCTGCTGCATTAGTGATACTTGTCAGGTGAAGAAATCTGCTGGATCCCTTTACAATCACTGACCTGTCAGGATTGCAGATGGGAGCTCAGCCCTATGATGTAGTAGTTAAATCCGCTGTTCCTAATCAGTAAGGGAAAACGGCAGTGGTCCATGAGTGCAGAGATCGGCAACCTTCAGCTGCTCTGGAACTACAACTCCCAGAATCCTCCTTTTACGTCTCTGGGAGTTACAAGAACAGCTGAGTAAAGGCTACATGATGCACACGAACGTTGTTTGTTTCCGTGTCCGTTCCGGTTTTTATGCGGATAGGATGCGGATCTATTCATTTTAATGGGTCTGCAAAAAAAGTTATAAGGGTCTATTCACACGTCCGTTTTTTCTTTCCTGATCTGTTCCGTTTTTTCAGGAACAGATCTGGACCAGATCTGGACCCATTCATTTTCAATGGGTCCTGGAAAAAACGGACAGCTCAATGTCAGATTTTTTCCAGGACCCATTGAAAATGAATGGGTCCAGATCTGGTCCAGATCTGTTCCTGAAAAAACGGAACAGATCAGGAAAGAAAAAACGGACGTGTGAATGGACCCTAACATGTCCTATTGTCCGTTTTAGGCATTGTTACAATGGATCCGCACAGAAAAAAAAACGGATACAGAAAACACATAAGGTCGTGTGCATGTAGCCTAAGTCTGCATGCTGGGGGTTGTAGTTTCACAACAGCTGCTGATGCAGTGGATGGTTAGTGGTGGTACTGTGGTTGTGTGACAGAGATCAGGACCAATCCGTGAAATCTGCTCAGCAGTCCGCTGGAGAGCGGCGCCCAGGGATCTCCCTGCACTTACTATTATCCCCGGGCGCCGCTGCGGTATCTTCAGATTTTTGTCTCGACTGGGAGGAGCCTGCTCTTGTTCTCCTGGGCGTCTCCTTCTCCCAGGCTGTAGCGCTGGCCAATCGCAGTGCTCAGCTCATAACCTGAGAGAGAAGTGGACGCCCAGGAGAACAAGAGCAGGCTCCTCCTAGTTGAGCCGAAAATCGGAAGATACCGGAGCCTATACCTGGAGAGCGGAGCGGCGCCCAGGGATAATAGTAAGTGCAGGGAGATCCCTGGGCGCCGCTCTCCATGTCTGTATACTTAGTTTAGATTTTTTTATTGTAGTGAAAGGTCCTCTTTAAAAAAATAAATTGATTTTGGTAAAATATTTGTGTATTTTGAAACAAATCCCATAAATAGATGTTGAGATACTGTATGGGCGGCTTTAGTACTGCTGCATGTGATTGTATGTATTTTGTGGACTTCAAACCATGGATCCGCAGAATACGGATGCCGCATTTACCTAATACAACTGCCTACCGTCCGCAGAATGAACACGAATAGTGGGGTATGTTCTATAATTTGCGGAATGGCCGCATAGATGATATCTGTGTGCTGTCGCCCCATAGAAACGAATGCAAACCTTAGCGATATGTGGCCGTCACATCGTCACTGCAGGTCGCTCAGCGTTAGGAAGGCGCCATCTGTTTTCTTCCTTCAACAGCGCCACACTTGTCTATAGGTTGTATATGGTATTGCAGCTGAGCCCCAGTCACTTCAACGAAGCTAAGCTGCAATACCGGACACGACCCAAGGACCAGTGTGGCGCTGCTTGTGGAAGAAAGCAGCCATCATTTCTTAGTTATTATTTTTGAAAGGGGTACAGAACCATTTTAAACCAGGTTTCTTAGTTATTGGTGGAAAAACATTTGTCACCCGGTGAATTTAGCTTTCTGATCAAGGGCACATCCAACACAATGTAACGTATATATGAAGTATTTCTACAAGCTGTAAATAGCTGAACGTTTCCTTGTTTTCCAGATTGATCAGGATGGAGTACATGACGGGACCAGCCACAAGCAGCCAGGGGAACATGTACGTAGTTATTCCGAAGTGCCTGAAATCTTTGGGGGAGACTTATCAAGACTGGCTATGCTGCTCTCAATATCCTGGAGAATGCACATATGATGGTGCAGTCCGTGCACCTGAATGAATGAATAGCCTCCGTGATCCAGTGCTTTTCTTCAGGCATTTTTCCTATAGATTGTTCTATAGGGAGAGAAATGCATGGAAAAAATGTGACCAAAAACCTGCCGCACAGAATTGGTGTGAAGGAGGCCTTAGTTATTATTCTCACAAACACTTTAACATGACACATCCCGCATGCCCTCCATCTCCTCCCTTAACAGCTCGTTGTACACTTTCCTCGGAGATATTCGGACATACTGTATATTTCCAGTGGGAGTCTTTGACCTATGCTACTCTATGTGGGATATTTTACAAACTGGTATCTTTTTCTATTTACAACCATCCGCCCCACCTGGTCTGGGTTAGAAAATCACAATATCAGTGTAATTAGAGGGATTTAAAAAAACGTGGGCAGATAATGGAATTTTTTTTTATTAAAAGCAACCCCTACAATCAACTCCTCAATCCACTGCTCAGAGCTCAGGCTCTTCCCGCTCTACTCAGTTTGCTTACTGAATAGATCTAATCATGTGGCCGCTGCAGCCAGTCGCTGGACTCGGCATCGATGCCAACATGGATGGCGCGTCACCTCTGAGGCCAGTGATTGGCTGCAGCTGTTACATGAATGACGTGCAGCACGTGATCGCTGCAGCAAGTAAGTTGGCACTAGAAGGGAACGTTGGAACAGCTGCAGTGCTTGACTGGAATGGAATTAGTGGATAAGTATTGAGTCTAGAGTTCCCAAGTCTTGGCAATTTTAATTTTTTTTCTAAATCCTGAAAAACCCCTTTAATTTCTAGTTCACTTACGGCTGATGTCCGGATGCTGAGTTTATATAAATTCAGGAAGCAGCTCCAGCCTAAAAGAACATGGGGTATGTGGCGCCTCTCTTATAATTTAGTTATCTGCCTGATTGTTTTTTCAGCCTTTGTTGCCAGTGTGGTGTTCCAGTCCCTCCAAACCCTGCAAATATGTGTGTGGCCTGTTTACGGACACAAGTGGACATCAGTGAAGGGATCCCCAAGCAAGTGTCTGTACATTTCTGCAAACAGTGTGAACGGTAGGTATCAACCTTCTACTTGCTAAAGAATTGACTATTGCATGTCCCACAGAGCTCTGTTTGGTCCCTGCATCTAATAAAAATGCGGACAGCACACAGTGTTCTGTCCCCGCATCAGTATGTCCGTTCCGTAGCCCCGCCCAAAAAATAGAACATGTCCTATTCTTGTCCGTTTTTGACATTATTACAATGGATCTGCAAAAAAAACGGATGGCATACGGTCGTGTGCATGTAGCCTAAAACATGTATTTCCCTGCTCAAGAGGCTTCATAGAATTGAAAGAGCTGTGGACACGGATGTGTGTCTGCTGCAGGAATACAGGCCTCTGTCCTCGTGATCACTGGGGACTCCAGCGGCTATACTTATACCCTGTTCTGTGGTGGGACAATGAAATAATTAGCCATAAAATTTATTTTTTACATTTTATGGCATTCACGACACGGCTTAGGCTACTTTCACACTCGCGTTTTGGCTTTCCGTTTGTGAGAATATCATGGGCTCTCACAAGCGGTCCAAAACGGATCAGTTTTGCCCATATGCATTCTGAATGGAAAAGGATCCGCTCGGAATGCATCAGTTTGCCTCCGTTCAGTCTCCATTCTGCTCTGTAGGCGGACACCAAAACGCTGCCTGCAGTGTTTCGCTGTCCACTTGACGAAACTGAGCCAAACAGATCCGTCCTGGCACACAATGTAAGTCAATGGGGATGGATCCGTTTTCTTTGACACAATCTGTGCTATCTGCATCCATTCCGTCCCCATAGAGAATGAATGAGTCCGCACCCGTTCCGCAATTTGCGGAACGGATGCGAACCCATTATTACGGATGTGTGAATAGAGCCTAATACAACCGAATCCGTTCATGACGGATGCATGCGGTTGTATTATTGTAACAGATCCTTTTTTGCAGATCCATGCCAGATCCGCCCAAAATGCGAGTGTGAAAGTAGCCTCAAATAACGTGTTACTTTTATTCTCTGGGTCCATACCATTGCAGGTACCAAGTGAATATTTTTTTGTTTTAACAAAAATATTTATTTTTTATTACCATAAATATTTTTTTGTTATTTGTATTTTTGTTTCATTTTTCCATGAATGAAAATGTGAGAGGGAATTTTTTTTTTGTGGGACAGGTTGTAGTTTTTATTGGTACCAATTTGAGGTTTTGATAATTTTTGGATCACTTTTTATTCGACTTTTGGGAGGTAGGATAAGCAAAAATAGCAATTCTGCCCTTAACACATTTTTAAGGTGTTTACGATACTTGGTTGAATAATGGGTCATCATGGTTGTGGTGGTAAAAGTTATATGTGTAAAGAATTTTTTTAAATATAATAATACATAATAATGCATTTTTTTATTGTGAAAATTGCATATGTATTGCCGTATATTATGCATGTTAAGAATTATTGGCAGGCATTCTATTAGACCCTTTCTCTGGCAGTGCCTAATAGTACCAGGATAGCAGCCATGGAGGTCCTTGTTAGACCTCCCTGGCTGCCAAAGTAAGCATCCGCATTGAACCCCTTAGATGCAGTGATCGCAATCTCCAATGGCATCTAAGAGGTTAAACAGCCGGGATCGGCGTTACCTCCAGTCTCAGCCACTGAAGCCGGATCTCATCTGTTTATTGCAACCGGATCTCACTGTGGAAGATGCAGGAACTCGTTGTGTCCCCATGGATGTAACTGCTCATCCATTGGCGCGAATGGTTCACAAAAGTATGCATACAGTTGCATTCATTTGTGGCAAGGTGTTAAAGGAGAGCTACAGAAACAGTGTAGCATAGCCTTCTTCCATAATCCTGCCACCTTTTGGCGCTTCATGGAATGTGTATTCTGATCTTGGCAATGAATGGTTGAGTTGGGAATACCCCTTTAAATGAATGTTCATCTGCAAGGCTCTATTAGTATGTAGTAATACTGTGTAAGTGACTGTTCTATCTTTGTTCTTATTGTTTAGTTATCTACAACCTCCAGGAACATGGATCCAATGTGCTCTGGAGTCAAGAGAGCTGCTCACCTTGTGTCTCAAAAAACTGAAGGCTTCCTTGAGCAAGGTATGACTGGAGGATGCTGGGTGTTCTTCTGACACGTGCAATTCTCTGCTTACTGGATAGACGCAGCAACATAAAGGCTATGTACACCCTTGGGGACAATTTTTTTTATTATTGCACTGTACTTATTTTGAGATAAATCATTTTTGCAATTGGTCTTTATTAAAAATATGGAGCCCTTTTTTCTGTACAGAGCTGAGATGCTCTAGTAGCAGCCTGAGGATTTTCTCTCTTCAACATCAGTTGGGGAGCTGAAAGGCTCCTTATTTTCACCATCTGACATTATGAACACTCATTATAGCTCAGTTCTTATCTTACTGACAAGAATGTGGCTTAAATAAGTGTTTATGACCTTTAGTAGTTTAGAGAAAAGGTTTATTAGATGACCGGCACAAAGTGAAAGTACCAGTCACACAGCTAGTAAGACAGATAACCCTTTGTTACAGAATGGGTCATTATTTTTAATAAAGGCCAATTGAATATATGATTTTTAGCCAAAAATGAGAAAAATGTAATCATCAGCAAAAATTGCTTCCGAAGGTGTACGTAGCCTTTAAAAACTATTTGAAATGCCCTCAAACTCATTTTCATTTTGTAATTTACTTGATTTTACTGTTTTACTGCCAAAATAGGCCCTGAATTTCAAGGTGTCTGTAACGCTTTTCACTATTTGGACTCGGTACACCACTGACATGTATGAGGTGTAGGGATTCTACAGGATAGGGGCTGTAGTGAGCTCTCTACTGGCAGGAGCACAGATAGCTGCTCCTGGCTGTGCCCGCTCAGCTAAACTCTCTGCATAACACATTGGTACAGGAGACCCTACAGCAGTCTTTAGCTGAGCAGAGCGGGCAAAGCAGGCACCCTGAAATTCGGGTTCCCATTTTGGCGGTAAAACAGTTGCAGTTAATGAGGCTGTGTATTCCCATCTCACCGCGGGTGTACTGAACTGTAGTCATGACATCATGTGACTCGCCTTAAGGGTCCATTCACACGTCCGTATTTTGTAATCCGCATCTGTTCCGCAAATTTGCGGAACGGGATGTGGACCCATTAATTTCAAAGGCCCTGCAAAAAAATACGGACAGCACTCAGTGTGCTGTCCGCATCCCTTGTTCCATTCCGTTATGCGGAACCGCAAAAAAAAAAAATAGAGCTTGTCCTACTATTGTTCGCAAAATGCGGTCCGTGGTCCCATTGTAGTCAATGGGTCTGCAAAAATGCGGATGACATGCGGAATGCATTAATATGTCATCCGCAATTGCGGATTCGTTTCCAGGAAATAGAAAGAAATTTTATTTTAGTACCCTAGCAACATATATTCCTCCTTCAGTTTTTTGCGGAAAAACAGAACAGATGTGGATGTACAATTGGTAAAAACAGAAGTTTTTTGCGGAAACCCGGATCTGCCAAAAATTAGTACGAAAATCTGGAAAACAAAAATACTGACGTCAGTAGACCCTAAGGAATAAATTGTACAGCATCATAACTTGGTATGATGCTGTGAGCTCTCATCAGAGGAGCAGTGTTCACTCCGCGAAAAACTGTTGCCACGTGGAGCATACTTCCTGCGCTGAATACGCTTGTCTGTAAAGTACATTACAAAAATGAGTTTTACGGAAGTTAGAATGGTTTTGAACAAAGCTACATAAAAGGTTAGTTAAACTGTAAAGGAAAGCTGTAGCGAAAAAGTAAAAATCGTGTTTTTATTGGTGCTTCCCTAAAGACTTTACAGTTGTCCGACCTCTGATCACAGCACGGGGCCCTAAGAATTGAACCTTTAGCTAGAAATTGGTGTAGATGTATTTTTTTTAAACCAGTGGCTAAACTTTTATAAGGCCTCTTTCACACGGGCGGTGCGGGAAAATGTGCGGGTGCGTTACAGGAACACCCGCGATTTTTCCGCGCGAGTGCAAAACATTGTAATGCGTTTTGCACTCGTGTGAGAAAAATCGCGCATGTTTGGTACCCAAACCCGAACTTCTTCACAGAAGTTCGGGCTTGGGATCGGTGTTCGGTAGATTGTATTATTTTCCCTTATAACATGGTTATAATGGAAAATAATAGCATTCTGAATACAGAATGCAAAGTAAAACAGCGCTGGAGGGGTTAAAAAATTAAAATAAAATAGAAATTTAACTCACCTTAGTCCACTTGATCGCAGCCCGGCATCTCCTTTTGTCTCCTTTGTTGAATAGGACCTGTGGTGAGCATTAAGTACAGTTACAGGACCTTTGATGACGTCACTTCGGTCATCACATGGTACGTCACCATGATAAAAGATCATGTGACGTACCATGTGATGACCGGAGTGACGTCATCAAAGGTCCTGTAACTGTACTTAATGCTCACCACAGGTCCTATTCAACAAAGGAGACAGAAGGAGATGCCGGGCCGCGATCAAGTGGACTAAGGTGAGTTAAATTATTATTATTATTTTTTTTTTTAACCCCTCCAGCGATGTTTTACTATGCATTCTGTATTCAGAATGCTATTATTTTCCCTTATAACCATGTTATAAGGGAAAATAATAATGATCGGGTCTCCATCCCGATCGTCTCCTAGCAACCGTGCATGAAAATCGCACCGCATCTGCACTTGCTTGCGATTTTCACGCAACCCCATTAATTTCTATCGGGCCTGCGTTACGTGAAAAACGCACAAAGAGGAGCATGCTGCAATTTTCACGCAACGCACAAGTGATGCGTGAAAATCACCGCTCATGTGAACAGCCCCATAGAAATGAATGGGTCGGTATTCAGTGCGGGTGCAATGCGTTTACCTCCCGCATCGCATCTGCGCGGAATACTCGCCAGTGTGAAAGGGGCCTAACTGTGTGTGTATTGCTGTGGTGCAGGTTATTGTATTGTAAGATGTGGTTGGTGTGTTTTATCCCAGTTGGATGGAGACCTACAGTAACACTGCAGTAGACAAACCTCTTCCTTCTTGTTTCTCCGGGCCCAGATGTCTGCAAGGAGTATACCAGACTATGCTGCAATGTCTCTTCGTGAATAGCTTAGGAGAGGCTGACAGATTGGTTTGTGTTACGTATATAGACCAGCATATTCCTCTGAGCTGTGCTTCTATTTTTCCACTTGGCAACCTCCACTGTTTGTGTTGCTGGAGGGAAAGCATTTCAGTTGGGCATATCACTTCCCCCTTGTAAAACCCAGACAGATTAGGGATCGGCATGGCCGATTCTGGAACCCAGTACGGCATTCTTATCTCTCATCCAGAAAGTCTTCCTTGTGTTTTACTTGTCTTTATGTACATTTACAGTTTGCAGGATTTGGTGGGTGAATGTATTAGGTTCTGCAAACAGGATATCGGATCATTAAACCTTTCACTGCCAGGACAATTCTCACACCTTTGACATACAGAAATAAAACTAAAGACAAACATTTCAAATCCCCGTACTCCTATATTTTCTATAGTAGACAGTGACACCCGGCCTATTATTAAAATGGTGTCCAGCATTTTACACTCATAGGCTCCTCCTGCATTAAAACATAACATTTTGTAAGAAATACATAAAAATACATGTTTGCGGCTAAACAGAGCCTAAAATAAAGTTTTAGGATGTGCAGAGATCATACATGTCGGTGATGCCTATGTCTACATAGCTTCACATAGTCATCAGAACTCAATAGAACAAAAATGTCTGCAATCCAGATGGCAGTAAACATTTGAGCCATGCGGTCTCCAGATATTCTGGTTTACTGGTGGGGTGTGTAGAAGTCCAATTACTCATCATTTCACCCCTTATATTTAAAAAAAAAGACACTCAAAGGCACATCTCCTCTTTTGTTGGTAAGGGGTAATATCATCATATGTAGCACCGTTCCTATATCCTCATGGTGTCACTGGAGGCCGTCACAAGCTGTGATCTTTCCTCTTGTGTCACATACAGCAACCCCCGCCCCCTTCCCTTATAGGGAATGTATGCTCCTAAGGGCTTGTTCACACGACCGTGCCGTTTTTTGTGGTTCGCAAATTGCAGATCCGCAAAAAAACGGATGCTGCCCGTGTGCCTTCTGCAATTTGCGGAACGGAACAGGAGGCCCATTATAGAAATGCCTATTCTTGTCCGAAAAACGGACACGAATAGAACAGGAGTGCTGTCCGCATCCTTTGCGGACCCATTGAAATGAATGGAAAGCATAAAACGGTCCGTATCTGGAACGCAAAATACGTTCGTGTGAACAATTCCTAAAAATACGTTCGTGTGAGCAATTCCTAAGTATAATGTCTTTATTCTGTGTAAATTGGCTACCGATCACCCAAAAAGCAAGAAAAACGCTTGTGTTCAAGATACCTATCATTTATGCAGCACATAAAGTCATTGTTTTTCGTCAGCACATAATTCAGTGTAAATAAAATGTGCTGCTGACAAACAATGACTCTCTATGGGGATGAACGAACGTAGTAGTGATCATTCATCCCATTAAACAGGGAATGATTGCTGCATGTAAATTTAGCTTAACAAGCGGGAGGCCTTTATATTCACACACACATACAACCAGAAAGCAAAAATTTCTTTCTGCACCCCAAATATTGTTGTTTTTGTCTTAAACATGTTGTCTCACTTCAGCAAATGGAATTTATCATTTAGACAAAGTTAATACAAGGCATTTACTAATGTATTGTGATTTTTCCATATTGCCTCCTTTACTGGCAGTATTCATTTTTCTATGACATTATACACTGCTCGTTTCGCCTGGTTACGACCACCCTGCAATCCATCAGTGGTGGTCGTGCTTGCACACTATAGGAAAAAGCATCAGCCTCTGGTGGCTGGGACTGCGGGAGTGCAAGCACAACCACCTCTGCTGAATTGCAGGGTGGTCGTAACCATGGATACGAAAAGTGTATAATGTGATAGAAAAATGAATCCAGCCAGCAAAGGAGGCAATATGGACAATCACAATACATTAGTAATTGCCTTGTATTAACTCTATCTACATGATAAATGCCATTTGCTGAAGTGAGACAACCCCTTTAAGTACTATATTAAGACACTGATTATATTGGTATCATTCTAATGCAGGTACGTCTTATCGATGCTGGCTTTATATGGACTGAACCCCATTCAAAGAGGCTGAAAGTAAAATTAACAATCCAGAAGGAGGTAGGTAAACCAGAAATGTGAGCCTGGTAAGAGACATTTCTCACCTCTCTCTAGATTCTTGGAAGTGACAGCAGCCATTTGGAGTGTTCTTCAGAATGGCATCTGTAATTGGAGAAGGTCTGCACGTCTGCAGCAATTTAATAGACGGCTCACACTGTTCGTTTTCCAACAGGTGATGAATGGCGCAATCCTTCAGCAAGTCTTTGTAGTTGACTATGTGGTACTGTCACAGATGTGTGATGACTGCCATAGAGTGGAAGCAAAGGATTTCTGGAAAGCTGTGGTCCAGGTCCGCCAGAAAGTAAGAAAGGCTACTGTTTTCTCTAAAAACACAGGGGGAGATGTTTTAAAGGTGGCGCAAAGGAAAAATGGAGTAGGTGACCATGACCACAAATCAGAGTTGATTTCCTCCTCCAAAGGAGCTCTGAAAAATATCTGTCCATTGTTTCTGGGACAGCACTCCAAGATCCTTCTCCCACTGGGCCTTTGTCCTAATGGTAGTAGAAGAGGAGGTAGTATCAATAATGTATCTATAAAGCAAAGATATGAGGCCTTTAGTGGAGGAGCCATTTAATAAATGCTTAATCACAGAGGGAGAGTCAGAAATCTGCACTCCCTTGGGAAATTGGGCCTGAAACGCATGCCTTGATTGTAAAAACTGAAAAAATGCTGTGTTGGGCAAGTTAAACTCTTCCTGCAACTGTGTAAAGGATTTAAAAACTCCACCTGATTGAAGTTGTCCCAAAAACCACCCCCTCTCTTTACTTTTTTTGAAACGTTTCAATACTTATCCTCGGTTGCTTTTTCTTCCAAATTAGGGATCTAAAAATCCCCTGAATTTTAAAAAACAAACTTTGTGGGATCCAGACTGGGGAGTTATGGAGAAGATATAACAACTGAGGCATAAGTACCATTTTTATGAGGTTACTGCGACCAATAAGGCAATTTACACCAAGTATTAGATTTAGTGATAAATTTGGCAATCAGTGGTTCTATATTTAACTTCATATAGTCAGTCGGGGATGGAGTCAGCATCACCCCTAGATATTTAAATCTGTCAGTCACTTGTAAAGGTAAACCTCCAATATCTAATGAGGCTGGTAGTGGATCTAATGGAAGGATTGTGGACTTATCCCAGTTAGTGGTGAGTCCGGAGTAAGTCCCAAATCCAATGGAATTGGATTTGTCTATGGAATTTTGCAGGTCTCCTACATATAATAGCAAGTCGTCCGCGTACAACGAAACTCTCTCTTCCCGATGACCCACCTGAAAACCCTGCCAGTGCGACAATGTACGCAACAAACAAGCAAGAGGTTTAATGGCGATTGCGAATAGCAAGGGTGCCAAGGGACATCCCTGCCGAGTACCCCTATGTAGAGGGAAATATCCAGAGAGCATCCCGTTCGCCCTAATTCTCGCAACTGGGGAATGATATAATAACCGTATCCAGGAAATAAAACCATTACCAAAACCCATAGCCGCTAGGTCTTCCCATAGATAACTCCATTCTATACTGTCGAAGGCCTTAGCAGCGTCTAAGGACACCACGGCCCGACAGCCCCCTGTGTGTACCGGTCTTTGTATGTTAAGAAACAATCTCCTAAGATTAACGGCTGTGCTTCTATCTGGCATAAACCCAGATTGGTCTTTGTGTATTAACGGAGATATGACCTTATTTAGCCTATTGGCCAGTACTTTAGCTAGTATTTTGACATCGTTTGGTAAAAGAGAAATGGGCCTGTAAGATTCGGGTTGAGTTAAATCCTTATTTGGCTTTGGAATCACTACAACTAAAGCTTCACGCATAGATGCGGGCAAGATACCAACCTGTAGGGCTTCATTAAACGTATTTAATAAGTGAGGGAGAAGACACTCCCTATATTGCTTAAAGAATTCCGCCGGAAGTCCATCTGAACCTGGAGACTTCTCATTAGGAGAGGAGCTCAAGGCCATCTCTAATTCTTCTAGTGTTAGGGGTTCATCCAGGAGAGCAGCGGATTCCGGGGATAGCCTGGGCCTACGCAGTTACTAATCCCGTTATCCATTTCTCCTTGAGCAGGGGAATAATTCTGTAAATCTTATTTTATTACAGTTTTATATGATGATTGTCCTTTTGCAGGTTCTTCATAAGAAGACATTCTACTACTTGGAGCAAATTATTCTGAAACACAGACTTCACCAAAACACTCTTCGTGTAAAAGAAATCCACGGTAAGGAATACTTTTGTACTCTTTGTAACCGGTGACCTATCTCTGGATAGGTCATCAACATCTGATTGGTGGGGGGGCCAGATGTTATATCGCCACCAATCAGCTGTTTGAGAAGGCAGCGGCGCTCACAGACTTCTCCAACTTTTCCTAGGCCAGTGATGTCATGACCATAAGTCATGTGGCCTAGGCCCTGCTCAGCCCCATTCACTTGGAGGTCCTGGATTTTGTACTCCCACGATCAGATACTGATGACCTATCCAGAGGATAGATCATCAATTACAAAGAGTCGGATAACCCCTCTAAAACCATGCTATGAAAGTATTTAATGTATTTTTGAAATACATATTGGAATAGATATTCCTAGTGTTCTAACAAAGTTTTTGAAAGGGAACCTGTCACCATATAAATGCAGTGCAATCGTCATGTTTTAGAGCAGGAAAAGCTGAGCAGATTGTTATATTAGCTTTGTTGGAGAGATCTGTTAAAACAAGCAGTTCATTCATTTGAATCCTCTGCTCTTTCTTTGCTGAGGAGTCACGTATGTGGTCCTGTCTGTGATTTACAGCCTTGCCTGTATGCGTAGTCGTGCAGAGTTAGCTATAAGTTACTGATAGAGGTAAATAAATGGTATTGTGGTGTAAACCACAACCATTGTAGATGCAGGCTGGATTTCTATACCGTACAGCGAGCGGTGTGGGTGGCTGCCTGGGTCTTTTTGATCTGGCTCTGCAGGTGACCGCTGGCTGTCTTTGAAGTGGAAAGCAAAGCAGAAAACAACAAGACCTCTGTGCCTGATGAAGGGGGCTATTCGCCCTTGAAACACGTAGCTTGGATAAAATATATTTATTTATTCTTACTTTATCTGGATTCTACTTTTTGGGGAGAGCGCCACAGAGGTCTTGATGTTTTCTTCTTCGCTTTTTACTGAGTAGGACGTCACACATGATTCCTAAGCACAAAAAGAACAGAGGCTTAAATGAATAAATAACAAGTTTTAGGGCTCATGCACACGACCGGAATTATATCCGCAAAACGGATCCACAAAAAATACATTGTGCATTCCGTGTTTTACGGAACGGCCGGCCCCTAATAGAACAGTCCTATCCTTGTCTGTTACACAGACAATAATATGACATGTTTTATTTTTTTGCAGAACGGGCATGCGGACATACGGAATGCACAAAGTGACTTTGTTTAGTTTTTTTGCGGACTATTGAAATGAATGGTTCCGCATACGGTCTGCAAATAAAAATAGAACGGACACGGAAAGAAAATACGTTCATGTGCATGACCCCTTACTGAATGTTTTCCCATAAAACTATACATCAATCTGCTCAGATCCTCCTGCTCTGTAACCTGTTGCTGCAGATTGCATTTCATGGCAACAGGTTCCCTTTAAGTGAAACTCCTATTCTGGTTTTCCACTGTCTCAGTTGCGATGTTTACTAACTATGTATTTCGGCTGCTGTTTAGCCTCTGTGGCTGCAGCTGGTGGGTCACATTGTCACTTACACTGTTCATGCCATTAGTGGTTCTGGAGCCACCTACCATAAGGAAAGCACATGAGATTTGTGCCGGTCTGTGGAATTCTCCCGCTTCCAGTTTACTGCATTGCTGTGGGCTTCTTTACATTGACTTCTGATACATTATTTATCGACTCTTTCATAGATGGACTGGACTTTTACTACGCTTCCAAGCAAAACGCACTGAAGATGGTTGATTTTCTCCAGTGCACAGTGCCCTGCAGGTATGTTTCATCCTGTATTAAAGCGTATCATTATGGAGCAGGTCTTTGCTATATATATAGTCAGGTCCATAAATATTGGGACACCGACACAATTCTAACATTTTTGGCTCTATACACCACCACAATGGATTTGAAATGAAACGAACAAGATGTGCTTTAACTTTAGACTGTGAGCTTTAATTTGAGGGTATTTACATCCAAATCAGGTGAACGGTGTAGGAATTACAACAGTTTGCATATGTGCCTCCCACTTGTTAAGGAACCAAAAGTAATGGGACAGAATAATAATCATAAATCAAACTTTCACTTTTCAATACTTGGTTGCAAATCCTTTGCAGTCAATTACAGCCTGAAGTCTGGAACGCATAGACATCACCAGACGCTGGGCTTCATCCCTGGTGATGCTCTGCCAGGCCTCTACTGCAACTGTCTTCAGTTCCTGCTTGTTCTTGGGGCATTTTCCCTTCAGTTTTGTCTTTAGCAAGTGAAATGCATGCTCAATCGGATTCAGGTCAGGTGATTGACTTGGCCATTGCATAACATTCCACTTCTTTCCCTTAAAAAACTCTTTGGTTGCTTTTGCAGTATACATTGTCCATCTGCACTGTGAAGCGTCGTCCAATGAGTTCTGAAGCATTTGGCTGAATATGAGCAGATAATATTGCCCGAAACACTTCAGAATTAATCCTGCGGCTTTTGTCAGCAGTCACATCATCAATAAATACAAGAGAACCAGTTCCATTGGCAGCCATACTTGTCCACGCCATGACACTACCACCACCATGCTTCACTGATGAGGTGGTATGCTTAGGATCATGAGCAGTTCCTTTCCTTCTACATACTCTTCTCTTCCCATCATTCTGGTACAAGTTGATCTTGGTCTCATCTGTCCATAGGATGTTGTTCCAGATCCTGTGAAGGCTTTTTTAGATGTCGTTTGGCAAACTGTAATCTGGCCGTCCTGTTTTTGAGGCTCACCAATGGTTTACATCTTGTGGTGAACCCTCTGTATTCACTATGGTGAAGTCTTCTCTTGATTGTTGACTTTGACACACATACACCTACCTCCTGGAGAGTGTTCTTGATCTGGCCAACTGTTGTGAAGGGTGTTTTCTTCACCAGGGAAAGAATTCTTCGGTCATCCACCACAGTTGTTTTCCGTGGTCTTCCGGGTCTTTTGGTGTTTCTGAGCTCACCGGTGTGTTCCTTCTTTTTAAGAATGTTCCAAACAGTTGTTTTGGCCACGCCTAATGTTTGCTATCTCTCTGATGGGTTTGTTTTGTTTTTTCAGCCTAATGATGGCTTGCTTCACTGATAGTGACAGCTCTTTGGATCTCATCTTGAGAGTTGACAGCAACAGATTCCAAATGCAAATAGCACACTCGAAATGAACTCTGGACCTTTTATCTGCTCATTGTAATTGCGATAATGAGGGAATAACACACACCTGGCCATGGAACAGCTGAGAAGTAGTGTTGAGCGAACTTCTGTTTTAAGTTCGGCGTCTAAAGTTGGGCTTCCGGTTAGCGGAGAATCCCGATATGGATTCCGAATTCCGTTGTGGTCCGTGGTAGCGGAATCAATAATGGCCGATTATTGATTCCGCTATCACGGACCACAACGGAATTCTGAATCCATATCTGGATCCTCCGCTAACCGGAAGCCGAACTTAAAACAGAAGTTCGCTCAACACTACTGAGAAGCCAATTGTCCCATTACTTTTGGTCCCTTAACAAGTGGAATGCCCATATGCAAACTGTTGTAATTCCTACACCGTTCACCTGATTTGGATGTAAATACCCTCAAATTAAAGCTGACAGTCTGCAGGTAAAGCACATCTTGTTAGTTTCATTTCAAATCCATTGTGGTGGTGTATAGAGCCAAAAATGTTAGAATTGTGTCAATGTCCCAATATTTATGGATCTGACTGTATATATGTACAAGCCAAGTTCTGTGCTGCGGGGTGCAGTTAACTAGACAGCGTCCTTCTCGGCTTACTAGGCTGCCATCTTCACCATAGGGACCTGAAATACTGGCACCCCACACCAAAAATGGTAGCCTGAGCAGGACACTGTCTTGTGAAGTGCAGACCTCGGCAGGTACATGCTGAGGGTTAACGGCAAAGCTCAATTATTTAGAAAGAAAGATTATATTGCAATGTCCTGCACTTTAATAGTTTTTCTTGTAAAACTGGAGGTACACTTTGAAAGCTGACCATACACATTAGTCTTTTGTGTGAGCTGGATTCCATCACCCTCAGACCCTGTTCACACCATAGTCAGAGTAGTGGTAGGAACCCTTTGCCATGCTGAGTGACCGTGACGTGGTGCATGAAGGGCTCCGATATTTTCCTGACCGGAACATATTGGCGAAAGTCTCAGCTTTTTAATACCTGCATTTATGACTTCCCAGTATAGTCAGTAGCTTATTTGTTTGGTGCATTTTCTCTTGGTGTCTCATATGATGCTTTGCTACATTCCCTGTAGCTTGTCCTTGTGGTGCATGTGGACCGCGCCGACGTCCTCCATTGTATGCATATTTTGCTGGGGATAGTCGATAATTGCGGTCCACATGCGGCTGGGCTGCTCCCCCAATCTAGACACGCCACCGTGTCAGGGGCTGAGCAGCTCCTCCAATATTGCCACTATTTTTTTGGTGTTTCTGATTAGTCTTTTGTGTACCAAACCCACCCAGAACGGAAGGTTCAGCCAACACAGTAATGTTTGTGGGGAGGTCCCGACTTTTCCCCAACAGATGATGTCGGGGTAGACAAGTACAGGACGAAATGAATATTTTCGCCTGATGCTTATGTTCTCTGGGGGGATAAGCCAGCGGCTTTCTCTGTTCTAACCATAGAATACGCGTTCGGCTGAGCTGAACGTGCATGGAGAAGCCGGGAGAACGATCATTCAGCTGACCTCTATTAAATGTGTATGGGCAGCTTAATGCTGGCTGCCATGTGGTGTAACATATAGATTGGTTTGAATATATATATATATATAGTTAATATTCTCTTAAGAGGACTTCTTAAAACGAGTAGCAAAATACCCATTCTGATACTCTGTTATATTAGGATAGCATCTCTTGAAAAGCATTAATCCCTTTACCCACAGTGTTTAAACTTACAAGACTATAGTTTCCAACTGACATTTTGACCCTTTTCTGGTAATACTTGCACCACATTTGCTAGTGAGTTTTTTTTAAATTGCAAAATGAGGGAAGCTATAGCAATGGTGCAGCATAGCAACTCCTAATTTCAATGGAAATGTATTGGTCCTCATGGGTCTCAAGTGACCTTATTGACCACAGCAACCAGTTTTTCATTGCTGTTTAGAAGAGGAAATCTGTGAACTCATGACACTTTTCCATGAGCCAGAAAGCCACTTTATCTTTCAGACAGAGGAGAGAAGCCGAGACCTTGAGAGCAAAGCCACAGCAGAAAAGTCAGTGACAGATCTGTAGCAGAATCATAAGCCACCATAAAACAGTTTATTTGTAGTAGAAACACTGCTCCAACACTTCAGATACCCTACTCATCAATATATTGTACAGCCTTCCAATTTACTTCACCCCCCAAGTCTGCTTGAAAGAAAAAACCTCACTTTCTCGCCCAGTTTCCTTGGGGGACACAGAAGACCTTGGGTATAGCTCATCTCCCTAGGAGGCGTGACACTAAGTGAAAACTGTTAAGCCCCTCCTCCACAGCTATACCCTCAGCCTGGAGAGAGAGACTGCCAGTTTTTGCTTAGTGTCCAAGGAGGCAAGACACTCCCTGCTCTGCAGGGCTGGTTTCTCCTTGTTTAAATTTGAGATTTTTACTTTTTTCCTTTCTTTTTGTTCCAGATCATCAGGGACAACAGAGACGCACTAGACCTCTCTGTTTCTCCCGGGGTTGAGCTGCGCCAGTGCCGGTCACCCGCACTGCTGCCTCCCCCACAGAAGGCAAGGTGGATCAGGGCAGCCTCGCTCCCCTACATCCCGCCAGCGCAAGGGTCGCCCGCACGCCAAGTCCCTCTTCCAGCGTCCTGCCACTACGGTGCCAGTAGCTGAAGGGGCGACTAGGGTTGGACGATATCAAAAATATTCCCACGATAACGATATTAAGAAATTTATCGCGATAACGATATATATCGCGATAAATGCCCATTTAGAAGAAAAAAACACTTGGGGCCACAAGGAGACGTTATACTGTATGGGGGCAGCCACAAGGAGACGTTATACTGTATGGGGTAGCCACAAGGAGACGTTACACTGTATGGGGGGCAACAAGAAGACGTTACACTGTATGGGGCAGCCACAAGGAGACGTTATACTGTATGGGGGGCAGCCACAAGGAGACGTTACACTGTATGGGGGCAGCTACAAGGAGACGTTATACTGTATGGGGGGCAGCCACAAGGAGACGTTATACTGTATGGGGGGCAGCCACAAGGAGACGTTATACTGTATGGGGGCAGACGGGCAGTTCCCCAGCCTCTTATCAGCCCCCTCTGGTAACCCCCCCCCCCCCCTAGTATTAATCATTGGTGGCAGTGGCCACAGGGTCCCCCTCCCCATCATTGGTGGCAGTGGGCAGTGCACCCCCCCCCCCCCCCAGTATTAATCATTGGTGGCAGTGGCCACAGGGTGCCCCTCCCATCATTGGTGGCAGTGGGCCCCCCCCCCCTCCCCAGTATTAATCATTGGAGGCCACAGGGTCTTCCCCCCGATCATCGGTGGCAGTCGGCCCCCCCTCCTCCCTCCCCAGAATTAATCATTGGAGGCCACAGGGTCGTCCCCCCATCATTGGTGGATGTGGGCAGTGCCCCCCTCCTCCCTCCCCAGTATTAATCATTGAGGCCACAGGGTCGTCCCCCCATCATTGGTGGCAGTGGGCCCCCCCTCCTCTCTCCCTCCCCAGTATTTATCATTGGAGGCCACAGGGTCGTCGTCCTCCTCCTCCCCCCATCATTGGTGGCAGTTTGCAGTTCCGATCGGAGTCCCAGCAGTGTAATGCTGGGGCTCCGATCGGTTACCATGGTAGCCAGGACGCTACTGAAGCCCTGGCTGCCATGGTATGTTAGTGAGCAGCATTATACTCACGTGCGTCGTGGCCGCCGGGCGCTCCTTCTTCTCATAGGTCTGTGCGGCGCATTGCTAATGCTATAAGCCTTAGCAATGCGCCGCACAGACAGAAGAAGGAGCGACCGGCGGCCACGACGCACGTGAGTATAATGCTGCTCACTAACATACCATGGCAGCCAGGGCTTCAGTAGCGTCCTGGCTACCATGGTAACCGATCGGAGCCCCAGCATTACACGGAACTGCAAACTGCCACCAATGATGGGGGGAGGAGGAGGACGACGACCCTGTGGCCTCCAATGATTAATACTGGGGAGGGAGAGAGGAGGGGGGGCCCACTGCCACCAATGATGGGGGGACGACCCTGTGGCCTCAATGATTAATACTGGGGAGGGAGGGAGGAGGGGGGCACTGCCCACATTCCCGGCACCCGACCTCTGAGAGGACGCTGTGATCACCTGAGGGGTTAATTGCGCGGATCACAGCGTCCTCTCAGAGGTCGGGTGCAGGAAATGCGAGTGACAGAATTCCTTCCCTCCCCCACGCCGGCCGAACTGCTAAGAGCGCCGCCGCAAGCGGCCAGCAGGTATCGGGGACATTTGCACGAGTAGAAGTACTCTGCAAATGTCCCGTATCGGTTCATGCTGGGGCGGGCGGCCGCAGATTTAGAAGCGGTCAGCGTACATGACCGCTCCTATGACGTCACGAAATACCGCGGTATTTACAAAACGGCGATATCGCCATATCGCCGTTTTTTTAATACCGCGGTATATCGTGATACCGGTATATCGCTCAACCCTAGGGGCGACCCTGCTGGAACGGACCGAGGGTGAAGACGGCTGTGGTAAGAGAGGCTTCTCCAGCCCTACGTCCCCCACCCCCCCGGTCTCCTGCGTGCCTGACCCTATACTGGGCCTATGGACCCTTCTGTCCCTGCTAGACCTAGGCTGGCCCCTGGGCTGCCACAGGGCGACATTCTGCTCCCTCTCTCCTGGCCTCCATAGGTCATTGGCACCCTTCTCCCTACAAGAAGAATGCCTGGGGAGCTGCAGAGGTCCGCAACTAGCTGCCCCTGACGGAGGGGTTATGCAGGCGTCCCACCCTCACAGGCACCCGGTCTCAGGGTCCCCCTCCCTCTTACCGGCTACTGCTTCAGGGCCAGAGCCTTGCTGCCCCTGACCCTCCTCTGCCCTCACGGGCACCGGCCCAAGGGCAAGGTGGTTGTGGCTGTCGGCCCCATGGGGCGCTGTTATAAGCCAGGGCCCGCTCCATGGGTAAAATGGCTGCCGAGTGCAGGGTCCTCGCTTCCGGGCAGCGTGGTGGGCACCCGCGGCCTGCAATATGAGCGCTATGCTCCAACAGCCCCAGGCCGACCGTCGGAACATTCCGGTCGGCCGGGCACCGCAGACTTTGCGGCCGCGATCCCGGCGCTCTATCCGGGTCCCCG
Organism: Bufo bufo; assembly: GCF_905171765.1. NCBI lineage: Eukaryota > Metazoa > Chordata > Amphibia > Anura > Bufonidae > Bufo > Bufo bufo. The sequence goes on from NC_053392.1 coordinate 184,610,095, forward strand.
GCTCTTCCGGCCCGCGGGGTGGGCACCCGCGGCCGGCATGTGCATGCGCCGCTTCGTTCCCCGGCCTGTACTTGAATACTGTGCGGCCCCGGTCAGCCGGGCGCCGCTAAAGATTTAGGCCCCGGCTTCACGGCCTACAGTTACTAGGCCGCAAAATTCCGGCCTCTGTTGGAGGGGGCTGGAACTTCTCCAGGCGGGAATTCTTCCCGCCGGGAGGTTCCCCCGCCCCCAGGGGATCGCAGCGCCGCCCTCCAGGCCGGATCCCTGTTAACCCTTTGGGTACAGGCCGGCTTCAGATGGGCCTGTATGGGTGCCTCCAGGGGATCGCAGCGCCGCGGTACAGGCCGGCTTCAGATGTGCCTGTATGGCTGCCCCCAGAGGATCGCAGCGCCGCCCTCCAGGCCGGATCCCTGTTTAACCCTTTGGGTACAGGCCGGTTTTCAGATGGGCCTGTATGGCTGCTAACTCCCCCCCCTCCGCCGTGCCCCTGTAGGTGGCTCCCCTTTCTGCCTCAGTGAGGCTGTTATATATATATATATTAAAAAATAATAAAAAAAAAATATATAACTTGTGGGCTGCGCAGGACGCTGCAGCCTCATGTCAGTACATGCCCCCCTTCCTTAGGCGGCATGTCGCGCTCCCCGGGTCATTTTACCCTCCTAGCCCTCTCTCACGATACGGCGCTGGTCAAGTGCATGCGGCCCTTTCTGTAGGCAGCATTCGTCACCCTATCCAGTTATGGCATAGGCGGAACGCTACACTCTCACTAGATTCGTTGAGATCTGTGCATGACCCCCTTTCTTAGGCGGAATACTGCACTCTCACCAGATACGGTGCTGGCCATGTGCACGATCCCCTTCCATTGGTGGAACGCTGCACTCTCACTGGATTTGTTGCCGATCATGTGCGTGACCCCCTTCCATAGGCGGAACGCTGCACTCTCTGGATCGCTGACGCCCATAGGCATGACTCCCTTCCGTGGACGGCATTCGGCACTCTCACTGGATTCACTGCCAGCCATGTGCATGACCACTTTCCATAGGTGGTATGATGCACTCTCATTGGATTCGCTGCCGGCCTTGGGCATGCCTCCTTCCCTGTGGCGGCATACATACACTCCCTCGGTCGGTGATGTTCTCTCGCCGGTACGTTGTTGGCCATGTGCATGAACCCCATACATGCCGGGGTGCTTGCACTCTCACTGGATCCGCTGCCGGCCATATGCATGACCCCTCTTCCGTGGGCGGTGTACGCACTCTCACTGGATTCGCTGCCGGCCATGGGCATGCCTCCTTCAGGTGACATACACACATTCTCACCGACTGATCGCACTCTCCCTGGATGCGAGGCTGGCCATGTGCATGACCCCCCCCCCCCCCCCCTCTTTTCTGGGCGGCATACTACACTCTCACCGGATACGTTGCTGGCCTTGAGCATGGCCCTCTAACATGGGTGGAACGCTTGCGCTCCCATTGGATACCGTGCTGGCCTTGTGCGTGACCACCCCTCATTCCATGGGTGGAATTTTGCACGCTCACGAGATTCTAGGCTGTCCTTGTATGTGCCGTATTGGACTTGCACATGTTCCCCTTCATTGGGAGTAGTTACACTCTCACGAAGTTTCGGTGTTGGGTGAATTGTTGCACACTCACTTAATGCTAGGATAGCCCTGTGCATGTCCCCCTTTCACTAGGTGGACCTCCTGCATTCCTGCTGGATACTGTGTGGCTATGTGCATGGCGCCCTTCGGGGCGAAGTATGGTATGCCCTACTTCTCTGACGTAGGTACGGCCTTGGGCATTCCCCCCTTTTTTGGGGCGGGCTTTTGCACCCTTGCCGACTGTAATTTGCCAGGTACATTTCCCCCCTTTCGGGGCGGTCAGTTTTGCGTTCCATTGCATACCATACTAGTCTTGTGCATAACTCCTTTTCAGTTTGCACTTTTCACTTCCGTAGATACTGTGGCACTCTGGCTGGCCTTCTTCGCTGAGTGATATTTTTGCAGTGAGCGGACGTTCTTGTGCGTTGTTTGGGCCGTGTATACCTTCTCATCCTGTAGGTGGGTTGGCCTTCTCACTGCTTACGGGGCTACTCGTACGTATGCCTCCTTTCCTCCTGCGACATATTTTTTTCCTCTTGGGAGACGGTGTTTGCAGCAAGCCTTGCACTATTCTCCAAAGAGATCATTCTGTCCACCTGTGTAAGCCTAAGGTGTTGTCCAACAAACAATAAATGAATGCCTTATATATAAGTAGACTGCCTCTCTGCTCGCTACTGCTCCGAGCTGGGCGGTGCTCATTCATTTTGTTGGCCCTTCCGCCGGGGAGTGTTCGTGGTTCCTAGACACGTACCCATTCGTCTTCCCGCAGCATTGTTTCCCTGCGCTAGTGGTCACATGGTCGAGAGTGCTGTCTGCAGCGCCTTTCGCATTCTATGTTGGCTCTGGCGGGACTACGGTCCCCTCGCCTGCTACTATTTCCTCCTACCAGGTTCGGGCCGCTCTTCTTGGGAAGGTCACCCAACTTCTCTTGGGTGCTCGCTTACCCAGGTCCGGAGGACCTCCACCTTGAGTTCTTCAGGGTATTCGCCTTCTGCGAGGCGGTGAACCGGGCGTCTCAGTGTAGCGGGGTTCTGCTTTTGAGCTGTCCTATGGCTTCTCTGTTGCCCACTCCTCCTTTCTTTGGAGGGTGTTATCCCGGCCTCTGTCTCGACTGCCTTTTCTCGCCGGTTCTGTTTGGCTCCCATTCGGTACGGATCTCTCCGATGTGGCTTCTGTTCCGGCCACGCTTCAGAGGATGTTCCTTCTCTGCCCTCCCCTCTGGGAAGAGCATGGTTGTTCATGTGGATGGTTCTGGTGTTCCTTTTGGCCTCGTACTGTCCATCTTGTCCACACTGACTGTACTAGCTGTGTGCCTATCTAACTGGTCTACCGCGTTCTGTCCTCCCGCTGGGTGCAGATTGCGTTTTTTCCATTCTAGGCAATGTTTCTGCTATGGATTTACCTTCTCGGTAACTTGGGAGGACTACCATTTAGTCCCTCTTCCTGTGGTGGCTACATCGGCTTAGGCTTTAGCTTGTCTTGTCCTGGCATCGGGCGGTTGCTGGGCGGACCCTTCGGTTCCTGTCCGTCTGCTCCCCCACTCCGGGTGGATACGGGACAACTTTGCTCGGGGCCGACGGGACCAGTTCTACCGACCGTTCTGCCCGTGTTACTGATCATTGGGTTTTTCGCCCGCTTGCCCAGGCGACACTAGTGGGCTCGCTAGTGTTCGCTTCTAGCCGAGTTTTCGTCCAGGATCTGTAGGACTTAGGGCTTTACCTGGGGTTCTGTGGGAAGCTGGGCGTTCCCCCACTCTGCCTTTCTCTCTCCATGGTTCTGTCTTTCTCCAGTCCGGCCTGGACCTGGGGCTGGGACTGTTGCTTGAGGTATCAAGTGTCGTTCCTGTCCTTCCTCTTTCAGCGTTCCCCGACCCTCTGGGCCTGTCAGGAATTTCTTCCATGGAGCGGCTCTTGGGTTCCTTTGTACTGCCCTCCGTTACCATCCTGGGAACTACATACTGGCCTCTTGGCGCTCCAATTTTTCCTTGGAGCCGTTACAGAAGTCCTCTCTACTCCTTCTGTCCTGTACGGTTGGGTTTCTGTAGCCATCGTGTCTCTGACGGGTGCCTGAGTGGCGGCCCTTCTTGTTCCGAGCCTTCTGTCTTCCCCCAGGACAGGGCTGTTCTCCATTCCGTCTCTTCCTTCCTTCTGAAGATGGTGTTTGTCCTTCATTTCATTGAGGCAGTTGTCCTCCCCTTCCCACCCCCGGGAACGGACACTTCACCGATTTGGACGTTGTTTGGGCCTTGCAGTTTTTACTTGGAGATCTCCGACTCTTGTCGACGTTCGGTCTCTTGTGTTTCCAGGAGGTCCGCGCAAAGGGTTGACGGCCTCCAGGGTGGCTTTCCTCCGCTTTCTCAGAGTGGCTCTTGCTGTGGTTGCCGCACCAAGGGCAGAGTTCTGCTTTTGGTGTCACCATTCATTTTGCCAGAGCTGTCGGTTTTTTCCTGGGCCGGAGGCATTAGGCTTCGGCCATGCATTTGTGCAAGGCGGTCACTGGTCTTCCTTGCACACCTTACTGAGTTCTACAGGGTGCATACTCGGTCTTCGGCGTATGCTGCCTTGGGCCGCCTGGTCTGCAGGCGGCGGGTTTTTTGATGCCTTCGGGTGCTTCGCCTTGGTGCTGTGGTCCCTCCCCCTTTGGACTGCTTTTGAACGTCCCAAGGTCTTCTGTGTCCCCCAAGGAAACTGGGCGAGAAAACGAGATTTTTGTATAACTTACCAGTAAAATCTCTTTCTCGCTCTTTCCTTGGGGGACACAGCACCCACCCATTCTTTGTTCTTCTCTGACTGTTTCCGAGTTTGTTTTACCCTTTGGGTAGTGGGCTTGTTGGTTCCACTTTTTGGACTTTGCCTTTTCTCACTACTTGGACACGCAACTGGCAGTCTCTCTCTCCAGGCTGAGGGTATAGCTGTGGAGGAGGGGCTTAACAGCTTTCACTTAGTGTCACGCCTCCTAGGGAGATGAGCTATACCCAAGGTCTTCTGTGTCCCCCAAGGAAAGAGCGAGAAAGAGATTTTACTGGTAAGTTATACAAAAATCTCGTTTTTTAAGCGTTTTTAAATCGGTTGCAAAAAAAATAAAAATGTGACCATTTTTTACATGGTTGAAGGCAATAGGAAGCCGTTGATTACTTTCTGATCGTGGATTACTCAGCGGAAAATACTTGTTTTCTGCTTCTAAATCAGTGGCAGGCTTCGCCAATGTGAACATAGCCTTAAAGAACTGTCAGGGTAGGAAGAATTTGTTTCAGAAAATCTGCTTTGGATTTTGGTGCAGATCAGTTCTGGAGTCTCATTCACTTTGCTGCTCCTGTAAACACAGCAGAGTTTTTGCATCCCCCCCCCCCCCCCCCCCCCAAATGTGTGGCCGCACCCTTAGGGCTGGACATGACATTGGTGAGTTGTAACCATCCACGAGGGGATGGATGGGATGGGAGGCAGCTGTGTTGCTTGTGATGACCTTGGTTCTCATTGTAAAGCCGGACTGTAGGTATAACCATAATGAATCCGTGTATCATCAGGTCTTTGTTTCTAAATTAGTCTGTTCCAACCAGATGTTTTGAAAAGGTATCAACATTTGTTTTGCTAAAAAAAATGTCCCTGGCCATTGCGTAATTGAGCGTAGGTACGTCATATTATATGTGCGTTATAAATATAAAATTGTATTGTAAAACGTAATTTTTTTAAATATAAAAATTGATGCTTTTTGATCATGGTTTAGTGGTAAATTAAAGCACATGGTTAGAAATTAGGCCCCTTGTCTATATCTGTTACATATCTATCCTGCGTTCTGTATGGTGTATATTAAACATCAAAGCTCTATTATAAGCGACCCGCTATAAATCAGCGCAATACCACTTACATCATGACACATGGTGGAGCCCATATGTGGAGAATTAAGGTTTTACCTTTGCTCTGAACTGTCTGGTTCAGTCTTGTGTTAATATGGGGATTAGGCATCACTTCTGTATTTACTTTTATTGAATTTTAAAAATCCATATATTCATACTCCATATGTTATGCCTCCGTGACTTACACTGTGTACTTTTTTAAGCTTTAAAAATAAAAGAAAACACATATATAGTTATCCCTGCCATCGTCATGAACCAATAGCAAAAAAGGAAAAGCGGAAGAGCTTTTTATTCCATTTCTTCCTCTCTCCCCCCCACCAATTTTTTTTTTGTTAATTTGTAAGTCTAATGTGCCCCATAAGGGAACTACATCTTGCCCTGCAAAAAAACAAGTCTACATATATGGCTACATCAATGGTAAAAATGAAAAGGTGATGGAGTGTAGCACCTTAAATAAATATATATTTTTAAGGCCGTAAACAGCGGGTCCGCATATGTGGGCACCGGCCACGTTGTTCCCGCATCACAGATGCGGACCCATTCACTTGAATGGGTCCTCAATCCGGAGCTATGGTGCGCAACAGTGGTGTTTCTGTCCGTGCCACCGCACCGCAAAATAATAGAACCTGTTCTATTTTTTTGCGGTGCGGAAGGATCACGGACCCATTCAAGTTGAATGGGTCTCAATCCGTCCCGGCCGCCGCACGGACGTTGCCCATGCATTGGGGACTGCAAATTGCACGGAACGGCCGCACAGCGGTGCATGAGGCCTAATTGAGACCTGTCATTGGTATCAGACGTATCTAGCATTGCCCTAATCATATAGACCCTTAGCATGAACATAACAGACAGAAGACACAAAGTAAATGGCAGAATTTCTGTTTCTCTTTCAGTCCCCCGGAAAATCTGTCAGTTCCCCCCCTAACAATGGGAACATAAACTGGCGCCTGGTTATACCCTTAGCAAAATGGGTAGATGGAATTGAGATGGCCTCAGACTTTCTGTTGAGCTTGTCTCTTGCAGCGAGGAGAGCGCACGTGGTATGTGATTGCTTCTCTCTCCTCGTTCTAGCCATCGGTTGGAGTCTCGGCACTTAGACCCCCACCAATCAAAACCTTTGATTTGTCACTATGACATGCCAAATGTTTTTTAAAAGTCCAGTACGCTTCAAGGTAAGGTAGTAAAATATTCTCCAATGGTTACTCATCTGTCTTGAGCCCGCCTGAACATGACTTACTGAATTAAAAAACTGCTGTCTGAAAGCCCCCAAACAAAAGGCAGCTAAAGATGGCTGCCGTAAAGGTCGGGAAAAACGTGTCCCAGGCCTCAGGTGACTGCACAGGTTTTGCATCCCAGTATTAGAAACATATCTTATATTTATAATTGTTAGTTTACTATGTTTGAGCCTGTAAAAATGGAGGGAATATGTAAAAATGGCTGTAAATCCTGACCAGATAATGCAGTGTTTTAACTCCTTATTAAGCCTCAGTGTACCCTGCAGTCATATCTTGATGGCCTTGTTTCATATCCCTGTGGTGGTGTCCAGTGACCAAATAATGAAAATGTAGTTATGGCGGCCACATGAAAACTGAAAATGGTTGTCTTTGCTTGCAGGTCAAAAGCTTCCCAGCGGCTCATTTCTCATGATATCCATTCAAACACCTACAATTACAAGAGCACCTTTTCTGTGGAAATTGTTCCAATATGCAAGGTTAGTTTGAAGAACTGCCGTTTCTTTTTCAATTACATCTTGCAGTGTGCCATTCATCCAGATGGCATGGTGATAGATCTTTAGTTGATTGATAAAAAGCATTTCTGATGGTCATAAGGAGTGCCCTATATGGCCCATTTATCAGCTAGAACATTGGATTGGTAAGAGAACTTGGGCCAGATAAAGTACTGTCATCACCTGCAAGAACCAAAGATGCATCCATTAAAGGGTCTTACCAATATAAAATCATAAAGTGCTAACACTCACAAAGGTGCCTGTACACTTTAGGCAAATGGTGACCATGAAATGTTTAGGGGGATGTCCTGACTCTCCCCCCCAACAGCAGATTTTGGGGGAAGGAGTGTTTGGGCAGGTTGGGGATAACATACTGCTAAAGGTGTCCAGCACCGTTTTATCACCCAACGTATGTGAGAACACGTGCGGGCTTGGGTGAGTCCAGAGTACATGTGTATTGGGTGTCAGAAGGAATAGCTGTGGGACAAAAGGGGATTCGTACGGATTATTTCCGGGACTTGAATAATGAACATTCCTGTGAGTAGTTCCCTGACACCACATCGGAAATAAATGGGCTGTCCACATAACAGATGGGGGAACCCTGATAAGTGACCCAGAGTGGAGAATCCAGCTTGACCATGCATTATCTCAGAGGTCTCTCATGGGGCATTAGAAAATGAGTTATCTCAACCAGACAACCTCTTTTTATGAAATGTTGGGACAAAACAACAGTAAATTAGAAGTTGTTGTTTTTTTGCAATGACCTAGAATAGCTCTGTTAGATGTGTACAGAGCTAAGGGAGGTCCAGTAGGAGATATTAGTTGAATGAACTAATTTCCTTGCGATTTTGCCTTCTAAGATTATGATTAAAGTGGTTTTCCCATCTGGACACCTATGGCATAGGATCATAGGATATGCCATAAATGTCTGATAGGTGCAGGTCCCACCTCTGAGTGTGCTCTGCTTTTTTCAGTGATTGCAGAGGACACCGTTCACGTACAGTCACCCCTCCATTCAACACTATGGGAATTCATAAACCTTTTAGCTATTTTAGGATGTTCCATAACAATGATTGGAAAATTCACACATGTGTAGCTTGTTCTCCATTTATAATGAGCCCCATTCTTGGGATAGGAATGGGTCCCAGAGATGTGATCCACACCTATCAGACATTTATGGCTTACTTTCTTGATATGCAATAAATGTCCAGATGGGAATACCCCTTTAAGGTATCTTGTATGTAAGTGGTATCTATTTTGATAATGGAAAATCATTTGTGATCCCTTCACATTCTTGGTTTTCATACCATTGTTAGATAGTTTATATAATAATCTTGGTTTAATGTTTTTCCTGGTTCTTATATTTTTTACACAGGACAATGTGGTGTGTCTGTCTCCAAAGCTGGCTCAAAGCCTGGGGAACATGAGTCAGATCTGTGTGTGTGTTCGGGTAACAAGCGCTATTCATCTCATCGACCCAAATACCCTGCAAAGTAAGTCTGAAGGGTGTCCGGTCTTGTTGGAAAAGGTGACTGTTCGCTGGAGATCTCTGTATGGGTAAAGTGAACAGTGGCCCCATAAAATGGCATACATAAGCGGTTGCCCTTATGGCTACTGGATCTGCACATGAAGAACCATAGATGTTGATTGTACAGTGTCAAAGAGCAAATTGGTAGGCAATAGAAGGATGATTACTGGTGACTTGGGATTGACATGTTTTTCACATTTAAAAAAAATATATTTTTCCATTGCTCTTTTTCATCTACACCATAAAACAGAACACATGTGGTTCACAACACGTGGCTTCTATATTTCACCATTACAGGGTTCAGCTTTCTTCATATGGTTATGTATGTCATCAATCTGCCTCTTCCCACCTGCTAGCAGATGTATTTTTTAGATGTCAGCAAGGCACCTGTGACCACTTTAGGGTTCATTTTCCATAACCCACATATAAATGAGATCTGTTACTTATTTATGATGAAAGATTTTGAAGGATTTTATTTCTTATCCTCAACCCCAACAGTTGCTGAAGTCGATGGGAACACATACTGGCGACATCCTTTTCACAGCTTGTTTCATCCTAAGCAGCTGGAGGAGTTCATTGTGATAGACATAGACATTGTTAGAGACCGGAAACAAGGAGCAGGAGCTGGAATAAGATCAAACAAGGTATGGATCAGATTTTTCTCACTAGAGAACTAGTCTTTAGAAACGTAAAATAGTGGAATCTACTCATAACCCATCTGATATCCACTTGTATCAGCTTGTGCGGAAAGCCTATGGAGGTGAGCAGAATGTTTTTTTTCTTATACTATGCTATTGCACAGTTAAAGGGTTTATCCCACAAAAAGTATTGCTGTGCAATGAATAGGGCAATTAACATGAAGTATTATTGCAATACACATGCAATAAAAGGATTATAAAGTTTTTTTCTGTATATTACGTTCTCCTCACTGAAAGCACCCCCCGCTGTTTATTGTTCTGGCCAACCTTCTCCTGCATTCAGAGCAGGACTAATATGCTCAGTAGCTTTTCTGTGCCAGTGTCGTAACTTCATAGGGAAGCGGCCCAGACACCTATTATTAATTCATTCATCCATACTTCTAAATTTGTAGAAGTATATACCGTATTTTTTTAACGAAAGGCCACAGTTTTTAGCAAGAAAAAAATCCAGCGGTGCCAGACCCCCTGATTGCTTCCATAATGACTCATGCTCTCATACACATAACCTGAAGCCTAAGGGTACTTTCACATTAGCGGCAGAGGAGTCTGGCAGGCTGTTCCGGCAGGTTAACGGCCTATCGGATCCGTCCTGCCGCTAGTTCACGTGTGCCCTCGGACTGCCGCTCCGTCCCCATTGACTATAATGGGGGCGGAGTTCCGGCAGCGCACGGCGAGAGGCAGCCGGACCAAAACTACTATATGCAGTACTTTTAGTCCAGCTGCCTCTCGCTGTGCTGCCGCCGGAATTCCGCCCCCGACATTATAGTCAATGGGGACGGAGCGGCAGTCCAGGGGCACACGTGAACTAGCAGCAGGACAGATCCGACAGGCTGTTCACCCGCCGGAACAGCCTGCCGGACTCCCCTGCCGCTAATGTTAAAGTAGCCTAAATCAATGTGCTCCCTCTGCCTACTGCTGCTTTCCCATACCACCTGAACTAAAGCCTGCTTTAATGCGCCTGCCTACCTGGCTGAGAGTTCTTCCCCATGGGGTGGATATGCTGGATGGTCTCTGGCATCCTGAAGTCTGAGCAGGCTTGGGGTCACAGTCCTCAGGAGACTCTTAGATCGTGATCACGGAGCTGCCCCAGCCAGTGGCAGGCTCCGCAACTGAGGTTGATTGAGTGATGGCTGACATCACCACCAATCCAACACGTCTCTCATCTTCCAGAGCTTGCCATAGGCTGGGGGAGCTCTGTGATCGCAATCTAAGCATCTTCTGAGGACTGTGCCCCCAAACCTGCCCTGACTTCAGGATGCCAGAGACCATCCAGCATCGCCACCTCCGGTCTAGAACTCTTAGCCAGGTAGGCGGTGAAAGCTGAATTAGCTTATGACATTTTTACTGAATAGTACATTTTACTAAAAAAATACCCAACATATGTATGATAAAATTATGAGAAATAACACATATATTGTATTTCTCTTTAATGATATTGTTCTAAGGGATAGGACCCTATCAGGCTCTCATTCTCATCTGGACAGTCCCCTTGTTTATTAAAGGACACCTGTCAGCAGATGTGTACCCATGACACTGGCTGACCTGTTACATGTGCGCTTGGCAGCTGAAGACACCTGTGTTGGTCCCATGTTTTCACTGCCTGGCCCCCTCATTCACGAGGGAGCGGCAGTTGCGTTGAGAGCTGAGCCTCTAGGTGTAACGACAACACCCCCGTTGCTCCTAGAGGCTAATTTGCAAACATGAAGACAATTTTCTCAGTAACGCAGGCACATATGAACATGGGACCAACACAGATGCCTTCAGCTGCCAAGCACACATGTAACAGATCAGCCAGTTTCATAGGTACAAATTTGCTGACAGATGTCCTTTTAAAATTCTCTGTTAGGGTTTATGGATGATGCCATTAAATGTGGTTGTACCTCTTTGAGAAGACCACTCTTTTATTCAGACCAAATTTTCATCATATATTATACATACTGTCCATGTTCTTTGAGAAGACCACCCTCTAAAATGCAATTCAATTTTGGATGGTCATCAGGTTTTACTGTATTTATTACATAGCCGCCATTTAATGCTGCATTTCAGCGAGAGGCTGCACATAGTTACTCCCCTGATTACAGCTGATTCCTGGGGGCTACAGATCACCCATGGAGATGAGGGGACTGCTGGTTTGGTTCCATTCTGAGAATGGATTGTCCAGGTGCAATTTTAAAGAGAATCTGTTGCCAAAAATGCAATTTAAAGGATAACTGTCACATTTAGACCCTAATTTCAATTTTCATATATGTAGTTACTAATAACATGATATTCCAGAATCGGTTACTATTAGACGGACTTACCCCATATTTAATAAGATTCAGCCCTTAGCAACCAGTCTGCATAAAACTGCAATTTCACTATTCAGTTAAGATGGCCGCCACTCCCCTCACCCTGAGGCTAATCCCGCCTACCCTCACTAGCCAGTAACAATAGCCCCCCAAAAGTGTCAGTAACCAAAGCCCTCCCCCCTAAAGGGTTAATCTCCTGCAGCACAAAGGGGTCCTCTTACCGCATGTTGCTTTCATTTATACACTGAGCAGATGGCAGATCTCCCTTCCCTTGTCTGCGCTGCTTCCACTCTGCATTCTCCAGCTCTGCTGAGTGAGGGAGCGTCTGCCAAGCGCAGAGACAGGGAGAAGTGCACACTGCCCAGGCACTGTTAGCTGCTGGGGAGGACCTGGCTTTAATCATTTACTTACAGTCCCTGGCTGTCAGTAATGTGACCCTGCACGCTGCGTGCTCTGTCAATCAACAGATAGACGGACCATGCCTAGCAACCCTATTTTAAGCACAGGTAAAAGTAGGCAGTACAGGGAACAAAAATGTGGAATTAAGGGGTAATTGAATACACAGTGAAAAGTTGAAATGGGGCCACCAAGGAGATATTAATCACCACAATCCAATACTCCAAAAAATATATATATACGACAGTTATCCTTTAAGTTGTTTGCCTCTGACTGGATTCAGTGGATCTTCTTATTTTCGTGCATTCTGGTTACTGTGAAGCCAATGTTACGTTGTCTGTATCAACCTATCTCAATTTTGTTTCCTACACAGCACACCCTTGCTGAAGTTTGGGTTCAGAAAACATCAGAGATGAACACAAACCAGCAGTACCACTGCCGCACCCATCTGGGGCATCTGCTGAATCCAGGAGACCTGGTGCAGGGGTAAGTTGTTAACAAAAAGCAGGATCTGTATTCACTACTACCACCTGAGCTGCAAAACTATTGAGTAAGTGAGTGCGTAATAGTATTATAAAGTATTTGTTAATATGAAATATCATAATAGCGTTATAAGGTAGATGATATGTAATAAGTCCTAATGAATATAAAGTATTATAGTGGGCTGGCTCACTCGTCTCAATTTCTGGACTTAGGTGCATTGTTCTGGGCTTACCCTGTGCCACTTAATTAATCAAAATGAATAGTAATAATATAATAGGCACTCTGTCATCTGGAATTGTATAAAAAATCTTACCAATCTGATATATCAATACTTTAAAAACATTTATCTACAATACACAAGTGCCCCCAACATTAGGATTACACTTTTAAAAGAATATACACAAACAATTTTAAAAAATATATAAAAAATTGGATACATATATTAATTCTACTGTGAATAACAATCATTGGGACTAAAAATTTGGAGCTATTAACCATTAACTATTTTTAAACCATATATGAACTGAGACTATTAATAAGGAGGATGTACACATAACCCATTATGAATTATTGATCATCCATCAATTGTTTTATATATTTTTTTATATTTGCCTGAATTGGCAGACATGGATTTTAGGTGTCATGTCGCATTTAAAAAATTCCTGAGGTCCCCAGAAATTAAAAACCCCAAGAAGTGACCCTATTTTGGAAAGCGCACCTCCGTACGAACATATTAAGTGGTGGAAAGGGCACTTTTGACCTAACAGGTGTTTCACATAAATGACTATGTAGTGGTTGGTGAAAAGTGGATCTGTAAGCTGTGCGGACTAAATCAGAGATATAAGGTGGTAAAACTGCAGGGTACATCATGGATGAAATTAAATTAATACTCCATGGATGAGTGGTAGATTTTAAAACACTCCTGCATGCACAGGCCAGGTTTTTCAGGGCAGGTTTCACAGTGGTAAGTGTGTATTTCCTTATCCCCCTTTTGGAACACACCCTTTTTTTTTTTTTGCGGGGGGGGGGGGAACTTGTGGGTGTACCCGGAGCTACTCTCACAAAGTTTGTAAATTTTTATGCCATACCTTCCCGTTTGCTAGGCAGGTACTGGCAGAATCTAATCCTCGCTTTAAAAAGTAACAGGGACTCCTCTACACAGACCTTTTTATTAGGGTTGTACACCTAAGCAAACTTGGTTTTAAAGTGGTCAATGACAGGCCTAACCTTGAACAGACGGTCAAATGTCGGGTCGTTTTGGGGTGGGCAGTGCGCATTGTCGTTGTAGTGTAGGAATTTCCGAATTGACTCAAAACGCTTCCGTGTCATGGTGTTACTGTAAATTGGAGTCTGGTAGAAAATGTCCGAACTCCAATATTGTCTAACGTTTGGCTTCTTTACTACGCCCATATGAACAAAAACGGTGCTCATGGTACCGTATATAAAAAGTGAAAGGAAGCAGAAAAAATAACTATTTTTTTCTGGAATTTGTGATTGATAATTGTCAGGGGGTGGGGTCCATATGGGGTCACTCTGGGGCGCTACCTCAGCTGTTGTTCTGGGGTGTCTTATAGAGGGTCCCTCATCAGCTGGCGTTCTACACCAAAAAATAAAAAATCACAGTAAACTTCAGACCGAACAGAAAAATTGATGTTTCTGATCAGTGCTCAGCAGGTGCAGGACGCACGCATGCACACAGATATTATGTGCGTGCAAAAATCTACACTAACATTACCTAAAATTGATTTCTATTTAACACTAAACGTATAAAAGCGACCAGTAAAAAAAAAGAAGGTACTTATTGGTGCTCAGGGCTGCAAAACCACGCCAGCTGACTTTTGGTGCGTCCGTGCAGACTGCAGTATAAAAACTTTCTGCAGATACAAAAAAAAAACACTATCTAAAAAAAAAAAATCATTATATATATATATATATATATATATATGATTCTAACGATTACTTAAAAAAAAAAAAAGCACAGAAAAAAAATTCTAAAATATCTGCACCCAAAAAAAATTGCCCAGGCGCTGAATAGTGGATTACGGACTGATCAGCGTTTAGCGTTCACAGCTCGCACACAGAAAAAGTGGTGCAGAGCAAGAAAAAAAAAAGCCAGATAAGTGACAAAAAAAGTCACAATTTGTTTGCGTAGGCAAAATCGGAAGGGAGGGGGATGGGGACAGGGATTAGGGTTTGGGAAGGGGGGTTGGATTAGGGATCTGGAATTTCAGCTGCAAAAAAAAATATAAAAAAATTAAATCATTGCCGCAGATGTTCAGATGTTCTTCTTCTTTTCACAGGTACCAGTAAGCAGTGGTGGTGCACCACAAGTCCCAACAAGCCAACAAGCAGCACAGAACCTCTCTGCACGCAGTCACCCGTTAGGATGGCTGCCTGCAGACAGGTTCAGCCTTTTCCTGTGCAGCTATGGCGCTGCCATTGGCTGGAGCGTTGTTCCATCCAATTGCAGCGCTGGCAGGGGAGTCCCCAGCCTGACCTCGGAGGAGACCAGTGCTAACTAGTTTAGCACCGGTCACCTCCCCTCGACCCCCCCACCCTGCAGCTTACTTCTGCTTCCGGCGCTGCAATGTGCCGGTCTTCATTGACCGCCCAATCGCAGCGCTTGGAGCTGCAGGGGGGCGGAAAGACACCATGCTGCCCTTACCCGGCATGGATGCCTGCCGGTAAGAGCAGCCATGGTGCTCCGATTCCCCCGCCATCCTGCCCCAGCAGCCAGCGGACCTTGCGCCGTACATATTCTGCGCAGGTCTTTAAGGGGTTAAAGAGAGCCTGTCACCATGAAATACAGTGCAGTCTGCAGGCAGCATGTTATAGAGCAGGAGCTGAGAAGATTGATATACAGTTTTGTGGGAAAGGATTGCAGTCCTAGCTGTCACTAATCAGGAGATCGGGTCGGGAGTGAGAGTTGCAGGTTCACTGTGGTCCCTTCGAAGGGCTGCAGCTCTGGTTGTATGGTATCTAATTCCTCAGTCCCGCAGTTTTAGCTAAATTGTAGCCAAAGAGCCATGTTTAGCCATGTTGTGATCACATTTTCTATCTTTGTTCATCGACATTTTTAGAGATCTCTATTTCTCATTTGCTCTTACCCCACACATGTGGATTCAGATTTGAATACGTGTCAGAGCATTATTAAAGGGTCACTATACATTCAGTAAACTTTTATATATGTTATCGGAACATATCAAAAGTTTTCATCAGTGGGGGTCTAATCGCTGATCTCTAGAAAGAATCACTCACTTAGTGCACTCTCTCTCTCTCCAAGCTGCACAAGACGGGAGTTTCCATTAAGTCCATCTCGCATCCTGTCCTGCAGTGAGGAGAGAGAACACGGTAAGCGAGCGCTACTCTCCCCTCATTCTAGATCGATGGGAGTCTTAGTACTCAGACCCCCAGTATTTAAAACTTTTATAACATATAACAGTTTACTGAAATTACAGTGACCCTGTCGCCTCTTCTGTCATGTCCGTTTTAGTAACTACTTGCATCCCCCATGTAATAACAATTCTGCAGCTTCTACTCGTATTTCTCTTCAATTATTCCTATTAGATGTTTAACCCCTTAGTGACCAGCCGGCCCTACTGACCAAGCGTTTTTCTTACTTTTTTCATTGTCGTGTAATGTTTCAAGAGCTATAACTTTTTTATTTTTCCGTCTATATATCTTTATGAGGGCTTGTTTTTTGCGGGACAAGTTGTAGTTTTTAATGGCACAATTTTGGGGTACACATAACTTTCTAATAAACTTTTATTAAGGGTACTTTCACACTAGCGTTGAAGTTTTCCATTTCATCCACCATGACGGCCCACATTGAGATTGACCCTTGACCTCTGTAGGGGCAGGAACACATAGAGAGTTTAAATTCCCCCCACCCCTCCACCTCCTCAGTGCTTTCCTGCCCCTACAGGGGCCAACATGTAGAGAGAGCCCTCCTTCCTGGAGGGTAGCAAGCTTTATTCTTTTACAGGAATCTCCTGCTGGCCTCCCACGGCAGGGGCTAAGGCTGGCCAGCTTGGAGCAACGAGGACCCTCGTCTTAGCTTATGCTGAGGCCTGCGGTCCTTCCCTACCTCAGACTTCCTTCCCTCTTCTGGGTAATAGTCGGGGGTGCCGGCTTCACAAGGCGCCTCGCGCGCGGCGCTTGGCGTCCTTCCTTACAGGTGACCGGCAGCAGGAGTGGTGCGGCGCATGAAGCGCATTATGGGCGGGCCGGGCGGCGCACGTACCTTTTTCTACAAGCTGGTGCGGCGCAGGCTTACGCTATCAGTCGAGGGCGCTGCTTGATGACGTCAGACGCCGGGACAGAATTTAAAAAGACCGCGGTATCAGCCTTTGACTGCTGCACCGCGATGTCTGAAGCACCTGCTCCTCGCCAGGAAGGCTCTGACCCTTCCGCCATCAGTACAGTGAGTCCCCTCTGGGGGGAAATTGTATTTTTAAATTTCTACTTCTGTTACAATTCTGAATACGGTATATCTGGTTGCTTCCTCCAGGGCAGCAAAGATTCTAAAACTAAAGCAAAGCTCTCAAAGTGCTGTGCATGCTCAAGAAGGTTACCTGAAAATTACAAAAAGAGGCTGTGCAAGCCTTGCACTGCTGAAATATGGAAGGAAGAGCAACCAGATATCCTGTCCGAAATGAAAACTTTTATTACGGACGAAATCAAATCTTCTTTGGCCTCTATGTCTGTTCCTACTAGTGTCCCTAACCCTCCCAAGAAACGCAAACTGTCGGTCGTCTCCTCATCTGAGGGCGAGGATGTAGAGGAAGCTTCCGTCACATCCAGACAGATTCCTGCTGAGGACCCCTTGTCCGAGGGGGAAATTTTGGAGGAGGACAAAAAATATTTTTTCTCCACAGACGAGATGGAAGATTTACTCAGAGCAGTCAGGTCCACAATGGGAATCGAGGATACCCCTAGACCCCGGACCGTTCAAGATGAAATGTTTGGCGGCCTTAGATCCAAGACTTCCATCGTCTTCCCTATAAACGAGAATATACGGGAAATGATAATGGAGGAGTGGGCAGATCCTGAGAAGAGATTAGGTGTCCCCAAGGAGTTCAGGAACCGACTCTGCTTTGACCCAGCAGAAATATATATAATCAGACCCCCAAAGTCGACATACAGGTTGCGAAGGTTGTAAAGAAAACCGCTCTTCCCTTTGAGGATTCTTCCCAATTGGGTGATCCAATGGACAGAAAAGCAGACGGGCTCCTAAAAAGATCCTGGGAATCAGCAATGTTTGGGGTAAAAGCAAACATTGCAGCAACTTCAGTAGCCAGGGCTATGTATATATGGTTGGGGGAGTTGGACGAACACCTAAAAAATAAGACCCCTAGAGAAGAAATCAGGGAGTCTATTCCACTCCTTCGTTCCGCCACAGCATTCTTAGCGGATGCCTCCGCGGAATCCATCCGCTTCTCAGCCAAAGACGCTGCTCTCTCTAACGCAGCCAGGCGAGCATTATGGATGAAAGCATGGTCAGGGGACAAGGCATCCAAAGCCAAACTCTGTTCTATCCCATTTTCTGGGGAGTTTGTCTTTGGGCCCACTCTAGATAAAATTCTAGAGGGAGCGGCGGATAAGAAAAAGGGATTTCCGGAGGACAAGGAGTCTAGAAAGAAGCCCTTTCGTCAGTTCCAGCCCCAGCAAAGATCCTACAGGGGGAAAGGAAAAACGGGCAGATGGAGCTATCCCAAAGGGGGAAGAGGGAGAGGCTTCATCCTCAATCCCCAAAACCGACAAAATAAACAGCAATGACGCCAGAGTATGGGGGAGACTGAGGGGGTTTTTTCCATCTTGGGAGCAGATCACCTCAAATCCCTGGGTTCTAAACGTAGTCTCTCAAGGCTACAAAATAGAATTCACTTCAATCCCCCCAAGAAGATTCTGCATCTCATCCCAGAGCAAAACAGAACTTCCAAAAATATGGCAGGGCGTCCGAGACCTCTTAGATCTAGGGGTAATTCAGAGGGTCCCGCAACTAGAACAAAGGAAAGGCTTCTACTCCACCCTCTTCCTAGTAAAGAAACCAGACCAATCCCTGCGAACCATCATAAACCTAAAACCTCTAAACAGATCCATCTTATACAGGAAATTCAGGATGGAAACCATCACATCCACTATTCCCCTAATACAGAAAGGAGCGTTTATGTCGTCAATCGACCTCAAAGACGCATACTACCATATCCCTATCCATCATCTTTCTCAAAAGTACTTAAGATTCTCCCTAAAAGGGCCGGACGGCTTGATCCACCATTTTCAGTATGTCGCCCTCCCTTTCGGCATCTCCTCGGCCCCCAGGGTCTTCACAAAGGTGGTAGTGGAAATGGTGGCCTATCTTCGTCAGGAAGGCATAACAATTATCCCATACCTAGACGACGCAATTAGACTTACCGGTAATTCCGTTTCCTTGAATCCACCATGACGGCCCCGTACTATTCCCATCCCAAAAAAAAAAAAAAAAAAAAATAAATATATATATAAAATACGAGTTTAAGGGTATGAATCAATATCTTTTACTCTTTTCCACCTTTCGGATAATTTGTAAAGCACTGAGGAGGTGGAGGGGTGGGGGGAATTTAAACTCTCTATGTGTTCCTGCCCCTACAGAGGTCAAGGGTCAATCTCAATGTGGGCCGTCATGGTGGATTCAAGGAAACGGAATTACCGGTAAGTCTAATTGCGGTTTTTCCGGTATTGAGTTCCGTCACAGGGTCTCAATACCAGGAAAAAAAACCTTCAGTTTTATCCTAATGCGTTCTGAATGGAGAGCATTCCGTTCAGTATGCATCAGGATGGCTTCAGTTCAGTCACTCTTGCGGTATTTGGCTGGAGAAAATGCTGCAGTATTTTCTCCGGCCAAAATTCCAGAACACTTGCTGGAATTGAAATGTATTAATGCCAGATCTGGTACCAAGTGTTTCGGCAAAACGGATCCGGTTTCCCGGTCTGCGCATGCGCAGACCTTTAAAAATGTGAAAAAAAATAAATACCGGATCCTTGTTTCCAGAGGAACATCGGAAAAACTGACTGCAATTGCTTGCCTACTCGCGTGGGTTCCCCGCAATTTACACGCGACGCATCCGGAGCAAATCCGGAACGCAAATGTGAAAGAGGCCAACTCTTTCTGGGAGGGAGATGGGGAAAAACAGCAATACTGCCACTGCGTTTTTACATTATAAATTTAACGGCGTTCATTTTTCGCTATAAATAACATAATATCTTTATTTTCTGGGTCAGTACGATTACAGCGATACCAAATACATATAGTTTTTTTACGTTTTACTTTTTTGCAGTAAACCCCCCCCCCCCCTTTTTTTTTTTTTTAAGAAAAAAATGTTTTTGCATTGCCACTTCCCAAGACCCATAACTTTTTAATTTTTCTTTATATGGATTTGTGTGAGGGCTTGATTTTTGGGGGACAACTTGTGGTTTTCATTGGTATCATTTTGGGGTAAATGGCGCTTTTTGATCGCTTGTTATTACGTTTTTTCAGTGGCAACTAAGAATAAATTAGCAATTCTGTCTTGTTTTTGAAAAAAAATATTTACGGCCTTCACCGTAGGGGATAATTTACGTGATATTTATGTAGTCTGTGTCGTTATGCATGCTGCAATACCAAACATATGAAGAAAAAATTCTATTTTTTTGCAATGGGAAAAAAGCATAATTTTTTTGAGGTGTTTTTTTTTACACTTTTTTTTTACCACTTAATAGTCCCACAAGGGGACTAGAACAGGCAGCTTTTTGATTGCTTTTAAAATGCAATGCACTATCCCCATAGTGCATTGCATTTTAGTGGCAATGCTATTCTGACATTGGCCAGAGAGGCGCAGCCTGCTGGAAATTACTCAAGGCTGGTCTGGGGCCTACACCAGACCCCAGGCAGCCTTCACACACATCGGCACCCCTCGATCGCATTTGCGGGGTGCTGATGGGAGACAGAGGGAGTACGCTCCCTCTGTCAGCACTTTACATGCAAAGTGTTAAACAGCCCAGATCGGCACTCCCGATGGTCCGGGCTGTTAGAGCATGGCTGCGGCACTCATGTGAGAGCCGGGGACCCGTGCAGCGCTTAGCCTGGGCCACCGTAAAAAAGCGGCGGCCCAGCCTAAGGCCCTTTAGTGACCGCCGTAAATATGCGTATGGGTGGTCACTAAGGGGTTAAGAAATAATTGCCAGCAATCTGCAGTAAAGGTCTATCTGGGTGTTACCAGTGGGGGGGTGTCCCTCTACAGCTGACACTATCCAATCAGTGCTGCTAGTGGCTGGCTGTGCAGGGACACACCCCATCCTAACTGGTAACATTGCTGCCAATTCGTTCCTAATCTTCAAGCAGGAATAACAGAGGAATGGACAACGTAGAGTCGTTTGAAAAGATGCTCCAGATTTGTTGTTCTATAGAGAATTCAAGTAGATTATAATGCAGTAGGTGGTAGAGGCAGCCCCAATATTCTCATTGCTTATTGAGCTGTATACTTGTATGTATGGAAGCGCCCCCTGATCTGCTGTGTGAATGACTGTTTACCGCCAATAGCTCCACAACGCTTGCCCGCTATGCCCCGTCGTGCGTCCTGTCACTACCGTTCCTGAGCAGTCTGATATTTGGAGTGCAGGGGAGTCTCGGTTCCCTTTGGAGAGTGTGTAGGAGTACTGCTAAATTACACACCCCTCCCAGGGATCCCAGCTCTGCTTCTCCCTAATGATCTGCCTTGTTCTGCTACTTGTGAATACTGCTGAGCCAAGAAACTGGGGCTATTGGTGTATGGAAAGGCCTCATTGCTTATGTCTCTCTTTTTTTTTTTTTTTTTTCAGATTTGATTTGGCAAACTGTAATTTGAATGATGAATTTATTAACAAGATGAACGCTCACCATGTCCCTGACGTGGTAAGTCTGATCGTTGCCACTAGATGGCACTCTTGGGTTAATAACAGAAGCTGCTGCGTGAGCTGGTCATCTGCGGTATAAATAATAAATCCTCTTTTCGCAGGATTATGGCTATTATAGATGTATTTTCAACTGCCTTGTCATTTCCAATGTCTCTACTTGCTGACAGGATACTGCTAAATGTAGAAAATTGCAGGATAATGTAGTATGGGAGTATTCTGTGTAGAGTAAGAGGGGTGACAGAGGTTTCTGGTCACTTTCGCATTGCCGTGCTGACCAAGCACAGGAGCCTGAATACTGAATATTGTTTCAGTCTGTTGTGGTATTGAGGGAAGCCTGGACCGAATGAATAAGGACTCTTTTAAATGGGGTGAGGATTGGTTCAGTTATCGGGAAGAACGTTCTTACACAAGCTCATTCCTGATAATTGCTCTGTGTAAATACGCTGCTGATCACCAAACAAACGATCCATGTGAAAGGCATGTCATAGAGGCACCATTTGACTTGCATATCATTATTGGCCCAACATTAAGGTCCCTTTACATAGGATGATTATTGAGCTCATTAATGGGAACGCTCATTTTCTATAATCGGCCCATACAAAGGTACAATCGCCCGATGAATATGCGTCTTTGATGTTGACACCTAAATGATCATTTCTGGGTATTAGATCACTATTTACACACCGCGATCTGCTGCCCAGAAACGATAACAATGGACCAACGATTATAGTGGCGATCACTCACCGATACTTACCAAATGTTGTACATGTATGGCGCTTGGTGTCGGACTATAATCCAGAGCTACATGTATGGTGCAGGATAGAAGCTCGTGAACTCGCTATCTACCAGGAGTAGGTCAAGTCCGTGGCTCTGTGACTGCCAAGGAGAAGACAGAAGCAGTTTACTACCGCTGCTGCCTTCTACTTTCCATAGTACATGGTACAATGAGGCTCAGCGCTGGGCAGTGAATACCAGAATCAGCAATGCTGCTTCCTCTATTGGATGATTTCCAGGTGTCAAAAAAGTGTTTGTGTGTAATAATGACCTCTTGGAAGACATACTATGTGCCCAAAATATATAAAAAACAAAATAGAAATAAGAGGGGGAAAAAAAACAGCGTCAACTGAAAACATCGTAATATTTGTGTTCACGAGAAACAATGCCTATTATATATCAAACTGGCTGACATATAATAGGGAACCTATTTTGTAATAATGATTTTTGAAAAGATAAATTTTTTATTATTATTATTTTTTAATATTTTCACTATGAATGTAGCTGTGTAGTTCCGATACTAGCTTCCAGTGCCAGAGCTGCTTTGAATCAGCTGGTTACCTGGGGTGTTTGACCCCCAACTGGTCTATACTGAGGAGAGGCCATCATGCAATACCCCATTTATGACCTGGTCATTGCGGGGTTAAGTAAGAATGCTTACCATTGAGGTTTGCTGCAGAAAACCATAAACTGCAGTATACACTCGGATGGCAGCATTGTGGTTGTAAGGGTATGACCACATGGGGATGTATTTCACTGTGGATTTTGCCCTATATGTTGCAGGTCCATTTACTCTGAAGATTTTTTTTTTTTGCAGCAGATTTCTTACAATCTCATCCACTTTGCTGCTACGGTAAAATGTGGATTTGCTGCACACATGTATGCGCAGCATGTGCTTCCTGTGTGGGCGCACTCTAATAGTTTCCCAGAATGGTGTTTCGAGTAAATATCTTACAGACTGTTAACCGCTTTTTACAAGATTTTTGTTAATTGCAGGATTTGCGCTATGTTTGCTGCTAAGTCTTGGGAAGCTGAGAATTGGGGAGAAAGCAATATCTGCTAATACGATTGCCGTTCTAAAGTGGCATCTTTACACCAGGCACGGTATAGTGACAGATTGTCCCAATGCAGAGCGAACGTTAGATTACACGTGCAGTAGTGAGTAGCAGGCACAAGTAGGTAGAAACAAAGGAGATGGCGGAGGGCCGCAGCCTCTTCGCACAGCTCGTCGGCAGAGAGTCACACCCCCACCAATCTAATATTTGTAAGAAGCACATCTAACAAAACGAGAGCCAACATCCCGGGAGGAGCACCATTTGGGAGGAAATATCACATAGTAAAGGCCAGCAGCAGCAGACCACCACATCCCATACGTCATAAATATGTAAAGTGCACATTGTGATGTCTATAAACTACTGGAGCTAACAACATATAATAAAGCCATTGTAGAGACCCGTAGCCTCGGAATAACATAGCTCCAAGATTAGCCAAAAGTTGGCGGTCAATCCATTACCCGTTATGCCTTCCAAACCGGGATGGCGCCAACCCAGAGTTGCGTTTCGATGCTACCTTCATCCAGGCATCAGCGTCTTTTCGAACTCCCAGATAACCCTTTTAATTGCTGCAGGGGAGTGATTGTAGATTGCATTTGATGTATTTTTCTTGTGATCTTTTATCTAGGTTCTAATCAAGAAGAGTTATGACCGTTCCAGACGTCAGCGGCGGAGAAACTGGAAGCTGAAAGAGCTAGAAAGAGAAAAGGAAGGCATGGACACAGATGATGAAAGGTCTGTGTGTAATAACCCTCCATTCATGCCGCATACTTTTCAGATCAATGGGTCCATTTGTGTACATTTGGCAGATGAACGTTATATAACAGCGCTGCAATTCTGTGCCGTTTACGTCATAAAACGACGTACCCATGCCTTATTATTAACAATTCAGTGAAAGATAAGTGCTCTTCACATTTTTGTCAGACTCCTGAGATCTCCTCCTGTGGTTGAACACACGATTGCACATTGTACAGTCATTGTTTTGTAAAATACAGTGGTGGATGGCACGAGACTGCTGCAGCCACACATCACTAGCAGCAGCCTGAGGAAGGTGACAAAGCGATGGAGGCAGGAAGGGAAGGGTTTTTTATTTTTTTATTTGGCTCCAGTAAAAATAGCTCTAACAACCCCTTTAAGAGCGTACCTCTCCAAAAGTACTGAAGAGAACATCCGTGCCTTGTTTCAACTAAACTTGCATCACCTGTGTAAGAAGTATACAGTGCATGCCCTGATGGGACACTTTTATTAAAGGGGTATCCTGAGACTTTATAACTGATGACCTAATGGTCATTAGTATCTGATTGGTGGGGGTTTGACACCCGGAACTGCCGCCGATCAGCTGTTTGAGAAGGTACCAACGCTTCTGTGAGTGCTACAGCCTTCTCACAGCTTTCCCTAGGCCAGTTACGTCACGTTCATCAGTCACGTGGCCTATTAAAGTAAATAGGCCTGAAGTTCAATGCCAAGCACAGCCACTATACAATGTACGGTGCTGTGCTTGGTAAGCTGCGAGAAGGCCTTGGTACTTACAGGAGCACAGGTGCCTTCTCAAACAGCTGATCGGCGGGGGTCCCGGGTGTCGGACCCCCACTGATTAATTTAGCCTACTGGCTGCACTTATGGAGAAAGCTAAAGGCTGGCCATCCCATTGTTGGTTTGCAAAAATGGGGAACCTGATATGGTGTGTTGGAATAAACATTGTATGGTGTCCATACACCTTCTATTGCTGTTGGCTGGACTCTTGTTCAGCGGACAGCTCTATTGACACCCTCATACACATACAGGCTCGACTTGAGTGTGTGTGTTTTAATGGGGAGAGAAAAGAAAACTGCTGCCAGACATCTCAGACCATGACTTTATCTCCCAGAAGAAAAAAGGATAAGGGGGTTGATATTCATTGCATCTGATTCGTCACTTCCCAAGCATCATCCGTCGGGGGGAGTTTCCCCTACACATTCTGGTGAAAGTAGTCCAATATGTATGGGGGCCTTTAGTTTTTCCCAGATTAAGTTGTGTGGGAACTGACAGAACCTGACTGGGTGAAGACGTTTAGTTATGTCCTATCCTTATTAGGTATCTGTATTATTTCATAATTTGTTGTGAAAACCGTGATTTTTATTTCAGATTTTTAGGTTAAGTGTCTGCTAGTGGAACATTTACATGTGTAGTTATATGTCTGATTATGTGTTTCTTTTTTATATTAGGCAATATCAAGATTTCCTTGAAGATCTAGAGGAAGATGAAGTTTTGCGGAAAAATGTCAACATTTATAAAAGTAAAGGCATTTCCAGTACCCAGGACTGCATTCTGATCAGTACTAACGCTAGCCATACACATTCAGTAGCTGTTGGTCTAATGATGGTTCCACTAACAGATATATCTCCCAACTCCCCATACACATACATGTTCGGTTATGCCAAATATGTATGTGTATTCTATGGGGAGAGCGGAGAAAGCTGCTGCTAGAAACTTCCAGTTGCAGCTTACCTCCTGAGCGAACAGAAGGATCGGGTGAAAAAATTAATTTCACTTGCTCCTCTCCCCTGACATGGGAGTCGGGAGCTCCCCACACACGTAAAAATTGTTGGCTGACATTCTCAGCTCCCATTTAAGTAAAGGTAACGTAGCGCAGCCTGTGCACCGTGGGCAGAGCCTTCTGCTTCCTCCTGAAGACAGCTGGTTAGTGGGAGTGCTGGTTGTTGGACACCTACCAATCCGATATTGATGACCTGTCTTGTAGGTAGGTCAACAATATTTATAGGCTGGAAAACCGCTTTAAGCTGGTAAGATAATTTTTTATGGAAGGTCTGGGGGCAGAACTGTACTTTTTATCAGTCATCTCATTGACTAACACTACAGTCAGCCTCTCGCCAGATGGAAATGCCTGCGTATAGAGAAGAGAGGCTTTGTTTTCCTTGAAGTTACCACCAGTTAGGCCTGATATGAACTTAAGAGTTGATGTATGTAGACTATCCAGCCAGCTGTTAACTGGGGTCTGCACCTTGTACAAGCATCGTCCTTTTATCTGCATGGCAGTTAGCTGGGACTTCACCACACAACCTTGTTATCTATAGGAGTCGCAGCCCCACGGTTTGCTGTTTTGGAGGGCTGAGTTCTGGGCACATCTAGCCCCAGTACAGGATGCCTTCATAGCCCTGTCTGCACTAGTATACATATACATCTTATCACTAGACCACCCAGGCATTAACAGGCATTGATTATGAATTGTTTGCACTTATTTGATCTGCTTCTGCACTTCAGCACTTCTCTTTGAGACCTATAGAGAGCCATAAAGGTACTTAACAGTCTGCGTTATGTGCTTTCCCTGGCACTTTTTGGTCTACTCTGCTTTCAACCTCATGCTGACTTTCTTTTCTTTCCTTTTCAGATGCTAACGTCCCAGTAGAGAGTGACACTGATGAGGAAGGAGCTCCCAGAATCAGCCTGGCAGAAATGTTAGAAGATCTTCACATTTCTCCTGATGCCACCGGTGGGGAAGGGGCAGAAATGCTGACAGAATAGACTTGCTTCAAAGCATCCCGCTGGTGCGTTTCATAGGAGAGGATTTAAAATGTGTCCAATTTAATTTTTTCACAATCTAAAACGTGCTCTCAACCATATTTCTCTCTGAACTTAGATTACTGTACACTAAGCTCTTGTGTTTTCCCTTCCAGCTGCCAAATATTAAAATAACGTGTTTAAGCTGTTTGCATTTTTCTGTGCTGACATCTTATAAAGAGCTGAGGAGCACAATTCATATTGCAGGTGTTTGCTGGCAGATTACTACAAAAATATACGGTAAGAGAACCTCACATGACATCTGAAGGTTCATAGGATACATTTGACATTTTTGGCAGCCAGAGACATTTCATTACGTTGGAAAAGGTGGATTCTACTTGAGTTTCCCTTTTTATTGTGATGGAAGTATTAACCTAATACTGACCATGACTTGTACATGTATGCCAGAAGTTTAACGTTTCGGCAGTATACCTAGAGCTGCTCAGGTTCCCAGAGGAGAAGACCGAAATGGTTTCCCCTCCATGGACCCCGCTACTACGAGGGCTCCAGATCCCAAGGGTTGGCCGCAATGTCTCCAGTGCCCCCGGCAGCATTCTTGGGGGTTGGTTAAAGAAAAGGGTCTCCCAAACCGAGGACCTGCTCCAGGGACCTGTCCACCATGACAGGAGCCTGGGTCAGGACCCCATGGCTGAGCCTCCGCACTCGATTGTCTGAATGAGTCTGGAGGTCAGTGGGAAAATTGGATCCCCCAGGCCGACGACCACATATGGACTCTTGTACCAAAACTGTCCAAAGACATGAAGTCTGTGCTTGCAACTGTTAGGACGAAGCGTTGTTGCATTCATTTCAATGTAAGCAGCTCAGGTGTGTTACTACCCCTTCTCTCCTGCTCCTTTTCAGTGCTAGAACCGTCAGAATTTTAGGACACTGTCCATGGAATTGCGAGGACTTGTTAGGCCACGGCTGAGCGACCATAGTACTTTATCACGTCAAACATGCCTAATGTATTTTTGTATTGCTATCCTGAAAAAAATTCAAATTGGAAGTTTTTTCTTAAAAAATCGTAAATCACACAATCCACTCCTATAGTAAAATTGAAGAAATATTATGCAGCCAGGATTTTATATATTATCGCAATGCAATTTTATTGTTTTACACTACAGAAAAAAAAGCTGAAAATCTCTTAAAAGGCGATATTACATAATAATGCAATTCTGCAGTAAAGTCTCTTGCAAAATCACATTGCATATGTACACATGAAGCCATTTTGGAATTGTAACCTTGGGGTGCCCCTACATGGAGCACCCCCTGCTGTGGTATCCATATGCAGATTATCGATAATGGCCAGGCTTCATCACTACTTGCTGTTTGAAACACTTGGCGTTACTCCTGCTTTTGAGATTACCTCTTATGGGCACCCTAAGGCTACACCACAACATTTTTTGTGATGATAGTCAATGGTGTTGCACTGCAACATGCAACATATTCATGAATAAGGACCTAACCAGAGAGGTCCGACACGTGTAGACAATGTCTTTTTGGATTATGGATTTTATCTGCACCATGTGATATTTAATAAAGATTGTCACTTTTTGGAGAAGCTAGACCTTTTCACTATTTTTATTTTTCATTTTACTGCTGTGGAGCTGCCATTGTCCTTTCAGGTGAGCGCAGCCACTACTGCTTTGTTTTCGTATGTCCGATTCTTATATCGGATCCTATTACTTAGCCCCACCATAAGGGTTTGGGCTGGGGTGTAGTCAAATGATTGGGACTGTAAACTAACTGTTCACGTGGACTCTCCAGAAATAGAAATGTTATTTGTAGGAGATATTCTTACTGCAAGTGGTTCTTTTCTACTCACCAGGAAACTAGGTTTATAGTTGCTGTGTCAGATAGATCTCGCCATACGCTTACATACTATCTCTAAAGCAATTTTCTTTTCTGTTATTGAGGGGCTCAATTTACTCCTCAGTCTGATATATAAGAGGTTCTGGTTCAGCTTGAGACAACTGACTGTTTAACCTTTAATCACATCTGCCAATTGCAAAGCTGGTTATAGATCTATCAATAGATGATGAACTTGGGGTTTCGTGACCCACATCACTGATTTCTGGCCCTTAAATCTTCCCTGACAGTCCATGTGCTCAGAAGTATGAACATCAGCGCCTGTCATGTAATGCAGCCACTAGATGGCACTCATGGTCAGGATTTCCTACATAAAAATATATTATTTTTTTTGGCATCCCTTTTAATAATAACCTGCGCTCTGTTCTGCCACCTTCAACTTAGTAGAATCCCAAATGCTTCTCTTTGTGAATTGTAATAAATGTCCTGATCGGTTGTTGAGTTAGTCGCCACATATGCCTTAGCACAAGTCTTCTCCGCTTCACACTAGTAAGAGAATTGCTCTGTGCCTAATTAGAACATGAACCACCGAGCCGTCAAGTAAGGTAAACTATGAAAAATTACACCTGGCTTCTGCACAAATCATGTCATCTTATCTGGCAGCAGAAATGACGGCATTAGGGGAAAGCGGTGCTATTTGGCACTGGACAGTTAATAAGTGGAGCCTTCAAGCTCCAGGATGTAATTTTAACTGTCAGTAAATGTTTCCTCCAATCCCACCGGGTTCCTCGAGCTGCATGTGAACTGTAGGGTTATATGTTGTTTGTGTCAGCAACCTGTAATTACTTACGGTAAATGGGAAAGGTCTGTGTGCAGCTAAATTGCAATTCACAATCTGTTACACTATCCAAAATGCGTTTTGACTTGTGATATGACAGCACAACATGTGGTGGTTGGGTGATCCCAGCAGATGGCGCCAACACCATATTCAAGACTTGCCTTGATCATTGCTGTCTATTTCACATTGGTTTTGCCTGATTTCTTACCCCTCCAGCATAAACTGGATAATCTGCAATCTTCCTTTCAATTTATTTGAATAGTTTAGGGTCAGGGACAGTGCTATACTTATATAGGAACTGCTACAGGTTTAATGGGGCTTTCCCCACAATTAGGGATGAGCGAATCAACTTCGGATGAAACATCCGACGTCGATTCGCGTAAAACTTCGTTCTAATACTGTACGGAGCAGGAGCTTCGTACAGTATTAGAATGTTTTGGCTCCGATGATCCAAAGTTATTGCTTTGCGAAGTCTCGCGAGGCTTTGCGTAATAACGTCATAAATTAATTTGTACTGTAAATAAAACATTTCCCGAACTCGGGTTCGGTTCCAAGGTAACAATTTATGAAGTTGTTACACAAAGTCTTACAAGACTTCACGAAGCAATAACTTTGGCTCATCTGAGCCAATACATTCTAATACTGTACGGAGCTCCTGCTCCTTATAGTATTAGAACGAAGTTTCATGCAAATCAACTTTGAATGTTTCATCCAAAGTCGATTCGCTCATCTCTACCCACAGTGAACATTTATCAGCTAGCCACAGGACAGGGGATACATGCCTGATTGCTGAGGCTGCACCACCGGGACTCCCATTGTTCATTAGAGTAGGGGTCCTGAGTCCTGGTTCCTCCACAATGCCCGACTGCAGAAAGTACAACTTAGCTCAATTTAGTGTCTGTAGAGCTGAAACAACCCTGCTACCTCCCTTAGGCTACATTCACACGACTGTAGTGTTTTGTGGATCCGCAAAACACGGATACTGGCCCATGTGGGTTCCGCAATTTGCGGACCGCGCATGCCGCCGCTATCATAGAAAATGCCTATTCTTCCTCATCTTTTGCGGCCTGTTGAAATTAATAGGCCCGCACCCGTTCCGCAAAATTGCGGAACGGATGCAGACTCATTCATATGGTGGTGTGAATGTAGCCTCAGTCTCACAGACTTTATAGGGAGTGACACTTCACCTGCTTGACTACTGTTTCCTTTATAGAGTAGTCCCCATTAGTACAGTCGCGCATTGTGGAAAATCAGGAAGAGTGGGGAGTGTTTGGAACAACCGTTCTAGTGACCATGGGGGTCCTAGTGATGGAACCCCAAGCAATCATATACTTATTACCTATCCTATGGTACATGTCCATTGTGGGAAAGCCCCTTTAGGCTACATAAACACATTTTTTTTCCACACTGAAAAACCACATGATACAGTGTCTCCGAAAATATTTTTTTTCTCCGAAAAAAGGGTTAGGGCTTATTTTGGCTCCATGAACATATTTTATATAGACACGTGGACAGTGTTTATATTAAATATGACTATAACCCCCCTCATCCATAGGAATGCACCCATATACTGCAGTACATGGGTGCATTCCTTATGGGTGAGGGGGGTTATAGTCATATTTGCCATACATTTTTCATTCTAGTACCGTATAATGCCCCTCAGCTTTCCTTACAGAGAAGCCGCCAGCCTGCCCAACGTGAAAATGAAAGTGTGGGCTGCCGGTATTATTTAGCATTTAGTGAAGCCGCCAGCCTGCCCGTCAGGTGCTGCTTAGTGCCGCGATGTATGCGCGGGCTGGCGGCTTCACTGAAGGATAATTCACTGAAGCCTGCGCTGCCCGCCCACAGTTTCATGGCACCTCAGAAGCCATTAGTAAGCGCTCCTGATCTGCTGCAGCACGCACATTTCCCCCATCTTACCTTTATATAAAATAAAATACGGCTGTATCTAGGGCTTATTTTTGGAGTAGGGCTTATATTTTAGGCCTACTCCAAAAACCCTGCAAAATAGCGCTAGGGCTTTTTTTCTTGAAAACGCGATAATACAGTACCAGAAAAGTGATGGAGATTTGACAAATCTCCTGCACATTTTTTGCTTTTTTTCTTCCGTGCGCAAACTGACCTTCTTTACAGGTTTTTGACATCTAAGAAGTGATTGTAATCACAGTGGCTCCACCGACCACGAACTATGGTATCGGTGCTCGCTCCTCGACACACCCACCGTTGATTGAATAGTTAAATTTGGAATTAATTAAGTGGAGGGCACTTGGTTATCTGGTGTTGTACATAAACATGCTCTTGAAATGTAATCAAACTTGATTTTATTACTGGACGGTTGTAACTGAGGACATATAGCTGATTACATATAAATAAAAACTTCAAAAAAATATATACTTAAACTTGTAATAAGCAAAAATTCATAAAAAAACTGTGAAGAAGGAGCTATATGCTCCGAAACGCGTCTGGTGTAACCTTGGAAAGCGGTGAATATAGGATTGGTTGATAAGGGACTGCAGTCCTATGTTACCGGAATCGCATGTTCAACAGAACAAATTAATGCCGCAATTTGCCTGGAGCACATACTACATGCCGAACGGCCTGCTGTGATAAAGAAACTTCTGCCTAGTCACTCACGTGTTATCCTTCTCGCGGCGGATCAAAAGACCAGCTCTCTGTCACGTGGGACGCTGTTCGGGCATACTGAACTACGCTTGTTGGTACTGGCAGTGCAACTACCTCACAAATAAGGAGACCCCTTGTAACTAGACAGAGCGGTAACGGAACCATAAGCTTGGTATATCTATGCAATTTTATGAACGCAAATATAAGTCTAGTAAGGGGACATTCATTTTATATACCGCATTATAACTCGAAGACTGTTTACAAGGAGTAAAATTCAAATAATACGGGACACCAAGTTGCCAATCTGCTACTACCATATCAGTGATTTATGCTTTGCTACAACTAATTACTCCTACAATAAGCAGGTCAATCTCTGATAATTTGCAAATGCAGTGTCCTAATAATAGATAAGTAGGATATTTTAGTGTTGTCATTTACATACTGATCCGGTGCCTCACTTTTTCTACAGTGCGGTTTTGGATCACTTATGTTTATGACCTCCTTATTTTGCTGGGGGGTTTTAGGAATTTTTGCTTATTACAAGTTTTTAAGTATTTTTTTTTAGAAGTTTTTATTTATATGTAATCAGATATATGTACTCAGTTACAACCGTCCAGTAATAAAATCAAGTTTGATTAAATTTCAAGAGCATGTTTATGTACAACACCAGGTAACCGAGTGCCCTCCACTTAATTCCGGATTTTGACATCTTCAGTATTTTATTTGTTTGTGGATTTTGATGCAGATTTCACTAACCGCAAATTTGCAACAAAATCTGCAAGTAACACATGTGCATTTGGTGCAGAAATGCAGAAAAATCTGAATTTATGTTTTGAAACAGACACCCTAAAAGGGGTTGTCCAGTTTTCCATATTGATGACCTTTCTTGTAGTTTCCACCGCTGATGAGCTGTTTGAAGAATCTGCAGATCTCTTTACCGTTTACCTGCACGCTGTTGACATTGTAGCAGCTGTGCAGTGTAGCTACAACTGCTCCTGAGGATAGGTCATGATAGGTCTTATTATTATTAATTATATTATCAAAACTGTATTAAATGTAATCAAAACCGTATTTAATCATGTACTTTCTAATATAGGGGTAAATTTATCATCACCCTGCACCTTGCTTTTGGCATAAAAATACACAAAACCTTGCTTTACTTACTTTTTCAAAACACCATTATGGCTAAATTTTGTTGCAGCTGGTGTTTATACACCATCCTCACCAGCTTCCAAAAGGGGTGCATGGAGCCTGCACCTCGTCATAAATGAAATTCATCATCCGGCGGTGCAACACACAGTATACGTTTTTTCAAGTGGAGTGAGTGGATGACATTTGAATGTTTATGGCATACTGTTATATGCTCGCTACATACACTGCTGTGTGAACAAAACCTGGAGTAATGGACTAGGAGTGTTAAGGAGGACAGATATTCAGCTGGACAATAGTTATATCTGACATCCATCTTCATTACTGCACAGAAAACCTTCATTTTCGTTCATATCTATTCCCCTGTCAAACAAGGGACCAGGGGGCATGAGACAATTTAGCATTTGGGTTCAATTGACTGCAGTGACATGCTTTTCTAACGTATATTTATGACCAGTTTGCTTGAAGCCAATCAATAAAAGTCCTTCTGGTCAATGGGGAATTTTTTTATATTAGACAGTTAACTTCAAATATTTCATCTTCTCAACATGGACACACTACTGCTAGGTTACACTGGTGATTTTCAGTCTGGCGTCTACACTACTGGGATCACATGTGACCAATGGAGCTTCCTAGAGACAGATGCAATCTATTAAGTCCCCCATATTTGGTAGTTAAGTTCCATTTTACAGCATATCTCCAGTTATTAAAGGGAATCTGTCACCAGTTTTATGATGTCCTAACTAAGAGCAAAATGCTGGGTCGCTTTGTTTAATTGACCCAGCCATTTTACCAAAATTTTGTACTGAACAACACTAGCGCATGCTGATGAGTCTCCATATTCCTCATAGTGAAACAGAACATCATTAGGCTGAAAAAAGGAGAAATCCATCAGAAAGATAGCGATATGTTAATAGTGGCCAAATCAACAGTTTGGTACATTTTGGTAAAAAAAAAAAGAGCACACTGGTAAGCTTGGGAGCTCAAAAATGCCAGGACGTCCACGGAAGACAACAGTGGTGGATGATTGCAGAATCATTTCCATTGTGAAGAAAAAAAACTTAACATCATCCACCCAAATGAAGAATACTCTCTAGGACAGTGTTTCCCAACCAGTGTGCCTCCAGCTGTTGCAAAACTACAACTCCCAGCATGCCTGCACAGCCAAAGGCTGTCTGGGCATGCTGGGAGTTGTAGTTTTGCAACAGCTGGAGGCACACTGGTTGGGAAACACTGCTCTAGGAAGTAGGTGTATCAGTGTCTAAGTCTACCACAAAGAGAAGACTTCATGAGAGCAAATACAGAGGGTTCACCACAAGATGCAAACCATTATTAGCCCTCAAAAATAGAAAGGCCAAAAAACATCTAAAGAAGCCAGGCCAGTTCTGGAACAACATTCTTTGGACAGATGAAACTAAGATCAACCTGTACCAGAAAGATGGGAAGAAGAAAGTATGGAGAAGGGTTGGAATGGCTCGTGATCCTAAGCACTCCACATTGTCTGTGGACTGGGAACTTAAAGTAGCCCTGGAAAAAAAATGCTAAAAGTGGCCCCATGTTGTAGGGGTCCAAATTGACAGAAGGCAAAGCAACATAAATAGGCTTGGTCAGCAGTACCATAGTTAAAAATACCATCCTATCAGAACAATATACCAGAGATCAGCACAATATATTGCCCCAAAAGCTGTCCCTCTGTGATGGCCATCAATACAGTAGATGCTATTTTCTGTCCTCCTCTCTCAAGAGGTAAGATGTGGGCCAGAGCAGTTGATTTCAGGACTGCATGTCTGGTCGCTGGCTCATTGTGGATTACACCAAGAATATAGGACAAAGAAAGTGGTACTGTGCTATATATCAATCTATCAACTGCAGATACTAAAAATTACAAACCGCATACAGGAATAGAGTGGTAGTGTGCATACATTCAATATAAAGGCAGATATTGAGAATTACACTCAGCATACAGAAGAAGAGAAATGGTACTGTGCAGTGTCGTGTGTGTGTATATACAGTGGGGGAAATAATTATTTGACCCCTCACTGATTTTGTAAGTTTGTCCAATGACAAAGAAATGAAAAGTCTCAGAACAGTATCATTTCAATGGTAGGTTTATTGTAACAGTGGCAGATAGCACATCAAAAGGAAAATCGAAAAAATTACTTTAAATAAAAGATAGCAACTGATTTGCATTTCATTGAGTGAAATAAGTATTTGAACCATCTAACAAAAAAAGACTTAATACTTGGTGGAAAAACCCTTGTTTGCAAGCACAGAGGTCAAACGTTTCTTGTAATTGATGACCAAGTTTGCGCACATTTTAGGAGGAATGTTGGTCCACTCCTCTTTGCAGATCATCTCTAAATCCCTAAGGTTTCGAGGCTGTCTCTGTGCAACTCTGAGCTTGAGCTCCCTCCATAGGTTTTCGATTGGATTAAGGTCCGGAGACTGACTAGGCCACTCCATGACCTTAATGTGCTTCTTCTTGAGCCACTCCTTTGTTGCCTTTGCTGTATGTTTTGGGTCATTGTCGTGCTGGAACACCCATCCACGACCCATTTTCAGTTTCCTGGCAGAGGGAAGGAGGTTGTCGCTCAGGATTTCACGATACATGGCTCCGTCCATTTTCCCGTTTATGCGAATAAGTTGTCCTGTGCCCTTAGCAGAAAAACACCCCCAAAGCAAAATGTTTCCACCCCCATGCTTGACGGTGGGGACGGTGTTTTGGGGGTCATAGGCAGCATTTTTCTTCCTCCAAACACAGCGAGTTGAGTTAATGCTAAAGAGCTCTATTTTGGTCTCATCAGACCACAGCACCTTCTCCCAGTCACTCTCTGAATCATTCAGGTGTTCATTGGCAAACTTCAGATGGGCCTGCACATGTGCCTTCCTGAGCAGGGGGACCTTGCGAGCCCTGCAGGATTTTAATCCATTGCGGTGTAATGTGTTTCCAATGGTTTTCTTGGTGACTGTGGTCCCTGCTAATTTGAGGTCATTAACTAACTCCTCCCATGTAGTTCTAGGATGCTTTTTCACCTTTCTCAGAACCATTGACACCCCACGAGGTGAGATCTTGCGTGGAGCCCCAGAGCGAGGTCGATTGATGGTCATTTTGCGCTCCTTCCATTTTCGAACAATCGCACCAACAGTTGTCACCTTCTCTCCCAGCTTCTTGCTAATGGTTTTGTAGCCCATTCCAGCCTTGTGCAGGTCTACAATTTTGTCTCTGACATCCTTGGACAGCTCTTTGGTCTTTCCCATGTTGGAGAGTTTGGAGTCTGCTTGATTGATTGATTCTGTGGACAGGTGTCTTTTATACAGGTGACTAGTTAAGACAGGTGTCCTTAATGAGGGTGACTAATTGAGTAGAAGTGTCTAACCACTCTGTGGGAGCCAGAACTCTTAATGGTTGGTAGGGGTTCAAATACTTATTTCACTCAATGAAATGCAAATCAGTTGCTATCTTTCATTTAAAGTTATTTTTTCGATTTTCCTTTTGATGTGCTATCTGCCACTGTTACAATAAACCTACCATTGAAATGATACTGTTCTGAGACTTTTCATTTCTTTGTCATTGGACAAACTTACAAAATCAGTGAGGGGTCAAATAATTATTTCCCCCACTGTATATATATATATATAGAGAGAACATAAGAGAATTACACCCAATATACAGGACTAGATAATGCTAGTGTACTGTGTCTATATATACAGATATAGTGGCACATTTATTAAGACTAAATGTTTTAGACGCTGGTCTTAATGAACCCCTAAACTGGCGGTGGATCCACCGGAATTATGTAATACAGCTACCTTGCTGGCTTACATTTAGACCTTTTTCTAGGCCTAAAACAGGCGTAAAAAATGGTAAATGAGATGGGCCGGTTCCCTGCCCATGCTGGGCCACATAAAATGAACCCTAAGGTTCCCTACACCTGATAATGAGCAAGAGAAGTAGTACTGTGTAGTGCCCATACATAATTGAGTAGAGACTGAGAATTACACTGGGCATACAGGGCAGGAGAAGTGGTTCAGTGTCAATATATACAGAATAAGACCAAATACTGACAATCACACCCATCATACAGGACAATGTATTTATACATAACAAAAAAATAATTATGCCTAGCATACATGACTTGAGGTAGGGTATTTCAGTAGTGGGTATCAGTAGTCACCCTACAGGCGTGGCAGCATCAATACACTTTACCTACGACAACAGGTGATGCTCCTTTTACTGCTGTGTCTCTGGTGCTTCTCCCACTTGTGACTCACTCCTTTCCACTCTTCAGGATAGCCTCCTTACACATCATAGTTGGTCCCCATATCTATATAGCTGGGACCGGCCGGACTTCATCTCAGGGCAGGCTCTAGAGAGCACATTACCCGCCCGGGACGGTTTGCACTGTGCATGTCTTGTTTGGTGCATACACAGTGCAAATAAAAAATAAAATAAAAATCACAGACTTTTATTTTGCCAGGTGTTTTTTGCTACCTGTTTTTTTGCAGACTGTCCATAAATTTATGGATGGTTGTCAACTCTACTCCGCTATGCTATGAAAAAGTTCCCAGAATTTACTGAAATGGTACTAGATACTAGAGTAGCTCCTCCTAATGATATATAGAGCTCTGCAATCTAAAAAGTAACATACAAGTATAGTAACGTTCATAACAAGTAAATCCATTTTCCCTGAATTGGTGGTAAAAATAAATAAAATAAAAACATACCTCATCCATATGAGCGTGAAGAGGTGCAGTGACCGGGTTTGGGGTGGCGCCAACGCTACTCTAGGTCCCCCAGACACCGTTGAGGTGTCACCAAGTGTTGCTGCTCTCCGTAAGGAATGGTAAGGCTTGGTGCACCCCAATGGGAAATAAGTCCAGAGAGTCAGGGTCTGCAGTAAGACAGTGTACTTCTTTACTGGAGGAATTCAGGAGCAAAACAATACAGGCAAGACTGGCTTCTCCAGTATCCTCCCTGGCAGAAGAAGGGTTTGATGCAGAGGAAAAGCCTAAGCTTGCTGTTCCTCTCTCTCTCAGAAGGCTGGTACCCTGGTCAAAGGCCCACGGTCTGTAGCTCAGTAGTCCACGTGGCTCCTTGGTCACAAGGCTGGTGGCCTATGGTCTGTGGCCCAGCGTCCATATCTCAGTGTCTTCTTCCGGTCACTCATGCAGACTGGCATGAGTCTCCCCTCCTAACACTGGTCCCTAACTGCAGGACACTAGGGGCTCTGACTGTTCTCCTTATATACTATTTCTAGCTAGACTGGAACCTTCTAGTGGGAGGGGTGGAGTGGAGAAGGTCAGTACAAACAGATACATTGTTACAACTCCCTTCTGTTATAGACTTAGGCTCTTTCCACACTTCGCCACAAAGCCACACTTGTGGTAGCCTTTTCCAGCAGGCTGTTCCGGCGGGGAAATAGCCTGCCAGATCCGTGCTACCACAAGTTGACCTTGCTGGCAGCACGGCAAGCATGCCGAGAGGCGGCCGGACAAAAACCACAGTGTGCTGTCGTTTTTGTCCGGCCGCCTCTCGGCATGTTTGCCGTGCTGTGGCAGCATTTACCTGAGCGGGCATATAATGTGATATTTTTAAAGAGCAGGTTGTTACGGACGTGGCAATACGCCACGCCACAGTGAAAGCCTTATTTTCCCCTCCCTTCCATGACGGCACCTTACTTTATCCTCCTCCTCCAGCCAGGCAGGGACAGGAAGGTTCAAAAGGGCCTGCCTCCTCACTTATCTTCAGTGTCTTCCTGTCCCTGCCAGGCGGAAGATAGGACTACGTTCGTGCTCCGGTCGGGAGCTATCGCGGAGTAGCGGGTGCATTGCGCCAGCCACGGTCTTACCTTGGGCAAGTAAGGCCGTCCCATGGAGCCTGCCGCGGTCCTCTCCATATTCAAAACTCGCGCGCGCCAGCGCGTAGTGACTAGCCGCGGCAACCGGACACTCAAAGGAGTACTTCCGGTTTCTAGGCTGCCTGCTGCCCGAGATTCTCAGCTCCGGCGGGTGACGTCATCTGGGGGCCTAATTGTGGTAGCCGGAGAGTTGCCGGGCCGGATGACGTCGGAGGTCCTGGGGAGACTTCCGGCCTACGTAGTTTTAAAAACTGGCGCCCTGGTCAAGTCGGATGTCGGCCTCTGACCAGAGAGTTTGCAAGTTTCCTGCAGCCTCAGATATCCGCACTTATGGATCAGGAGGAAGCTATGGACCAACCTGTAGCTGTGAGTGACATCCAGGTTGTGAGTATGGAATGCTGCTTGCACTGTTACTAAGTCTTTCTCATCTTTTCCCTTTTTTTCTGTATGGAAGAGTGACAAAGATAGCTCTGTAAAACCTAAAATATCGCCGAAATCTAAAATACCTAGATGTCGCGTATGTTCGACCAAACTCCCCGATAATTACGCTAAAAAACTGTGTGGAAAATGCATTGATAGCATTGTTAGGGAAGAAGTCCCGTCCCTAAAACAGGAATTGCAGTGCCTGATTAAGCAGGAAATAAAAACCGCTTTTTCAGATTTTTCTGCAGCCGCTAGCGTTCCGTCAACATCAAAACAGGAGCCCAGGAAAAAATCCCCCATAAAAACCTCTTCATCCTCCTCTGATATCTCTTCAGATAGTGATAAGGATAGTAACAACTCTGACTCCGATGGCGATTTTAAAAATGATCTATTTTCATCTGACGATATAAACAATCTATTGAAAGCTGTTCAGGGATACCATGGAAATTAAGGAAGAAAAAGTACATAGGTCCGCCCAGGATAGAATGTTTTCAGTATTAGAAACTAAGAAGAAAAGGGTATTTCCGGTACACAAAAATCTGCAGTCTCTTATCGTGAGGGAGTGGAAAAATCCTGACAGGAAGGTTTTCCTACCCCGAACAATTAGGAAAAGGCTTCCTTTTGACGAAGAAGAATTGTCCCCGTTCTTGAGTTGCCCTAAAATTTATGTTTCACTCTCCAAACTAGCTAAAGGTTCTTCTTTGCCATTCGAAGATACAGGATCATTGCGTGATCCTATGGACAAAAAAGTGGATGCTAATCTTAAAAGAACCTGGGATGCGGTCGCGGCTTTGTTTAAACACAATATCGCGGCCACGTCCGTTGCTAGGTCCCTAAAAAGTTGGTTGGAACAACTAGATGTACTCTTAAAATCCAATACTCCATACTAAAACTTTGCAGACTCCTTCCCTCTTTTATTAAAGGCCGTAGATTTTTTGTCAGACACAACAGCGGATTCTGTCAGGCTGGCCGCAAGAGCTACGGCTTTAGCCAATAACTCTAGAAGGGCACTTTGGCTAAAAGCTTGGTCCGGAGACACAGGTTCCAAAGCAAAACTATGTAACATCCCGTTTTATGGTAATCTTCTCTTTGGACAGGACTTAGATAAAATTCTAGAGAAAGCTTCTGATTCCAAAAAGAACTTCCCAGAGGATAAAAAGAAGAGGAAAGCTCCCTTTTTTCGTCCCCAAAAAAAGGTTAGTTTTCAAAATAAAAGGAGTAAAACGGAAAACTGGAGATCAGGAAGACAGAAAGGGAAGGGTTTTATGTTCTCTCCCTGTTCCGAGGAATCTTCCAAGAAATGACGCCAGAGCCCCAGTGGGGGGAAGACTGGGAAAATTTGTGGATTGCTGGGAAAAATACTCATGCAGCCACTAGTTACTAAATACCCTCCACAAAGGATACAGTATTCCCTTTGTCAAAAGTCCCCCCTCTTTATTTGTTCAGACTCCAGTTCAGAGCTCGGAACATCTCCAGCTTTGCATGGAACAATAAATCGAACTGCTAGTTCAGATGAACGTCTTAGTTCCGGTACCAACGAACCAAGTCGGTCTGGGCTGTTATTCCAGGGTGTTCTTAGTAAAAAAAACAAACGGGAAAATGCGTCTCATCATAAATATGAAAGCCCTGAACAGGTCCATAAAGTACGAAAAATTCAGGATGGAATCTATAAGAACCACGGTCAAAGTTCTACAAGAAGGGGTGTTTCTAGCATCCATAGATTTAAAAGATGCATATTTTCACGTACCCATTCATCCAGGGTCACAACCGTTCTTGAGAATAGCGGTATGGGTCCAAGGGCATCTAAAACATTTCCAGTTTCAAGCTCTACCCTTTGGGATAACGACGGCCCCCAGGCTTTTTACAAAAATTATGCTAGAGGCAATAACCCCTCTGAGGAGGGAAAAAAATAATGATAGTCCCATACCTGGACGACCTTTTAATAGTGGGGGACTCCCAGAAAGACCTAGAGATCAATCTATCCAAAACGATAGACAGACTGGAGGAACTGGGTTGGATTTTAAATCTGGAAAAGCCCAACTTAGTTCCCACACAAAGAATAGTTTTTTTGGGAATTCTCATAGACTCGGTGAGCCAAAAATGCTTTTTACCAGCAGAAAAGATCACAAAGATCCAATCCCAAGTAAAACAATTCAGGCAACAAAGATCCCACACCATAAGACAAACGATGGCCCTGATAGGATCCTTTACAGCTTGTATCCCGGCAGTGAAGTGGGCGCAAATACATTCCCGTCCTCTTCAGACGTTCATGTTAAAAATATGGAACCGAAGACAAGATTCTCTAGACAGTCTAATAACAATTCCGGATCCCATTCGGTCCTCACTAAAATGGTGGGAATCAAATTTAAATTTATAGAGGGGAGTTCCTTGGATAGTGAGAGATCAGTTGATCCTCACCACGGATGCCAGTCTATGGGGCTGGGAAGCACATCTCCAATCAGTGTCAGCCCAAGGGGAGTGGTCACAATCCCAGAAGAGGTACTCATCAAACCACCGGGAACTTCTGGGGGTGTGGAAGGCTCTGAGTTACTTCTCAGAAGAGTTAAAGAGGTCCAACGTACAAATAAGGTCCGACAACAAGACGGTGGTTGCATATATAAACCACCAGGGAGGAACAAAAAGCAAACAACTTCAAGTCCTAGCCAACAAGATTTTCTTGTGGGCGGAGGAGAATCTCCTCTCCCTATCAGCGATTTTTCTAAAAGGGATGCAAAACATCCAAGCGGATTTCCTCAGCCGCAGGAAATTAGATCCGGGGGAGTGGAGTTTAAAAGAGGAAATTTTCCAGACCTTAACACAAAGGTGGGGTCTTCCCCAAATAGACCTCTTTGCAAACAAAATAAATGCAAAATTACCAACTTATTTTTCCCTAGATCCATGGGATCCGAGAAGTGCAAGAACAGATGCACTAACTCTTCCTTGGAATTTCCAACTGGCATACTGTTTCCCACCTCTGCCTCTGATTCCAAGGGTTCTCAGGAAAATAAAAGAAGAGAGGGCCGAGGTAATCCTAATTGTTCCCAACTGGCCGAGGAGATCCTGGTTTCCTCTCCTGGCAAAGATGTCCAAGGAGGATCCATGGATTCTTCCCTGGTCGGAAGACCTCCTCTGTCAAGGGCCAGTTTTCCACGCAAAGACGCAAAGTCTGCATCTCTGCTTGGATCCTGAAAGGGCAGTCTTAAAATCTAAGGGTTTATCGGACAGAGTAATTAATACCATGCTAGCTGGTAAAAAAGATGTCACAAATAAAATTTACCGCAAAATCTGGAATAGATATGTTTCCTGGTGTTCAGAAAATACTTCTAACTCCGTGGGGAGTATTCTGTCTATTCTAGATTTTCTTCAAGAAGGTTTTAATAAAGGGTTAAAACCTAGCACTCTTAAGAGTCCAAATTTCAGCTTTAAGTGCCTATTTAGACGAGAAAATAGCTCTTAATCCGTGGATCATTCGCTTCATGAAGGGAACCGTCAGACTCAGACCCCGGAGTAGACCTCTGGTCGCCCCGTGGGATTTAAACTCTGTCCTCTCCGGTCTCACTAAACCCCCCTTTGAGCCCTTAGAGTCAGCAAATATCCGATATCTGACCCTTAAAACAGTATTAGTGGCCATTACCTCTGCACGTAGGGTTCATGAGATACAGGCTTTCTCGGTTAAAAAACCCTTCATGACGATCAGGGACGACAGAATAATTCTAAGGTTCGACAATTCCTTTCTACCTAAGGTTGTCTCGGAGTTCCATAGGATGGAGGAAGTGGTTCTTCCTTCATTCTGTGAAAATCCCAGATCTAAAAAAGAAGAGGCTTTTCACACTTTGGATGTCAGAAGGTGTGTTCTGAAGTATATATCAGAAACTAAAGACTGGAGAAAATCTAATAACCTATTTGTCCAATTCTTAGGGGGTAGGAAAGGATTAAAAGCGTCCAAACCGTCTATTTCACGCTGGTTAAAATCGGCTATCTCAGAAGCCTACATAGCAATAGGGGAACGACCCCCGGTAAATATCAAGGCTCATTCAACAAGGGCAGTTTCGACTTCATGGGCGGAAGAAGCATCCGCTTCCTTGGATCAGATCTGTAGGGCAGCAACCTGGTCGAATCCTCATACCTTTGTAAAACACTATAGGATAGATATTGATTCTAAAACAGACCTATCCTACGGTAGGAAAGTTTTACAAGCAGTTGTCCCTCCCTAATTGACTAATCTGTTAGTTCTCCAAGTAAGGTGCCGTCATGGAGGGGAGGGGAAAAGTTGAATTAGTCTTACCGGTAATTCCTTTTTCGCGAATCCTCCATGACGGCACCGCTTATATTCCCCCCCCAAAAAAAAAAAAAAAAAGACTAGTTATAAAATTAAATAATTAGTCTAGAGTTATATGTATGAGATTTAATATGTATAACAGAAA
The DNA here is from genome assembly GCF_905171765.1 of Bufo bufo. Taxonomy (NCBI): domain Eukaryota; kingdom Metazoa; phylum Chordata; class Amphibia; order Anura; family Bufonidae; genus Bufo; species Bufo bufo. The sequence continues at coordinate 184,654,084 of NC_053392.1, forward strand.
ATGGATAAATAACTGGTGAAGGTCACGAATGAGTGTGTAAGTTTAGGGCCTGTCAAGTCCAGAAGACACTGAAGATAAGTGAGGAGGCGGGCCCTTTTGAACCTTCCTGTCCCTGCCTGGCTGGAGGAGGAGGATAATCTCCAAGTAAGGTGCCGTCATGGAGGATTCGCGAAAAAGGAATTACCGGTAAGACTAATTCAACTTTTTGTGTTGCCATTTTCTAAGAGCCAAAGTTTTCTTTATTTTTTGGCTGATTGTCTTAGGTAGGGGCTCATTTTTTGCGGGATGAGATGACGGTTTGATTGGTACAATTTTGTGCTAAATACGCCTTTTGATCGCTTGGTATTATACTTTTTGTGAGGCAAGGTGACCATAAAATGGCTGTTTTGGCAGTTTTTTTACGGCATTCACCTGACGGGGTGGATCATTTGATATTTTTATAGAGTCGGTCGATACGGACGTGGCGATATCTAATATGTCTACTTTTCTCTTTTTCCCTATTTTTTTACAATTTCTTTTACTTTATTTTGGAAAAAGGATGCTTTTTTTTTTTACTCGAAACTTTAAATTTTTTATTTTGGCAAACTTTTTTTTTTACTTTATTTTTACGTGCCGCGGTCAGCGATGATCGCGGCAGTGCGAGGGTTAATGCGCCGACATAAGTGTTTTCACCGATGCCGGCGCATTCAGCAGGGGTCTGGCTCTCAGTGACTGCCGGACCCCAGAAGCTGATCGGGTGGGTGCAGCTCCTGCGCCCGCCTGATCAGAGCGCCGTACCTGTATGGCGCTGGGATTTCAGATCCATCTACATGTACGGCGCTGGTATCCTACGGGTTAAACTCTATGGCAGCTGTGCAAAATGACCAGCTTTTCATTCAAAATCCTAACAGTCTCTTAATGTACATTAACCCTTTCCACAGAGCTTTGAAAATACAGTGCAAATGAACAGGATATATATCATAGCATATATATAAAATTCAGTAACACAGTAATAAACAGTAGTAAGTTAACCCTTTCAAGAGAAATAAATTAAGAAGTTTTAGCTTTGCATAGGGGAAATCGGCAAATGTCCAAACGTCAAAGTGCCACTCCACTCTTGCTTGAAGATCCAGCGCAAAATCACGTGCACAGTGATGTGTGACACCACCGCAATGGCTGACGTGATGACATTATCGTGCGCCACGCGAGATTTCGCACTATATCTTCAAGCAAGATGGCCGTGGCGGCCTCTTCGTGATCAATAGTACGTACAATAATTTTTTTATTTTTATTAAGTAACCCGTAAAATGATTTAATATTCATCCCAGATGCTGTGATCAGTGATGACTGCTGCATCTGAGGGGTTTAATGACAGGGGATGGTGTTATCTCTGTTTGCTGTCATTGTACCTGCTGCAAAGAAATACGCTTTGTGACACAGTAATTCACACATTTGTATACATGTGACCTAAACTACAAAACTACTCTATTGTCTGTAAGGTAAATGGGTTGTCCATCCTATCAGGACACCTCATTTTATTCTAAATGTGGCCCTGCTATCAGCTGGTTCCTGCAGGCCCAGCTTCAGAAATTGGATCAACTGTTATTGCCAGGGGACGTTCCAGCTCGGTATAAACATTGCTACTGGGCGAATGTAGTCTTATCAGTCATTAAATTTAGTCATACAATATCTCTCCACTATAGCTAATAAAGGAGAGTCGTGCGCACAGGACATCCATCAGTCCCCCGCCTGGTTTTGATGCCGCTGCAGCCAATCACTGGCTGCAGCAGTGACTGGCTCCCGTTATGTCAACTCAGTTAGTCAAGCAAAACAAGGAAGGCAGGTCGCCGCTGCAGTCAGTTATTGGTTGCAGTGTTAAAGCAGATATTAAAAGCAGGGGACCTGAGCAAGGCAGCCATGATCCAGCTGCAAGGAGCAGGTAAGTAAGTTTCCCTTTGGAAGGTCTGGCCTCCTGGGGTTTGCCAAAAAACAAACAAAAGGTGGTCAAACCATTTAAGGATAGGGTTACATGATCCACACTACTTGTGTAATCTTACATGGATGACAGATCATGCTGCCATTTTTAGTGGAGCAGCTGAACATACTGTACCATTGGATTATGCTGCTTGTAGTCTCTGTCCCCTCTCTATACCGCTACATGCCTTCACTGGAGTTCTGCCAAGTTCTGCACAACAAAAACAGGTGAGCAGACTACAAAACCCATCGAGGGTCTCTGCATTTACGTACTTACCCTATGAGCGCCTTCTCTCTCCAGCTACTACTTGCGCTCTTTCTTCATGTCCTTAGCTTGTGTTTTTTCCCCCTGTTTTTCCTTATGGTAGCACTATGTACCAATTATTATTATTATTATTATTAGCAGTACGAGTAGTTCTAGTTGGAACTATTGTAGCTGACATGTTTTTTTTTTTCTAGATGATCTAAATGAATGCACAATGACACAGATTTATTAATGTGTCTGTGCCTAAAATCTATCTAAAAGGTGATGCGAATTGGCACAAATTTGGGGCAACTATTGTTTTTAAGCATTGTTTCTAACTTGCTGAAAAAAGGGATGGTGGTTAGCGGGAAGGGTAGAGCTTTGGGGGAAAGGGGGAGTAGCCTAAAATGCAGTATTCTATGTGACAATTTTGGTCTAAAATTGTCTCAAAGTAAGCCAACCAATGGTTGGTACAGAGTGCAAAAATGGAAAATCCAGTACAGCTCACCAGTCTCAGTGAAGACACATGAGAAATGCTGAGCTCAAGGGCATGCAGAGAAGAAGGAAAAAGTACTGCTTTCTTCTAAAATGAATCCCTCTATTTTGAGGCATATAAAATCCAATTTGATCCATAGAAAGACATATGTCGACAAAGCACACTGTGTGTGACGCGTTTCGACCTGATATAGTCGTTGCTTCATAACCACAGTGCTTTTGAAAAATAGAAAGTCTGCCAATCAGGAAACAATGTGCGGTCACATGATTTCGTACAGGTGAATGAGCTAAAAGTTAATTAGAATATTCGTGAAGCCTTTCATAAGGAGCAATATTGTATCCTTGTTGAATATGTTAAAGTTACGTAATTAGGTCCTGCCACTGGCGGATTGGCCATAAACCCTACAGGAAAATTTCCCGGTGGGCTTATGCCTAGGAGGGTCAGCCAAGCCCTCCTCATGGCCACCAGCTGAGTAAAAAATGATCTGCTTCTCTCCTATGCACCTGGCCAGCAGCCGCAAGTGCCCTACTAAATTCAACTGTATCTATAATCTATATCTTCAGGACGGCGATACAGTTGATACTGTGGCGCAGGTGGCAGCATTTTGTGCTGCACTGTTATATTTTGTTCAGCTGGGCTGGTATATTGCTCTGCACTATGGTACTGCTGGTCCTGCCTTCTTCTGTTGGCCCTGCCTGTTGCCCCGATACTTTTACATTTTTGTCCAGGGTCACTTTTAGTTCCCAATCCGGCCCTGGGTGCTGCTTTGTATTTAGCCTGTGGGGGCTTTGCATTTAGACTGTGTGGGGTTTGAGTATCCAACATGAAAAGCCAAAAGGCTTCTGGTTAAGTAAGGCCTCTTTCACACGTGTGAGTTTCACCGAATCTGGACCCATTAATTTCTATGGGGCTGTGCACATGAGCAGTGATTTTCACACTCATCACTTGTGCATTGCGTGAAAATCGCAGCATGCTCTATATTGTGCATTTTTCACGCAACGCAGGCCCTATAGAAGTGAATGGGGCTGCTCGAAAATCGCAAGCAAGTGCGGATGCGGTGCGATTTTCACGCATGTTTGCTCGGAGATGATCGGGTTGGGGGACCTGCTCATTATTATTTTCCCTTATAACATGGTTATAAGGGAAAATAATAGCATTCTTAATACAGAATGCTTAGTAAAATAGAGATGGAGGGGTTAAAAAAAATAATTAAACTCTCCTCATCCACTTGTTTGCGCAGCCCGGCTTCTCTTCTGTCTTATTCCTTGATGACCTGGGAGGAAAGGGACCTTTGGTGATGTCACTGCGCTCATCACATGGTCCATCACATGACCCATCACCATGGTGATGGATCATGTGATGGACCATGTGATGAGCGCAGTGACGTTACCAAAGGTCCTTTTCCTCCCAGATCATCAAAGAAGAAGACGAGCTGGGCAGCGCGAACAAGTGGATGAGGTGAGTAAAATTGTTATTTTATTTTTAACCCCTCCATCCCTATTTTACTAAGCATTCTGTATTAAGAATGTTATTATTTTCCCTTATAACTAGAGATGGGACGGGGGATTCGTCGAATCCACGAATCCCTCGAATCTTGCTGGATTCGTGGGATTCGTGGACTCGAATCCCGACGTAATTTACCGGATACGAATCCGACGAATCCCGGTGGTGCCCGGACTGGTGGTGGCAGCGGCAGGGCACTCTAGAAGATGAGCGCTTCGCTGCTGCGACAGGGGAGGGAGAGGCGTTTCCTTTCCCTGTTCCTCTGATAGGCTGCCGGCACAAGGCCCGCAGCCTATCAGAGGCCGGTGCAGGCGGCGCGATGACGTCATCGCGCCGCCTGAGCCGTACAGTGCGGGACACAGGCCAAAAGAGGCCTGCATCGCAGCGGAGGTAAGTAAAAGTGTTTTATTTTTTTTTTTTTTATCTGTTACTGCCACATTGGCGAGGGGGAGAGGTGAGAGGCACTATGATACTACTGGCACATTGGGGGGGGGGGGAGACACTATGATACTGGCACATTATGGTGGGGAGATGGCACTATGATACTACTGGCACATTATGGTGGGGAGATGGCACTATGATACTACTGGCACATTGGGGGGGAGGCACTATGACACTGGCACATTATGGGGGGAGATGGCACTGATACTACTGGCACATTGGGGGGGCACTATGATACTGGCACATTATGGGGGGAGATGGCACTATGATACTGGCACATTATGGGGGGAGATGGCACTATGATACTACTGGCACATTGGGGGGGGGGGGGGCACTATGACACTGGCACATTATGGGGGGAGATGGCACTGATACTACTGGCACATTGGGGGGGAGGCACTATGATACTGGCACATTATGAGGGGAGATGGCACTATGATACTGGCACATTATGGGGGGAGATGGCACTATGATACTGGCACATTATGAGGGGAGATGGCACTATGATACTGGCACATTATGGGGGGGAGATGGCACTATAATACTGGCACATTGGTGGGGAGATGGCACTATGATACTGGCACATTGGGGGAGATGGCACTATGATACTGGCACATTGGGGGGGAGATGGCACTATGATACTGGCACATTATGGGGGGAGATGGCACTATGATACTGGCACATTATGAGGGGGAGATGGCACTATAATACTGGCACATTGGGGGTTAAGATGGCACTATGATACTGGCACATTATGGGGGGAGATGGCACTATAATACTGGCACATGGGGGGGTGGCACTATGATACTGGCACATTGGGGGGGAGATGGCACTATGATACCGGCACATGGGGGGGAGGAGAGAGGCACTCCGCACTTGATACTGGCACATGGGGGGAGGAGAGAGGCATTTGATACTGGAACATGATTAGGGGGGCATCTATGGGGACACTTACTGGCACATTATTGGGTGGCACTGTGGGGCCACTTCTTATTGGCACATTATTGGGGGGCACTATGGGGGCATCTACTGAGGCCACAAAGAAGGGGTATTTTAATATGGGGGGCTCTGTGTGGTACTAGTATTATCAGGGGTATTATCTGTTTCTGCAGTATAGTATTGGGGAGCACAGCGGAACTGTATTGGGGGTGTTAGGATGATTTGTCCAGAAGATGGGAGGATGATGGAAAAGTAGTAAACTAAGATTTTTTTTTGTCAAACTGCAGAGATGAAAAATGGCTGAAAAATGGTGGTCTGGTCTGAAGGTCTGAAAGGAGAAGATGAGGAAAGAGAACATCTACAACAAAGGAGACGTCACTGGATGTAAGAGGTATGTGGCGCTGTATTACCCTGTATGTTCTGTAGTGATAGGAGCAGGGGCGTAACAATCGCGGTCATATAGGGTGCGACCGTGACGTGGAGGTGGAGGTTCAGACAAAATGACGCGGTCTGACTTTGTTTCTTACACCGTTCACACAATTATGTACAGGATTCGAGATTCGAAAGATTCGATATATTCGAGAACCTTTTCGGATTCGGATTTTGAAAAAATTGGATTCGTCCCACCTCTACTTATAACCATGTTATAAGGGAAAATAATAAAATCTACACAACACCTAACCCAAACCCGAACTTCTGTGAAGTCCGGGTTCGGGTCTGGGTACCAAACATACCGATTTTTCTCACGCGCGTGCAAAACGCATTAAAACACATTTTCCCGCGACGCACCCGCATCCTATCCGGCCCTCACACGCGAGGCCCGTGTGAAAGTGGCCCAACTTGTGCTTGAAATCACCTCAACGTATAGGTGGATTAACTCTTTCAATGCCTGCAAATGTTTCCCCAGCATGTTTTGTAGCAAAATGTAACGATGTCTCCTGATCCTATCTTGGACCTCTTGTACAGCCGACTTACTGCCATCGGCATTGTGTACATTAGACATATTGCAGTTTATGTGCTAATGGATGGGATAGGTGTTATTATTGGAAAAAGAAGTAAACTCCTTCATAGTCATATTTCTTATGTCCTTGGTGATGCAACCAAGAAGTCATGTGTAAATGCTTGCTTACAAAAAAGCTGGGGGAGAGCATGGATCCCAATGTAGGGGTCTTTTTAGCCACACAACTGTAGCTTCAACTACCTCAGCATATCCGGTATCTTGATATAATACAGGAATGTATTTGTGAATAATATCAATTATTTTGCTATATTTTGCATAAAATGCAACAGAAAAAAAGATTGGCTGTATTTTATTGTTTTTCTTAACTTATTGAAAAGATTTACTTAATAGCTGCTGCATACTGATATTAGTTATAGTTGCATCCCTGCATCAAATTTATCATCCAGCCTGGGCTGCTGTGATAAATCTGTTTCAGGTCTAGACAGCTTGTCTAAGTTAACACGATCTATTGCAGGAATCGCCAACCTCCGGCACTCCAGCTACTGTGAAACTACAACTCCCAGCATGCACACTTATTCAGCATTTTTTTTTACTCCTATAGAAGTAAAAGAAGGATTCTGGGAGTTGTAGTTTCAGTACAGCTGGAGTGTCGGAGGTTGCTAATCCCCAGTGGTGTGCCCGGGGAGGGGGGCAGTGCGCCCCGGGTGCCGGCTCTGACGGGGGTGCCAGCAGGCCCAGAAGCAATGAGCGCTTCCATCAATACAGATTGAAGCGCTCATTGCTGAAGTGCTGACACCCGTGACCCAGTCCCACATACTGCGGCGGGGCAGGGAGCGGATCACATAGTTCCCTGCCCCGCCGCCGATCACTGCCATAGGCTTCAGGCCTAGTAGGCCTGAAGCCTATGCGGTAGTGAAATCCCGACGCAGGCGTGCGTGATGACGTCATCGCGCGCGCCTATGCCGGGACTCAGCAGCACAGTGCTGGGACTCTGCAAGCAAGCGCAGGTAAGTGTTTAGCTTTTAGGGTTTCCTTCTTTCTTTCTTTTTTTTTTTTCTTTCTTTTATGTGCCAACTTTGGGGGACATGAGGGGGCCGGGGTGCACAGAGGACGTGTGGGGGCAAACTTTTATTTTATATTATAATGTGGCAACTTTGGGGGACATGAGGGGGCCGGGGTGGACAGAGGACGTGTGCGGGCAAACTTTTATTTTATTTTATAATGTGGCAACTTTGGAGGACATGAGGGGGGTGCACACAGGATGACGTGGGGGGAATATGGTGGGATACTGTGTTGCACAGTGGGGGGGGGGGCAATTTATTATGGGAGGGGTGGCAATGTGGGGGACACTACTGTGTGGGGTGCAGTGTGGGGGAAATTACTGTGTGGTGGACACTACTGTATGGGGACAGTACAGTGTGGGAGACACTGCAGTGTGGGGGAAATTACTGTGTGGGGGGCAGCATGGGGGCCTTTCTATTGGGGAGGCACTGTAGAGGCCAGTCTATTATTTCTGGGGACACTATAGAGGGATTATTACCTAAAGCACAATATAGGGTGGTGTTATTATTATTACTGGGGGCACTCTAGTGGATATTATAGCTGCTGTGGACACTATAGGAGCATTTGGGGTCATTTATCAAACTGGCGGGGCGATGTCCCTGGATGTAAGAGGTATGTGGTCAAGTATTGGGGGAGGGGGGGGGTGCCAGAGAAATGACCCGCCCCGGATGCCAAACACCCTGGGCACGCCACTGCTAATCCCTGATCTATAGAATTAGTAAATCTGGGTCAAAATGTGTAATTATGTGGCAGTCTTTGCCTATAAGAAAGGTGGCTTTTTGAATAACATGCTGATTAGAAGTGACATACGCCCCCTAAAAAAATGGAAAGTCAGAGTTTCTTTACAGCCCAGAGAAGTGGCACTTTCCTCTGCCTGAGTTGTGGGAATTGTAGTGCTATAATTAAAGGTGACACTGTAGTGCATCTCAGGTAAAAATAACACACGTCTGCATGTTTGAAAGACCGTCAGTGCTGGGTTAAGCAGAGCTCCTGGGGTGGACTTGCATTTGCTACTGGTGGCTGAAGTGTGAGATGGGAAAACAGCTCTCCTTGTCTGAACACTGTTTGTGTAGATCAAATTAAATGACCTGGACTGACATTCTGCTGTTTGGCCACAAGATGCCGCTGTTTCATAAACACAGCTACAGACTGCTTATATTTCCATATTCATGAGAGGTGGAGTTACACATAGCCTGGAGAGAAAGAGAAAGGAAGCAGCCATCTTATAGGGAGCTGAGACTGAAGAACTGTGTCAGTAGAGGAGCCGACGGCATTCAGGTGTGAGATCCTCCCTCCGTGACCAGAGCAGCAGCTAAGTGAAGCTGATTGTGTCCAAGACCCAGATCCTGTCCAGAGGAACAAGTATTGCTTTCAGGAACGCTAATGACAGCTGAAGAGCAAAGCGACACACACTGCAGGAGAGGCATTTGTTCTGTTCAGAGTCACCAGCAGAGGCAGAGCAGATCCGGGTCGGTAAGAGCGTGCACACGCCTCATTACAGTGTTGGCGCCTAGATACTGAGACCATGCCTGTAGTTAGTTAGATAGGGTCTCTGTTTGTGTCAGGCCTCAAGTGTTGCTATTGTTCATTGCAAGGACTCCATAATTTAAAGTGACATTTAACACCGGAGAGCTGATAAACTTCCAACAAACTCAAGCCAGACTGGCGTTTTGCTCAGGAGGAATACTCAGGCACGTGCTACAAGACCGGTTATGGGAGGGGAATACTGTAAAGCTTTGTAAGTTTGTAAGCTGTTGTACTGTACCACCGGCTAGCCCCTACCACACATCCATGCAGTTATTCTTTTTTTTTTTTGGGTAATAACAGGTAAGGTGTGGCAGTTTAGTTGTGCCCGCCAGTGAGTAAATTACCATGCTTTCCTCCTGCATCCATTGGAGGGCGCCACGCTGTGCAGCACAAGGGTCTCAGCCTTCGACCTGGGTGTATGTAAATGTATTGTATGTTCCAAGAATTTGTGGTTGTGTTCATTACCATGTTTAATTAAAATTCTGTTTTGGCAAAAGCTGGTGGTGGAGTTGTTTTCCTAGTTCGTGACTTCGCTGTATCCTGGAAAGTCCACCCCGTTACACGGCTTACATGTTGGCGTAGTCGGCAGGCTACAGCGACTGTTATGGACAGGAACTCAGCGGGGGACCTTCCCCCGGCGCCAATGGCACCGATCCAGGACCCAGCTCAGGGTGAGTCAGTGCAAGGCCAACTTGCCCCAACACTGCTGATACAGCTTGCCCCCACCATGCCCGCCCCAGTAGGGTACATCACCAAGGGGGCGCTGTTGCGTCATCTGCTAAAATTTGCCGTTAAAAACATGACGTTGCAGGACTGGACTGAAAGGGTGCAAAGTGCTGTTAGAATGTGTAACCTGACCCCCGAGCTGCGGGCAGAGATTGCATTGGGGTCTCTAGAGGGTGACGTCAGACGGACAGTGATGGTAAGGCCCGAATCCGAGAGAGACACCTTAGAGAAAATATTCTCTCTGCTGGAGAGAGCCCGGGGGGGGGGGCATACTAAAGTAGTGCAGTTGCGGAGCCACTTCTTCAACCAACCACAGCGAGAGTTCAAGACCCTGATACAGTACTCCAATGCCTTACAGGTGACATTAAATGAAATACAGCGGCGAGACCCAGAGGCCATGGGAGCCTTCCCGGAGGTGGACCGGCTACTACAAGACCAGTTCATAGTGGGGCCCTCCAACAAGTTCTTACAGGGCAAATTGGAAGAGATGACCCGGACGACGCACAACATGACATTCTACAACAGCTACCTAGTTGCCGTGGAGAGAAAGGAAGAGCACATGCCTGTGGCGGCGAGAGTTATTAGCACCCATGCTACATGTCAGTCTGCATCTGAAGATTCAAAGTCCTTAAAGGATGTGGTCCAGGCCCTGCGGACAGAATTGAGAGAACTTTGGCTGGAAGTGTCCCAGATAAAGGCAGGACCACCCCGTCCTCCGAAAATGACCCCAGCGCCCTGCGCCACTCCAACCAGTATAACTAATGTGCGGGGGCTCGTCAAAAGTGGGCCCCTTTGCTGGACTTGTCAATAGTACGGCCATATGGCCAGAGAGTGCCCAGAACAGATGAAGTCTGAGCCGACGTTAAACTTCCGACTGCCTCAGTAGCTAGGTGTCCTGCGTGGGTACACCAGAAGCTGAGCCCTATGCCTGAGGAACACAACCTGTATGCCAGAAGCCCCATTTTGGAAGCCGAGTTGGAAGGCCAGAAGGTACGCTGCCTAGTTGATACAGGGTTGGAGTGCACCCTTGACTCTGGAGTTCTGTGAAAGACACTTTGGACAGGAGCGTCATCAGGCTGACAGCTGCCAATAACAGAGAGATGCACATCTGAGGGATAGTCTGGATGCGGGTCCGACTGTTTGGGCAAGATGTCGGCAAGAAGGGGTTCGTGCTGGTGGACCATTCGTCCCAAAGAGGGATGGACATGATGCTAGGTATGAATGTGCTGAGAGACCTAGACCATCAACTCTATGCCAAAGAAGGGAAAAAGTATTGGCAATGGGCCACCACACACCAGCCGACCCAGAAGGTTCTGCAGTAGATGGTGAGGCATGTGAAGGTGCCGCGGAGGACCCCCGTGAAGATCCCACCTCAACAAGAACAAATATTGACAGTGGGGGCTGGATGACAACTGAATTGACTGGAGGTACTGATCGAGCCTTCTTACCAAGAAGAAATGCAGACTCGCCCTCTGGTAGCCAGGGCCATCGATATTGTGAAGGATGGATGTGTGCCTCAATGTCGAAGACTGCGAGTTAACCGTTCCTGGGAATATCTTGCTGGCCAAGGTTTGTGTCCGAAGGGGATATCCTTCGACGAAGGAGCGTCACGCTACAGCCAGATAGGAGATCAGCCTGGACCTATGCTGTAGAGGTCCATCAAAGAGAGACTCCCAACAGCGTAGTGGAACGGTCGAGTGATCATGGCCTGGATGGGGGTGGACTGCAAGACCCTGACTCCAGGACAACAGAAGTTGCTGGAAGACACCCTTTGGGAATTTCAGGAGGTATTCTCGAGACATGATGAGGACTTTGGTTGTGCTTCCTCCATCGAACACGAAATCCCCACCGGCGATGCTTCACCGATCTGGGAACGTTATTGGCAAATCCCACCTAAAATATACCAAGAGGTGAAGGATATGGTGGCCAGCATGTTGGAAAACCGGGTGATCCAGGAGTGTCAAAGTCCTTGGGCTGCTCCAGTAGTCTTGGTGTGGAAGAAAGATGGGAGTCTCCGGTTCTGTGGGGATTATCGGAAGCTGAATGCCCAGACCGTCCAGGATGCCTATCCCCTTCCGCGGATTGAGTCGTTGTTGTCCGCCCTGAGTCATGCAAAGTTATTCTTGACTCTTGACCTGGCCAGTGGGTATTGACAGGTACCGGTGGCTGAGAAGGACAAAGCAAAGATGGTCTTCATCCTACCTATGGGACTCTACGAATCTGGGGGATCTCAACTTTGAGTCGGTATTGATATACCTGGACGATATAGTAGTGTTTGGGGCCTCCTTTGAGGCTCTCCTCCAGAAGCTGCGACAGGTCCTAGGATAGCTGCAAGAACATGGGCTCAAGATCAAGCCAAAGAAGTTACAACTGTTTAGACAGCAGATAGAGTATTTGGGAAATTTGGTCACCCGGGGGGGTAAAGCTGGCCCCCAGCAAGGTGGAGGCCATCCAGAAGAGGCCCCAGCCGCGTACACTATGAGAGGGGCGGCATTCGTGGGACTGGCGTTATCAAGGGGCACTGCAGGGGGCCCAAAGAATCGTCCGATCGAGTGGGGACCCCGGCAACAAGAGGCCTTTGAAGCAGTAAAGGAGGTGCTGATCAGTGCCCCAATTCTGGCTTATGCGTGGTTCGACACCCCATTCCTGCTGTACACTGACGGAAGTCTACATGGTCTGGGGGCTGTGTTATCCCAAGTCCAGGATGGACGTGAGAGGGTAATTTCCTTTGGCAGCCGTTCTCTGAACTATAGCTCCTTTAAATTGGAACTACTGGCACTGGTGTGGGCCATGACCGAAAGGTTCGCGGAGTACCTGATAGGTGCAGAGGTGACTGTGATGATGGACAACAACCCATTAACACATCTGGAGAATGCCAAGCTCAGTGCGCTTGAGCAGAGGTGGTTGGCTCACCTTTCTAAGTACCAATACTGCATCAAGTTCCGTTCAGGTAGGGAGAACGGCAACGCCGATGCACTCTCCCAAGTCCCTGTAGGGTTGTTAACTCAGAGTGCCGATGAAGAGCTAGAGGACACTGAAACTCCTGACCTTGGTCGATTTCCCACATTCAAGTGGGGTGGTATCCGGGATGCCCATGGTGCTGGGAAAGACGTTGGCTGATTGAGAGAGAGTCCAGAATGTCTGCCTGGACCTGTGTAAAGTGAAAGAATGGGCCCGGACCAAGATCTGGCCTTGGCCAGAAGAGTGAGCCTATGGGCCCGTCTAGCCTCCAGAGGGCCAAAAGTTGTTGAGGCAGGGGGATAATCTGACTGTTACCCATGGCCTCCTGTGTCGGACTGTATACTTACAGTCAGAGCTGCAGTACAGGCAACAGATTGTCATCCCCATGTCATTGGGACCGAAGGCTGCCCGGGAAGCCCATGAGAGGGATGCCCATTTCAGGAGCGATAAAACGTTCAAGTGGCTCCAATGGCTGGTATACTGTCCAGATCTGGCAGACATGGTGGCCGAGGCATGTCTTAAGTGTCGACCCTGTGGGCTGAGTAAGAGTACTGAATAGCGGGCTCCTGTCCAGGCCATCCGGACCTCAGCGCCCCTAGAGCTTCTTATGATCGATTATGTACAGATTGGGTACTCTACCTCAGGACACTCGTACTGTCTAGTCATGACAGATCATTTCACAAAGTATGCGGTGGCTGAACCCACTAGAGACCAGATGGCAGAGTCGGCTGCTGAAGCGGTCTGCAAACACTTTATACAGGTGTTTGGGTGTCCATGGAGGATACATTCGGGCCAGGGGGCATGTTTTCAGGGTACTCGAATGAATGAGCTGTACCAACTGTATGGGATCGAACGTTCACACACCACTCCGTATCACCCCCAGGAAAATGGGGCATGCGAGCGGTTCAACCGCACCTTGCTTCAGATGCTGCGGACTCTGGAGGACAGCCAAAAGGCTAAGTGGCCCGAGTACCTACCTGAACTGATGTTCACATATGCTCATGTTTGGGAGAGGCGGATGGGAGACGGAAGACCTCCACATGCCTGATCCAATGGAACTACCACAGAGAAGTACCACCGCATGGGTGCAAGAGCACCGCCATGGCTGAGAGTGATACACAAGGCTGTGGGGGAGCGCCTGGGAGAAATCGTACCCCATAACCCAAGGCCAGTGCAGAGGGATGGGTATGCCCCGGGTGATCGAGTGATGGTCAAAACCAAACGGCCATCAAGGAAGTTGGATGGGCGGTCCCATACATGGTGAAGAGAAGGGTGGACCCTGCCATCCCGGTCTATGAGGTAGAGCCAATAGGGACCTGGGGGCCCTCACGAAACTTGCACCGTAACATGTTGAGGCGGTGTAATTTTGATGAGCCCATGTGCGTCGAGGAGATGCCTCCTCCTGCTCAGAGTACAGAGGAAATTCGCTTAGAGGAAGAGAAATGGTGGATTTTCTCTGCCCCGGTACCCACAGAGGCTCCGACCGTGGCAAGTTTGCCACCCAGGGATAGTGTCGAGAAGTCGGCAGCTGCTCCCCCATTAGATGTGCCTGACGTCCCCAGTGCTTCTGAGTCTATCACTCTGCGAAGGTCAACCAGGCCCAATGCTGGTCTTCCCCCCACAGTGCTATGCCCAGGATGAATTTGTATGGTGAGGGTTGCCGAGGACGACAACTTCTAGTGGGGTGGTATGTGAGTGAAACAGCTCTCCTTGTCTAAACACTGTGTTGATTAAATTAAATGATCTGGACTGAAATTCTGCTGTTTGGCCACTAGATGCCGCTGTTTCCTAAACACAGCTACAGACTGCTTATATTTCCATATTCATGAGAGGTGGAGTTACACAGAGCCTGGAGAGGCAGAGAAAGGAAGCAGCCATCTTAGAGGCAGCTGAGACTAAGGAACTGTGTCGGTAAAGGATCCGACGACATTCAGGTGTTAGAGCATCCCTCAGTGACCAGAGCAGCAGATAAGTGTAGCTGATTGTGTCCAAGACCCCGATCCTGTCCAGAGGAACGAGGATTGCTTTCAGGAACTCTGATGAGAGCTGAGAAGCAAAGTGACACACACTGCAGGACCGCATGCTTGTTGGAGAGGCATTTGTTTTGTTCAGAGTCACCAGCAGAGGCAGAGCAGACCCAGGTCGGTAAGATCGTGCACACACCTCATTACAGTGTTGGTGCCTAGAGACTGAAACCAGGCCCGTAGTTATTTAGATAGGGTCTCTGTGTCAGGCTACAAGTGTTGTTATTGTTCATTGCAAGGACTTCATAATCTAAAGTCACATTTCACACTGGAGAGCTGATAAACTTCCCACAAATACAAAAAAAAAGGGGGGGGGGGATAATTGTGCAGCAGATCACCAAAATTTAGAGGAAATATATACTGGACGGTGATCCAAAATTCACTGTATATATATATATATATAAATATATATACACTCACCTAAAGAATTATTAGGAACACCATACTAATACGGTGTTGGACCCCCTTTTGCCTTCAGAACTGCCTTAATTCTACGTGGCATTGATTCACCAAGGTGCTGATAGCATTCTTTAGAAATGTTGGCCCATATTGATAGGATAGCATCTTGCAGTTGATGGAGATTTGAGGGATGCACATCCAGGGCACGAAGCTCCCGTTCCACCACATCCCAAAGATGCTCTATTGGGTTGAGATCTTGTAACTGTGGGGGCCATTTTAGTACAGTGAACTCATTGTCATGTTCAAGAAACCAATTTGAAATGATTCGAGCTTTGTGACATGGTGCATTATCCTGCTGGAAGTAGCCATCAGAGGATGGATACATGTTCTCATTCTGTTTATGCCAAATTCGGACTCTACCATTGGAATGTCTCAACAGAAATCGAGACTCATCAGACCAGGCAACATTTATCCAGTCTTCAACAGTCTAATTTTGGTGAGCTCGTGCAAATTGTAGCCTCTTTTTCCTATTTGTAGTGGAGATAAGTGGTACCTGGATGGGTCTTCTGCTGTTGTAGCCCATCCGCCTCAAGGTTGTGCGTGTTGTGGCTTCACAAATGCTTTGCTGCATACCTCGGTTGTAACAAGTGGTTATTTCAGTCAACGTTGCTCTTCTATCGGCTTGAATCAGTCGGCCCATTCTCCTCTGACCTCTAGCATCCACAAGGCATTTTTGCCCACAGGACTGCCGCATAATGGATGTTTTTCCCTTTTCACACTATTCTTTGTAAACCCTAGAAATGGTTGTGCGTGAAAATCCCAGTAGTGCAGATTGTGAAATACTCAGACCGGCCCGTCTGGCACCAACAACCATGCTCAAAATTGCTTAAATCACCTTTCTTTCCCATTCTGACATTCAGTTTGGAGTTCAGGAGATTGTCTTGACCAGGACCACACCCCTAAATGCATTGAAGCAACTGCCATGTGATTGGTTGACTAGATAATTGCATTAATGAGAAATAGATTATCTTTTAAAATAGATGGCCCTCATGATAACTAATAGAAATAAACTAATGAAAACAGACCAATCATCACAAAATCTATCCACAAGTAAAGATAAGAAGCTTCCCAAGTAGTAGGGATAGTAGTGCACGGTGGCACTTCAAAAATTAAAAACCATTTGTCCTACCACTCAGTTGTACCGTTCCAGATTGCCTCAATTCCTACCAGCAGACAAGGTGAAGATATCCATGTGGAGGAGGAAGGGAATGGTTTCAGAAAAAACGGGTACTGGGACTATATTTCCCTGATGTTGCCCTATAGTGGGGGTGCTATGCTGGCCTTGATATCCTAACCACAGAGCACTCGCCCTGACAAGGGCGACCCCGTCCAGAACCTTTTCCTAAATAAACTGGCCCTAGTTCTCCCTATCCTAGTTAATCCCTACATGCATGTTTCGTTTCCAAAAACTCATAAGGGGAAACACAAGTTGGGCGTAGCATGGGAAATGCAAAAATAGGTATTAAGCAGCGGTGCAAAACGAAAAGAATTCTGATAATGCACCATTACACTGCAAAAATCAGCGAACCAAGGCTATGGTGTGGCTTAGGTTCATGCTGCACTAAAGAACAGGGCCTACGATATAGCTAAGTTCAAAAAAGTGCTGGAAAGGGGGGTAGTAACATTAGATGAGCGGCCCACTCCTTCATGAACAGGGGCCTGATGTTACCCGCAGGCTGTGTTTTGTCCTAACTAAGGTGTCAAGCCCGCCAGTATTTAAAATTCAATCGGCTTCGGAATGAGGCTTGGCTCACCGCGTGATGACCTCCGTGCTGCCTCTTGCCACTCAGAACAGCTGAATTGCTGGGCATCGTGAGTGCACCTGGCGTGATGACGCAGATGACCTAGGATGACGTCACCGAGTCGGGTCGCGCTGAGGTATACGCGGTCTAAGTTGACTAGGTTGCCAGGCAACCGGGATGCGTCCCAGTCTCCTGTCAAGAGCGCGGTCCCAGTTGTGGGGCCGCACAGTATAGAGGTTAGCATTTGTTGCGTGTCAAAGATTTAGGAGACCTGGATATGGTAGCCTAAAAACACTGAACATGGTACATTGAATTGATGGACAAAAAACGATAGTAGTCAGATGACAATTAAAGAAGATCAGGACAGAAAAAAAACTGACAAATGAAAGGAAGGGGGGGGGGGGGGAAGGAAATTATAATATAGGGAGAGGAAATATCTTAAGATGGCTGGAGAAAACACTCCCACCAACCTTATCAGACCACAGATAAATGTACAAAATAATTAAATCAGATAAAACAGCTAAAATTAAGCTGTTCATTCAAACCTAGGGGGGGAGACTGTACGCAAGATGAAGGTCCAGCGGGCTTCATGTTGTAACAGTGTGCGGTCCCAATCACCTCCTCCAGTTGGGGTTACCCTTATGGCGTTCATGGACATGTCTGGACACTCATATTCTCAATGTCCCCCAGATGTTCCCCTATGCTTCTGCGCAATTCCCATCTGGTCTTACCTATGTATTCTTTTTGACAGTCACAGGTGATTTTGTAAATTACCCCCCGAGTAAGAAAGTTAATGAAGTCCCTAATGGGGAAAGTACGTTGTAAATTGGTACTGAAAAAAGATTTGCCAGTCTGTATTGTGCTGCAGGCAAGGACGTAGCTAAAGGCATAATTTCAAAGTGCATAAGTTCAGCTTGGCCCCCTACCACCACCTTCCCTCAGTGCTTTATGGTAAGGGACAGGGGTGCACCTAGCCTTTCTGGTGCCTGAAGCAAAAATTGAAACCATCCCCATGCCAACTTCTCAACCTAACCCATTCCCTCCAGTCCTACTGTTAAAGGGGTTGTCCTCTTTTTACTACTGACGACCTATCCTAAAGATAGATCATTAATATCAGAACGGCAGGGGTTCCGGGAGATCAGCTATTTGAAGAGAGGGCAGTGCTGATATGAGAGCTGCTTTCTCTGCTCTATTCACCTCCTCACTGCAATTGCAGTGGTGAGCTGGTAAACAGAGCAGGCAGCGCTCATACGAAAAATAAAGTGGACAACCCCTTTAAAGACATACTTGGAAAACATTACATACAGCGCTACATAACATACAGGGTAATACAACCCCACATATGTACCTCTTCCATCCAGTGATGTTTCCTCTGATGTAGATATTCTCTTTCCTCATCTTCTCCTTCAGACTAGACTGCCATGGTGCCATCTTTCAGCTGTATCTCGTCTCTGCAGAGTTTAACAGACATCTTACTTTCCTACTTTTCCATTAGCCTCCTCACCTTTTCAACACCCCATTCTGCCCCCCCCCCCAATCCCCAATACTATACTGTAGAAACAGTCCCCCTAAAAATACTGGTACCACACAGATAGTGTGCCAGTACAAAAAAAATACCCCTTACCTTTCAGATCAGACCCCCATATCAAACCCCAGATGAGACCCCCATATCTCACAACAGACCCCCTTTAGACCTCTGTCAGACCCCATATCAGACTCCCATTAGATCTCAATGTCAGACCTCGCCCCAATATTAGACCTCAGATAAGACCCCCATTAGACCTCCAGACCCCCATATAAGACCCTCATTAGACCCTCAGACTCCCATTAGACCTCCGGACAGACCTCCAGAACCCCATTTGGCCTCCAAACTCCCATATTTGACCCCTCTTAGACCTCTAGACCCCCAATCAGACCCCCATTAGACATCCAGACCCCCATACCCCCATTAGACCTCCAGACTCCCATTAGACTACTCTAGACCCCAGTCAGACACTTCAGACCCCCAATCAGACCCTTTAGACCCCCAATCAGACCCTTTAGACCCCCAATCAGATACTTCAGAACCCTAATCAGACCCTTCAGAACCCTAATCAGCCCATTAATCAGACCCTTCAGACCACTAATCAGACCCCCATATCAGATCTCAGATCAGACTATAAAATACATACACAAACTTACCTCTCCTGCTGTACCGCTCCTCTTCTGGTCAGGCTGTCTACTGGGCTCTAATCTTTTCTCAGGTCCCTCGCTGCAGGCACCTGACCTCCAGCAGCATCAGGTCAGAGTGCGCTATGTATGTCCTGACACTGCAGGCAGCCAGGACACAGCAGCACCAGAGCGAGCAGGAGGAGGAGTAAGTTCTGTACAGCGCTTACAGCGCTTCTCTCCCCCTCCTCCTGCAGACTAGTGAAAGCTTTCGTTATGGAAGCGCTCAATAGTATTCCCTTTATAAGATGCAGTGCATCTTATAAAGGAAATATACAGCACCACTGGCAAGGGGGCACCTCTGGGCCCCCCTGCCTTAGGCGCCTGGTCGCAACTGCGACCGCTGCGACCCTTATAGTTATGCCAGTGGCTGCAGGCCACACAGCCACTACATCTAAACCAACCCTCAGGTTTATGATCCAACCAAGTTCCACTTCTAGGAACGGGGCTGTAGTGGCTGTGAACAAGAAGGTTCCTAAGACCACTGCCTCTTCTGAATGTAATCTGTGGATATTCATGGATAATATCCCTAATATCGGGATCCATGAGAAGAATGGGTCAGTGTCTAATAAGGACCCCCCTGGATTGGTCTGCAGCCCCGTCAAAGCTGGCAATCAGATGGATCTTTTGATCGGTATCGGTCTTCTTTTTAGGTACCAATAATTCAGTGCGGGCTGCAGCTAAGGCTGAAGGCTGTTCTTAGTACAGTATCTGGATACCCTCTAGATAGAAACGTAGCCCTCAAATCGTCTGCCTGCTTAACAAACTCAATTTTTTGGAGCAATTTCGACGTAGACTAAATAGTGTCCACATGGAATGCCTCTCTTGAGAGGGGTAGGATGACTACTGCTCCAATAAAGGACAGAATTGGTTGAGGATGGTTTTCTATAGATGATAGTGGATAATTCCTCTAATCCGTTTCTGGAAATACAAATGTCCACGGAATGGAGGGTTTCTGTACTCGACTCATATTTGTATCTCAAACCAATGTCATTCTTGTTTAGATTCTCAGCAAAGTCTGAAACAGAAGATTTGGTATCATTCCAAATGATAAAGATATCATCAATGTACCAGCCCCACATTGAAATGGCCCTGGTACATGTTGAAAGTGCATTCCCAGGAGCAAGTTTGCATAAGATGGTGCACAGGGACAACCCATTGCTGTGCCCCTGAGCTGGTGGTAAATCTTCCCATCAAAGAGGAAGAAATTGTGAGTAAGTAAGTGTTGGAAAAGTTTCAGAACAAAGTTGTTATGCTCAGTAAACTGTCGTCCCATCATACTAAAATAATGCTTTACGGCATGAAGTCCTACCTCATGAGGGATGGAAGAGTAAAGGGCTTCCACATTGATGCTAGCTAATGGTGGGTGATCCCATCAAGTATCTTGAGGAGGTCCATGGTGTCTCTCGTATATGACGGTAGAGACACCACGAAAGGCATAAGGATGCGGTCTATATACAGTACAGACCAAAAGTTTGGACACACCTTCTTATTCAAAGAGTTTTCTTTATTTTCATGACTATGAAGGCATCAAAACTATGAATTAACACATGTGGAATTATATACATTACAAACAAGTGTGAAACAACTGAAAATATGTCATATTCTAGGTTCTTCAAAGTAGCCACCTTTTGCTTTGATTACTGCTTTGCACACTCTTGGCATTCTCTTGATGAGCTTCAAGAGGTAGTCACCTGAAATGGTCTTCCAACAGTCTTGAAGGAGTTCCCAGAGATGCTTAGCACTTGTTGGTCCTTTTGCCTTCACTCTGTGGTCCAGCTCACCCCAAACCATCTCGATTGGGTTCAGGTCCGGTGACTGTGGAGGCCAGGTCATCTGGCGCAGCACCCCATCACTCCTTCATGGTCAAATAGCCCTTACTTTCAAAGTTTTCCCAATTTTTCGGCTGACTGACTGACCTTCATTTCTTAAAGTAATGATGGCCACTCGTTTTTCTTTACTTAGCTGCTTTTTTCTTGCCATAATACAAATTCTAACAGTCTATTCAGTAGGACTATCAGCTGTGTATCCACCTGAATTCTCAATGCAACTGATGGTCCCAACCCCATTTATAAGGCAAGAAATCCCACTTATTAAACCTGACAGGGCACACCTGTGAAGTGAAAACCATTTCAGGGGACTACCTCTTGAAGCTCATCAAGAGAATGCCAAGAGTGTGCAAAGCAGTAATCAAAGCAAAAGGTGGCTACTTTGAAGAACCTAGAATATGACATTTTCAGTTGTTTCACACTTGTTTGTTATGTATATAATTCCACATGTGTTAATTCATAGTTTTGATGCCTTCAGTGTGAAGCTACAATTTTCATAGTCATGAAAATAAAGAAAACTCTTTGAATGAGAAGGTGTGTCCAAACTTTTGGTCTGTACTGTATATCGCCAGATTCTGGCCTATGCTACCCACCCCAGAGACAATTGGCGTCCCTTTCACGGGGCTAGTGCCTTTGTGGATTTTTGGCAAACTGTAGAATGTCGCAGTTACTGGGAATTTCGGATAGAGAATTTCATATTCTTCCTTGGAAATGAGTCTCCTGATTTTAGCTTTTGAAAGAACGTCCCTGAGCTCAATCAGATATGAGTCAGTCGGGTTAGAGGTAAGTAATAATTCCCCCTGTCACACAATATCTGTTGGCACATTATTTTGTAATCATCTGAATTCATAATTACAGTGTTTCTCCCTTGTCAGAAGGTTTGATGGTTATTGAGGAGTCGTTTCTCAAGTAGGTAATTCCTCTCTAGTACAGTTTCAGGGTGATATAACTGAAGATAATTTGGATAAATCTGCCGATGCCACTTGAAGGAAGACATCAAGACATGATATATCTCTTGAGGGGGGCATTTTCTTACTCTTGTTTTTTAAGGAAGTGAATGGACCCTCCCTCTCACAATAATTTCCTCCTTCTGCCAAACTATGTAGCACTTTGACATCACATAATAAGTCTAAAGGGATTCCTAGGTCCTGACACAGACGCTTATCAATATTCTTAAAGAATTTGTGCCATCTAAGCTTGCCGACAAAGAGATGTAGGTCCTTAATCCAAGTAAAGGCATTAAAGCAGCGTGTTGGGACAAAGGAAAGACCTTTACTCAAAACAGCCATTTCTATAGGATGTAAGGGTCTGTGTGATAGATTGATTATTTCTGGGCCTGTCGTTCCCGTGTAGTTGATCGATTTCTCAGGGGATAAGTTATCCCTTGGTCTAAAAAATTTGAAAAGGAGCCTTAAGATTATCCTCTACCTCTGCCTCCCTGCCCCCTCCCTCTCCTATATGGGTTTCTGATTTTATTTTTGTTGGATAGTCCGTATTGTTCACATTCACTACCAGAGAGATCTTTCTCGGTAGTAGATAAATCAGAGACTGTTTCTCTGATAGGTAATTTATCTTTCAAAATAGAAAAAGCCTTGTTTTCTTTGAACTCGGTTAAGTCTCTATTGAACTGTCTGTGCTTGCGTTCTCTCAGATAGTATTGATATTTTTAAATAGAGGTCTGTAATTGCTTCTCTTTGTTAGTAAAATCGGGGTCTTAAGAAAATGACTTGGTGACCTCAATTTGTGCTTTTAGCTTGCCACTTAACGTTCTCCAAGTTAGTTTTCTACTCCTCCAATAATAATGTCAGCTAATTGTTCCCACTGACTATTAAACCCCGAACTTCTTTGTTTGTAAACAGGGATTAGTGAGATCCTTAGACCTCTGGGGACGATCCCGTGTTTGATATAGTTGTCTAGGCTCTGGACCTCCCACCAACTAGATAAATGTTCTCTATACTATTTATTGAGTTCCTTAAATGCTGTTTTGAAAGATGGGGTAAACTTCTTTTGGATGTATGTTTTGTCAGAAAAGACTTCCTTGGCTACATCAGCAATTGTGGCAGAAAAGTGAGAGGCGCTCATAGGGTAATAGTTTCGAGGTAGATGGTTGACAGAGAAAATATGATCAGTTATGCTCACCTTTTCGTCTTGTGCATGCATAGGCACAACACTAGTGTAGGCGTGTGGTTAAAAGGTGGTCGGTGCTGCCAGTTCCGCTCGCTTCTCGTTTGAAGGGTTGCCAGTCCTCTGGAGGAGTGATGGAGAGACAATATAGGGGTGTGGAGTGGTTATGGTCCACTATTTTCTGGTGCTTCTTGGTGCAAAGACACAACCTCAGGAGGTTATTAATAAATCCTTTTTTGTTCGTATATAGAGGTGACAACGCGTTTCGGAGTTGAATATACTCCTTTTTCAAGTCTAAGAGGTAGTTAAGTTCCATAGAAAATAGAATAAAATAAATTGCATGGGTGGGTAAAAAAGTGGGAATATATATGGTGGGCCAGGGATAGTATAGAATATACAGGGTGGGCCATTTATATGGATACACCTTAATAAAATGGGAATGGTTGGTGATATTAACTTCCTGTTTGTGGCACATTAGTACATGTGAGGGGGGAAACTTTTCAAGATGGGTGGTGACCATGGTGGCCATTTTGAAGTCGGCCATTTTGAATCCAACTTTTGTTTTTTCAATAGGAAGAGGGTCATGTGACACATCAAACTTATTGGGAATTTCACAAGAAAAACAATGGTGTGCTTGGTTTTAACGTAACTTTATTCTTTCCTGAGTTATTTACAAGTTTCTCTTTGTTTACAGCCATTGACATATCGCCGAGGTTAACACGTGAGGAGCGGATAGAAATTGTGTTGATGTCTGGGGAACGCAGTAACCGGGTCATTGCAGCAGATTTCAATGCAAGACACCCTACGAGACCACCCATCTCCCATGCTACAGTTAGCAAACTGCTTGCTAAGTTTCGTGAAACTGGTTCAGTGTTGGATTTGCCAAAATGTGTACGCATGAAATCTGTCTCTAATGAAGAAACATCAGTGGCTGTCCTAGCTTCATTCAGCAAGAGCCCACAGTGTAGCACTCGCCGCATGTCACTGGAGAGTGGCATTAGTCGAACATCCCTTCGGCGGATATTAGCTACTCACAAATGGCACCCTTACAAACTCCAGCTACTGCAGCATCTCAATGAGGATGACCCAGATCGGCGCACTGAATTTGCAGGATGGGCAAAACAAAAATTGGAACAGGACCCTCAGTTTACGCAGAAGATTTTGTTCAGTGATGAGGCAAACTTTTATGTGAATGGTGAAGTTAACAAACAAAACCACCGCTATTGGTCTGACACTAACCCACATTGGATAGATCCCTCCAAGACTGTTGGAACAAAAAAATTGATGGTATGGTGTGGTATATGGGGTACAAAGATAGTGGGGCCATTCTTCATCAGTGGAAACCTCAAGGCCACTGGATATGCGAAATTGCTACATGATGATGTGTTTCCCTCTTTATGCACTGAAGCTGGCACGTTCCCTGAGTTTTTCCAGCAAGATGGTCCACCACCACATTATGGGTGTCAGGTCCGAGCATTCCTAGATGAACAGTTTCCTGGAAAGTGGATTGGTCGTCGTGGGCCAGTTGAATGGCCCCCAAGGTCTCCCAATCTGACCCCCTTACACTTTTATCTTTGGGGTCATCTGAAGGCAATTGTCTATGCTGTGAAGATACGAGATGTGCAGCACCTGAAACTACGGATACTGGAAGCCTGTGCTAGCATTTCTCCTGCGGTGTTGCTATCAGTGTGAGAAGAGTGGGAGAAGAGGGTTGCATTGACAATCCAACACAATGGGCAGCACATTGAACACATTTTACAAGTGGTCAGAAACTTGTAAATAACTCATGGAAGAATAAAATTACGTTAAAACCAAGCACACCATTGTTTACTTGTGAAATTCCCAATAAGTTTGATTTGTCACATGACCCTCTTCCTATTGAAAAACAAAAGTTGGATTTAAAATGTCCGACTTCAAAATGGCCGCCATGGTCACCACCCATCTTGAAAAGTTTCCCCCCTCACATATACTAATGTGCCACAAACAGGAAGTTAATATCACCAACCATTCCCATTTTATTAAGGTGTATCCATATAAATGGACCACCCTGTATAAAGCGGAGTGTATATGTGTGTGTGTGTGTGTGTGTGTGTGTGTATGTCTGCTAAAGGAATCCGCACCGTCACATTTACAATCACGTAATTTGGCACACAGGTACATCAGGTGTCCGGAAAGGTTTTAGACCGGGTCTCAGCTCTGTAGGACGTACCGTTCCTGAGATATTCCCCAAAAATGCATTAGCCAATGGAAGCTTGGTCACATGACCCTTATCAGCCAATAGAAGCTCGCAGGCCGTTAGCCTCCACATACACAGTTTTACTCTAGGTTTTCATAACAACCCAGCCATTTATCTTTACTGCTGTAGGAGAGCTTTAAAGGAAATCTGTCACCAGGATAATTGCTATTGAAGTAAAGCCATGGCCTAATAGCACTTAGTACCTTATTTCAAGTTGTGCCTTTGTTCCAGCAATAGATGTTTTTATCTTCTGAAAATCCAGTTTATTTGGTATGCAAATGAGCCAGTAAGGTGCCCAGAGGGGCGTCACTCTTGCAGG
The DNA here is from genome assembly GCF_905171765.1 of Bufo bufo. Taxonomy (NCBI): domain Eukaryota; kingdom Metazoa; phylum Chordata; class Amphibia; order Anura; family Bufonidae; genus Bufo; species Bufo bufo. The sequence continues at coordinate 184,679,838 of NC_053392.1, forward strand.
AAGGAGCCCAGACACGCCCCATGCCACAAAGTGTCCACCCTCAAAAGACTTAAAACCCCTCCCCAAGGTCCCACTAAGCCACGCCCCTGATCTGGTTAGGCTACGCCCCCTCCTACTCCTGAGCCGACAGGGATTAAAAAAATGAAGGTAAAAATCAACTTTTGTCAGCTGCAGCTCACTTTTTCCCTGCAGCTCACACTCAGACAGCATAAGGCTGCTGTCTTAGAGTGAGCTGTTCAAAAGGACACACCCCTGATCCGGTTAGGCCACACACCCCTCCCACTCCTCAGCCGACTGAGATTGAAAAAATGAAGTTAAAAATCAACTTCTGTCAGCTGCAGGGGTGGGAGTGACGGTGACTTTCTTCCTGCAGCTCACGCTCAGACAGCACAGTGCTGCTGTTTAAAAGTGAGCTGTTCAAAAGGATATCCCTGTGTCCATCCAAGCCCTGAGCCAGAGGGAGGACAGGGAGTCTAAAAGCCAGACTGTCCGGCCTAAAACTTGACCTCTGGCGACCCTAGGGGCAGGCTGCTGTGGAGATTGCTGAAAAGGCCACTGTGAAGGGGGAGGGCTGCTGTGAAGGTCAAAGTGAAGGGGGTGGACTGCTGTGGAGGTCCAATTTTAACCATCTCAGCCCCCATAGCTTAAACACCCTTAATGACCAGGCCACTTTTTACACTTCTGCACTACACTACTTTCACCGTTTATTACTCGGTCATGCAACTTACCACCCAAATGAATTTTACCTCCTTTTCTTCTCACTAATAGAGCTTTCATTTGGTGGTATTTCATTGCTGCTGACATTTTTACTTTTTTTGTTATTAATCGAAATTTAACTATTTTTTTGCAAAAAAAAAAACGACATCCATATATAAATTTTTCTCTATATTTATTGTTCTACATGGCTTTGATAAAAAAAAATGTTTGGGTAAAAAAAAAATGGTTTGGGTAAAAGTTATAGCGTTCATAAACTATGGTACAAAAATGTGAATTTCCGCTTTCTGAAGCAGCTCTGACTTTCTGAGCACCTGTCATGTTTCCTGAGGTTCTACAATGGCCAGACAGTACAAACACCCCACAAATGACCCCATTTCGGAAAGTAGACACCCTAAGGTATTCGCTGGTGGGCATAGGGAGTTCATAGAACTTTTTATTTTTTGTCACAAGTTAGCGGAAAATGATGATTATTTTTTTTATTTTTTTATTTTTCTTACAAAGTCTCATATTCCACTAACTTGTGACAAAAAATAAAAACTTCCATGAACTCACTATGCCCCTCACGAAATTCCTTGGGGTGTCTTCTTTCCAAAATGGGGTCACTTGTGGTGTAGTTATACTGCCCTGGCATTTTAGGGGCCCAAATGCGTGCGAAGTATTTTGAAATCAAAATCTGTAAAAAATGGCCGGTGAAAACCGAAAGGTGCTCTTTGCAATGTGGGCCCCTTTGCCCACCTAGGCTGCAAAAAAGTGTCACACATGTGGTATTGCCGTACTCAGGAGAAGTTGGGCAATATGTTTTGGGGTGTCATTTTACATATACCCATGCTGGGTGAGATAAATATCTTGGTCAAATGCCAACTTTGTATAAAAAAATGGGAAAAGTTGTCATTTGCCAAGATATTTCTCTTCACACACTTTAGGGCCCCTAAAAAGCCAGGGCAGTATAAATACCCCACATGTGACCCCATTTTGGAAAGAAGACACCCCAAGGTATTCAATGAGGGGCATGGCGAGTTCAAAAAAATTTTGGCCACAAGTTAGCGTAAATTGATTTTTTTTGTTTTTTTTTCACAAAGTCTCCCTTTCCGCTAACTTGAGACAAAAATGTCAAACTTTCATGGACTCAATATGCCCCTCAGCGAATACCTTGGGGTGTCTTCTTTCCAAAATTGTGTTATTTGTGGGGTGTTTGTACTGCCCTGGCATTTGAGGGTCTCCGCAATCATTACATGTATGGCCAGCATTAGGAGTTTCTGCTATTCTCCTTATATTGAGCATACGGGTAATGAGATTTTTTTTTTTCGTTCAGCCTCTGGGCTGAAAGAAAAAATGAACGGCACAGATTTCTTCATTCGCATCGATCAATGTGGATGAAAAAATCTCTGCCAAAAAAAAAAAAGAGGGGAAAGGCGTCTGCCAGGACATAGGAGCTCCGCCCAACATCCATACCCACTTAGCTCGTATGCCCTGGCAAACCAGATTTCTCCATTCACATCAATCGATGTGGATGAATAAATCATTGCCGGGATTTTTTATTTATTTTTTATATATACAAAGTGTTTGCCAAAGCATATGAACACCGCCGCCTCCTCAGCTCATATGCCTCGGCAAACGTATCTTTTACTGCAGAGGAGAAAACTCGTAATATAATGTGTTAACTGGCTTCTGATTCGATTTTTTCAAAATCATCAGCTTGCCAGCGACGATCATTGGCTGGCAAGCTGATGACGCGACCCCCTCTAACTTTTGCCGACCCGCGATGCGCATGCGCGGGCCGGCTTTGAGCGAAATCTCGCGTCTCGGGAGATGATGCATATATGCGTGACTGTGCGCAGAGCTGCCGCCTCCGGAACGCGATCCTGCGTTAGGCGGTCCGGAGGCCGTTAAAGGACGGGGCACTGTTGGGGGGGTCAGTGTTAAGGGGTGGGGGGCTGTAGAGGTCACTGTTATAGTTGATAGTGTTGATATTTTTTAACGACACACACAAACATTAAATGAAATAAATTAAATATACCCGAGCGAAGCCGGGTCCTTCAGCTAGTCAAATATACTGTAATATAATCTAATATACAGTATATTTGACTAGCTGAAGGACCCGGCTTCGCTCGGGTATATTTAATCTAATATACAGTATATTTTACTAGCTGAAGGACCCGGCTTCGCTCGGGTATATTTAATCTATTTCATTTAATGTTTGTGTGTGTCGTTAAAAGATATCAACACTATCAACTATAACAGTGACCTCTACAGCCCCCCACCCCTTAACACTGACCCCCCAACAGTGCCCCGTCTTTTAAAATTGGACGTCCACAGCAGTCCACCCCCTTCACTTTGACCTTCACAGCTGCCTTACCCTCTAACAGTGAGTTTCACAGCACACCACCCTCTTGACAATGATCTCCACAGGGGCCCTCCCCCTTCACAGTGGCCTTTTCAGGAATCTCCACAGCAGCCTGCCCCTAGGGTCGCCAGAGGTCAAGTTTTAGGCAGGAGAGTCTGGCTTTTAGACTCCCTGTCCTCCCTCTGGCGCAGGGCTTGGAAGGACACAGGGATGTCCTTTTGAACAGCTCACTTTCAAACCGCAGCACTGTGCTGTCTGAGCGTGAGCTGCAGGAAGAAAGTCACCGTCACTCCCACCCCTGCAGCTGACAGAAGTTGATTTTTAACTTCATTTTTCAATCCCTGTCGGCTGCGGAGTGGGAGGGGCGTGGCCTAACCGGATCAAGGGCATGGCTTAGCGGGACCTAGAAGTTGATTTTTAACTTCATTTTTCAATCCCTGTCGGCTGCGGAGTGGGAGGGGGCATGGCCTAACCGTATCGGGGGCATGTCCTTTTGAACAGCTCACTCTAAGACAGCAGCACTGTGCTGTCTGAGTGTGAGCTGCAGGGAGAAAGTCACCGTCCCTCCCACCTCTGCAGCTGACAGAAGTTCATTTTTAACTTCATTTTTTCAATCCCTGTTGGCTGAGGAGTGGGAGGGGGTGTGACCTAACCGGATCAGGGACGTGACTTAGCAGGACCTGGGGGCGGGGTTTTAAGTTCGTCTTTTGAGGGTGGACACATTGTGACATGGGGCGTGTCTGGGCTCCTTTTTGCAAAACTGACACCCCTCTGGGCACCTTACTGGCTCATTTGTATACCAAATAAACCGTATTTTAAGAGGATAAAAACATCTATTGCTGGAATAAAGTCACATCTTGAAATAAGGTGCTAAGTGCTATTAGGCCATGGCTTTACTTCAATAGCGATTATCCTGGTGACAGATTTCCTTTAAATCTCATTTACAGCAGTGAAGAAAAATGGCTGGGTTGTTATGAAAACCTGGAGTAAAACTGTGTATGTGGAGGCTAACTGCCTGCGATCTTCTATTGGCTGATAAGGGTCATGTGACCATGCTTCTATTGGCTAATGCATTTTTTGGGGGAATATCTCAGGAACGGTACGTCCTAGAGAGCTGAGACCTGGTCTAAAACCTCCCCGGACACCTGATGTACCTGTGTGCCAAATTTTATGATTGTAAATGCGACAGTGCGGATTCCTTTAGCGGACATACACACACACACACACACACACACATGCACTCAGCTTTATATATTAGATTAATAAAAAATGATATGCTGGGCAGCACTGCAAACAAGGCAGAAAAACGGAGTGCCAGCGGCTGCAGAAGCGATCCAACATCCAGATAGATATAAAAATAAAAAATTCCACGGCACTTCCAAAAATAAGTAGTGTGTTTATTACACCAGATGCGTCTGGTGTAATAAACACACTACTTATTTTTGTGAGTGCCATGGAATTTTTTATTTTTATCGTAGTATTAATAGTGATGAGTTAATGTTCGGTAGTAAATGGGATGGAGTATAGTAGAATAAAATGTGTATCATGGTAATATCAATAATAATAATAAAATCATGGCTTATAAGTATATACACTAGTGTATATATATGTATATAAAATTGGCTACATCAAGCCATATATCAGTATTTAGGCCACCAGCCATGCCAGAGGAAATCAAATACAAAAGAAAAAAGGGGGGATAATTGTGCAGCAGATCACCAAAATTTTTAAGGAATATATACTGGACGGTGATCCAAAATTCACTGGATATATAGAAAACCAACCTCAACCAATTCTGTCCTTCATTGGAGCAGTAGTCACCCTACTAGAGTTGAGCAAACACCTGGATGTTCGGGTTCGAGAAGTTCGGCCGAACTTCCCGAAAATTTTCGGGTTCGGCATCCGAACTCGACCCGAACTTCGCCCCGAACCCCATTGATGTCAAAATGTAGGTCAATCCCCTGCAAACAAATGTTGATAGGGAAATGAATTAAAAAAATAAAATAAAAAATAAAATTAACCAATATCAATTGGAGAGAGGTCCCATAGCAGACAATCAGGCTTCATTCACCCACCACTGGAACAGGCCACTTTCAGATATTTAGGCCCCGGCACCCAGACAGAGGAGAGAGGTCCCATAGCAGAGAATCAGGCTTCATGTCATAGCAGAAAATCAGGCTTCATGTCACCCACCACTGGAACAGGCCACTTTCAGATATTTAGGCCCCGGCACCCAGACAGAGGAGAGAGGTCCCATAGCAGAGAATCAGGCTTCATGTCATAGCAGAGAATCAGGCTTCATGTCACCCACCACTGGAACAGGCCACTGTGAGATATTTAGGCCCCGGCACCCAGACAGAGGAGAGAGGTCCCATAGCAGAGAATCAGGCTTCATGTCATAGCAGAGAATCAGGCTTCATGTCACCCACCACTGGAACAGGCCACTGTGAGATATTTAGGCCCAGACAGAGGAGAGAGGTCCCATAGCAGAGAATCAGGCTTCATGTCATAGCAGAGAATCAGGCTTCATGTCACCCACCACTGGAACAGGCCACTGTCAGATATTTAGGCCCCGGAACCCAGACAGAGGAGAGAGGTCCCATAGCAGAGAATCAGGCTTCATGTCATAGCAGAGAATCAGGCTTCATGTCACCCACCACTGGAACAGGCCACTGTCAGATATTTAGGCCCAGACAGAGGAGAGAGGTCCCATAGCAGAGAATCAGGCTTCATGTCATAGCAGAGAATCAGGCTTCATGTCACCCACCACTAGAACAGGCCACTGTGAGATATTTAGGCCCCGGCACCCAGACAGAGGAGAGAGGTGAAAAAAGGGGGTCAGTCAGCACATCCCAAAGCACCACATAATTGCAGATGCTAAACTAACAAGTTAGAGATACTTGGCAAATCGTTTTGTACAAAATTATCTGAGCCCGTCTGCCGAACGTCAAGGCAATCTCTAGTTAGACGGGTTCCTAACACTAAATATACCTGTTATGTGCCATAGCGGCTATCATATAATTCAGAAAGTGTAGGTTCCACTCACATGCTGGGCCCACCTGAATTTCTGTCATTTTCTGTGCCAAAATGGCCTCCATTAAATCCAGGAAAGGCAGTTACCAGCATGCACGCCATGCCCACTCCACACCACCCCCGGCGCCACATGGTCACCAAGGACTGCAATGAGAGTCCACACACTATCTCTCTCCTGGTGCCAGATGGCTTCAGTGAGTGAGGGGGAGTAGGCCAAGCTATATACTAACACTAATTAAAATCAACCTGTGAGACAAACGAGCTGGTCAGGAGTGCGCGACTGGGGAGGCAGCCACACCTCCAGCACAAACTGTAGAGAAAAAAGGGGGTCAGTCAGCACATCCCAAAGCACCACATAATTGCAGATGCTAAACTAACAAGTTAGAGATACTTGGCAAATCGTTTTGTACAAAATTATTTGAGCCCGTCTGCCGAACGTCAAGGCAATCTCTAGTTAGACGGGTTCCTAACACTAAATATACCTGTTATGTGCCATAGCGGCTATCATATAATTCAGAAAGTGTAGGTTCCACTCACATGCCGGGCCCACCTGAATTTCTGTCATTTTCGGTGCCAAAATGGCCTCCATTAAATCCAGGAAAGGCAGTTACCAGCATGCACGCCGGGCCCACTCCACACCACCCCCGGCGCCACATGGTCACCAAGAACTGCAATGAGAGTCCACACACTTTCTCTGTCCTGGTGCCAGATGGCTTCAGTGAGTGAGGGGGAGTAGGCCAAGCTAGAGGAGAGAGCTCCCATAGCAGAGAATCAGGCTTCATGTCACCCACCACTGGAACAGGCCACTGTGAGATATTTAGGCCCCGGCACCCAGACAGAGGAGAGAGGTCCCATAGCAGAGAATCAGGCTTCATGTCACCCACCACTGGAACAGGCCACTGTGAGATATTTAGGCCCCGGCACCCAGACAGAGGAGAGAGGTCCCATAGCAGAGAATCAGGCTTCATGTCATAGCAGAGAATCGGGCTTCATGTCACCCACCACTGGAACAGGCCACTGTCAGATATTTAGGCCCCGACACCCAGACAGAGGAGAGAGGTCCCATAGCAGAGAATCAGGCTTCATGTCATAGCAGAGAATCGGGCTTCATGTCACCCACCACTGGAACAGACCACTGTCAGATATTTAGGTCCCGGCACCCAGACAGAGGAGAGAGGTCCCATAGCAGAGAATCAGGCTTCATGTCACCCACCACTGGAACAGGCCACTGTGAGATATTTAGGCCCCAGCACCCAGACAGAGGAGAGAGTTCCCATAGCAGAGAATCAGGCTTCATGTCATAGCAGAGAATCAGGCTTCATGTCACCCACCACTGGAACAGGCAACTGTCAGATATTTAGGCCCCGACACCCAGACAGAGGAGAGAGGTCCCATAGCAGAGAATCAGGCTTCATGTCACCCACCATTGGAACAGGCCAGTTTACGATATTTAGGCCCCTGGCACCCAGACGGAGGAGAGGTTCATTCAACTTTGGGTTGCCCCGCAATATAATGGTAAAATAAAATAAAAAGGATTGAATGAAGAAGTGCCCTGGAGTACAATAATATATTGTTAAGGGGAGGTAGTTATAAATGTCTAATCTGCACAAGGGATGGACAGGTCCTGTGGGATCCATGCCTGGTTAATTTTTATGAACGTCAGCTTGTCCACATTGGCTGTGGACAGGCGGCTGCGTTTGTCTGTAATGACGCCCCCTGCCGTGCTGAATACACATTCAGACAAAACGCTGGCCGCCGGGCAGGCCGGCACCTCCAAGGCATAAAAGGCTAGCTTTGGCCACGTGGACAATTTGGAGACCCAGAAGTTGAATGGGGCCGAACCATCAGTCAGTACGTGGAGGGGTGTGCACACGTACTGTTCCACCATGTTAGTGAAATGCTGCCTCCTGCTAACACGTTCCGTATCAGGTGGTGGTGCAGTTAGCTGTGGCGTGGTGACAAAACTTTTCCACATCTCTGCCATGCTAACCCTGCCCTCAGAGGAGCTGGCCGTGACACAGCTGCGTTGGCGACCTCTTGCTCCTCCTCTGCCTTCGCCTTGGGCTTCCACTTGTTCCCCTGTGACATTTGGGAATGCTCTCAGTAGCGCGTCTACCAACGTGCGCTTGTACTCGCGCATCTTCCTATCACGCTCCAGTGCAGGAAGGAAGGTGGGCACATTGTCTTTGTACCGGGGATCCAGCAGGGTGACAACCCAGTAGTCCGCACACGTTAAAATGTGGGCAACTCTTCTGTCGTTGCGCAGGCACTGCAGCATGTGGTCGCTCATGTGAGCCAGTCTGCCCAGAGGTAAGGACAAGCTGTCCTCTGTGGGAGGCGTATCGTCATCGTCCTCCGTTTCCCCCCAGCCACGCACCAGTGATGGGCCCGAGCTGCGTTGGGTGCCACCCCGCTGTGAACATGCTTTATCCTCATCCTCCTCCTCATCCTCTTCCTCCAGTAGTGGGCCCTGTCTGGCCACATTTGTACCTGGCTTCTGCTGTTGCAAAAAACCTCCCTCTGAGTCACTTCTAAGAGACTGGCCTGAAAGTGCTAAAAATGACCCCTCTTCCTCCTCCTCCTGGGCCACCTCCTCTTCCATCATCGCCCTAAGTGTTTTCTCAAGGAGACATAGAAGTGGTATTGTAACGCTTATAACGGCGTCATCGCCACTGGCCATGTTGGTGGAGTACTCGAAACAGCGCAACAGGGCACACAGGTCTCGCATGGAGGCCTAGTCATTGGTGGTGAAGTGGTGCTGTTCCGCAGTGCGACTGACCCGTGCGTGCTGCAGCTGAAACTCTACTATGGCCTGCTGCTGATCGCACAGTCTGTCCAGCATGTGCAAGGTGGAGTTCCACCTGGTGGGCACGTCGCATATGAGGCAGTGAGTGGGAAGGCCGAAGTTACGCTGTAGCGCAGACAGGCGAGCAGCAGCAGGATGTGAACGCCGGAAGCGCACACAGATGGCCCGCACTTTATGCAGCAGCTCTGACATGTCGGGGTAGTTGTGAATGAACTTCTGCACCACCAAATTCAGCACATGCGCCAGGCAAGGGATGTGCGTCAAACCGGCTAGTCCCAGAGCTGCGACGAGATTTCGCCCATTATCGCACACTACCAGACCGGGCTTGAGCCTCACCGGCAGCAACCACTCGTCGGTCTGTTGTTCAATACCCTGCCACAACTCCTGCGCGGTGTAGGGCCTGTCCCCCAAACATATGAGTTTCAGAATGGCCTGCTGACGTTTACCCCGGGCTGTGCTGAAGTTGGTGGTGGAGGTGTGTGGCTGACTGGATGAGCAGGTGGAAGAAGAGGAGGAGGAAGCAGAGTAGGAGGAGGAGGCTACAGGAGGCAAAGAATGTTGCCCTGCGATCCTTGGCGGCGGAAGGACGTGCACTAAAGAGCTCTCCGCCTGGGGCCCAGCCACCACTACATTTACCCAGTGTGCAGTTAGGTAGATATAGTGTCCCTCGCCGTGCTTACTGGTCCACGTATCTGTGGTTAGGTGGACCTTGCCACAGATGGCATTGCGCAGTGCACACTTGATTTTATCGGATACTTGGTTATGCAGGGAAGGCACGGCTCTCTTGGAGAAGTAGTGGCGGCTGGGAACAACATACTGTGGGACAGAAAGCAATATGAGCTGTTTGAAGCTGTCTGTGTCCACCAGCCTGAATGACAGCATTTCATAGGCCAGTAGTTTAGAAATGCTGGCATTCAGGGCCAGGGATCGAGGGTGGCTAGGTGGGAATTTACGCTTTCTCTCAAATGTTTGTGAGATGGAGAGCTGAACGCTGCCGTGTGACATGGTGGAGATGCTTGGTGACGGAGGTGGTGGTGTTGGTGGTACATCCTCTGTTTGCTGGGCGGCAGGTGCCAATGTTCCACCAGAGGCGGAGGAAGAGGCCGAGGCAGCAGCAGAAGAGGCAGCAGGGGGAGCCTGAGTGAGTTCCTTGTTTTTAAGGTGTTTACTCCACTGCAGTTCATGCTTTGCATGCAGATGCCTGGTCATGCAGCTTGTGCTAAGGTTCAGAACGTTAATGCCTCGCTTCAGGCTCTGATGGCACAGCGTGCAATCCACTCGGGTCTTGTCGTCAGCACATTATTTGAAGAACTGCCACGCCAGGGAACTCCTTGAAGCTGCCTTTGGGGTGCTCGGTCCCAGGTGGCGGTGGCCAGTAGCAGCGAACCCTCTTGGCGGCGGGTGTTCTGCTTTTTCCCACTGCTCCCTCTTTTGCTACGCTGTTGGCTTGGTCTCACCACTGCCTCTTCCTCTGAACTCTGAAAGTCAGTGGCACGACCTTCATTCCATGTGGGGTCTAGGACCTCATCGTCCCCTGCATCGTCTTCCACCCAGTCTTCCTCCCTGACCTCCTGTTCAGTCTGCCCACTGCAGAAAGACGCAGCAGTTGGCACCTGTGTTTCGTCATCATCAGAGATGTGCAGAGGTGGTATTCCCATGTCCTCATCATCAGGAAACATAAGTGGTTGTGCGTCAGTGCATTCTATGTCTTCCACCGCTGGGAAAGGGCTAGGTGGATGCCCTTGGGAAACCCTGCCAGCAGAGTCTTCAAACAGCATAAGAGACTGCTGCATAACTTGAGGCTCAGACAGTTTCCCTGATATGCATGGGGGTGATGTGACAGACTGATGGGCTTGGTTTTCATGCGCCATCTGTGCGCTTTCTGCAGAAGACTGGGTGGGAGATAATGTGAACGTGCTGGATCCACTGTCGGCCAACCAATTGACTAATGCCTGTACCTGCTCCGGCCTTACCATCCTTAGAACGGCATTGGGCCCCACCAAATATCGCTGTAAATTCTGGCGGCTGCTGGGACCTGAGGTAGTTGGTTCACTAGGACGTGTGGCTGTGGCAGAACGGCCACGTCCTCTCCCAGCACCAGAGGGTCCACTAACACCACCACGACCATGTCCGCGTCCACGTCCCTTACTAGATGTTTTCCTCATTGTTACCGTTCACCACAATAAGAAAAAAATTATTTGGCCCAATGTATTGAATTCAAATTCAGGCCTTTTTTTTACAGGCACCTAACACTATCTGGCTATCTATTTATGTACCGTATTACACTAATACAGGCACAGCAGTAACCACAGATTTAGCTGAATATAAATTGTAGGCCTAGTATTTAGGCCCTGAATGAAAGGTTTCCTTTTAAGGACAGAATTACACTTGGAGATGCACGGTAGCGTGTGAAGTTATTGAGGATGACCCTATCAGCACTTGAATTTGCACCTTGAATGTAATATACCCTTTTACAGACAGAAACACACTATGAGATGCACAATAGTGCATGCAAATTTAAAGGCTTATGCTATCAGCAATTGTAATTTAACACTTTGTGTAATATACCCCTTTACGTAAAAAAATACACTTGGAGATGCACGCTGAGTGTAATATCCCCTTTTACGGACAGATTTACACTTGGCCTGCAACAGCAGAAACCACTGATTTAGGGTATTGCTATTTTGGGAATTGAATTTCAACCCAGAACACAAAATATGCTTTGACGGACACTATAAAACTTGTCCTGCCACAGCTGGAACCACAGATTTAGCTGAATTAAAATTGTAGGTCTAGTATTTAGGCCCTGGATGAAAGGTATCCTTTTACGGACAGAATTACACTTGGAGATGCACGGTAGCATGTGAAGTTATTGACGATGACCCTATCAGCACTTGAATTTGCTCCTTGAATGTAATATACCCTTTTACGGACAGAAACACAGTATGTGAGATGCACAATAGTGCGTGCAAATTTAAAGGCTTATGCTTTCAGCAATTGTAATCTAACAGTTTGTGTAATATACCCTTTTACGGACAGATTTAAACTTGGCCTGCAACAACAGAAACCACTGATTTAGGGTATTGCTATTTTGGGAATTGAATTTCAACCCAGAACAAAAACTAAGCTTTGACGGACACTAAAAAACTTGTCCAGCCACAGCTGGAACACCAGATTTAGGGTATTGCTATTTTGGCAATTGAATTTCACCCCAGAAAAAAAAATATCCTTTGCCAGACAGCAGACAGTATTACACTTGGCTAGCCACAGCTGGAACACCAGATTTAGGGGATTGCTATTTTTGCAAGTGAATTTCACCCCTCAATAAAATATAGAAAATTCTGTCCTGAGTTTCTAGGGGGTGACAATAAGCACAGCCAAGCCCCTGATGTAGGATATAGCAAAAACAAAACAAAACTACTATTGATGGTTAAATGGACTTGGTGGCAGCTTGTGCTGGCGCACCACAAGACACAAAATGGCCGCAGATCACCCCAGAAAAAAAGTGACAGAAAAACGCTCTGGGCAGCCTAAAAACAGTGAGCAATTAACTAGCAGAAGTTGAATGATTCACATCTGTAGATCGATCACTTCATTAAGTGTTTTTGCTGAGTTAATCCCTGCCTAATCTCGCCCTAACAGCAGCTGCATTCTCTCCCTACACTGATCAGAGCAGAGTGACGTGCTGCACTACGTGACTCCAGCTTAAATAGAGGCTGGGTCACATGCTGCACTGGCCAATCACAGCCATGCCAATAGTAGGCATGGCTGTGATGGCCTCTTGGGGCAAGTAGTATGACGCTTGTTGTTTGGCTGCTTTGCAGCCTTTCAAAAAGCGCCAAGAAAGCGCAGAACACCGAACCCGAACTTTTACGTAAATGTTCGGGCTCGGGTCCGTGTCACGAACACCCCAAAATTCGGTACGAACCCGAACTATATAGTTCGGGTTCGCTCATCCCTACACCCTACCCCTCTCAAGAGAGGCATTCCATGTGGACAATATTTACGTCTATGTCGAAATTGCAGCCCGCACTGAATTATCGGTACCTAATAAAAAGACAGATACCGATCAAAAGATCCGTCTGATTGCCAGCTTTGACAGGGCTGCAGACCAAGCCAAGGGGGTCCTTAATAGAAACTGGCCCATTCTTCTCATGGATCTCGATATTAGGGATATTATCCACGAATATCTACAGATTACATTCAGAAGAGGCAGTAGTCTTAGGGACCTTCTTGTTCACAGCCACTACAGCCCCATTCCCAGAAGTGGAACTTGGTTGGATCGTAAACCTAACTGAGGTTTGCTTTAGATGTAGTGGCCTGCAGCACAATACAGACTGGCAAATCTTTTTTCAGTACCAATTTACAACGCTCTTTCCCCATTAGGGACTTCATTAACTGTCGTACTCGGGGGTAATTTACAAAATCACCTGTGACTATCAAAAAGAATACATAGGTAAGATCATACGTGAATTGCGCAGATGCATAGGGGAACACCTGTGGGGACATTGAGAATATGAGGGTTGTGTCCAGACATGTCCATGAACACCATCAGGGTAACCCCAAAAGCATTAAAATCATGGGCATAGAAGCAGTCTGACCCCCAACTCGAGGAGGTGATTGGGACCGTTGGACCTTCATCTTGCGTACAGTCTCCCCCCTTGGTTTAAATGAACAGCTTAATTTGAGCTGTTTTATCTGATTTAATTATTTTGTACATTTATCTCTGGTCTGATAAGGTTGGTGGGTGTGTTCCCTCCAGCCATCTTAACATATTTCCTCTCTCTATATTATAATTTCTTCCCTCCTTCTTTAATTGTCATTCGACTGTACTAACGTTTTTTGTCCATCAATTCAATGTACCATGTTCAGTGTTTTTGGGCTACCATATCCAGGTCTCCTAAATCATTGACACGCAACAAATGCCAACCTCTATACTGCACGGCCCCACAACTGGGACCACGCTCTTGACAGGAGCCAGGAACCTAGTCAACTTGGACCGCGTATACCTCAGCGCGGCCCGATGTGGTGACGTCATCCTAGGTCACCTGCGTCACCACGCCGGGTGCGCTCACGATGCCCGACAATTCAGCTGATCTGGACCTCGCATGCGCTAGCGCGGCCAGAGGCGACACGAACGGGGAAAGGTTCCCGACCAGGTGACCCTTGTCAGGGTGAGTGCTCTGTCGTAAAGATATCAGGGCCAGCATAGCACCCCCACTATAGGACAACATCAGGGACATATAGTCCCAGTCCCCGTTTTTTCTGAAACCATTTTCTTCCATTTTCTTCCTCCTCCACTTGGAGAATTGAGGCATTCTGGAATGTTACAACTCAGTGGTAGGACAAATGTTTTTTTATTTTTGAAGTGCCGCCGTGCACTACTATCCCTACTACTTGGGAAGCTACTACCTGGGAAGATTTTGTGACTATTTATTTTGACAAAAGTTTTTTGGTCTCTGTTTTCATTAGTTTATTTGTATTAGTTATCATGAGGGCCATCTATTTTAAAAGATAATATGATTAAAGGTTAAGTTTTATATATTTATCCATTGAATTTAGGATCACCGTCCAGTATAAACTTCCCACAAACTCAAGCCAGGCTGGTGTTTTGCTCATGAGGAATACTCAGGCACGTGCTACAGGACCCTACCACACACTCATACAGTTATTCTTGTTTTTTTAGGGTAATAACAGGTAAGGTGTGGCAGTTTAGTTGTGCCCGCCAGTAGGTAAATTACCACGCTTTCCTCCTGCATCCATTGGAGGGCGCCGCGCTGTACAGCACAAGAATCTCAGCCTTCGGGCTGGGTGTATGTAAATTTATTGTATGTTCCCAGCATTTGTGGTTGTGTTCATTACCATGTTTGAATAAAATTCTGTTTTGGCAAAAGCTGGTGGTGGAGTTGTTTTCCTCGTTCGTGACTTCGCTGTATCCTGGGGAGCCCACCCCGATACACGGCTTACAGAAGTGCTACCGTACATTTTATACAATAATTATGTGGCAGATCATACTGGTAAAATAGGTTCAGTTGCATAGTGTATATTGTTTGACCCCATCAAATAATGCAATATATTCTTAGGTTCACTAACTTTTGATATTTCATAGAGACATATCAAAATTTAGATCAGTGGGGGTCTGAGCGCTGAGATCCCTACCGGTCTCTAGAACACAGGGAGAGAAGCACGCAAATATCCTGCTCTCTTTCCTCTCAGGACAAGATGGGCTCCATAGAACTCTCAGTTCCTTCCTCAGTAGTTAGGAGAGAGAGCACACTATGCACACGTTTCTCACCCCTTGTTCTACAGATCGACAAGGGTTTTAGGGCTCAGACCACTACTGATCCAAACTTTTGATATTTCTCTATGAACAGGCAAAACAATAGTACCGAGGGAACATGCAAAGGAAAAGGCAGAGGTCAGGGCAGGTAGAATATGTACAATTCAATAAACAATCCAAGGTCACGGCAGGCAGCTCAGGTGCAGTATGTAGATCAGGCAGAGGTCAGGTCAGGCATCAAAGGGTCAAATATGGGAAACAGGCAAACAAATAAATAAACAGAACACTAGTGTACTAGAACTAGTTTGCTATTCACTTCAAGTTGCAGGTCCATCAGTTTCCTACAGACTGGTCCAAGGTAGCATGGGCTATCCGCAGTTATGTACAGTTTTGACATTTACATTGTTGTGCAAATGTTTACCTTTGGTTAAAAGTTAAAAGGTTTAGATCTGTGGGGGTCTGAGTGCTGAGACCCCCACCGATCTCTAGAACATAGTAACATAGTACATAAGGCCGAAAAAAGACATTTGTCCATCCAGTTCGGCCTGTCATCCTGCAAGTTGATCCAGAGGAAGGCAAAAAACAAACTGTGACGTAGAAGTAAATTTTCGATAAACTAAAGGGGGCAGTAACTATATAAAATGTCACTTTTATTAAATAATAGGAGATAAAAGACGGCCCCTACAGACAAACAACAAGTAAGACAGATACATACACAGACTGGTACACAAGCAAGGACCAGTTAGTTAAGATGTGGGTAAAGTGTGAGCGGTGGACTGGACCAGTAATGGCAGACCGGGCACGGCTATGTCAGGTCAGATCAGCTAGCCCTAGTAACTCCCTGCTTGGCCTGGTCCGCCCTATAACATATATCCTCGGGACGGGGTCCAAAAAGTCCCGCAAGGGGTGGCCCTGACAGGAGCTCTTTTCCTATGTAAATGACCCTAGTGAGGCCCTAGCATATAAGGAAAAGATGGTCCGTCCAGAGAAACAAAAAACATAACCCCACCACAAAATATATCCACTGAAAGGGATAAAGTGAGAGGAATACTCATGTGTTCTATAGTCTCACTGCTCTTACCGTAAAGAATCCTCTTCTATGTTTGTGTACAAACCTTCTTTCCTCCAGACGCAGAGGATGTCCCCTCGTCACAGTCCTGGGGATAAATAGCTGATGGGATATATCTCTGTACTGACCCCTGATATATTTATACATAGTAATTAGATCTCCCCTCTGTCGTCTTTTTTCTAAAGTGAATAACCCTAATTTTTATAATCTTTCAGGGTACTGTAGTTGCCCCATTCCAGTTATTACTTTAGTTGCCCTCCTCTGGACCCTCTCCAGCTCTGCTATGTAGAGAGAAGCTGCACCAAACAGGCTATGGATCTCAGTTGCTTCCTCAGCAGCAAGGAGAGAGAGCACACTATGTGCATGCTTCTCTCCCCTGGTTCTAGAGATTGTGGGAGTCTTAGCACTTAGCTGTTTTTTTTTTTATGTTAGTGACCCTTTAACTTTTCACTGGACATATTCTTTCCTGACAACAATGTAGATGTCAAAACTGTAAATAACCATGGATATTTATAACCTAGTATGGATGTGACAGTATGTCACACCCATTTTTTTTGTACACTTTTTATAAGGTAAATTAGTTGCCTGCGGATCACTACTGCTTATCACTTCTTGGAAAGTTTATTTAAGAAGCTGTAGGTTTACCTGTATATACTGTAGGTTTTATAGATTTCTTGTACTTTACACTAGAATAGTAAGCAAAGAAATGGTGACACTCATATTACTCAGCACTGCTTGCAGTAAGAGCTTAGAAGAACCCAAAAGCTTTTCAGTATAGCATTAGGAACCTCTATTAGAGACACCGGCTACTGATAACCAGTGGGATAGCTGGTTGCTCCACTAGTACATGGCATATAGTTTGCAATAATGGCTATGCTATAAATCTCACTTGCTGTACAAGGACCTCTCCCCACACAGCAGTTTTATTGAACCATAACAAACCCCTTTATAAAAAAAAAAGGTACCTGTACACATAACAACAATTGTCATGGCCAGACAACATGAGTAAAAAAAAAAAGAAGGTTGATTTGGGTTAGAATAAATATTCTACTTATTTTCAGGAAATAGTGAATGGGCTGCAGCACCCATCTTAGACAGATGTGGGTCTGATAGATGCGGTCTGATAGAATAGGAGGTTCCCAGACCCTTGTTCAGCCTGGTCAGGCAGACTCCAGCTGCCATGTCCAACCAAAGAGTGAACAGAGCGGTGGCTGTACTCCATCTATTCCCCTCAATGAGAGTCATGAAAATAAATATGTACACTTGCTCTCTGTTTCCGTAACTCCCATAGAAATAAATGGAGAGAGTCTCGCACATCTGAAGTACTCCCTGTTCAAGTGACTGTTGACCCACAGGGTTCAAGAGACACCAGAGTGGAGTACAGAGGAAACAGGCAAAGGGATAGGACGAGGTCAGGGCAGGCAGACTACATACAATTCAATAAAGAAACCGCAGTCAGGGTGGGCAGCTCAGGGTCAGTATGGAGATCAGGCAGAGGCCAGACGACGAAGGATAAAATCCCGGAAACAGGCAGAAGTTGTTACCCAGACAGATAAATGAAGAAACAGCACACCTTTGGACTAGAACCAGTGTACTATTCACTTGCTGGCCCATCATTTTTCTACAGACTGGTCCAAGGCAGCATTCCTAGTTTCCCTCATATGCAGAAGTATTAGCCTGGGCCACTCTCCTCTGTGAATGAAGTGACCCACTAACCTAGAATCTTCTTGACTTTGTCCTTATATTCCACAAGATATTTGAAGATCCCAGATGCACAGCCTCTGCAGCATCTTTACCTCTGCACCTCCACCAGGGTAACCTCACTATGGGACAGTATGCCATACAATGCGTGGAACAACATGGCTCTGGTTGCTGCTTTCTGGGAAGATCTGTCAGAGCGCCTTAAGGATAAGCTGGAAGGTCGATATGTACCCCCTCCTGGCAAGAAACTCTAGTATTTAGAGTCTATTGGGGAGATGACCCTGGGCAAAGTCAAGTACTCTCAGAAGCTGACACTTCCTGTGTCCCTGTCACACAGTGAGATCCGGTTTACTATCAAGACCTTCCTGGACTCAAGGTCAGCAGGGAACTTCTGCATTGGGCCTCGGTAACCTGATCCCATATCTGTACCAAGCAGTTTGGAGAAGTCCTTTTAGGGGGTATTCACACGGTCATGGCCGTTTTGCAGACTACAAACCGCAGATCCACAAATCATCGACATTGGCTGTGCAGACGCATTGTCTTCAATGGGCCATGGATTCCTGTTCTTTTTGTTGGATCTCCGCAGGGCCTATAATTTGATCTGGATTGGAGAGGGCAACGAGTGGAAGATTGCTTTCAACACTTGTGAAGGCCACTGTGAATATTTAGCCATGTCCCTTGGCCTCTGTAATGCTCCTGCAGTGTTGCAGGAGTTTGTCAGTAAAGTTTTCTGGGACCTCCTCCATGTCTGTGTTGTGGTCTATTTAGATTATATCCTTGTGTTTTCTCTTGATCTGACATCACACCGCAGAAATATCTGCACTGTCCCCTATCATCAACTTTGACTATATGCCATATTTAAAATGTCTCCTTTCTTCTTTGTGTATGGATGGCATTTATGGTTCCTCTTCTGCTGTCTAGTCTGGAGTTCCAGCAGCCAAATCCACTGTCAATAATTCTTTCCAGATCTGGCAAGACAATATGGCTTCTCTTTTGCAGGCTTCTGCTCGAATGAAGATATCGACTGATATTAGGCACAGGACTCCATCTCAGTTTTCTCCTTGGGACAAATTGTGGCTATCCTCATATAATTTAGCATCCCGTTATATTGGTCATTTTGCTGATTATCTTCTTAATGGGGCTGTCTGACATACATTTGACATACCGCGATCACTATCCCCATACAGATAAACAGTTTCAGGACAGTAGATCACTCTACACAGGACATCCTGCTGCCCAGAAATGGGGATTTTCATGTCTGCCTCAACAATGCTTTCACACAAAAAAATTATTTGGAGCAAACATTTCTAGGATTGATTTTTCCTGGTCAATTGCCCCAATCACTGGCCCATGTATAGGTTCCTTAAGTCCCACAATAAATGTAACAGTCCATCCACACCATACCACAGTTCGCACCTGTTGCTAGAGGGGCCACCAAGAAGCCAAAGGAGGTCAACATCTCTACCAAACAATCTTTTCAGGCATGAAGACCTACAAATATTGGCAATGTTTCACTTTCAGTTGAAGCTTTTCTCAAGCTTGAGAAAGACTTCAGCTCAACGACACCACTTTTATGCCTGAATAAAAGATTTTTTGGAAGATATGCTGACCGAATCTGGCTTTTTGATAGACCTTCCTTACTAAAGTGAGGTTTCACTATTGAAGCTGTATTACACTGGCTGATATTTCGGCCAATAATCGGTAATGAGTGTTTGCATGAACGCTCATTAGCGATCATCTTGCAGTATAATACTGCCTCCAGTTGCCCGATGAATGAGCAAATGCTTGTTTTTTGGGCAATTCAGATTTTTGAGCATGCTTAAAAATCACCACTTGCCGATAGGAGATCATGTTGTTTAGTAGGAATCTGCAGCCGCCAAACCACTAGACAGTATGGGGACGAGCAATGGCATAACGCATGCATGTAATATTCTGTATATATTCGGTTTCTTCACATGGTCTAAAACATATGAATAGCTTAAGTAAGTGTTTGTAAAGTGCTCTGTAATATATTATTATTATTATATGCACTTTTATAGCGCTGACATATTCTGCAGTGCTTTAAAGACATTAGCATCACACTAGTGATGGGGCTCACAATCTAAGTTCCCCATCAGTATGTCTTTGACCTGTGGGAGGAAACCGGAGTACCTTGAGGAAACCCACGCAAACCCAGGGAGAACATGCAAACTCCATGCAGATGTTGTCCTTGGTCAGATTCAAACCTAGGACCCAAGTGCTGCAAGGCACCAGTGCTGACCACTGAGCCACCGTGCTGCCCATTTGTGATGATCTACCTCTGAAAAGCTGAGCTTTTTTTTGTTGGTGTTTCAGGCATGTGGAGCCGGGAATGGGAAGAATAGAGAGAACTGTTGCCACTTTCCTTACATCATTATTTATCCTTCCCTGTTAATTATTAGCAAAGTTGTTAGGGATCTCTGTCTATTCTAGTCTTAGATCTAGTATGATCCCAAGTTTCTTAGCTTTTCACCCATGATAGAACCAGGTAGACTATGTGTCCAGCTGTACCGGGTTCAAGGGTACATTTTAGTCTATAATCCATATTATATAAAGAGCAATGCCACCTTATTTTCCAACTCTTTCAGTGCTATCATGTTCCCGACCTTAATACAATAGTCTCATGAATTGCTTGAATCTTACTTTTATGAGTGTTTAGTGTTCTCCTGTTTTATTTTATGCAAATGCTGTTGCACATTAAAACATGTATTACTAATATGCACTCATGAAAATGCCAAAGGGATCAATCAAACAGTATAAATTCACGTGCAGTAGTCTCTCCTACAGGCTCCGAGAGGTTAGTCACTGATATAGGTAGCGTGACAGTTTTATAGCCTGAGCTGTCAAACTTTACAAGCCTCTTCTAAATTCACAGCCATGTCTGTACACAGTCTTCCATCTCGAAGAAAGTTTTCTCATAGAGGGGAAAGCAAATTAAGAGAAGCGGTGAAAATTAAAATGTCTGTATGAATTAGCACCTCACACTTTGGATGGGTCCTTCAGTGATTTTCACCAGGGAAAACTGTCCAGAGGTATAATGCAGCAACTGACAGACATAGATAATTATGACTTTTAGGCCATAACAGAACGGTGCTTTTATTGTGCAGAAAGAGTGTATATTTCTTAAGTCATCAGCTGGGGAACAGTTGGGCAGATTTATCAGTATATATGGCCAGATAAAGCTGGCGGGCTGGCACTTCTCATTGAATGTATTAAAATCTTTTTTTATTATTATTATTAATGTTCTGGGCTGTGTTTGCGTTCAGTATAACCAGTCTTTACGTGGAAAGAGTAAGACATAGATATTCTGGTTAATATAAAGAAAGAACTTTACTTTTGGTTTCTTAACTCGATATACTCGCTAGACTTTGAAACAGTTTGCTTGGATAATTACCCAAATGACATCTAATTATATGAAATCATGTTTAATTACAAATTATAGATCCAGTTCCCTGAAGTAGAGGAAACCAAGCAGCTTCCATGTTAGAGCTCATTCAATCAGCCGGCAGCCAAGCTTTCCTGATGCTGTTCATAATTTAGTCTCTAGGTATGAGAACCATGGAGATTGATAGTTCAGTTGGAGGCCCATTTTTTGGTTCTCCAAAAGAAAGAAATAATATTTTTGAGAGCTCTCTTAACATATATAGGACAGGCAATTATTCTAATCAGAAGTGTTTTCATGCAGTTAGTGAAAAGCTCATACAATTCGTAGATCATGTTTATAGAAAATGTCTAAACATCAGGGCCAACATTTTATTGAGTCCTTTACAGCAAAGTAGAATTGGGCCATAAATACCTAAGCAACTCTCCCACAAGCCAATTGCTGTGGACAAGTCTTATCTGTTCCACAGGTGTGACGTTAAAAAAAGACAAAAATATTATAGCAGTGATTACTTTATTGGCTTTAAAAAAAAACTTTTTGTTTGTCTGTTTACAAGCTCACGGAGCACAGAGGCTCCTTCATCAGGCAGTATAGAAAGCTTTCAAGCAGATAAAAAAAATAATTGTTAGCCAATAAAAGTATCACTATTATAATACGTTTGTCTTTTTTAATGCAAAAATATTTAACATCACATAGATTTTTCTGGCTAACACAGTACCTGTGGATGACTCCTCCTGTTCTTCTATTGGAGACCAACCTGTGCACTTTGGCTCGGCACCCATAAGCTCAGTGGCCTCTGGCACGGCATCACCTCATACCTCAGTTGCCAGTCTCTCCCACATTAAAGATATGCTGCAAAAAGAACTTGCCACGGTCTTCATAGATATCACCACTCTAACCTTAACAAAGAAATCCGCGAGATTGGACAACGCATGTCAGCACTACCACAGTACGGGAGTCACATGAAACAGAAATTGTACAACATACCAGGAAAGATTAAAGGACCTTAACATGTATAGCTTGGGAGAAAGACGAGACAGAGGGGATATGATAGAAACTTTTAAATACATAAAGGGAATCAAAATGGCAAAAGAGGAGAGAATATTTAAAAGAAGAAAAACTGCTACAAGAGGACATAGTTTTACATTAGAGGGGCAAAGGTTTAAAAGTAATATCAGGAAGTATTACTTTACTGAGAGAGTAGTGGATGCATGGAATAGCCTTCCTGCAGAAGTGGTAGCTGAAAATACAGGGAAGGAGTTTAAGCATGCATGGGATAGGCATAAGGCCATCCTTCATATAAGATAGGGCCAAGGGCTATTCATAGTATTCAGTATATTGGGCAGACTAGATGGGCCAAATGGTTCTCAACTGACGACACATTCTATGTTTCTATGTAACTCCAAGATGACATCCAACTCCTCCACAACAAATTAGAGGTTATCGAAAACAGAGCCTATTGAGATAAACCTCTGAGTCCATCACCGATCTCCAATCTATAGCTCTCTTTATGGAACTTTGTCCAAATATTCCACTTGAACTTTTGGAAATGGACAGAGTACATAGAGCTCTAAGGTCTGTTTCACACGAGTGAGTCCATTGCTGGAATCACGCTCCGTGTGTGAGTGTGATCCTCCATTCTAAACTTGCAAGAGCGCACAGCATTATCATGATTTATAATGCTGTGTGCCTCTGCTTGAGCTTACTTCTACAGGATTATACTGACAGCTTTATGTCACTATGATCCTGTAGTAAAAAGGTCAAGCAGAGGCACACAGCATTATAAATCATCATAACGCTATGTACTCCTGCATGTCAGGAACGGAGGATCACGCTCACACTTGGAGCATGATTCCCACAATGGACTCGCTCGTGTGAAACAGCCCTAACTGCCTGAAAACTGAAAGCCCCCAGGCTGAAACTTTACTTCCATCGTACCAGGGAGCAAATATTGTAAGCAGTGTGCAAATCTTCTCCTCTCATTTTTCAAGGCCTTGCGTACTTATACTTCCCAGATCTAGTCCCCTCCTCCATAGCGAAATGTTGTGCTCTCAAGCCATATCTGGAAATACTGCAGAAGAAGCCGATCTGTTATCGCTGGGGCTT
Organism: Bufo bufo; assembly: GCF_905171765.1. NCBI lineage: Eukaryota > Metazoa > Chordata > Amphibia > Anura > Bufonidae > Bufo > Bufo bufo. Next base: position 184,703,294 of record NC_053392.1, read on the forward strand.
CCCATTTAAGCTTATTTTTATGTATCTAGATAAGACTCATCTTTATTCATCCTCATCAACAAAGACCCCAGGGACCTCCCCAACCTCTCATCACCTTCACTCATCCAGCCGCGAGAATCCCAAGCCGACCTCCAGTCCATTCTCAGTGACTTTACTCTCTACTTGTCAACAACCTAATATCTTCCTTCTGTGACGTGGTGTTCTCTCTGTACCATTACATTTTCTTCTCTTTATATATAGACACTTCCTTTTCTGAGATGGTGGAGTATCTCCCTCCGGTGGTACCCAATACTGTTGCTGTTTTTCAGATTGCACAGTTATATATTTTGTATTTCTTGTTTGATTATATATACCTGTATATTAGATATGTATTTTGCTATATGCTCGGGACCTCTCCTGGGTCATACTCTATTAAGGTTCTCTATTTCTTTTTCCTTTACTCTCTCTTGCTACTAATTTCTTTTATTCCCTTCATTGCTACCTAAGAATCCTATTGAGCATCAATGCCGTAAAACTAACCCCTAACCTATTTGTTAGCTGCTGCAAACCATGACCATGCAGTTTTCGTTCTCTATTTCTCTACATGAGATGATACTTGCATGTTTTCTGTGTTTCCCACCCTTCCACTCCCCCCTCTTGCGGAATGGCAGATTTTATTAGCATAGCAGTGATAGTTCTCTCCTACATACACTATGGCTATGAAAATAGTATTACACAATGTACAGGGTTTTAATTCGCCCTACAAGAGATCCAAAGCTTTTCGATATTACAGAAAAATTCACGCTGATTTACTTTGTCTTCAAGAAACACACTTTTCCCAAACTTCAGCTCCTTGCTATCTGTCAAATTCAGCTCCTTGCTAAATATCTGTCTCCATACTTTCCAAGCTTTTATACGGCGAATGCCCCCACAAAAATGAAAGGAGTCGCTAATCAGTCCCGTTTACCTATGCCCTCACTATTGCTGACCCCAAGGGTCACTATTTAATTGTTACTGGCTCAAACCAGGATGTACCAGAGACCTTAGTCTCCTACTGTACTAATATTCACCAGACCTGCTTTTTAACTGAATTATTTACACTGGTAGACTCCCACAAAGTGGGCACAATTGTCTTCTGTGGGCAGGGGCGAGATCAAAAGTGGGGCCCCAAATCTTGCAATAATGTGCTAAAAACACAGTCCAGCGTCCAACACCTGACACCCCCGCCGATCAGCTTTGAGCAGACGGCGCGTGCTGTTCACTGCTGCTGTCCCATAGACAAACATCTAATTGGCAGTGGTGCCGGGTGCCCCTACAGTACCCTAGTAGTAATAATATAACCATAATGCTCCCAGTGGCTTTAATGTCCCCCTGTAGTGCTCCCCACTAGTGCCAATATATATATATATATATATATATATAATGTTCCACCGTAGTGCCAGTATATAATGCTCCTCTACCCCAGTAGTGCAAGGTATATAAAATGATCTCCTTCCCCCCCTTCCCAGGTGCCCCCAGCAGTGTGGACATTTAGTATTTACAAAAAAAAATGCCTCCCTCCCATTCCCCCCTGCCGCTGTCTGCGATGTAGACCACAGTATTATTTGTGGCTTGTGTTGCTGCGTCCTGATGCATGGGGTCCCAATGACATCACCAGTCCAGCTCCGGGTCTCATGTGATGATGTCATCATGCGAGACCCTGCGCAGGAGTTCGCATTGGTGTCATTGCGGCTTCTTGCGCTGTTCTAATGCCTCACAGGCTTGAGGTCTAGCAGCCTGGGGCTTGTGAAGTTGGACCGACATGAGTGCGTCCCCCTCTTTATGGGTAGTGAAGTGGCGCCCTAGGCAGATGACTACCCTCCCCTATCCATCGTCCTGGCCCTGATTCGCAGGAGCACATTACGCAGGAGGTATAACAGGAGAGGACTATAACTCAGCATGTCTAAGGGTACTTTCACACTAGCGTTATTCTTTTCCGGTATTTGTCCCAAAGCATTCGGAATGGAAAGCAATCTGTTCAGTATGCATCAGGATGTCTTCCATTCTGTCCCTTGTATGGTATTTGACCGGACAAAATACCGCAGCATGCTGCAGTATTTTTTCCGGAAAAAATCTCGGAACACTACCATACTTGCCGGATAATTTTTTCATTAAAATGTATTAATGCCGGATCCAGTACAAAGTTCCGGAAATTGCCGCATCGCCGGATCTGGTTTCCCGGTCTGCGCATGAGCAGTTCTTTCTAGCTTTGAATTTTTTTTATACCGGATCCGTTATTCCGGATGATACCGGAAAGACGAATCTGGTATTTCAATGCATAAGTCTAACGGATCTGGATCCCGAAAAAAAAGGATAACTGTTTGCATACAGATTCTTCTAACGCTAGTGTGAAAGTAACCTAAGCTATTATTATTTAACCACCTCCGGACCGCCGTACGCAGCGACGCGTCCTGGAGGTGGTTGATTGATTCCGCCTGGACGCGCCGGCGCGTCCTCTCGTGAGACGCGAGATTTCCTGTGATAGCCCCTGATCACCCCTGATCACCCCATATAGACTCCCTGATCACCCCCCTGTCATTGATCACCCCCCTGTAAAGCTCCATTCAGACGTCCGCATGATTTTTACGGATCCACTGATAGATGGATCGGATCCGCAAAACGCATACGGACGTCTGAATGGAGCCTTACAGGGGCGTGATCAATGACTGTGGTGATCACCCCATATAGACTCCCTGATCACCCCCCTGTCATTGATTACCCCCCTGTCATTGATCACACCCCTGTAAAGCTCCATTCAGACGTCCGCATGATTTTTACGGATACACTGATAGATGGATCGGATCCGCAAAACGCATACGGACGTCTGAATGGAGCCTTACAGGGGCGTGATCAATGACTGTGGTGATCACCCCATATAGACTCCCTGATCACCCCCCTGTAATTGATTACCCCCCTGTCATTGATCACCCCCCTGTAAAGCTCCATTTAGACGTCCGCATGATTTTTACGGATCCACTGATAGATGGATCGGATCCGCTAAACGCATACGGACGTCTGAATGGAGCCTTACAGGGGCGTGATCAATGACTGTGGTGATCACCCCATATAGACTCCCTGATCACCCCCCTATCATTGATTACCCCCCTGTCATTGATCACACCCCTGTAAAGCTCCATTCAGACGTCCGCATGATTTTTACGGATCCACTGATAGATGGATCGGATCCGCAAAACGCATACGGACGTCTGAATGGAGCCTTATAGGGGGGTGATCACCCCATATAGACTCTCTGATCACCCCCCTGTCATTGATCACCCCCCTGTCATTGATCACCCCCCTGTAAGGCTCCATTCAGACATTTTTTTGGCCCAAGTTAGCAGAAATTTTTTTTTTTTTTCTTACAAAGTCTCATATTCCACTAACTTGTGTCAAAAAATAAAATCTCACATGAACTCACCATACCCAAATGCGTAAAAATTTTTAAACATTTATATTCCAGACTTCTCCTCACGCTTTAGGGCCCCTAGAATGCCAGGGCAGTATAAATACCCCACATGTGACCCCATTTCGGAAAGAAGACACCCCAAGGTATTCCGTGAGGGGCATATTGAGTCCATGAAAGATTGAAATTTTTGTCCCAAGTTAGCGGAAAAGGAGACTTTGTGAGAAAAAATAAATAAATATAAATTTCTGCTAACTTGTGCCAAAAAAAAAAAAATTCTATGAACTCGCCATGCCCCTCATTGAATACCTTGGGGTGTCTTCTTTCCAAAATGGGGTCACATGTGGGGTATTTATACTGCCCTGGCATTCTAGGGGCCCTAAAGCGTGAGAAGAAGTCTGGGATCCAAATGTCTAAAAATGCCCTCATAAAATGAATGTGGGCCCCTTTGCGCATCTAGGCTGCAAAAAAGTGTCACACATGTGGTATCGCCGTACTCAGGAGAAGTTGGGCAATGTGTTTTGGGGTGTCACTTTACATATACCCATGCTGGGTGAGATAAATATCTTGGTCAAATGCCAACTTTGTATAAAAAAATGGGAAAAGTTGGAGATTGTATGTCTAAGAGTATTTTGTTCATGAATAATTTTTTCAAACCAAGTTGATTCCTTGATCATGGCGAGTTCCTAGAATTTTATATTTTTTGTCACAAGTTAGCGGAAAATGATGATTTTTATTTTTATTTTTTTCCCTTACAAAGTCTCATATTCCACTAACTTGTGACAAAAAATAAAAACTTCCATGAACTCACTATGCCCATCACGAAATACCTTGGGGTGTCTTCTTTCCAAAATGGGGTCACTTGTGGGGTAGTTATACTGCCCTGGCATTCTAGGGGCCCAAATGTGTGGTAAGAAGTTTGAAATCAAAATGTGTAAAAAATGACCAGTGAAATCCGAAAGGTGCTCTTTGGAATATGGGCCCCTTTGCCCACCTAGGCTGCAAAAAAGTGTCACACATGTGGTATCTCCGTACTCAGGAGAAGTTGGGGAATGTGTTTTGGAGTGTCATTTTACATATACCCATGCTGGGTGAGAGAAATATCTTGGCAAAAGACAACTTTTCCCATTTTTTTATACAAAGTTGGCATTTGACCAAAATATTTATCTCACCCAGCATGGGTATATGTAAAATGACACCCCAAAACACATTCCCCAACTTCTCCTGAATACGGAGATACCAGATGTGTGACACTTTTTTGCAGCCTAGGTGGGCAAAGGGGCAAACATTCCAAAGAGCACCTTTCGGATTTCACCGGCCATTTTTTACAGAATTTGATTTCAAACTCCTTACCACACTTTTGGGCCCCTAGAATGCCAGGGCAGTATAACTACCCCACAAGTGACCCCATTTTGGAAAGAAGACACCCCAAGGTATTCCATGAGGGGCATGGCGAGTTCCTAGAAATTTTTATTTTTTGTCACAAGTTAGTGGAAAATGATGATTTATTTATTTATTTATTTTTTCTTACAAAGTCTCATATTCCACTAACTTGTGACAAAAAATAAAAACTTCCATGAACTCACTATGCCCATCAGCGAATACCTTGGGGTGTCTTCTTTCCAAAATGGGGTCACTTGTGGGGTAGTTATACTGCCCTGGCATTCTAGGGGCCCAAATGTGTGGTAAGGAGTTTGAAATCAAGTTCTGTAAAAAATGACCTGTGAAATCCGAAAGGTGCTCTTTGGAATATGAGCCCCTTTGCCCACCTAGGCTGCAAAAAAGTGTCACACATCTGGTATCTCCGTATTAAGGAGAAGTTGGGGAATGTGTTTTGGGGTGTCATTTTACATATACCCATGCTGGTATATACAATCTCCAACATTTACAGGAACCTGCTTCATTAACGAAAACAGAACAAACCAGATTATATTGCTCATTGGGAGAAAGACCTAGGAGTAACATTCAGTGCAAAAGAAATAGACCAAATTCACTTAAGATCACATGGTTTCTCTAGATGTGTTAAAATCCAAGAACACTCATACAAAACAATGGTTAGGTGGTACAATGATCCGAGTAAACTTTCAAAAATGGGTCTAACTAAATCAGACGCTTGCTGGCGATGCTTTCAAGGTGTAGGAACTTTGGGACACATAATGTGGTCATGCCCTAAAATATCTGGCTTCTGGTCAACTATTGAATCTGAAGTAAATAAAATTTGCAATACCTCAATCAAGCTCACCCCCACTTCAGTGCTGCTATGGCTACCAGCAAAAAGCTGGTCCCCCAAGGCTTACGATCTAGTCACCTGGCTGGTTCAAGCTGCTAGATCACTGATTCCTCTTCATTGGCTAGATCCAGACCCTCCCACATTAAGTCAGTGGAAAGCCAAGATAAATCAACTCTACCTCATGGAGGAACTGAGCAGCTGGGCCAACCGTTCACACTCCAAGTTCCTTAAATTATGGAAACCTTGGATTGATTACAGGAAAGAATAGAAAAGTTAGCCTCTTTTTATGTTAACTAGAGCTCAGAATATATTGGCCACACGGTAACTAGTCTTAATTAATTCTAATTACACCTTCATTTACCTCTTGGCATAAACAAAAGGTAAAAAGAACGGAAGATTACCACGAATATTACCTCATTTGGGATCTGCAAGGAGCACAACCATAATTGTAGCTACAAATCTATTTAGCTTTAAATTATACATCTTATCCTAGTACCATTATTTTGCCGTAACTGGTAGCAACCTGTATTGTTGTGTAAGTTATTTTTATGTTTTTTGTTTCTTTTGTTTATTGGTTTATGAGGAACTTTTTCTTCCTCTAGATGTTATCTATCCTAACGAGGAGTCTGACAATTAGTACTGATCTTCAATGTGATGTTAGTTTATCTGTGACAAGTTAACAGTTCTAGCTCACATGCTTACAAGATGTATATCGACTTCGTCAGGCACACTACAAATTTGTACGTGTATCTACCTCCTGCATCAGTCATATTTCCTTTATTTGTAATAATATCACTTCATTATAAGCTGATTTGTATTTTCTTGCTGTAAAATTTGCATATTTTGTTTCTATGTCCGTTTTGTGCTCTGCAGCAATTGTCATGTATCTACATTTCACGTGAAAATAAATAAAAAGATATTTGTTAAAAAAAAAAAAAAAAATGGGAAAAGTTGTCTTTTGCCGAGATATTTCTCTCACCCAGCATGAGTATATGTAAAAAGACACCCCAAAACACATTGCCCAACTTCTCCTGAATACGGCGATACCACATGTGTGACACTTTTTTGCAGCCTAGGTGGGCAAAGGGGCCCACATTCCAAAGAGCACCTTTAGGATTTCACAGGTCATTTACCTACTTACCACACATTAGGGCCCCTGGAAAATGCCAGGGCAGTATAACTACCCCACAAGTGACCCCATTTTGGAAAGAAGACACCCCAAGGTATTCCATGAGGGGCATGGCGAGTTCCTAGAAATTTTTATTTTTTGTCACAAGTTAGTGGAAAATGATGATTTATTTATTTATTTATTTATTTTTTCTTACAAAGTCTCATATTCCACTAACTTGTGACAAAAAATAAAAACTTCCATGAACTCACTATGCCCATCAGCGAATACCTTGGGGTGTCTTCTTTCCAAAATGGGGTCACTTGTGGGGTAGTTATACTGCCCTGGCATTCTAGGGGCCCAAATGTGTGGTAAGGAGTTTGAAATCAAGTTCTGTAAAAAATGACCTGTGAAATCCGAAAGGTGCTCTTTGGAATATGAGCCCCTTTGCCCACCTAGGCTGCAAAAAAGTGTCACACATCTGGTATCTCCGTATTCAGGAGAAGTTGGGGAATGTGTTTTGGGGTGTCATTTTACATATACCCATGCTGGGTGAGAGAAATATCTTGGCAAAAGACAACTTTTCCCATTTATTTATACAAAGTTGTCTTTTGCCAAGATATTTCTCTCACCCAGCATGGGTATATGTAAAATGACACCCCAAAACACATTCCCCAACTTCTCCTGAATACGGAGATACCACATGTGTGACACTTTTTTGCAGCCTAGGTGGGCAAAGGGGCCCACATTCCAAAGAGCACCTTTCGGATTTCACCGGCCATTTTTTACAGAATTTGATTTCAAACTCCTTACCACACATTTGGGCCCCTAGAATGCCAGGGCAGTATAACTACCCCACAAGTGACCCCATTTTGGAAAGAAGACACCCCAAGGTATTCCATGAGGGGCATGGCGAGTTCCTAGAAATTTTTATTTTTTGTCACAAGTTAGTGGAAAATGATGATTTATTTATTTATTTATTTATTTTTTCTTACAAAGTCTCATATTCCACTAACTTGTGACAAAAAATAAAAACTTCCATGAACTCACTATGCCCATCAGCGAATACCTTGGGGTGTCTTCTTTCCAAAATGGGGTCACTTGTGGGGTAGTTATACTGCCCTGGCATTCTAGGGGCCCAAATGTGTGGTAAGGAGTTTGAAATCAAGTTCTGTAAAAAATGACCTGTGAAATCCGAAAGGTGCTCTTTGGAATATGAGCCCCTTTGCCCACCTAGGCTGCAAAAAAGTGTCACACATCTGGTATCTCCGTATTCAGGAGAAGTTGGGGAATGTGTTTTGGGGTGTCATTTTACATATACCCATGCTGGGTGAGAGAAATATCTTGGCAAAAGACAACTTTTCCCATTTATTTATACAAAGTTGTCTTTTGCCAAGATATTTCTCTCACCCAGCATGGGTATATGTAAAATGACACCCCAAAACACATTCCCCAACTTCTCCTGAATACGGAGATACCACATGTGTGACACTTTTTTGCAGCCTAGGTGGGCAAAGGGGCCCACATTCCAAAGAGCACCTTTCGGATTTCACAGGCCATTTTTTACAGAATTTGATTTCAAACTCCTTACCACACATTTGGGCCCCTAGAATGCCAGGGCAGTATAACTACCCCACAAGTGACCCCATTTTGGAAAGAAGACACCCCAAGGTATTCCATGAGGGGCATGGCGAGCTCCTAGAAATTTTTATTTTTTGTCACAAGTTAGTGGAAAATGATGATTTATTTATTTATTTATTTTTTCTTACAAAGTCTTATATTCCACTAACTTGTGACAAAAAATAAAAACTTCCATGAACTCACTATGCCCATCAGCGAATACCTTGGGGTGTCTTCTTTCCAAAATGGGGTCACTTGTGGGGTAGTTATACTGCCCTGGCATTCTAGGGGCCCAAATGTGTGGTAAGGAGTTTGAAATCAAGTTCTGTAAAAAATGACCTGTGAAATCCGAAAGGTGCTCTTTGGAATATGAGCCCCTTTGCCCACCTAGGCTGCAAAAAAGTGTCACACATCTGGTATCTCCGTATTCAGGAGAAGTTGGGGAATGTGTTTTGGGGTGTCATTTTACATATACCCATGCTGGGTGAGAGAAATATCTTGGCAAAAGACAACTTTTCCCATTTTTTTTATACAAAGTTGTCTTTTGCCAAGATATTTCTCTCACCCAGCATGGGTATATGTAAAATGACACCCCAAAACACATTCCCCAACTTCTCCTGAATACGGATGGAATGCATAAGAGGATGGGACTACAACTCCCAGCATGTCCAGGGTGTTGTAATGTACCCTGATATTACATAATAATGGCCTGGACATGCAAAGAGTTGTAGTCATCTCCTGTTTTACCTCTTCTTGTAATGCACTCTGATATTACATAACAGGAGGTATAAGAGGAGAGGACTACAACTCCCAGCACTTCCCTGGCACTTACATTGAGTCCTTCACTTCTTCCCATACATCACTGGTCTTCTTCTTCATTACTTTACTGCACTGCTTAGCTCCTCCTCCTGTTCTGGTCATCTGGTGAGGTCATCGCAGGTCCTTCATCCCCCTCTTCTCTGCTGAGCTCCGCCTCCTGCAGGTAACATAATGGCAGGTCCTACAGCTCTAGTAGAAGAGTAGAATACTGAACGGGACGGCGCAGACGCAAGATTTACACGGCAGATGGGGCCAGCAGGAGAACCAACGCTGGCCTGGCCCTGTCAATCAAGACAGAAGGGTGTGGAAATGAGGTAGACAAACGGAGCCTCCTACCGTTTGTAACCCCCCCCCCTGCTCCTAGAGGCTCATTTGCATATAATAAAAGTTAAAATTACACGAAAACAGGGGCATACTTAAATAAAAGAAATGCAGAGTTAAATTCAGGTGACATTTTCACATCTATAATGTCAGCCTGTTTAATAGCGAAAATTGGGGTGACAGAAACTATTTAACCATATTTTTCCCCAGTCTCTTTCATCCATCAGGAATCAAAATCAAAGATACACACTACACCATGGTCCAACCTATCCTTCCTAGTCTCTTAATGACTCACTATTAATGCTCCTTGAAGTGTTCTCCTCTATCAAAACAAACTTAGAAGAATACTTTACTATCAATGCCCCTTCAGTCTCCTCCTCTATCTCCCTCTGGGAATCTTGTAAAACAGTACTTCGCGGGCTATTAATACAGATGGCAGCTCATCATAAACGCGAATGGATACCAAAGCAGTCAGAACTCAAACAAAAAGTCTCCCAATGTGAAGTGCTGTCAAAGACAAACGCCACTAAAGACACTCACCAAGCTCTCTCACGCACGGACACAGTTCGATCTTTGCCTCACTGACACTGTTCTCGTCAGAAGTATTATACCCTAAACAATAAGCTGTCTACCCCCACTAGCTAGGAAAATTCGATCAACCCTAACTTCCAGGCCTTTTTATAAACTCTGCACTGTTCAAGGCACAATAACCACTAATCACTAATATAGACAGAAAACTCCTTACCAAGATACTAGCAACCCGTCTTAATACATCTTTATCTTCTTTGATTGACAAGGATCAAGTTGGCATTGTTCCCAAATGACAAGCACCAGACAACGTTAGACACATGACTCATCTCATTCATGCCTGTAATGCTAGGGACATCCTGGCCATGTTGCTCTCTCTAGATATTCATAAGGCTTTTGATACCTTATCATGGCCCTACCAGTTCTCTGTACTGAGACACTGGGGGTTCCCATCCGAATTCCTTACATGGCTTCAAGTACTTTATGCTAACCATCAAGCATTTGTCTGCTATAAAGGATTTCACTCTGAACTATTCTCAATCCTGTGGGGCACAAGACAGGGATGCCCCTTGTCCCCTTTACTGTTTATATTGAAGCTAAAACCCCTGGCAATTTATATTCATAGCAATATTGATACTGTATTAAAGGTGTGGAACGTGCATACATCCACCATAAAATGTGTATGTTTGCAGATGACATTCTAATGATAATATCATCTCCTCATATTTCCCACCCTAATCTGCTCTCGGAGTTCTCCAGGTTCAGGGCAGTGTCAGGCCTCACTATTAATTAAAAATGCAAAATCAAAAGTGTTTAATATCTCGCTCCCATACTACTGAAGTTTCATGACTTTGCTCTAATTTCCCTTTCTGCTGGTCATCTGGATACCTGGAATAGCTAGCAGTTCGTCTAATTGACTCCCAAGATACACTTTACTCACACAATTACCCACCACTTCTCAGAAAGTTGAGACTACTTCTAGAAAGCTGTATCAACTACCACATATCTTGGATTCGGAAAGTTAATTCTCTAAAAATGTCTTTCTTGTCCATATTGTTATAGTATTTTTGAGCAATCAATGTCTCTTCGATTTGTTTGGAATAATTAAATTCCTAGAGTGGCGCGCCCCACTTTATATAGACATAAATTCAAAGGAGGTCTTGACTCTTCTAACACTTTTAAAGAACCTGTTATTTCCCCCACCCAGGATTCCCCAGGATCGTTTAGACTTTTGTCAGCCAAAGGACTCACTAGAATTTATCACTTACTTTCCCTCAATGGGGTGTCTACATTCACTTCCTTACAAAGCAGATTTGAGCTACCATCCACGAATGGTAAAATACACTGCTCAAAAAAATAAAGGGAACACTTAAACAACACAATGTAACTCCAAGTCAATCACACTTCTGTGAAATCAAACTGTCCACTTAGGAAGCAACACTGAGTGACAATCAATTTCACATGCTGTTGTGCAAATGGGATAGACAACAGGTGGAAATTATAGGCAATTAGCAAGACACCCCCAATAAAGGAGTGGTTCTGCAGGTGGTGACCACAGACCTCTTCTCAGTTCCTATGCTTCCTGGCTGTTTTGGTCACTTTTGAATGCTGGCGATGCTATCACTCTAGTGGTAGCATGAGACGGAGTCTACAACCCACACAAGTGGCTCAGGTAGTGCAGCTTATCCAGGATGGCACATCAATGCGAGCTGTGGCAAGAAGGTTTGCTGTGTCTGTCAGCGTAGTGTCCAGAGCATGGAGGCGCTACCAGGAGACAGGCCAGTACATCAGGAGACGTGGAGGAGGCCGTAGGAGGGCAACAACCCAGCAGCAGGACCGCTACCTCCGCCTTTGTGCAAGGAGGAACAGGAGGAGCACTGCCAGAGCCCTGCAAATGTGCATGTGTCTGCTCAAACGGTCAGAAACAGACTCCATGAGGGCCCGACGTCCACAGGTGGGGGTTGTGCTTACAGCCCAACACCGTGCAGGACATTTGGCATTTGCCAGAGAACACCAAGATTGGCAAATTCGTCACTGGCGCCCTGTGCTCTTCACAGATGAAAGCAGGTTCACACTGAGCACATGTGACAGACGTGACAGAGTCTTGAGACGCCGTGGAGAACGTTCTGCTGCCTGCAACATCCTCCAGCATGACCGGTTTGGCATTGGGTCAGGAATGGTGTGGGGGGGCATTTCTTTGGAGGGCCGCACAGCCCTCCATGTGCTCGCCAGAGGTAGCCTGACTGCCATTGGGTACCGAGATGAGATCCTCAGACCTCTTGTGAGACCATATGCTGGTGCGGTTGGCCCTGGGTTCCTCCTAATGCAAGACAATGCTAGACCTCATGTGGCTGGAGTGTGTCAGCAGTTCCTGCAAGATGAAGGCATTGATGCTATGGACTGGCCGCCCGTTCCCCAGACCTGAATCCAATTGAGAACATCTGGGACATCATGTCTCGCTCTATCCACCAACGTCACGTTGCACCACAGACTGTCCAGGAGTTGGCAGATGCTTTAGTCCAGGTCTGGGAGGAGATCCCTCAGGAGACCGTCCGCCACCTCATCAGGAGCATGCACAGGCGTTGTAGGGAGGTCATACAGGCACGTGGAGGCCACACACACTACTGAGCCTCATTTTGACTTGTTTTAAGGACATTACATCAAAGTTGGATCAGCCTGTAGTGTGTTTTTCCACTTTAATTTTGAGTGTGACTCCAAATCCAGACCTCCATGGGTTGAAAAATTTGATTTCCATTTTTTTATTTTTGTGTGATTTTGTTGTCAGCACATTCAACTATGTAAAGAACAAAGTATTTCAGAAGAATATTTAATTAATTCAGATCTAGGATGTGTTATTTTTGTGTTCCCTTTATTTTTTTGAGCAGTGTATTTAAATGAATCCCTTCTTAAAAATGCAACTGCCCATCTATCTTTGACTGCTTTTGAAACGTAATGGCTGCCTCATCCACATGCTAGGGTTGAGAAGAGTGATTTGTGTCCGAAAACACACAATAGGGTACCTCTTTGGCGCACAGGAACGACCACAGTTTCAGGTTTTTGGCGGCTCTAGGTTTCACTCGACATATTCCTGTCATACCATACTTTGACCTTCATCATGGATTACTGCACGGCGGCTCTAGGTTTCACTCGACATATTCCTGTCATACCATACTTTGACCTTCATCATGGATTACTGCCCAAAAACCTGAAACTGTGGTCGTTCCTGTGCGCCAAAGAGGTACCCTATTGTGTGTTTTCGGACACAAATCACTCTTCTCAACCCTAACAATCCCTAGGAGTTTTTGGCAACTCCATCCTAAGGGACTGAACGGGTACCGGCAGCACAGACCTCCCTCACCCTCCCAACCTATTGTGTGTCTAAACCTGTTGTGCGCTTACATCTGCACAACACCCAAAGGTGAGCACATTTTATTCATCACGTCATCTGCGTATCATCGCTTATCACCCTATGAGCGCCTCTCCCTTTTCTCTTTTGCCATAATTCCTCATCCACATGCTAGAGGTCTCATCATCACAGATATTTATATCACCCTAATACATTCCTCTTATAGGACCCAATTGTTCTACATTTCGAAATGGGAATCATACTTGAGTTCTATCTTAACTGATGATCAGTGGAAACAAACTTTGGGTTCCACATATAAAAGTACCCAAACCACATTATTGTTAGAGACATCTTATAAAGTATTTTTCCACTGGTATTTAGTTTCACCTAGATTAGCCCACGCAGTATTATGCTTCTCTCCCAAATATTTCAGGGGTTGTCAATCTGTAGGTGACATACCTCATATCGGTTGGGCCTTCCCTTGTATGAAAAGACTTTGGATTAGAGTCTATAACCTCATTAACTCAGTGATGGGTTATAATATACAAAAGGACCTGTGGGAGGCATTACTTAACAAGAGAATCCCAAGAATCCCCCTGCTCTCCCGACGGTTAATAGGTTTCTTTTTCTTGGCCACCAAACAAACAATCGCAGCGGCCTGGAGAAAATAATTTCTGGACTTCTCTGAAGTAAAGCATAGACTAGAATTTTATACGGTTAATAGAAAATTGACCTCCATTTCATCAGACTGTCATGATCAATTCTTAAAAATATGGGCTCCTTGGGTGGAATACTCCCTTCTTGCTCCTTCTAACAGACCGCTGTCGTCTATTTAAGAATGTACCAATACATGCTGGGGAGTGCCTACCTTGAGTCTAGTGGCGTCGCTACAGGGGGGTGAGGGGGGGCAATTGCCCCCCCCCATGTTATTCTTTGCCCCCCGGGTGCCCCCCCGCTGATTCCCCAAAGGAGCTGCTCTGCCCAATGCCCGGTGAATACTAATGAGCGCTTCCATTATGGAAGAGCTCATTAGTACCGAAGGACCAGGAAGTGGTGAACGCTACGTACTTACCGCTTCCTGGTCCTCGGCTGTCGGCTGTGCAGGGCTGCGCACAGCGTGAGGGCGCTCTGTGACCTCACGCTGTGCGCGCCAGTTCAGAGCACAGTCGACTGAGGAGAAAGAAAATTGCAGGCGGCGTCCAGGAGCAGGAGAGGTAAGTGGTTTTTTATTTTATTAAAAATGAGGCTGCTGGGGGCATAATAGGGGCTAATGAGAGGCATAATCGGGGCTAATTAGACTATTAGAGGCATAATGGGGCTAATGAGGCACATGGGGGTTAATGAGGCATATGGGGGCTAATGAGGCATATGGGGGCTAATAAGATGCATAATGGGGGCTAATGAGAGGCATCATGGGGGCTAATTAGAGACACAATGGGGGCTAATTAGACTATTAGAGGCATAATGGGGGCTAATGAGGCATATGGGAGCTAATGAGGCATATGGGGGCTAATGAGGCATATGGGCACTAATAAGAGGCATAATAGGGGCTAATAAAAGGAATAATGGGGGCCAATGAGGCATAAGGGCTTATAATGGGGGCTAATGAGGCATAAGGGCTGATATGGGGGCTAATGAGAGGCATGGGGGCTGATATGGGGGTGATAAGAGGCATAATAGGGGCTAATAAGAGGAATAATAAGGACTAATGAGGCATAAGGGCTTATAATGGGGGCTAATGAGGCATAAGGGCTGATATTGATATAGGGGCTAATGAGAGGCATGGGGGCTGATATGGGAGTGATGAGAGGCATAATGAGGGCTAATGAGAGGAATAATGGGGGCTAATGAGGCATAAGGGCTTATACAGGGGGCTAATGAGGCATAATGGCTGATATGGGGGCTAATGAGAGGCATGGGGGCTGATATGGGAGTGATGAGAGGCATAATGAGGGCTAATGAGAGGCATAATAACAGTGTCATCCACAGATGCCCCCATAACAGTGTGTCTTCCACAGATCCACCATAACAGTGCGCCTGCGCACTGACGAGAGACACAAAGAAGGGGAAAGAATCTGCGGAAGCAAGCAGAGGACGGCACAGCAGACGACTGAATAGCTTCTTTTGTAAGTAAATTGTCTTATTATAAATGTATCCCCTCATACCGCAATTCTCTCATATTTTTTAATCTTATTTATATATACTTATTTTGTTTTTGCCCCCCCATTTTCGACTGTGGTATCTTTGTGTCCCCCCTATATATTGTTCCTAGAGTCGCCACTGCTTCAGTCTGCCACAATCCCTTTCCTCTTTGCCCCCCCATTCCTCATGGCTTGTCCAGCACCACCAAAATATGATTAAGTAGTGGTAATGACAGGATACTGGCCTACAAATAATGCTTTATACCCACTTTCATTTCTACTACCTCAATACTGTTTTGCTATTAGTTCATTGGCTGAGCCATATGATAGAACACTGCGAACTGTAACTTATACCACTCATGGTGGTGTGGCGACAGAAGCTCCCCCCTCAGTTTGTCTTTTGCCTACTTCCCCTGTTTGTCATGTTTGTTGGTTTTCTGTGTTTCTTTTGATTATTATTCCTTAGTTGGCCATAATGACCATTTTTGATTGCCACATAGTGTGAAGGGACATTATGCACTGTTAGTGCCCACAAATTTTCTCTCCTCACAGTTATACCCTGATGGACAGAATTTTTCTTACCACACGTTACTAGTTTACTTTATCATATTCTCTGTTGGCTCTTATATAAAATGTTTAAAATCTTCAATAAAGATGTTTGAAAAAAAAAGTCCAGAAGCTTTTGTTATTAATTTACTATTAATTGACACCCCAAAACTCAGCAGATTCTACAGTGCTAATTGTTGTCTAAACGAAGTGTGGATGATAAGCAAAGTGTATTATAATATGACTACTTTCCTATATTGAGGACTATATCAAAAAGCTGTTTTCAAAGTCTAAAAATTCTGTTCAGCTAACTGCATTGCTAGAACTGACAGTCAGGGCCTGATAGGTGCCTTTGACCCAACCCCAACTCCCACAACCACATTCTCCAAGCTGGGGTACTCCCTAGTTATGGTGCTCTGCAGTTAAAGGGTTTGTCTGGCCTAGGAGCCAACAACCCTTATGTTCCTAATGTGCGCCCCATAAAAAAACTCACACTCACCTCTCCGTGGTCACACCATGCCTCATAGTCACATGTGCTTGACTGATAGGTCATGTACATAGCTATGTTTTTTCTAAAAGTTCAGTTTTGATTGAAATTTTTTTGTATTATTTCTTCACATTATTTTACTTGACAGGTGTTTCCTATTGTGGAGATCAGAAGCCTTTCCTTCTCTTTAAAACTACCAAACCCCATTCCCTGTCACTGTTTACCACTGTTAAATTTAAAAAGATATCTTATAGAGAAGTGGTAACAAGTAAGGCTAAGGCTGAAAAAAAATACTAAAAGTGGCCTCATGTTGTAGGCAAGTCCAAATGGACAGAAGGTGGGACAACAGAAATAATCTGGGCCAGAAATATCTTAGTGCAGGGCTAAATACCACATTGCAGCACCAAATACCACAGTGCAGAACAAGATACTGCCTCAGCAGAACCAAATACCACATTGCAGCACAAAATACTGCCGCCTACCTCACAGTATCAAGTGCCTGATGCTCCCAAATTAACTAATGCTGGGAGTATCAGATCTTTATGCACCTTGCTGACCCATTGGCTCCCTGCAATGTGATCGCAGGGTACTGATGGCTGCTAAAGCAGTCCAATGTTTTAGAAAGGCCTCAGGGCCTGCCAGCTATGGAGGCCTATGAGGCCCAGCCCACGTCTCATAGACAACTGTCAATGTAAGGCTAGGTTTACATAACGTTTTTGCCCTATATTTAACATATATTTATGAAAAAAAAAAGGTTACAAAAGTGTAATACACTTCGCTTTTCCATCCTGCAGTGTCCAGCAAAAAGACATATACCTAAATGCAAAAATAACGCATACCTCTTCTTCCAGCAAGAATGTACACGTTAACGTATATGGCTTTTTCCAGCAAGAAGACGTATATGTTAAATGTATATATATTTTTTTAAAGGGGAACTCTATATTGACAGATGCCACTGTATGGCATCTTTTGGAGGCATCCGTTCAACGTATACATTTTTTGTATAAGTTAAAACTTAAGACAAAACCGTTATGTGAACCCAGCCTAATACTGACAGTCACAATGCAATGCATTACAAAGGCGTAAACCGTAAAATAAAAAGCAATACAAATTTGGTGTCTCTGTAATTGTACTGACTAGAAGTTAATATGTTATTTTCCCACATGGTGTATGCTGCAATAACAATACCCAGAAATCAATGGCAGAGTTGCTGCCTTTACTTTATCCTGTTTCCCATAAAAGTGAAACAAAGTGATCAAAAAGTTGTCTTACCCCAAAATATAAAAAATGATAATGGCAACTCGGAAAAAAAATAAACCCTAACACAACTACGTTGAGAAAAAATAAAGAAATGTATGGTTTTCAGAAAATAACTGTACAGCTACATCAGAGGCTGTTCAATAACAACATGGCACCTGTAAACCAATACATCAAAAATCTGTACTGCAAAAGCCAAAAGGTGCTCTTTCCTTTCTGAACCCTGCAGCTTACCAAAACAGCAATTTACATCCACATTTATGGCATTTTAATAACCGGTAGAAGCTGCCTGGGGTAGGTGTGGTGTGTCTTGGTTGGCGAAAGCTGGGCACAACATATTGGGCAATTAAATGTATCTGTGGAAAACAATTTTTTTTGCAATTTTCATTTAGCACAGTCCACAGCTCATCATGGGGAATGTGTTATCAGAAAATGAATAATTCTTTAAATCATATATTTAAATTTTTTTTTTACTATCTGGTTCTAATTAGCAGAAAAAAAATTTGGTGGCACATTTCCTTTAATTTCTGCAAAACACCTTGATAATTATCGTGAGACAAGTAGTTTCCAAAATGTAGTCACTTATTGAGGATTTCCTATGTACCTTATGTGCTCTGCAAATGTGTTGTAGCGACCAAAAACCATTCCAGCAAAATATGTGATCCACTCTATCCCATAATACCTTGAGGTGCTGGGTTTCCAGAACAGGTTCACTTCTCAGGGGTTCTTGTTATTATTTAACCCAACAGCCTCTACAGTTGTCAGTAGTGATGAGCGGCAGGGGCTATATTAGAATTTGCGATATTTCACGAATATTTGGGCGAATATTCGTCATATATTTGCGGATTCACAAATTCTTGATTGTGAAAAATCATCAATGTAATATTCGCGTAATGCGAGCGAAATACAGGCGTGGGTCACTTTTGCTACATGTTCCAAGCTGCTAGAAGTTTCCTAAGACTGGAGAAAATGGTTGGCACGGCAGAACATTAAAAATGGCTTTATATGCAGTTAGAGTGCTCCAATATATTCGTGATTGCGCTAATCGGCACTAATGATGCGAATATTTTGGCGCAATACGTGAAACTTCACATTTTAGCAGATCTGCATGTATGTATGGACAGCAGAACCAGCTACACTATATCAGGATCTAACCTACACTGACTATCTCCCACTAACTATCTGTATTATATATATATAAGCTATCTAACTATCTAATGTAATGTAATGAGTGGAAAGCACAGAGCACAGCAATGACACTGCTGTCTCTCTAAGAACTCCATAAAACTGTAGAAAATGGCTACTGCGGAGGTTCTTATATAGTAAGGGGTAGGCAACTTTCCTATTGGTTGCTAGGGATGTTGCTAAGCTCAGACAAAGACATTGCAGCCTTCTCATTGGCCCACAAGCAAGAAGGGAGGTTACTGATAAAAAAAAAATCTAGAATATAAAAAATTACGAATATATATTACTATATTCTAAATATTCGCGAATTCTCGAAGTGACGATATTCACAATTAATATTTGCGATTCGAATATTCACGCCCAACACTAGTTGTCATCACAAGATGCATAAATCACTACATTGGGCCCCAAATGTGCATGGTGCTCTTTTACCCTTAGTCCTGTTGTATGTCCAGACAATAGATTAGGGCCACATGTACAGTGTTTATAAAACCAGAAAGCACTATAATAATAAGAGGACTAGCTTTTCACACTGGCATATGATGGGCACAACATATTGGACAATGAAATGGCATATCTATGTAAAAATTGCTGTTTTCACTTTGCACTAATTTTTTGCAAACCACCCGTGGGCTAAAAATGCTCACTACACTCCTTGGTAAATTCTGTGAAGGGGTGGTTTTCCAAAATAGGCTGACTTCTTGGGGGTTTAAATTTTTTATTTAACCTTAGAGCCTCTGCTGTTGTTGGCCAATGCCAATAAACAGTAGTTTATGACCACATATGGGGTGTTACCATATCCATGAGAAAATGGGTAACTAATAGGTCCTTTTTCTTCGGTTACCCCTTGTAAAAATGTAAAATCTGTGGCTAAAGCAGCATTTTACTGAAAAAAAATTTATATATTTTTTTTAACTTTCACAGCCAAGTGTTTCTAAATTCTATATAACACCTGGGTCACTACATCCATCAATAAATTCCTTGAAGGGTGTAGTTTCCAAAATGAGGCCACTTTTTTGCAGGTTTAGGGGTACCTCATGGTCTCTTTAAATGATATGTGGTGCCCGAAAACCATTCCAGCAAATTCTGCCCTCCAAAAGTCATATGATGCTTTTTCCCTTCTGCTTTGTGCCCGTACAGCAGCCTTCAACTACATATTGGGTGTTGCCGTATTCAGGAGAAATGTATAACAAATCTGGGTCTAAAGCAACATTTTATAAAAAAAAAATATGTTTTTTCATTTTCACAACCAAGTGTTTCTAAATTCTTTGAAACACCTGTAAACTCAAAGCATTCCTTACATTCCTCAGTAAATTCATTGAGGGGTGTAGTTTACAAAATGTTGTTACTTTTTGGGGCTTTCCACTGTAGGGCTACCTCAGGGTCACTTCAAAATCAACATGGCACCTGAAAACCATTGCAGCCTAATCCACCCTCCCAAAACCATATGGCACTTCTTCCCTTCTAAGTCCTGGCCTATACAGCAGTTTATGACCACATATGGGGTGTTGCTATATTCAAGAGAAAATGGATAACAAATTTTGGGGTGCTGTTTCTCATTTTACCAATGTAACAATTTATTGGAAGAAATAAAAATTTGAAGTAAGTGACTGGATTGGTCCTTAAAGTGGGTTTTGGAAATTTTCTTAAAAAATTGAAAAATTGCTTCTAAAATTCTAAGCCTTCTAACTTCCTAAAAATAAAATTAGGTATATGGTGAATGTTAATTAATAACTATTTTATGAGGTATCACTATCTGCCTTCAAATTTAGAAAATAGCAATTTTATTTTTTTTGTAAATATAGGGATTTTTATTTTAAACTAAATAAAGGTAAAATATATCTCCTCAAATGTAACCACTAACATGAAGTACAATGTGTCATGAGAAAATAATCTCAGAATCAGTTGGATTAGTAAAAGCATTCCAAAGTTATTGCCACATAAAGTGATACATGTCAGATTAGCAAAATTAGGCAGGGTCAGGAAGGTAAAAATGGCAGGGTCTAGAAGGGTTTAAAATGGTTGGGCAGTCATATAATTTTTTTTATAAAAATACAATTCAATTACTAATAATAAAGCAATTGTCCTCCGATTCCCTTATTTGACCCCCGGTTATGTCACCTTCATCACATGACTTTATCCCTTTTAGCCTCCTTAAACGAAACACGCTTGACCTTTGAAGTTAGGTAAGAGCTTGCTAATTTGAGTGTAGGAGCAGATGTCTTGCCACATTACAGATTCCTCATCCCATTAGACAAAGCGTGTTTAAGATCTGAGTCGGAGCAAGCGTCGGATGCACTGCCATCAAGTGATTCTATCCTAGTCACTTGATGGCAGTGCATCAGGCTGTGCACTGCTCCTGCACTCAAAATAACAAGCTCTTACCTAACTTTGCAACGTTTTGTCTAAGGAGGCTTCTAGGGGAGAAAGTCATGTGCTTGGCACATGGAATGTCCTGCCCCATCACTGTACGCTGGACAGTGAAAGTGACTAGAAGTCAGAAAAAGGAGTTGGAGGCCAAACTGCTAACACTTTATTATTAGTAAGTGGTAACAGCCATTATGGGTTAAATTATGTATGGCTGTGATCAAGGTAATCATTCACAAGATGATCGTTTGCTCAGTGGTTGTTCATTTATTAACATTTTTCTATCTAATTTACATGGCCACCTTAAAGGTGGATAGGTGATTAATATGAGTTCAGTGGGGGTCTGAGACCCGACACCACTGTTTCAGAAGGCTCCCTACACTGTGTAGTTTCAGTGACATCACTTGAATTGGAGCTGAGCTGCCACTACTCAATGTATGGAACTGTCAGCCTCCAGATCCGTACATCACACAGATACAGGCTATGACTGGCCCACAGAGGTACAGGTGAATCCACCGGTGGGCCCCTGAGCCAGGTGGGCCCCTAGTCTCCCACCCCCTGCACAAGTGACACATAACACAGTAGACTTACTGCACTACATATATATATTCAATGTACAGCACCTCAACCAGCCTATGTTCATATAAAAAACTTCATAGGTTTTGAAAGAAACTCCCTAGTTTATTATTATAGACACAATTAGAGCTGAGATTACTTCTAGCTATAGAGGAAAGCTAGCCAAGTATCTTCTTTTTTTCACAGGACCTACCTCCTCAAAGCTGCAGGGACCCCTATATTCAATCATCTGGTAGCATCTTGCTGCTGTTTGAGTAGGTAATATTTGAATGTATCTGTACAATTGGCCCCCAAAATAAATTTTACTGGTGGACCCTAGGCACCCCAGTCCGACACTGCACAGACACCATTGCTGCGGCAGCCCGAAATAGCTGATCTGTGGTGGTGCCGGGTCTCAGATCTGCACCTGTCTGGAAGATAGAGCATCATAGCCAGGAGAACCTTTTTAAGTAACAGTGTTCTGACAGTGAAGGAGTTTAAGCATGCATGGGATAGGCATAAGGCCATCCTTCATATAAGATAGGGCCAGGGGCTATCCATAGTATTCAGTATATTGGGCAGACTAGATGGGCCAAATGGTTCTTATCTGCCGACACATTCTATGTTTCTATGTCTCACTGTCACAGAAACTGTAAAATTAAAAGATCACCAATAGATAATGCTAATGTCAACCTTGTAGCCTGTAATTAGGCTTGATTTGCTGTGTGGATTTACTAGTCGTGGCTGACAACATAATACTAGCAACTAAGGGAAAGATGTGTTCACATGCTGTGTTGCTGACCTGTGGCGCCCTGGTGTTCTCTGGATATTGGACTTGTTAGGTCAGCGGCCTGTGCCCGCCACTGCCCTACCACTTACCATGACACCTGGTGCCCTCTGCGAGCTGCTGTCTCCATTGCTGTAGACCCTGTTCCCTTAGGACGCACGCGCTCACCTGTGACCTCTTAAAGGTCCAGTGCATGCATCTGCAAATTCCTCCCTAGCCAATGGCTGGGGTTCCCTTGGTATTTAAGGTTAGGGTGCCTGAGCTTTGTGTATTCCAATGTCTAGTTACCAGTGAAGGTCTAATCTCTTGTTTGAATACCTGTGTGCCATACCTTGCCTCCTGCCCCGACCTCTGATTTGCTATCTGGAATATGCATGTACTAAGCCTGTTCTGACCTTGGACTGTGTTTAGACTACGCCTTGCTATACCCTTTGGTGCTTCTGCTATTCTTTTGCATCTTACCTGCAATATCTCTGCATTATACCCCACCTGTGTTTTCTTGTTCTCCAGTGTTTACCAGCTCCACCAGTGTGTTCCAGTACCTCTAGTTTTCAGTGTCAAGTTCTATTTACCTAGTTAATCTGTATTGTCCCTGCTCCCACCCAGTATCCAGCCTGTTTGCCTTGCCTGAGTCTACTCACCTCACTGCTTGCAAGCTTCTCCTTGTGTCTTCATGTTTCTCTACAGCCAGGACTCCCAAGTTACCAAAGGCCTGTCTAAGTTCCTGTTCACATATTCCGGCAGTTTCGGTGCGTTTTCGGCATCCTGAGCTCCTGGTGCTTGCACTGGAGACCCCAACCACAGTGGGTCAGCTGCAAACCAGACTAGGACTGTCCCAGGGGTTAGCAGCCTGGTTGTTTCTCCACAGCAAAGTCCATATCCCTGTACAAAGGTTAAGGGTCCATTCACACGTCCGCAATTTCGTTCCACATTTTGTGGAACGGAATTGCGGACCCATTGATTTCTATGGGGCAGCACGATGTGCTGCCCGGATCTGGATTTGCGGATCCGCACTTCCGGGTCCGCAATTCCAATCCCGAAAAAAATAGAACATGTCCTATTCTTGTCCGCAATTGCCGGCAATGTGCCGTCAGCAAAATGCGGAATGCATATCGCCGATGTCCGTGTTTTGCGGATCCGCAAAACACACACGGACGTGTGAATCGACCCTAAAGGGTGAATACTAGAGAAGGACTGTAATAATGCCCTTAGGGTTAGCCCTTAGTCAAATCGGTTGTTTGGCCCAGTGGGTCCACACTCACTGATCCGTAACAGTATTGTATCTCATATCATACATAAAATATAAAATTTCTTCTTTAATGGGGTTGGCCACTTTCTGGCTACTTTTGGCCAATGTGTAGATAAGATGTCTATACGACAATTACTAATGTAGCCTTTGTTGTTTTTCTGTGTCGTTAGCTTTATTTTATCATGCCCCCTTTTTGGGCAAATATTCTGTGCTGTCCACACAGGAGACTATCCATAAGATGACTGCTGATGGAGGTTCATGTGACCAAGCAAAAATAACTCCAGACCCATCACTCAGCTTTCTCCACATCTCCCATCTAAACTTGTTTTGTTGGGAGTTTAGTGCAGGTGTACAGTGTTCATTTTAGGACATGGTCAGATATCATAGTAAAGTATCAGAATCATGCTAGTGTGACACCTGACACGTGACTCTGACACTTGACTCTGACACCTGACTCTGACTTTGATATTTGACTCTGACATCTGAGTTTGACTTATTGTCTTCATAGGTCAGGGTCAAAGTGAGAATGAGTTATAGATATATTGTGTATTTGTATGCTAAATCACACAACCAAAGAAAGTCTATAGCTGAGCTTATAGCTCTGTTTCTGAACTGCTATAAGCTGACATATCACATATCACTGAAGCTATAGCTCAGTGATATAGACACTTGCCTCTTATGCAGCGTTCTTGGGTTCAAATCCTCTATCGTCTTTAAAAAAATAATAAAATTTTATTGAGCCCTAGAAAAGAGGCAAATTCAAGTGATGTGTGACCATGATGTCTGACTCTTCTCACTAGTCAGCGTCGCAATGACTTTTAGGTTCATTGTACTTTTAATATGCTCAATCACATAGATGAAGAAAATCCTTTAGATTGCTGTCTTAAGCTATAGCTCGGTGGTTTAGATACTTGCCTCACATGTTGTGTTCTTGGGTACAAAACCCCTATGAGTCTTTAAAAAAAAAAAATCTTTTTATTTTATATAAGTACATTTTATAAAAGCACACTGAACCTAAAAGTCATTGCGATGCTGACTAGTGAGAAGAGAAGAGTCAGAAATCAGGGTCACACATCACTTGAATATGTCTCTTTTCAAGGGGTCAATAAAATGATTTTTTTTTTTAAAGACTGTTAGAGGTTTTGAACCCAAGAACACTGCATGTGAGGCAAGAGTCGAAACCACTGAGCTATAGCTTCAGACAACAACCTGAAGAATTTTCTTCATCTATGTAATTGAGCATATTAAAAGTACAATGAATATCAAAGTCAGGGTCAGAGTCAGGTGTCAGGGTCAAATCTCAGGGTCAGGTGTCAGTGTCAGGTGTCAAAGTCAGGTGTCGGGGTCAGGTGTCACACGTGTATTATTCTGATACTTGACTATGATATCTGACCATGTCCTAAAATGAACACTGTACATGTATACTGTGTTTGAATGGAGGAGGCTGAATGATTTGTCTCTTCACATGACCCTCCGTCAGTGGACATCTTATGGACAGGACCTCTGTGTGGACAGCACAAAAGACTTGGCCAACAAGCAAAAATACTTTATGAAATATAAACAAATGGTACAAAATAGCAAAAATGCCTATTTTAGTAAGTGCCATATTGTCATCTTACAAACACATTGATCAATATTAGCTGGAAAGTGACCAACCCCTTCCTGACATCTGCCGGCAGAGATTGGGGAAAGTGCCCTATTCTAATAATGAGCCGGAGCCTGTACTAGGCCTACAGGCTCATTATTAGTATATACCCCAGTTCAGGCTAGCAGGTAGCAGCACTGAACTGGGATATAGCAATTTCTGTACAGAATAATGGAGCAAATTTTAATGATTGACAATGGTGTTCCATTTGGGGACCTAACAAAACGTTTAAAAAAAAGTTTTTAAAAATATAAAAGAATATAACAATTTAAATCACCCCCAAAATAATAATAAATAAACAATCTAAAAAAATAACATCATGGGCATCGCTGCATACAAAAATGCACCTACAATTAAAATATAAAAAAGTTATCCCATACGGTGAATGGCATAATGGAAAAAAACTAAAATGGCTGATTCCCCTGTTTTTTCATTACTTTATTTCCCCAAAAACTGAATAAAAAGTGATCAAAAAGTCATACACACCCGAAAATCAAAGACAGTATGTCCTGCAAAAAATGAACCCACACACATCTCCGCCTACATAGCTATAAAAAATATATGAGGGTCAGAATATGGCAATGGAAATAAAAAAATATTTTTTTAAAAAGTTTACATTTTTTTTCAGTATTAAAACGCAAGAAAAAGTATACATGTTGGTATCGCTAGATTCATACTGACTTGGAGAATGAAGAGCACAATTAAGTTTTACCGCATAGTGAATGCCATAAAAAAAATAATTAAAACTATGGCGGAATTGCATTTTTTTCCAATTCCACCCCTTTTGGAATTTTTCCGCCACTTCCCACTAAATACTATCCAAATATGAAATGGTGACATGATAAAGTACAACTTTTTCCACAACAAACAAGCCCTCATATGGCTATGTGAATGGAAAAACAAAAAAAGTTATGGATCTGGGAAGGCAAAAATGGAAAATTGCCAAATCAGGAAAGGGTTAAGCAATACTATTAGGCCTCATGCACACGGTCGTTGTGCGGCCGTTTCCGTGCGTTGGGGACCGCAATTTGCGATCCCCAATTCAATGGCAACGTCCGTGCGGCGGCCGGGACGGATCGAGACCCATTCATCTTGAATGTGTCCGTGATCCGTCCGCACCGCAAAAAAATAGAACACAGCTCCGGATTGTTTGCACGGCTGAGAATAGGTCCCCTCAGAGTCAGTTATATTAGGCATAGTTTTTGTCTTTAGCCAATCCCCTCTTGTTACTTGTTACTAATACATATTTGTCAGAAGAAAAGCATTTTATAGATGTGGCTGTTAGCTTTCGACAGAGGTAGATGCTCAGAGGAGGATCATTAAGGTTGAAGTCTTTGCCATCTCAAGGTCTTTCCCCTCATCTTACTTCCTACCAATTCCTATGAATTCTACAATATAACGTGAAAATGCTGAAAAATAGAGAGTAAACATATGTTCCAGAGGCAAGTGACATGAAATATTGCATCAATTCATTCTATGGGACATTGTGAGATTTGCCTCCACACCTAAGCACAATATTGAACAATGCTGACATTTACACAGGTGAATAGTAGTTTCTAGAAGCGACATTATTATGTATTACCGATGGATTTTCAAGGAATGCTTGCATTTATCTAATAAGGGTTCCTGTCTGGTAGTTTGTAATTGAAATTGATCCCATGTGTTAAAAATTTGTGTTGTCAGACATGCTAAATTGTGGTGTTCACCATGTGTAACTAGGAGTCCACATCAGTCACCTGCTTAGGAATAAATGGCCTTCCAAGTAAGACATTGAGATCAGTCATAGAGAATGCTATGCTAGGGGATGTTCCAATGTGACGTAAATGCCGCAGACGTGTGTTCAAATCCGCAGCATTGTACTGTAGCACCACACAGTTTACAATTATTGAAAAATACATATCTTTATTAATACATCATCCATAATATTAAAAAGTTCATAACAGCGGCATGCATATACTATAAAAGGAGACAAACTGGGCGGTGTAATCCAATTAAACTATCCCTCAGTCGAATCAGGCGCAAATAAATTACGCGTTTCCCTCTAATACATCATCTCCCCATTACCCCCAAAGTAAAGTGCAAAGTGCCAATCATAAGAGGGGTTAAAATAGGGAGTTACTTAATCAACTCCACGTCGGGGTTGGAGTCATCCCGGGCGGGTATTTACTTGTTTATTTGATTATTTATTACCTGGTGGACTGTCCCTGTATGAATTATTTACTATGTCATCATTATGTAACTCCCTCCCTTAGATATGGAGGCATATAGGCCAATTTCTTTATTGAACACCGATGTAAAGCTTCTTTCAAGGATTCTTGCTACAATGTTATTACATCAATTATACATTCGGATCAGAATGGTTTAATTCCTTATAAGGGTACGCATTATAATTTACAGCCCCTATTTGTGAATATACAGTCTTCGGGAAGGGGGGCGGGGTAGGTGGTGTCTCTCGCTCCATCCTGTCCCTTGATGCCTCTAAGGCCTTTGATAGGGTGGAGTGGAGATTCCTCTGGAAGGTTTTGGAAAAATGGGATTTGGAGCTAGGTTTATAAACATGATTAAGCTTTTGTATAAGTCCCCCAAGGCCAGATTGAATATTAATGGGTGCTTGACAGACAGCATTGTATTGAATAGAGGCACCCGTCAAGAATGCCCACTTTCCTCATTACTATTCGATATATATATAGAGCCTTTTGCGGCCAGGGTTAGGCAAGATTCTGGGATTGAAGGATTTGGAATATTGGGAAGGGAGGATCGTATTTCTTTATATGCAGATGATGTATTTTTTTTTATACAGAATACTAATACTACACTCCCAAGAATTATTCAAACAGTTAATTCCTTTGGTAAAGTATCAGGTCTGTATATTAATTGGTCAAAAACCATACTTATGCCCTTAGACAGCTTTTAACTTTTCAATGAGGGGCCCCTGAATATCTTGAAGCTTTCTGACTCATTTGAATGTTTGGGTATGTTGATATCTCCTAGGATTGAAGATTATTTGCTCCTTAACCTGATTCCATTGATAACTAAAACGAGAGCCAAAATTGCGCTGTGGCTCAGACTTCCTCTATCTAGGGCCGATAGAATATACCTTATTAAGTCCATTGTGCAGGATGGCATAGCATGTTTACATCACTGCAATCCAGTCAATTATCTAATATACAAGAGGATTATAGAGAGACTGAGAAACTGTTTAGTAAGTCCTGGCGTACTATTAGAGGCTGGTTGGGAATAAAGGGATCTTTGGGTTGTACGCCCCTTTGGCATAATCATTACTTACCGGTTCTAGATGAATTGGCAGGGGATCACTATTGGCAGAAAAATATTATTTTATATGTTGCACAGGTAGTGAGGAATGGGGAAATACTTTTATTTTTGGAGTTAGCACAAAGTGAGAATATAATTATTTTATTTTGGTTTAGGTATTTTTTGTTACGTTCTGCACTGTATAGTGTTAAAGAAAAATCGGTGTTACAGATCTATACTTCTACACCTTTAAATGATCTAATGGGAATTGCAGGTCACAAGTTTAAGATTGCTCAATTTTATAAATTACTAGTTAAAGCACTATTTAATAACAAAGGGCTTGGGGAGCCGAATGTTCAACCATACAATTGGATGACTGGGTGAACATATTGTCTAATCTGAGACTAGTGTCCCACAACTTTAATCAGGTTTTAGTTCAATTCAATATTTTACATAGAATTTATGTTAAGCCATTGTGGCTTAATAAATGTGGGGTAAGGAACACATCTAATTGTCCGCGGTGCGATTCACCAGGTGCCAACACATTTTTGGGTATTGCTCAGAATGTAAAGAGTATTGGGCTGCAATTGATGACTTTATTACTTGAAAATTGAAGGTAGAGATTCCTTTTAGGGTGGAATGCTGGATATTGGGTGATCTCTCCAAGGTAAACTGTCATAAATATAAAATGACTCTTGATAAAGGTAATGTTTTTGGCGAGACACTTGATTACACAGGTTTGGTTTTCCAAATGTGACTATATGGCTTAACTTGGTTAACAAGATAAAAAAATATGAAAAGGTTCTCTATAAGCAAAGAGACATATAGAGGAAAAATGGATTAGGATATGGGGTGAGTGGAAATTTAAAATTTCTCTGTCCTGACTCCTCCTCATTCAGAGAGATGCACCGCAGTGTGAGGGAGGGTATTAAAGGGTGGCTTTAAAAAAAGGAATGAAATAATAATTCAGATATGAATTTGGATGTAAAATTTTGCTTGATTCTTAAAAAATAAATTGGGGAAAAAACAAACATCTCATCTACAGACTGTGGAGTGTGTTGCACCGAAATGTATTTATTATTTATTTTATGCTCTTATATAGCGCTGCTATATTCCGCAGTGCTTTGCAGACATTAGCATCACTTTGTCCCCAATGGAGCTCGCAATCTAAGTTCCATATCATAGTAGGTGCTAACCACTGAACCACTGTGAAATCTGCACATACAGTAACTTGACATGCGGTGGAGATTTTAAATCAGCAGCATGTCAATTTATGTTGTGGAATACCACGGATTTCACCTTTTGCAATGGAGAGAGTGAAGTCTGTAGCAAATCAACAAGCTTTTCCATCATGAAATCTGTCGAATCTGGCCCGATCTACTGCGCGTTCTTTCCAAAGGATTTTCCACTGCAGAATATCCACAATGGACTTACCATACACTTTTCCCTCTTGAATACATAGAGGCACTTTGGTTAGGCAGAGGATGCACCAAAATAATTGTTGGGTGTGGGTTAGAGAAGACACTAGTAGCTTGTGATGAGGCAGAACTTAGTTTACTTGTGTGGATTAAGTTCCAAACATAAAAGACACTTCAGCAAACTGTAACAGCAGCCATCTTGGTATAAAGAGAGAAAGAGAGAGAGAGAGACAGAGAAAACCAACAAGTTTTACTGATATACACAACAGGTAACCTTAACATACAGTGCCATCTACTGGTCAAGTGATATTAATACACAATACTGTATATGGTACATGCTGTTGCATCCCCAACACGCCTTCTCAACGGCATGTG
Source organism: Bufo bufo (assembly GCF_905171765.1). Taxonomy (NCBI): domain Eukaryota; kingdom Metazoa; phylum Chordata; class Amphibia; order Anura; family Bufonidae; genus Bufo; species Bufo bufo. The sequence goes on from NC_053392.1 coordinate 184,733,951, forward strand.
CATAATTATACGACATTCAGTCTCTTTTGTAGAAAACAATGACGTTCCCTTGTCTGCAGTCATCTCCTCTGATGAACAGTACTGGATGTCGATAACTCCTTGTTCTTGCATGTCCCTGAGCAGATGATATCTTACATCAATGTGCTTGGTTCTTGGGTTAATCTTCTCAGAGTGTGTAAGCTTTATGCATCCCTGATTGTCTTCAAAGATGGGTGTGGGTTGTGACATATTTAGTCCTATGTCTAGTAGAAGTTGACGAATCCAAATTGCTTCTTGACATGCATGTGCTGCTGCTATGTATTCCGCTTCAGTTGAAGAGAGTGCAACAGTCACTTGTTTCTGACTAGACCAGCTTATGGTTCCTTGTCCATACTGGGAGATGTAACCACTTGTAGATTTGCAGTCAGTGGTGTCTCCAGCCCAATCGGTGTCCACATATCCAATCAGTTTTGGGGTTGACGATGCTGGAAGTCTCAGCTTCATCCGATTTGTTCCCTTTAAGTACTGCATTACCCTCTTTACTGCATTCCAGTTGCGTTGACACGGTGTTGCGACTTTCCTGCAAAGTATTCCCACTGCTACAGCGATGTCTGGTCTTGTCACGGTGGCGATCTATAGCAATTTTCCGATTGCCCTGCGGTAATAATCATTGTTAGGTAACAAGTTTTCTGTTCCATTGTTTTTCGGATAATCTGGTTCCATTGGTGTTCTCGCTTCCTTTGCATCTTGCATGTGAAACTGTTCTAATATTTGTGTAATATTCTGACTTTGGTTAAGAAGAGAGCTTCCATCCTCTTCCCACTCTATTTGAATTCCTAGGTAGTGAGTAATGTTCCCCAACTCTTTAATTTCAAAATTTTGTTTCAGTTTGTGAACTATTTGGTCATAGTCCCCTTCTTGTTCAAAACACATCAAGATGTCATCAACATAAATTAGGATGTATGTCCATTTGTTCTCTTGATTCTTTGAATACAGACATGGATCTGCTTTACTTCTTGAGAATCCTTCTTTTGTGAGTATTTCGTTCACTTTTTCATTCCACACTCTCGTTGCTTGCTTGAGCCCATAGATGCTCTTTTGCAGTTTGCATACAAGATTCTTTTCCTTCTCAAATCCTGGTGGCTGTTCCAGGTATAGATCCTCCTTGATGTCTCCATACAGAAAAGCAGTTTTGACATCTAGGTGCTTGCATTCCCTTTCTGGCAGCAATGCTATGGAGTGTTCTTATGGTGGAATGTTTCACAACTGGAGCAAATGTCTCATCATAATCTTCTCCACATTTCTGGGAGTATCCCTTGGCAACTAATCTTGCTTTGTATCTATAGATGTTTCCTTCTGCATCATATTTCACTTTAAAAGTCCATTTGCTTCCGATATTTTTGCGACCAGGAGGAAGTTCTATTTTCTTGAAGTGATTTTATTTCTTCTTCAGCTGCTTTTCTCCATTGATCGGCTTCCCTTCTTGGCAAAGTTTCTATGTCTTCCCAGGATGTTGGCTCCTGTGTTTGATGTGTTTTAGCAGCGTATGATAACCTGCGGTGTGGTATCCCTTTTGTCATCCGAGAGGATCTTCTGATTTCTTGTTCTTCAGTGGGTGCTATTGGCTCGTTGATTGTAAGTTCCACTTCTTGTTCTGGCTCTTGTCCTGCTACGCATGGGTCAGCGTTTCTTGATGATTCAGCGCGCCAATCCTTTCCACATTTTTCAAGAATTGTATTATCGGGTGCTTCGCTTTCATCAAAATAAACACTGATGCTTACTGTGACCTTGTTGGTCTTTGGACAAAGGATTCTATATGCCTTAGTCTGCTCACTGTAGCCCGCCAGAATGCCTTCTATGGCTTTGTTCTCCAACTTGGAGCGTTTCTCCCTTGGAATGTAGGCATATGCTTTACAGCCAAACACTCTGATGTGCCCTACGTTAGGTTTTGATCCATTCCACATTTCATATGGTGTACTTTCAATAGCTTATGATGGGAGCCTGTTTTGTAGGTATGTTACAGTCATTATCCCCAGTATTTGTTAGGTAATGCAGCGGCTGAAATCATACATCTGGTCATTTCTACAAGAGTGAGATTCTTTTTTTCTGCTACGCCGTTTTGCTCAGGAGTGTATGGTACAGTTGTTTGGTGTATAATACCTTGTGTCTTTAGGTATGATTCAATCTCTGTACTCATATATTCCCCTCCATTGTCAGTGCATATTATTCCAGGTTTCCTTTGAAACTTGTTGCTTGTCATAGCTACAAACTCTTGAAGTTTTTCTAATGTCTCACTTTTGTGCTTCATCACGTTATTGTGTACCTAGAATAATCATTGATAAAAGTCAGTAAATATCTGTTCCCGCCGAATGTGGTAGTTTTCATTGGTCCACACACATCACTGTGTATCAGTTCCATGGGTTTAGTGTTTTTTTTGTGACTGGTCTATGGAAGAGAGGTTTGGGTGGCCTTTGCTTTGATGCAACACGTGCACTTGCTGAGTGTGTGGCAAAGCAATATTTTCATGTCTTCTGATAGACCTCTCTTTGCAAAGTCCTTTATAGCTTCTGGGTTTCGATGCCCCAATCTTCTATGCCACAGGTGGATGCACTTGTCATGTGGGTTATGAGTTGCCGTTTTAGCCTTCTCACTTTCAGTGACGAGTTTGTACAGATGTTCATTTAACCTTACTCTTGCTAGAATTTCTTTGCTTTGTCTTATGCCTTCATGCACCTTCGGAGCTGTCTCTGATCTCTCGTTCTCTTCACTATGCAGATTTTCCTTTCTTCTGCTCTATTCATCAATAAATTTTCCCTTAACATATTCTAGCGTTAGTTCAGCTTCCGGTCTAGTTTCTAGAGAATTTATAAAGGCACTGTATGATTCTGGAAGGCTGCATAGCAGTAATGCTACTACATGATTGTCTTTCATTTCTTCACCTATTGCGCCCAGCTGGTCCACAATCTCTAGCATAGCCTTTATATGTTCACCCATTTCCTGCCCTTTTTCCAGCCTCATATTATACAGTTTGCATAACAGATATAGTTTACTGTTTAGGCTTGCACGTTCATGCAGTTTTTGTTATGCAGTCCACATACCTTTTAGCTTTGTTTTCTTTCCTTATATGAGTTGACCATCCTCCACTAACAGGCTTATGACTGCTTTTGCTTGCCTGTTTTTTCTGTCCCATTCTTCCGGGTTGTCATTGGGTCTGTGTGTATCTAGTACCTGTCATCTTTGGATAACAACATTTCACACTTAAACTTCCATAGCTGGTAGTTGGTAATGTTGAGCTTTGCTATTTTAAACTTCATATTTGAAGCACTTGCCATCTTTCAGTGAATTGGATGCAGCTCTTGTTTCCTCACACAGGATTTGGTAGGATCGTAGATGCAGCACTTACTTGCTTGTAGTTTTCCTTTTTCTAGTGTCCAGAGCTTCGCCCATAACCTGTTAGTTGTGGGTTAGAGAAGACACTAGTAGCTTGTGATGAGGCAGAACTTGGTTTTCTTGTGTGGATTAAGTTCCAAACATACAAGACATTTCAGCAAACTGTAACAGCAGCCATCTTGGTATAAAGAGAGAAAGAGAGAACCAACAAGTTTTACAGATATACACAACTGGTACCCTTAACATACAGTGACATCTACTGGTCAAGTGATATAAATACACAATACTGTATATGGTACATGCTGTTGCATCCCCAACGATAATCACAGTGGAGCATGGTGTGTGATAGAATTGATGCAACCTGATACAAAATCTATTTCTTGGCTTAGTATTTGTTGACCAGTATTCTGCACTTTTCCAAAAACATAGCCACAACCCCTTTACTTGAAGCTGTCTGGTGAGGTGCACAGACTGTCTAAAACAAGTAACAAATCTGGTGTATGGTGTGTACGCCAGTTTTCTGTAACTTGCATCCCTACATGAATGGCTTATTTTAGAGCAGTATTTTGCGCCTTTCCAAAAATTTAACCAAGTCCCCTTTTCCTAGAAACTTTTGAAAAGTGTCCAGTGAGGCACGAAAGTGTCTAAAAAATGTAAATCTGGCACATGGGATATACTCTTATTTTTTGGGCACAATTCAGTACAAGAGATCTGTAATCAGTTATGAACTGACTGCATCATAACACACTATGACACAGTCAGTTCAGGGGAGCAGTGGTCGGACTGGAAGATCCGGCAGATACAAGGACAGTGTTTCGATGGCCGATCATTGTCGAGTGCATGAGCCCTAAATCTGCTAATTGTTCCCACAAAATATAATAATATATATACTGTAAAATAGGCATACTGGACCTCACAACAAGGCATTTGGTTCTGACCACCAATTCATGGTGGCAGGAGAAAATATATCCCACTGACCATTATAAGGAAGCTTCATGTGTACCACTGTCAGATAACTGCTAGAAGAAAATATACAATATGTTTCAAGACGTTAACTTTGTTAAATAAACCAAAACTCCTGACTTTTTGAAAGTTGCTACAATGTTTCCCTCAAGCTAAAATCTCCAACATCAGAGTTCATACGTATAAGCTACTGTAGACTTTAAAGGGTTTCTGTCACCCTGCAAAACTCTTTTTTTTTTTTTGGATAGTTAGATTGCTCATAGTGCGATATAGCAGAATATAATGCTCTTACTTACTTTCATGCGGCCGATTCTTTATAAAACGAACTTTTATAATATGTAAATGAGGGCTCTACCAGCAAGTAGGGCGTCTACTTGCTGGTAGCTGCTGCAGAAATCCGCCCCCTCGCCGTGTTGATTGACAGGGCCAGCCGTGATCTCCTCCTCCGGCCAGCCCTGTCAGTAATTCAAAAATCGCGCGCCTCGCGTCATTCGGCGCAGGCGCTCTGAGATGAGGAGGCTCGTCTCCTCAGCACTCCCTCAGTGCGCCTGCGCCGATGACATCACCGAAAGAGAAGACGTCATCGGCGCAGGCGCACTGAGGGAGTGCTGAGGATACGAGCCTCCTCATCTCAGAGCGCCTGCGCCGAATGACGCGAGGCGCGCGATTTTTGAATTACTGACAGGGCCGGCCGGAGGAGGAGATCACGGCTGGCCCTGTCAATCAACACGGCGAGGGGGCGGATTTCTGCAGCAGCTACCAGCAAGTAGACGCCCTACTTGCTGGTAGAGCCCTCATTTACATATTATAAAAGTTCGTTTTATAAAGAATCGGCCGCATGAAAGTAAGTAAGAGCATTATATTCTGCTATATCGCACTATGAGCAATCTAACTATACAAAAAAAAAATATGAGTTTTGCAGGGTGACAGAAACCCTTTAACATGTACAGCAGGTCCATAAACTGCTGTATAGATGTTTAGTACATGTATAAAAACATAGTGTATATATATATATATATATATATATAGTACATAGTGTCAGAAATGCCACGACCCATGCTGAATGGTTGGGGTCCCTGAAGTCAGACCCCCACTGATCAAACATTGATGGCCTTTAGTAGGGTTTAAAGCAGTGGCGTGGGGATCGCCATAGCAACCATAGCAGTGGCTATGGTGCCCTACGCCACAGGGGGCCCGTCTGGGCCGCCTTCTGTTGATTTTTTAAAATTTTTAAAATTTTTTATTTACATACACACTACACACAGGCAGCCAGACCCGAGCCGCGGACCGCCCGCCCACTACACTAGACTAGTGTAGTGGGCGGGGCGTGGGCGGTCCGCGGCTCGGGCCTGGCTGGGGAGGAGTCAGGACTGAAGCAGGGCGCACGCAGGGCCGGGCCGACACAGTGGCTGGGGAGGCTCCAGCCAGGCCACTGAGTAACTCAGAAGATCCGATGGTATATTCTAACCCCCAGGCGTTCCCATGGGGACGGGGACGCTTGCCTGGGGGTTAGAATATACCATCGGATCTGAGTTTTCACGAGCTCAGTGAGACAGGGACGCGTGTCTGGGGGTTAGAATATACAGGGCCACGCCGCTCACAGCAGTATATTTATAAACTAATCAGTAACTACTTTAACTTTAATCATTGCTCATTGCTGATCTCTTTACTTGGATTATTTGGATATTATTATTATTATTATTTATTATTAAAGTGCCATTCATTCCATAGCGCTGTACATATGATAAGCGGTGCACATACATAATACAGACAATTGCACTAATCATAAACAAGACAAGTTACAAACTGGTACAGAAGGAGAGAGGGCCCTGCCCGTGAGGGCTTACAATCTACATGGTATGGGAGAAGGACACAGTAGGTGCGAGTTAAGTTGGTCATGGCGGTATAGAGGCAGCAGGGTCACTGGTTGTAGGCTTGTCTGAAGAGGTGGGTTTTCAGGTTTCTTTTGAAGGATTCCAATGTAGGTGAGAGTCTGATATGTTGGGGTAGCGAGTTCCAGAGTATGGGGGATGCACGGGAGAAATCTTGGAGTCGATTGTGGGAAGAGGCGATAAGAGGAGAGGAGAGAAGGAGGTCTTGTGAGGATCGGAGAGTGCGTGTGGGGATGTATCGGGAAAGTAGCTCAGAGATGTAGGGAGGGGACAGGTTATGGACAGCCTTGTATGTATTTGTTAGTACTTTGAAGTGAATTCGCTGGGCAATGGGGAGCCAGTGAAGGGATTGGCAGAGGGGAGAGGCAGAGGAGTAATAGGGTGAGAGGTGGATTAGTCTGGCAGCAGAGTTGAGGATAGATTGGAGGGGTGCGAGAGTGCTAGATGGAAGGCCACAGAGGAGAATGTTGCAGTAGTCTAGGCAGGAGATAATGAGGGCATGTACAAGAATTTTCGCAGATTCAAAGTTAAAGAAAGCACGGATGCGGGAGATGTTTTTGAGGTGGAGGCGGCAGGTGGTGGAAAGAGCTTGGATTTGCGGTCGGAAGGAAAGTGCAGAATCCAAGGTCACTCCAAGGCAGCGGACTTTGTTGACCGGGGAGAGTGTGCAGCCATTGGTCATAATAGATAGGTCTGTTGAGGGGGTTGAACAAGATGGGGGAAAGATTATAAATTCTGTCTTATCCATGTTAAGTTTTAGAAAGCGAGAGGCGAAGAAGGATGATATAGAAGATAGACATTGTGGGATTCGTGATAGTAAGGTGGTGATGTCTGGACCAGAGAGGTAGATTTGTGTGTCGTCAGCGTAGGAGTGATACTGAAAGCCATGGGACTCTATGAGCTGTCCCAGGCCAAAAGTGTAGATAGAGAAGAGCAGGGGTCCTAGGACAGAGCCTTGCGGGACACCTGCGGGATATCTTACTCTGTCTTAGCTCCGGTAACAGCAGGCAGTGCGGGCGGGCGGCGCTCACTCACTGACGTCACGCGCCTGCTCCTCCCACTAGGCGGCGAAGGCGCGTGACGTCATTGAGTGAGCGCCGCCCGCACTGCCTGCTGCTACCGAAGCTAAGACAGAGTAAGATATCCAAATAATCCAAGTAAAGAGATCAGCAATGAGCAATTATTAAAGTTAAAGTAGTTACTGATTAGTTTATAAATATACTCCTGTGAGCGTCGGGGAGGGGGATCTGTGGATGGCACTGTTTAGGGGGGATCTGTGGATGGCACTGTTTAGGGGGGATCTGTGGATGGCACTGTTTAAGGGGGAGATCTGTGGATGGCACTGTTTAGGGGGGAGATCTGTGGATGGCACTGTTATGAGGGGGGGGTCTGTGGATTGCACTGTTTAAGGGAGGGGGAATCTGTGGATGGCACTGTTTAGGGGGGGATCTGTGGATGGCACTGTTTAGGGGGGATATGTGGATGGCACTGTTTAGGGGGGAGATCTGTGGATGGCACTGTTTAGGGGGAGATCTGTGGATGGTACTGTTTAGGGGGGAGATCTGTGGATGGCACTGTTATGAGGGGGGGAATCTGTGGATTACACTGTTTAGGGGAGGGGGGATCTGTGGATGGCACGGGGGGGGGGGCCCATAATTTTTTTTGCTATGGGGCCCATGCATTTCTAGCTACGCCCCTGGTTTAAAGTTAAAAGCTTTAGTTTTGTTGTAAGCACAAGAACCACAAACATGATAGAAGTGATTATAGAACATTGCAAGTTATGCTTCAATATTTGTGTATCTTTTTTCTTACCTTAGGTTACAGTGTAGCACATGCTGTGCTATGTGATGTGATCACACAGTTCCATTTTATCCTGTTGTGAGCCATAATCTGCTCAAAATTGGAGCAAAGTGGGCCATTGTAATGTCAACCATTAGATATACAATGTCACACACAGTTCGAATCTGCGAAGTGTGTGATTGGCAGGAAAAACCAGGTGGTGCTAGCACCATTTTATTTTTCTAGAACAGAACCCTGAAGGAAGCCCCTGTCCTCTACATAAAAAGTAATTTACAGCTTCTGGTTAGCAGATCGCTGATCGCAAGTGATTTCATGTGTTGCATGATTTCGACCGATGAATGAGTATCTTATCTGTAAAGAATAAATCAAGGCAACTGGACGTACTGTAGATTTCTTGAAAACGTTTCACTCGTTCTTCCAATGAGCTTTCTCAATTCTGAGTGACTGTACAAGAATTCTCTGGGAATAAATATGTAACTGAATCAACATCTGGTAATTATACCCAGCATGGGGTCAGAGGTCATTATACCCAGCATGGGGTCAAAGGTGTTGATCCCATTATCCTAATTGGAGTCAGTAGTTGATAAAGACTTCCCAGAAAAAGGTGTCAAGACAGCATTGTATGTGGCAGACAATAGATGTCTAACCCCCCTTACCTCTATTTAAGCTTGACTTCTCCATTTTTACGAAGATGGCCTCCTTCACACCTCGTTTGTACCAATCGGCCTCCTTATCCAAACCACGTACTTGACTGTTTTCAAAGGTGTGACCTGTTTCTTTTAGATGTAAGTACATGGCTGAATCTTGACCAGAGGTTTTGGCTCTTCTATGCTGAGTCATATGCTGATGTAGTTGTTGTTTTGTTTCGCCGATATACAGTTCTGAGCATTCCTCATTGCACTGGACTGCGTACACAATGTTGTCCATCTTGTGTTTAGGCGTTGGGTCTTTGGGGTGAACCAGTTGTTGCCTCAGTGTGTTGCTGGGTTTAAAGCAGACAGGGATGTGATGTTTATAAAAAATCCTTTTGAATTTCTGAGACACCCCAGCTACATATGGGATAACCATATTCTTGCGTATGTCATGCTTCTCGCCCTCACTGGTAGTCTTGGTGCTCTTTCTTCTCCTTCCTTCTGTTTTGACAAAGGCCCAAACTGGATACCCACAAGTTTTAAGTGCCCCTCTGAGGTGTTTGAATTCCTTCGCCTTGGCCTCTGTGCTGGTGGGGATTTTCTCTGCCCGGTGGTGTAGGGTCTGGATGACTCCCAGTTTGTGGTCTAGAGGATGGTGGGAATCAAATAGCAGGTACTGGTCTGTGTGTGTTGGTTTTCGATAGAACTCTATTCCCAGCTTCCTTCCCTCTTCCACTGTTATAAGACAGTCCAGAAACACCAGTTTGTTGTTCTGCATATCTTCCCGCGTGAAATTGATGTTATGATCCACTGAGTTGACGTGGTCGGTGAAAGCCTGTAACTCTTGTTTATGAATTTTAACCCAAGTGTCATCCACATATCTGAACCAATGACTCTGTGTAATTCCCTTTAAAGTGGTCAGTGCTTTCCTTTCTACTTCCTCCATATACAGGTTCGCTACAATAGGTGAGACTGGCGATCCCATAGCACAGCCATGTTTTTGCTTGTAGAACTTGTCCTTGTACTTGAAGTAGGTGGTACTCAGACAAAGGTCCAGTAAGGCACACACTTGGTCTGGGCTAAGTTCTGTTCTGCAGCCTAAGGTGTTGTCTAGTAGCAACTGTTTCCTGACTGTTTCAATTGCCTCTGTAGTGGGTATGCAGGTGAAGAGGGATGTAACATCATAGGAGACCATTGTTTCTTCTGTGCCCAATACCAAGTTCTGGATTTTGGTGGTGAAATCCTGAGAGTTTTGTATGTGATGTTGTGTGTTTCCAACCAAGAGCGCTAGGATTCTGGCTAAGTATTTTGCCACATTGTAGGTCACAGAGTTGATGCTGCTGACAATTGGCCTGAGAGGGTTCCCGTCCTTATGTATTTTAGGAAGTCCATAAATACATGGAGGGGCTTCCCCAGGGTAGAGGCGATTATACATGGCCCGATCAATGATTTTGTCCTTTTCTAGTTGTTGTAGTAGTTCTATAATCTTCTTCTTGTAGCCACTGGTTGGGTCTCGTCTTAGGGCCTCATATGTGTTGTTATCATCCAGGAGTGTGGTCACCTTGGCATCGTAGTCAGATGTATTAAGTACAACCGTGCATCTTCCTTTATCCGCAGGCAGGATGGTGATGTTTGTGTCTTTCTTCAGGGATGTAACCGCCCTTCTTTCTTCTCTAGTCAAGCTTGAAGGAGGTGGTTTGGCACTGGCCAGTGGCTGAAATAATATCAACTATTGGTATAATTCTTGGTGTGATTGCAAAATTCAACCCTTTCGCAAGGACATACATCACAGGCTGGGTGAGAACCTGGTCTAAAAGATTCTGCACCCATTTCACTTTGTTTTGCAGTGTCCTTGTTTCCTCCTTTCGCCTCCCCAAAATGCAGAACTTGTTATTCTGCCTCTCCTTGCTCTTAGTGTGCTGAGCTAGCTGTGCTTGTACTGTGAAATCTGCTACTTTCCTCCACGTTTCAGCGGGTAGCTGCAAAGTCAGGTCCTCTTTCAGCTGACTGATAGTTTGTTTCAAGGCTTCAACTGTGAAATGGGTCTGTCGTACCCGTTCATTTAGTAGTTGCTTCTGGGCTTTTTGTAGAATCATCTCAGCTCTGTGACCCTTCACCGTGGAGTCCAAACTGATGCTGCATGGTACCAGCCCCTGTTTTCGGCATCTGAGGTTGAAACGCAGGTGGTTTCTTTAGTCTGCCAGTTTTCTTGCTGTTTTTTCATATTCTCGTACAAGTTTAAGGGTTTTCCCCCCAAAATGTGTTGCAATATGTCTGTGAAGGTTCTCATTTATCCAGGTCATGGTATATCTGCACAGATATACCATGACCTGGATAAATGAGAACCTTTACAGACAATGAGTATCTTGCTTGTTCATCACGTGATCGAAAGCACCTTTACATTTTATTTTTCTAGAACAGAACCCTGAAGAACATTTACATCTTCCAGCAGTCATTTCTGACTTTAATGTGTAAAGGAGTGAGCAGGCAATTATTGGAAAGGAGCTGTTTCTCCCAGATAACTGCCTGCTCATCAGTGGAGGTAAAGGACAGCATTTAGGAGCAGTGATCACCTCCATTGTATAGAGTTGAATGATGGCTACTGCAATCGCTCATCCTTATTCAGATTTACTGTTTCTGGTTAGCAGATCGCTGATCGTAGATGATTTAATGTATTGCATGATTCCCCCCGATGAATGAGTATCTTGCTTGTTCAACACGTGATCGGAAGCACATTTACATGAGCTTATTATCAGGAAGGAGCGTTTGTAAAAAACGTTTGTTCCCAATGATCGGCCTGACAATTGTGCGTCGTAAATCTGCCTTTAAGAATGACTTTATCTTTATTACTTATCTACAGTACTTATTTTTCTTTTATTCTAGCAGTGTTGCGGGGGAAAAAATTTAAGCGGTTGCCCTTGGAGCTGATAACCTATATGCTACAGACCTGTGGACCCGGTGCGAAACAAAAGGAAACTCATCTGTTTGTGGCTGGGTCTCATGACTACTGTGGTCCATCACAGGCTTCAGCGGTCACAGAGACTTGGACGGTACATCATTGCTGTGACATGTGATTGGCTGCACGATCGTGAGACACAGCCACTTTATGGTCCCATAGTAGAAGCAGATGAAAACGGAGTAGCGACGGGACTGCGAACAGATGAGTCTTTTTTTATGTTCAGGGGCACAGGTCCGTAGCATAGAGTTTGTCGGCTCCACAGTAAGGCAACCCTTTTAAAGCTCTCAAAATAAGATAATGCAAAAATGAAAATAAAAAATAAAAAACCACTGCATTTTGAAGGCCAAAATAGACCAAAGCTTTCTGGGGTTAAATATTTTTCACTGTCTCTTTCCTGTTTTTTCACAACTTTCTCTCTATAAACTTTGCTACAGAGTCTCTTGTGCTTAAGGTACTTTCACACTAGCGTTAGAAGAATCCGGCAGGCAGTTCTATTGCCGGAACTGCCTGCCGTATCTGGAAATCCGTATGCAAACGGATACCATTTGATTCCGGATCCAGAGGCGGATCCATCTGACAAATGCATTGAAATACCGGATCTGTCTCTCCTGTGTCATCCAGAAAAACGGATCCGGTATTTATTTTTTCACATTTTTAAAGGTCTGCACATGCGCAGATCGGAAAGCCAGATCTGTCAATGCAGCAAATTCCTGAACACTTGGTACCGGCATTAATACGTTTCAATGTAAATTAATGCCGGATCTGGGATTCCGGCAAGTGTTGCAGGATTTTGGCAGGAGAAAATACTGCAGCAGTATTTTCTCCGGCCAAATACAGTAAAAGGGATGGAACTGAAGACATCCTGATGCATACTGAACGGAATGCTTTCCATTCAAAATGCATTAGGACAAAACTAAAGCATTTTTTTCCGGTATTGAGCCCCTATGACGGAACTCAATACCGGAAAACTTTAACACTAGTGTGAAAGTACCCTTATAGAATTTAAATGAGTGTCCTGCCTATTTACCTCCTGAGGATGATTATTTATGAGAGAACATATTTGCTTTCTTTTGGGTTCGACCTTCAGTTAATGTGAAGCCAAAAACAAATGATATATATCAGTTCTCAGCTAACATTAAACATACAGGTAACCATATCTCTGGGATCATTGTTTTATCAGGAGGTGTCCAGACAACAGATCCCCACCCAGAATGGAGAATAGCCTGGATTTCTGATAAATGAAGGTGGATACACACCCACAAAGCTAAGTAGAGCACAGGCACTGCTTGCTGTAGACATCACATAGGAATGCAGAAAATCTTATTATAACATAGATGCAATGCATTTACATACACTGACATTTCTAGAAGACATGCAGAACATACAATCATGTATTCTTATCTTCTTACTAGTGTAACTAATAGCAGACTGGCAGGAAATTAAAAGAATGTGATTAATAGGACACTTCAATCAGAAAGTCATTTTTTAAGTCAATATTCTTCGGCCTCTTCCACACGGGCGTCCCGGATTTGCTCCGGATGCGTCGTGTGTGCATTGCCGGAAACCCGCGCAATTTTAGGCAGTTTTGACTGCGATTGCGTTGTGTTGTTCAGTTTTTATTGTGTGGGTGCAATGCGTTTTGCACGTGCGTGATAAAAAACTGAATGTGGTACCCAGACCCAAACCCGGACTTCTTCACTGAAGTTCGGGTTTGGGTTAGGTGTTCTGCAGATTTTATTATTTTCCCTTATAACATGGTTATAAGGGAAAATAATAGCATTCTTAATACAGAATGCTTACTAAAATGTTGCTTGAGGGGTTAAAAAATAAAAGCAGCCGGCATCTTCTTCTTTCTTCTTCTTTCAGGACCTGCAAAAGGACCTTTGATGATGTAATCGCGCTCACCACGTGGTGAGCGCGCTGACGTCAGCGCAGGTCCTGCTGAATGAAGATAGAAGTGAATGGGTCTAGATTCAGTGCGGGTGCAATGCGTTCACCTCACGCATTGCACCCGCACAGAATTCTCGCCCGTGTCAAAGGGGCCTTAGGCTACATTCACACTACAGTGAAAACCTAGCATGTGACAGCCGTTTTTGAAATTTCTGTCACATGGCCATTTTTACGGCCAGACAGACCCCATTGAAATAAATGGGACCATTTTTAATGACTATTAGACAGGAGTGCACTCGTTTAATGGCCGTTAAAAATGGGTACACTACTGCAATATTGCCTTTTAGGGGTTAAAAAAATTACTCATCTCATCCACGCCAGAGGCAGTTGCTCCTCTTGATTATGACGGACCTGCTAAAGGACCTGCACTCAAGCGTGACGACGTCATGATCATGCTGGGAGTGCGTGGTGATATCATCACGCTTGAGTGCAGGTCCTTTGGCAGGACGTCAGAATAAAGAGGAGCAACTGCCTCTGGGTGTGCAAGTGGATAAGGTGAGTATTATTTTTTTTTAAGCTAAACAAAACCAAACATTATTATAGCTGAGGACCACTATGGGGGACATTGGGGACCACTATGGAGGACATTATGGGCCAATATGGGGGACATTATTACCCTGGAGGCCACTATGAGGGAAATTATTACAGCTGAGGAAAACTATGGGGGACATTATTACCCTGAAGGAGACTATGAGGGACATAATTGAAGCTGAGGACAACTATGGGGGACATTGGGGGGCACTATGGGGGCCATTATAAGCGCTGGAGGCCACTATGGGGGACATTATTGCAAGCTGGAGACCACTATGGGGGACATTATTACTGTTGCAAGTTACTATGGGGGGCATTATTACCTCTGTGGGCCAATATGGTGCACATTATTACTGTTGCAGGGCACTATCTCAATGGGATTTAGTTCTGGACTTTGACTGGGCCATTGTAACACATGAACATGCTTTGATCTAAACTAGGGTTGTCCCGATACCACTTTTTTAGGACCGAGTACAAGTACCGATACTTTTTTTCAAGTAGTCACCGATACCGAATACCGATACTTTTTTTAAATGTCATGTGACCGTTTTGGGGGATCTGTGGATCTGTGGATGACGCACTGTCATGTGGGGGATCTGTGGATGGCACTGTTATGGGGATCTGTGGATGGCACTGTTATGGGGGATCTGTGGATGGCACTGTTATGGGGGATCTGTGGATGGCACTGTTATGGGGGATCTGTGGATGGCACTGTTATGGGGGATCTGTGGATGGCACTGTTATGGGGGATCTGTGGATGGCACTGTTATGGGGGATCTGTGGATGGCACTGTTATGGGGGATCTGTGGATGGCGCTGTTATGGGGATCTGTGGATGGTGCTGTTATGGGGGATCTGTGGATGGCACTGTTATGGGGATCTGTGGATGGCACTGTTATGGGGGATCTGTGGATGGCACTGTTATGGGGGATCTGTGGATGGCACTGTTATGGGGGATCTGTGGATGGCACTGTTATGGGGGATCTGTGGATGGCACTGTTATGGGGGATCTGTGGATGGTACTGCTATGGGGTGGGATATCTGTGGATGGCATTGTTATGGGGTGGGGGGATCTGAGGATGGCATTGTTATTTGGTGGGGGATCTGTGGATGGTGCTGTTATAGGGGATCTGTGGATGGAACTGTTATGGGGAGGATCTGTGGCTGACACTGCTATATGTCATCCACAGATCCCCCTCATAACAGTGTCCCCCAATACACCGGGCCCCGCCGCTCACCGAAGTATTTATAAACGTGAATCCTTATCCTGTTGTTAAGTTGAACTAACGCTGCCCTCTCCCATGTTCCCCTGTATCCCCCTGTATCCCCACAGCACTTACTTAAGCTTCCATAGCAGGCAGAGCGGACGGCACCAGTAACGTCACTCACTGACGTCGCGCGCCTGCTCCGCCTGCTTCACTCATAAAGTGGGCGGAGCAGGCGCTCTACGTCAGTGAGTGACGTTACTGCTGCCGTCTGCTCTGCCTGCTATGGAAGCTTAAGTAAGTGCTGTGGGGATACAGGGGGGACATGGGAACATGGGAGAGGGCAGCGTTAGTTCAACTTAACAACAGGATAAGGATTCACGTTTATAAATACTTCGGTGAGCGGCGGGGCCCTGCCCATAGTTACGCCCATAGTATTCTATTTATGTATCGGGGCGGGGTATCGGCGGCTGAGTACCGCCGAGAAAACTCGGAATCGGTCCCGATACCGATACTAGTATCGGTATCGGGACAACCCTAATCTAAACCATTCAATTGAGGCTCTGGCTGTATGTTTAGGGTTGTTGTCATGCTGGAAGGAGAACATCCACCCCAGTCCAAAGTCTTTTGCAGCCTCTACCAGGCATTCCTCCAGGATTGCCCTGTATTTAGCTACATTCATCTTCCCAACAACCCTGACCATCTTCCCTGTCCCTGCTGAAGAAAAGCATCCCCACAGCATGATGCTGCCACCACCATTTTTCACAATGGGATTGGTGTGTTCAGGGTGATGTGCAGTGTTAGTTTGCTACCACACATAGCGTTTTAAATTTAGACCAAAAGTTCAACTTTGGTCTTATCTGACCAGAGCACCTACTTCCACATGTTTGCTATGTCCCCTACGTGGCTTGTGGCAAATTTCAAACGGGACTTCTTATGCAGGGGTCAAGTCCTGGGAAAAAAGTGTAGGAGCTCACCTAAGATCCACTGCCACCCCGACCCCCCCCTCAAAAAAAAGTATATTTCGCAGAAAATTCAGTGCAACATTTATTGAAAAGTGCCAGTTTACACAAACAACTGCAAAATTCACATGCAATAAACAAATATATATAGAACAGTTGGAGCTCCCCTATATATATAATTATATAATTTACTTACAGTTCTGAAGACTCAGGGGTGCTGGCTGGCTTGGCCTTAGGGGTGCTGGCTGGCTTGGCCTCAGGGGTGCTGGCTGGCTTGGCCTCAGGGGTGCTAGCTGGCTTGGCCCCAGGGGTGCTGGCTGACTTGGCCTCAGGGGTGCTGGCTGACTTGGCCTCAGGGGTGCTGGCAGGCTTGGCCTCAGGGGTGCTAGCAGGCTTGGTCTCAGGGGTGCTGGCAGGCTTGGCCAGGCAGAAGGAGTGTGGGACACTGTGAGGCCTTTTTTCTCTAAGCTGCTCCGGAAAAAAAAAAAATCATTATACCTTAGGTCAGACGACCAATCAGACCCCCAATGTTAATCAGACCTCAGCTGACAGCCTCAATAAGATCCCCCCCAATGTTAATAAGACCCCAATAAGCCCTCAGATCACACCTCAGCTCAGACCCCAATATGAATGACCCCCAATCAGACCTCAGATAAGAGCCCCATGCCTCATAGCAGCCCCATTAGCATTATAGCAGCCCCCAGTAGCCTTATATCAGCCCCCAGTAGCTTCATAGCAACCCCCAGTAGCCTCATAGCAGCCCACAGTAGCCTCTCGGCTGCTTCTCCAATTAGTGCTCTCCTTGCCTTAGCTGCCAGTTAAGGTGGATGGCCATGTCTTGATAGGTTTGCATTTGTGCCATACTCCTGCCATTTTTGGAATGATGGATTGAACAGTGCTCCAAGCCGAAACCTAACTCTGCTTTACACTTCTCCACAACTGTACCCCTGACCTATCTTATGTGTCCCTTGGTTTTCATCAGGGCCAGAGTCCCTGGAGTATGAAGCAGTCCATTCATTGGGGGCCCCCTAACTAACCCGAAGTCCATCTCCAACACATACTGGAGGAAATTTAGTAAGACTAATACACTGATTTGAAGTAAACCAGGAGGTATTTTCAGTGCACATAAATTAGCATAGTTGCAAATGTTTCTGGGATTCTGTCATCAGAAATGAGCCCTATAAGCTAAACATATGGCGATGTCCCTTGTAAAACACAGAATACTAAAGTGAGTTTATCAAATGCCCCTGTGGCTCTATATTCATAAAAAAGCGGTTTATATCACCTGTCAATCACTTCAAAATGTGTCCAAGGGGACGTCTCATGGTGAAAGGTGCCCTGCTGCAGCCATGTTGTTTAGGTGCCCAGCGCCGCCTTCTGAGCTGAAATCGCCGCCCTCCCTTTCATGCGATCCGCCTACCTCACGTCATCACTGCCTCTCTAACCACCGCTCGCTTCATCCAGATCCCGTGCGTGCGCACTAGGTATATTCTGATGCGCCCGTGCGGACTACTGGCAGCGGCCCCGTATAACGAAGTGCGCATGCGCCGGACGGCGCACTTCGCTCGAACCTCCACTGACTGCCCTATTACAGCCCATCCCAGCCATCCAACCTCCTACAGCCTGGTTCAAAGCTCGCGGGATCTGGATGAAGCGAGCGGTGGTTAGAGAGGCAGTAATGACGTGAGGTAGGCGGATCGCATGAAAGGGAGGGTGGGCACCTTTCACCATGAGACGTCCCCTTGGACACATTTTGAAGTGATTGACAGGTGATATAAACAGCTTTTTTATGAATATAGAGCCACAGGGCTCATTTCTGATGACAGAATCCCTTTAACAAGTTGGTTTGGAAAAGTGTAGCAATTATTTTTTTTAAGGTTTAAAAATGCCCATTTTCAGGAGACTCCACCCCTTCTATGTATGTGCCCACCCCTTTCATGATGTGTCCTCCATGCCGTGTGCAGGGGATTTATCAACCCCTCTGGGAGTTCAGGAGGTCTCCTCTTTTTTGGAAGCCGCCCGGATGTTCCAGGAGAGTTGAAAAGTTTGTACTATACAGGGAGTGCAGAATTATTAGGCAAGTTGTTTTTTGAGGATTAATTTTATTATTGAACAACAACCATGTTCTCAATGAACCCAAAAAACTCATTAATATCAAAGCTGAATATTTTTGGAAGTAGTTTTTAGTTTGTTTTTAGTTTTAGCTATTTTAGGGGGATATCTGTGTGTGCAGGTGACTATTACTGTGCATAATTATTAGGCAACTTAACAAAAAACTAATATATACCCATTTCAATTATTTATTTTTACCAGTGAAACCAATATAACATCTCAACATTCACAAATATACATTTCTGACATTCAAAAACAAAACAAAAACAAATCAGTGACCAATATAGCCACCTTTCTTTGAAAGGACACTCAAAAGCCTGCCATCCATGGATTCTGTCAGTGTTTTAAACTGTTCACCATCAACATTGCGTGCAGCAGCAACCACAGCCTCCCAGACACTGTTCAGAGAGGTGTACTGTTTTCCCTCCTTGTAAATCTCACATTTGATGATGGACCACAGGTTCTCAATGGGGTTCAGATCAGGTGAACAAGGAGGCCATGTCATTAGATTTTCTTCTTTTATACCCTTTCTTGCCAGCCACGCTGTGGAGTACTTGGACGCGTGTGATGGAGCATTGTCCTGCATGAAAATCATGTTTTTCTTGAAGGATGCAGACTTCTTCCTGTACCACTGCTTGAAGAAGGTGTCTTCCAGAAACTGGCAGTAGGACTAGGAGTTGAGCTTGACTCCATCCTCAACCCGAAAAGGCCCCACAAGCTCATCTTTGATGATACCAGCCCAAACCAGTACTCCACCTCCACCTTGCTGGCGTCTGAGTCGGACTGGAGCTCTCTGCCCTTTACCAATCCAGCCACGGGCCCATCCATCTGGCCCATCAAGACTCACTCTCATTTCATCAGTCCATAAAACCTTAGAAAAATCAGTCTTGAGATATTTCTTGGCCCAGTCTTGACGTTTCAGCTTGTGTGTCTTGTTCAGTGGTGGTCGTCTTTCAGCCTTTCTTACCTTGGCCATGTCTCTGAGTATTGCACACCTTGTGCTTTTGGGCACTCCAGTGATGTTGCAGCTCTGAAATATGGCCAAACTGGTGGCAAGTGGCATCTTGGCAGCTGCACGCTTGACTTTTCTCAGTTCATGGGCAGTTATTTTGCGCCTTGGTTTTTCCACACGCTTCTTGCGACCCTGTTGACTATTTTGAATGAAACGCTTGATTGTTCGATGATCACGCTTCAGAAGCTTTGCAATTTTAAGAGTGCTGCATCCCTCTGCAAGATATCTCACTATTTTTGACTTTTCTGAGCCTGTCAAGTCCTTCTTTTGACACATTTTGCCAAAGGAAAGGAAGTTGCCTAATAATTATGCACACCTGATATAGGGTGTTGATGTCATTAGACCACACCCCTTCTCATTACAGAGATGCACATCACCTAATATGCTTAATTGGTAGTAGGCTTTCGAGCCTATACAGCTTGGAGTAAGACAACATGCATAAAGAGGATGATGTGGTCAAAATACTCATTTGCCTAATAATTCTGCACGCAGTGTAGATATGACTTCTACATACATACCCACTCACAAAAACTCCCTACTTTACATGTATAACTTAATTATAAGCCAATATATGCATCATATGCATGGACGGGGAGAGATGTACAGAGCGCACATCACTTTTCTTACACCCCCTACATACAGGTTTTACTGTTCAGCTGCTATTAGACTGGCCAATAGTCGGCCGGATCATCACTAAGGAGCCCATAAATCAAGTACAGCCCCAAAACGAAGTTCACTGCATAAATACTGCACCAGAACCAAACCCATAAGTCAAATACATCATCAGAACCAGGTTCACCACATAAATGCAGCAGCCAGAACCATGTGCAGTACATATATACATCACCAGATTTTAAAAGTTCAATACAGATGCCCAGGGGCGGACTGGGAACTTTAAGTGGCCCTGGAAAAAATAGTAAAAGTGGCCTCAAATTGTAGTTGCGTCCAAATTGATGGAAAGTAAGGCCATTAACACCATACTGTGGCACATTATACCGCGTCAACAGAGCCAAATACCACAGTCCATCACAAAATACTGCCAGCAGCACAAAATACATCCCCAAAAATTCCACTGGCCGGTCCTGAGGAGGACTTAGGTGGCCCCCTGGGAATCGACCCACCGGGAAATTTCCCTGGAAGGTCTATGCCCAGTCCGCCCCTGCAGATACCATTTGAGTAGTCAGGTCATCCCTTGTCATATAGGCTTGTACTGTGTGAAACTACAGTTCTCATTATGAACTGAACAGGTGTAAAGGTATGTTGGGAGTGGTTTCATAAAACCGCATGCTGCCACCCATCATGAGCTGTAGCAGCTACGCAGTTAGTGGCAGAATAAACACTTGCATTTAGTGACATACAGATGACTCTCCTCCAGAGTTCTTCTCCATCCAGACCACAGTGATGACATCTTCCGGCCACCATTCCTGTTCCCTCTGAATATAGTGCCATACACTCTGTGCCCTCTGTATATAACGCAACACTATCTGTGCCCTCTGTATATAGTGCAACACACAGTGCTACTAATGGTAGTTCCACATGCTCTGTGTACCCTGTATATAGTGCTACACGCTCCGTGCCCCCTGTATATAGTCTCATATGTTCTGTGCCCCCTATATATAGCACCACACGCTATATGCTCTGTACCCCCTTATAGTGCCAAACACTTTGTCCAACCCATATATAGTGCCTCATGCTCTGTAGCCTATATATATATATATATATATATATATATACACTGTGTGCAGAATTATTAGGCAAATGAGTATTTTGACCACATCATCCTCTTTATGCATGTTGTCTTACTCCAAGCTGTATAGGCTCGAAAGCCTACTACCAATTAAGCATATTAGGTGATGTGCATCTCTGTAATGAGAAGGGGTGTGGTCTAATGACATCAACACCCTATATCAGGTGTGCATAATTATTAGGCAACTTCCTTTCCTTTGGCAAAATGGGTCAAAAGAAGGACTTGACAGGCTCAGAAAAGTCAAAAATAGTGAGATATCTTGCAGAGGGATGCAGCACTTTTAAAATTGCAAAGCTTCTGAAGCGTGATCATCGAACAATCAAACGTTTCATTCAAAATAGTCAACAGGGTCGCAAGAAGCGTGTGGAAAAACCAAGGCGCAAAATAACTGCCCATGAACTGAGAAAAGTCAAGCGTGCAGATGCCAAGATGCCACTTGCCACCAGTTTGGCCATATTTCAGAGCTGCAACATCACTGGAGTGCCCAAAAGCACAAGGTGTGCAATACTCAGAGACATGGCCAAGGTAAGAAAGGCTGAAAGACGACCACCACTGAACAAGACACACAAGCTGAAACGTCAAGACTGGGCCAAGAAATATCTCAAGACTGATTTTTCTAAGGTTTTATGGACTGATGAAATGAGAGTGAGTCTTGATGGGCCAGATGGATGGGCCCGTGGCTGGATTGGTAAAGGGCAGAGAGCTCCAGTCCGACTCAGACGCCAGCAAGGTGGAGGTGGAGTACTGGTTTGGGCTGGTATCATCAAAGATGAGCTTGTGGGGCCTTTTCGGGTTGAGGATGGAGTCAAGCTCAACTCCCAGTCCTACTGCCAGTTTCTGGAAGACACCTTCTTCAAGCAGTGGTACAGGAAGAAGTCTGCATCCTTCAAGAAAAACATGATTTTCATGCAGGACAATGCTCCATCACACGCGTCCAAGTACTCCACAGCGTGGCTGGCAAGAAAGGGTATAAAAGAAGAAAATCTAATGACATGGCCTCCTTGTTCACCTGATCTGAACCCCATTGAGAACCTGTGGTCCATCATCAAATGTGAGATTTACAAGGAGGGAAAACAGTACACCTCTCTGAACAGTGTCTGGGAGGCTGTGGTTGCTGCTGCACACAATGTTGATGGTGAACAGATCAAAACACTGACAGAATCCATGGATGGCAGGCTTTTGAGTGTCCTTGCAAAGAAAGGTGGCTATATTGGTCACTGATTTGTTTTTGTTTTGTTTTTGAATGTCAGAAATGTATATTTGTGAATGTTGAGATGTTATATTGGTTTCACTGGTAAAAATAAATAATTGAAATGGGTATATATTAGTTTTTTGTTAAGTTGCCTAATAATTATGCACAGTAATAGTCACCTGCACACACAGATATCCCCCTAAAATAGCTAAAACTAAAAACAAACTAAAAACTACTTCCAAAAATATTCAGCTTTAATATTAATGAGTTTTTTGGGTTCATCGAGAACATGGTTGTTGTTCAATAATAAAATTAATCCTCAAAAATACAACTTGCCTAATAATTCTGCACTCCCTGTATACACACACACACACAGTTAGGTCCATATATATTTGGACACTAACACATTTTGTTTTTATTACCTGTTTACTAAAACATATTCAAGTTATAGTTATATAATGGACATGGACATAACGTCCAGACTTTTAGCTTTCATTTGAAGGTATCCACATTAAAATTGGATGAAGGGTTTAGGAGTTTTAGCTCCTTTACATGTGCCACCCTGTTTGTAAAGGGACCAAAAATAATCGGACAATTGACTCAAAGACCTGTTTCATGGGCAGATGTGGGAAATCCTTCATTATTTCATTCTCAATTAAGCACATAAAAGGCCAGGAGTTAATTTGAGGTGTGGTGCTTGCATTTTGAAGATTTTGCTGAGAAGTAAACATGCAGTCAAAAGAGCAGGAAAAACAAGCCATCCTTCATTTGCGAAAACAGAAAAAATCCATCTGAGAAATTGCTACACTATTAGGAGTGGCAAAATCTACAGTTTGGGACATCCTGAGAAAAAAAGAAAAGCACTGGTGACCTCAACAATGCAAAAAGACCTGGACACCCACGGAAGACAACAGTGGTGGATGATCGCAGAATAATAACCATGGTGAAGAGAAACCCCTTCACAACAGCCAGGGCCGGTACAAGGCAGGGGCCGAAGGAGCGGGTGCCCTGGGCGCTACAAGGAGGGGGGCGCAGCAGGGCCGGACTGGCCTGCCGGGATACCGGGAAATTTCCCGGTGGGCCGGCAAGCCTGAGTGCCGCAAGGCCGCGGCCCTGGTGACAAGTGGGGGCGGCCGCGGCCGGCGGCAGGGCAGAGCAGGAGATGAGCGCTTCCATTGCGGAAGCGCTCATCTCCATAGTCATCTGTATTGCCGTCCTCAGGACGGCAATACAGATGCCTGCGCTGCGGCAGAGGAGGGAGAGGTGTGTCCCCTCCTGTTCCTCTGATAGGCTGCCGGCCTAGTGCTGGCAGCCTATCAGAGGCCGGTGCAGGCGGCGCGATGACGTCATCGCGTCGCCTGACTGCCGTATAGCGAGGGACACAGACGGAAGAGGCGGCCTGCATCGCATCACATTGCTGGAGGTAAGTATAAGTTTTTTTTATTATTTTTTTTATTTATATAGGTACAATACTGGGCTGGGCTGGCACATAAGGGGGGACTACTGGGCTGGCACATGATAAGGGGGGACTACTGGGCTGGGCTGGCACATGATAAGGGGGGCTACTGGGCTGGCACATGATAAGGGGGGACTACTGGGCTGGGCTGGCACATAAGGGGGGCTACTGGGCTGGCACATGATAAGGGGGGACTACTGGGCTGGCACATGATAAGGGGGGCTACTGGCACATGATAAGGGGGGCTACTGACACATGATAAGGGGGGCTACTGGCACATGATAAGGGGGGCTACTGGCACATGATAAGGGGGGCTACTGGCCCATAAGGGGGCTACTGGCACATAAGGGGGGCTATTGGCACATAAGGGGGGCTACTGGCCCATAAGGGGGCTATTGGCAATAAGGGGGGCTACTGGCACATGATATGGGGGGCTACTGGCACATGATAAGGGGGGCTACTGGCCCATAAGGGGGCTACTGGCACATAAGGGGGGCTATTGGCACATAAGGGGGGCTACTGGCCCATAAGGGGGCTATTGGCAATAAGGGGGGCTACTGGCACATGATATGGGGGGCTACTGGCACATGATAAGGGGGGCTACTGGCCCATAAGGGGGCTACTGGCACATAAGGGGGGCTATTGGCACATAAGGGGGGCTACTGGCCCATAAGGGGGCTATTGGCAATAAGGGGGGCTACTGGCACATGATATGGGGGGCTACTGGCACATGATATGGGGGCACTCTGGCTACTGGCACATGATATGGGGGCACTCTGGCTACTGGCACATGATATGGGGGCACTCTGGCTACTGGCACATGATATGGGGGCACTCTGGCTACTGGCACATGATATGGGGGCACTCTGGCTACTGGCACATGATATGGGGGGGGCTCTGGCTACTGGCACATGATATGGGGGGCTACTGGCACATGATATGGGGGCACTCTGGCTACTGGCACATGATATGGGGGCACTCTGGCTACTGGCACATGATATGGGGGCACTCTGGCTACTGGCACATGATATGGGGGCACTCTGGCTACTGGCACATGATATGGGGGCACTCTGGCTACTGGCACATGATATGGGGGGGGCTCTGGCTACTGGCACATGATATGGGGGCATCTATGGGGGCACATCTTACTGCAGATTATTTAGGGGCATCTACTGAGGCTAAAAAGAAGATATTTTATATGGGGGGCTCTGTATAGGGGCATTTTATACTGGGACACATTATGGTGGGTACTATGGGGAAGGGGGGAGCACTATGGGGGTCATCTACGGGGGCACTGAGAAGGGGGGTATTTTATGTTGGCACATTATGGGAACATTAGCTCAACTGGGGGCATTACAAAGGGGTATGTTTTGCATATTATAAGGAGAATTATTACTACTGGGGGGGGCATTATGGTGGGTTTTATTACTCCCCCATGGTATGACCCCCTAGTAGCAGCACCAGCCTCTCCCTGCTCTGCTATTCCTCTGCCCCTTCTCCAAATCCTTATTATGAAATCTTTCTCATTAGGATAAAGCACAACATCAGCTCCGCCGAGCCCCCGGCCAAGTGTTGAAGTGGCGTCCGAGATCCCCAAGGGCCAAGTCAAGTAACTGTAAGTTTTTATGGGGGTTCTACAAAAGAGCTATCGTGGGGCAAAGTTCATATTCGTGTTTACACACGTGTTTTAAAATGAATACTTTCAAAGTCCCACAGTCCTTTGTTCTATTGCTTTAAGTATATTCTTGTTTTGAAACAACATTGATTCTTTCTTAAAAACGGGGGGGGCGCAGTTTGCCATCTTCGCCCTGGGCACCAAATGGCCTTGTCCCAGCCCTGACAACAGCCAGCTCTCCAGGATATAGGCGTATCAATATCCAAATCTACCATAAAGAGAAGACTGCATGAAAGTAAATACAGAGGGTTCACTGCACGGTGCAAGCCACTCATAAGCCTCAAGAATAAGAAGGCTAGATTGGACTATGCTAAAATAATATAAAAAAACAGCACACTTCTGGAAGGACATTGTTTGGATAGATGAAACCAAGATCAACCTCTACTAGAATGATGGAAAGAAAAAAGTATAGCGAAGGCATACAGCTCATTATCCAAAGCATACCATATAATCTGTAAAACATGGCTGAGGCAGTGTGATGGCTTGGGCATGCATGGCTGCCAGTGGCACTGGGTCCCTAGTGTTTATTGATGATGTGACATAGGACAGAAGCAGCCGGATGAATTCTGGGGTTTTCAGAGACATACTGTGTGCTCAAATCCAGCCAAACTGATTGGTCGGCGTTTCATAATATAAATGGACAATGACCCAAAACATAAAGCCAAAGCAACCCATGAGTTTATTAAAGCAAATAAGTGGAATATTCTTTAATGGCCAAGTCACTCACCTGATCTGAACCCAATAGAGCATTTCCCTTGTTAAAGACTAAACTTCAAACAAACAGCAACTGAAAACCGCTGCAGTAAAGGCCTGGCAGAGCATTAAAAAGGAGGAAACACAGCGTCTGGTGATGTCCATGAGTTCAAGACTTCAGGCAGTCATTGCCAACAAAGGGTTTTCAACCCTTTGTTGGCAGTTTAAAAATGCTTTAGTTCCTTACATTTTTATGCAATCATTTTGTTCAACCCACTGAACTAAAGCTGAAAGTCTGAACTTCAACTGCATCTGAATTGTTTTGTTCCAAATCCATTGTGTACAGAGAAAAATTTTTAAAAATGTTGTCTCTGTCCAAATATATATGGACCTAACTATATATATATATATATATATATATTTATATAGCCTCTTACATGTGCTCATTTACGTACAGAAACTCATATAGGCCCAATTATGTATAGAGCTTCTTATATAGCATGTGCCCCCTTTATGTACTGTATAGCACCTCTTATATGTGCCCCCTTTATCTACTGTATAGCACCTCTTATATGTGCCCCATTTATGTATAGTGCCTCTTATATGGGTCCCCTTTATGTATAGTGCCTCTTTTATGGGCTCCTTTTTATGTATAGTGTATTTTATATGTTCCCCTTTATATATAGTGCCTCTTATATGTGCCCTCTTTATGTATCGTGCCTTTTATATGTGATCCTTTTATGTATAGTGCCTCTTATATGTCCCCCCTTTATGTATAGTGCCTCTTATATGTGCCCCCTTTATGTATAGTGTCTCTTATATGTGCCCGCTTTATGTATAGTGTCTCTTATATGTGCCCTCTTTATGTATCGTGCCTTTTATATGTGCCCCCTTTTTGTATACTGCCTCTTATATGTGCCCCCTTTATGTATAGTGCTTCTTATATGTGCCCCCTTTATGTATAGTGTTTCTTATATGTGCCCTATTTATGTACTGTGCCTCCTATATGTGCCCCCTTTATGTACTGTGCCTCCTATATGTGCCCCCTTTATGTACTGTGCCTCTTATATGTGCCCCATTTATGTATAGTGCCTCTTATATGTGCTCTCTTCATGTATAGTGCTTCTTATATGTGCCCCTTTATGTATAGTGTTTCTTATATGTGCCCCCTTTATGTACTGTGCCTCTTATATGTGCCCCCTTTATGTATACTGCCTCTTTTCTCTGCCATTTGAATACAGTGTACACACTCTGTATTATAATACTCGGTAGAAGCTAGAATGGAGTGGGTAGCAGAAAGTGTGACCTCTCCGGTTACATGTTACTGATGGTCACGTGGTAAGAGGTATAATAGATGCAGTGGGTATTATATATAGTATGTACAGCACTGTATTGATATGTTAGGTACAAGGTATAATAGATGCAGTGGGTACTGATATATAGTATCTACAGCAGTGTACTGATATGTGAGGTACAAGGTATAATAGATGCACCGGGTACTGATATATAATATATACAGCAGTGTACTGATATGTTAGGTACAAGGTATAATAAATGCAGTGTGTACAAATATATGGTATATACAGCAGTGTACTGATATGGGAGCTACAAGGTATAATAGATAAAGTGGGTACAGATATATAGTGTATACAGCAGTGTACTGACATGTGAGGTACAACATATAAATTATACACTGTTATACACTATCAGTACACTGCTGTATACACTGTATATCTGTACCCACTGTTATACCACATATTTGACATATAGCAGATACAGCAGTGTACTGATACGTCAGGTAAGTATTAGGGTTAGGGTCAGTATTAGGGTTAGGATTAGAATTAGAATGAAGGGTCAGTAATAATATTAGGGTCAGTGTTAGGTATAGAAGCCAGTATTAGAGTTAGAGTCAGTATTAGGGTTGGAATTAGGGTACATTCACACAAACATGAGCCTTTCTTGTCCATGCTGTGGACAGAAAATTGAGCTGCTCAATGCACAGGCACGAGTCGTGTGAATCCCATATGGTGTCACAGACCCAGTCACTTGAAGAGGTCTGCAATATATGGCAAGAGATAGGACATGTCCTTTCTTTTGCGGTGCAGAGGCATGGACCACAAAGCCCATGGAAGTGCTTCCGAATGCCTCCGCTCCGCACTGCCCCATATCCAGTGGACACAGATACAATTGAGCACGGGGCTCCAGAAACTAGGTGAAGTCACCTGGTGCCTTGAGTCCCCTAGTAGTGGTGCACTGCGGGGCCTGAAGCAGTTGCTCCACGTGCACCATGGTTAATCCAGCCCTGGTTTTCGTGATGCTGTTTGATCACTAATGTTCACTAACAAACCTCTGAGGCCTTCACAGAACAGCTGTAGTTATACCGAGAATACATTACACACAGGTAGACTCCATTTTATAACTGACTTCTAAAGGCAATCGGTCACACTAGATTTTATTTAGGGGTATCAAAGTACAGGGGTCTGAATACAAATGCATGCAACTCTTTTCAAATTTCTATTCATTAAAAATTTTGAAAACCTTGTATCATCTTCTTTTCACTTCACACATACTTGCTACTTTATGTTGGTCTATCACATAAAATCCCAATAAAATACATTTAAGTTTGTAGGTGTACTGTGAAAAATATGGATAATTTCAAGGGGTATGAATACTTTTTCAAGACACTGTATATGTGAATACATCAAGTTCACACATGGTTGTCTTAATAACTTGTAGAAAAACACAATTTCTCTCCAGAGTTTAGCGAGATGACCTCTGTCCCTCTGTTCCTTAAGTCATTCTGCAGTGAGGTTTCCAGGGAAATCTCTCCCTGCCGAAGCAAGGAACAGAATTAACTGAGCTTCGGCTGTGTCTGCCATATTCAGCAGGGCCACATAAGTCTGTCACCTCTAACAGCAGGTGACGTCTACAAATTCATGTTTTGTACTCATTCTTCAAAAGACCATCTGACAATCTCGCTGTTCAAGTAACCATATATGAGTGATTTCTATCTTTCATGATCAATAAGTACAGCTCGGTAATTTCCTTTGATGCAATGAGAAGCCGTAATATTGATTAACACTTGCTGTCAGTGTAGACAGTTCCCCAATCAACCCAGGCGAAGGGAAGACAAGTGGAGCCCAATGGTCCTTGTCCTTAATAAAATACCAGCATCTGAAAACTATTCAAAAACCATCTCTGTTTCCATCCCTGCCTAAGGATTTGCGCTTTTAACCACCTCATCATTACAGTATTTCATAAAGGAAGTTCACAAACTCTTATCAATAAAAATAATACACTGTCACATTATGTATAGTTAGGCTTCTGAGGATACAGTTACAAAACTATTACATGCATCTTTAGTCACAAAAACCCCTTCTGCCACTTGATATTAGATTGAATGCATTTATGGCTCTATCTTATGATAGATGTCATTAGTCATTTCATGGTTTACTATGGTATTAAAAGCAGGAGAGCACTTCTTTATTCACGATTGAGCATGTGATTGAAAACTAAAGTCATAGGGAGAGATCTGTGGAAGATATTCTTTAACAAAGCTTTAGATGGGCACATTGTATCGGTCTGTTGCTAATATTTATGATTAAATTTTGCCAGAAAGAGACTGGTTTAAAGCAGGCAGAAACAGACTTTTTATCCAGTACTTGAAGGGGGCCACTCTAACATAAATTGTATAACTAGCTCAGAAACCATGTTGATATCACCTTCACTGGTAAGGCAATGCATCTCCTTCTATGATTCCCCTGCTGTCATCAATGCAACAGCAATGCCACCGGGGCAACAGATGTCCCCATTTACTGTTCAGCACCACTGAATACCAAACAGACCAAAAATATTTGCTTTAATTTGCTGATAGCTTATTCCCATCTGAGATATTGGGGGCATCTCGCTAGGATATGCACCCAATAGGTGCGGGTTCCACTTCTCGGACCCACACCTATGCTTAAAACGGAGTTCTCAAAGTCCAGTAGGGCACTCTGCCCTCCAATCATTCCTGTGGGAGCAACGAAAATAGTCGAGCTGCACACTTGGCTATTTTTAAAAGTCCCATGGAAATAAATGGGAGATACAAATCGCAAGTGCTGCCATCGCTCCATTCATTTCTATGGGGCTGACAAAAATAGACGAGCCAGCACATGGCTATTTTAGCTGCTCTCATAGGAATGAATAGATGGTGACCACGCATGCACGGCATTCCCCCTGGGACTTTGCCAGCTCCGTTCTAAGAATAGGTGTGGCTCCCACAGGTGGGACCTACATCTATCAGAAATTGGGGGCATATCCTAGCAATGTGCCCCAATGTCTGAGATAGGGATAACCCTTTAAAAAGGATATGCCATCATATTTCACAATGCCAACTGCATAGATTATTAAATATGTCATTTAGACCTGATGAGGCTGGTGTACTTACTTAGAAGATCCATGTCAGAATGGCTGTATAATTCTTTTTGAAAGTGTTTCCGGCTGTCCATTTCGAGAGAGATAGAACTTATAAGTCCAATGTAAAATCAATCTCTGTCAATCTAGAGCAGTGATGATGAACCTTTTAGAGACCGAGTGCCCAAACTGCAACCCTAAACCCACTTATTTATCGCAAAGTGCCAACATGTCAAGTATATCTTCCATGTACTTTATCATTTAGCTATAATAGCCTGCCTAGATTCAATATGATGCCTTTGCCATTCATAGTGTGCCCTGTGCTGATGAATGGCAGGAAAAGTCTAAGGCATATTGGCATGCCTTAGACTTTTTCCAGGATGTGGGTGCACCCGTGCCATATGTTTGCCACCACTGATCTAGAGTTTAATTAAACAAGCTTTTTTTAGTGTACCTCCTCCTCTGCTGCAGTAATTTCACACTGCTCAGTATAAGCTATGGTTTCTCTTGCTCTGCAGTGAAAGAAGAGCCTGACTTGCAGTTTCAGGAGATCATAAGAAACCTAACTAAGAAAATTGTGGACCTACAGAGTAAAAAAAATATGATTTTTTAAACTGTTCAGAGTCGCTATTTTTGGGAGTTAAAGATCAGTAAGAAATCAGCCACAATGATGGCTAAACTATCTATATAACTATAACTTTCCATATGTCAGCCTCCCAGACCTTACTAATTATAACTTAGGGGAAAAGAGTTACAGATGCTTAACCCCTTAAGGACTCAGCCTTATTTCACCTTAAGGAATTGGCCATTTTTTGCAAATCTGACCAGTGTCACTTTAAGTGCTGATAACTTTAAAACGCTTTGACTTACCCAGGCCGTTCTGAGATAGTTTTTTCGTCACATAGTGTACTTCATGACACTGCTAAAATTGGGTCAAAAAAGTTAATTTTTGTGCACAAAAAAATACCAAATTTACCAAAAATTTGGAAAAATTTGCAAATTTCAAAGTTTCAGTTTCTCTACTTCTGTAATACATTGTAATACCCCCAAAATTTTTGATGACTTTACATTCCCCATATATCCACTTCATGTTTGTATCATTTTGGGAATGTCATTTTATTTTTTGGGGACGTTACATAGCTTAGAAGTTTAGAAGCAAATTTTGAAATTTTTCAGAAATTTTCCAAATCCCACTTTCTATGGACCAGTTCAGGTCTGAAGTCACTTTGTGAGGCTTACGTAATAGAAACCACCCAAAAATGACCCCATTTTAGAAACTACACCCTCAAGGTATTCAAAACTGATTTTACAAACTTTGTTAACCCTTTAGGTCTTCCACAAGACTTCATGGCAAATGGACATAAAATGTACAAATTTCGAATTTTTGGAAAATTTTCCAATATAATCCATTTTTTCCAGGAACAAAGCAAGGGTTAACTGCCAAACAAAACTCAATATGGGTTGCCCGTATGTGGTCGTAAACTACTGTTTGGCCAAACGGGAGGACATAGAAGGAGGGGAACGCCATATGGTTTTTGCAAGGCAGATTTTGCAGGACTGGCTTTGTTTATACCATGTCCCATTTCAAGCCCCCCGTTGCACCCCTAGAATAGAAATTCCGAAAAAGTTACTCCATCTAAGAAAGTACACCCCTCAAGGTATTCAAAACTGGGTTTACAAACTTTGTTAACCCTTTAGGTGTTCCACAAGAGTTAATGGCAGATGGAGAAACAATTTTGGAATTTCAAATTTTGGGAAAATTTTCCATTTTAACCCATTTTTTCCAGTAATAAAGTAAGGGTTAACTGCCAAACAAAACTCAATATGGGTTGCCCTGATTCTGTAGTTTGCAAAAACACCCCATATGTGGTCCTAAACTACTGTTTGGCCAAACGGTAGGATATAGGACGAGGGGAACGCCATATGGGTTTTGGAAGGCAGATTTTGCAGGACTGGTTTTGTTTATACCATGTCCCAATTCAAGCCCCCCGTTGCACCCCTAGAATAGAAATTCCAAAAAAGTGACTCCATCTAAGAAAGTACACCCCTCAAGGTATTCAAAACTGGGTTTACAAACTTTGTTAACCCTTTAGGTGTTCCACAAGAGTTAATGGCAGATGGAGAAACAATTTTGGAATTTAAAATTTTTGGAAATTTTTCCATTTTAACCCATTTTTTCCAGTAATAAAGTAAGGGTTATCTGCCAAACAAAACTCAATATGGGTTGCCCTGATTCTGTAGTTTGCAAAAACACCCCATATGTGGTCCTAAACTACTGTTTGGCCAAACGGGAGGACATAGAAGGAGGGGAACGCCATATGGGTTTTGGAAGGCAGATTTTGCAGGACTGGTTTTGTTTATACCATGTCCCATTTCAAGCCCCCCGTTGCACCCCTAGAAAAGAAATTCCAAAAAAGTGACTCCATCTAAGAAAGTACACCCCTCAAGGTATTCAAAACTGGGTTTACAAACGTTGTTAACCCTTTAGGTCTTCTACAAGAGTTAATGGCAGATGGAGAAACAATTTAGCAATTTCTATTTTTGGAAAATTTTCCATTTTAACCCTTACTTTATTACTGGAAAAAATGGGTTAACAGCCAAACAAAACTCAATATGGGTTGCCCTGATTCTGTAGTTTGCAGAAACACCCCATATGTGGTCGTAAACTACTATTTGGCTAAACAGCAGGACATAGAAGAAGGGGAACGCCATATGGTTTTTGGAAGGCAGATTTTGCTGGACTGGTTTATTTACACCATGTACCCTTTCAAGCCCCCTGATGCACCCCTAGAGTAGAAACACCATAAAAGTGACCCCATCTAGGAAACTACGGGATAAGGTGGTTGATGTTTTGGAACTATTTTAGGGTAAATATGATTTTTGGTTGCTCTATATTACACTTTTTTGAGGCAAGGTAACAAAAAATGTAAATTCTAAAATTGTTTCTACATTCGCTATTTAGTTTTGTGGAACACCTAAAGGGTTAACAAAGTTTGTAAAGTAACTTTTGAATACCTTGAGGGGTGTAGTTTCTTAGATGGGGTCACTTTTTTGGAGTTTCTAGTCTGGGGTACAGGGGGGGGGGGGGCTTCTAATGGGACATGGTGTAAATAAACCAGTCCATCAAAATCTGCCTTCCAGAAACCATAGGGCGTTCCCTTCGTTCTATGCCCTGCCGTGTGGCTATATTGCCATTTACGACCACATATGTGGTGTTTCTGCAAACTACAGAATCAGGGCAATAAATATTTAGTTTTGTTTGGCTGTTAACCCTTGTTTTATTACCGGAAAAAAAGGATTCAAATGGAAATTTTGCCAAAAAATGGGTGTTTTGGCACCGTTTTTGTTTCACATTTTTAACGCTGTTCATCCGAGGGGTTTGGTCAAATGTTATTTTTATAGGGCACATTCTTACGGACGCGGCGATACCTAATATGTCTACATTTAAAAATTTATTTAGATTTTACACTATATTATCTTTTAGGAACCCAAAAAAATTATTTTAGTATCTTCAGAGCCTGGGAGCTAGAGTTTTTTTTTTTTTTTGGGCGACTATCTAATGTAGGGGCTCATTTTTTGCGGGATGAGATGGCCGTTTAATGGCACTAATTGGGGGTGCATATGACATTTTGATCGCTCGCTATTACACTTTTTGGGATGTTAGGTGACAAAAAAAGGCTTTTTTTTACACGTTTTTTTTTTAATGCTGTTCATCCAGGGGGGGGGGGGGGGGTTAAATGTTATTTTCATAGAGAAGATTTTTACGGACGCGGCGATGCGCAATATGTATGGCTCTCAGACTTTGGAGACACTAAGCAGGCATCCTCAAACTGCGACCCTCCAGATGTAAAACTACAATTCCCACCATGCCCTGCTGATGGCTGTAGGTTGTCTGGGCATGCTGGGGGTTATAGTTTTACAACATCTGGAGGGCCGCATTTTGAGGATCCCTGCACTAAAACTAATATTTTTTTAGGAAAAAAAAATTGTTTCCGTGTCTCCAAAGTCTGAGAGCCATAGTTTTTTATGTTCTGTTGGGAGGGGGGGCAAGTGGCAGGGGGGGGGGGTCTAGGGTCTGAAAGCTAGAAAACAATAAATTTAGATAAAGTGTTTTTTTTTCCCTAACTAACTTCTCCCTTCTATCCCTGCCTAATGGTGCCTCTCCCTCACTGACCCTAACCTACCTGGAGGGTGATGGGTGCAGGAGGGTGATAGTTGCCGATGGGGGGATCGCAGGAGCCTGGTGAGTATGGTGCTGGACGGTGCAGGTGCTGAACAGGAAGAGGAGGGGAGAGAGGAGCGCTGGAAGTTTGAATCTCGCGCCTCTCTCCCCGCACCAAACAGCACCCGGGACAGTGGCATTCAGCACCACGGCCAGCACCGCCTCTCCCAAATGCTCGGACTGTGATTGGTGGTGTGTAATCACACCACCGATCACAGTCCTTTTCCGGTTCATCGGGTCACAGAAGACCCGAATGGACCGGAAACGCAGCAAACCGCAGGTCTGAATTGACCTACGGTTTGCTGCGATCGCTGATGTGGGGGGGGTCACATGACCCCCCCGGCGTCGTGACAGGATGCCCGCTGAATGATTTCAAAGGACATCCTGTTGCGATTAGCCTGCGCCGCAATCGCAATTTAAAGTTAGGACGTACCGGTACGTCCTGAGTCCTTAAGGACTCGGGAAATAGGGCGTACCGGTACATCCTAAGTCCTTAAGGGGTTAAAGATTCTTTCTAATGGGGTTTGCCACTGTAATGATTTAGGATTCATTGATAGAATAGATCAATAAAAATGTATCAATAGGGTCTGATTACTGATTCCAAGAATCTGCAGTCTCTTCCAATTAATGGGAATCTGTCACTACCACCACCACCACATAACTACATATAAATCTAACTGACTTTGTAGAATAGCAAAGACTGCTAAAGTGAAGCAAATTATTGATGCTGTGCTAATTCAGGCCCTGGAAACATAGGCTTCATGTCCAAAAATGATATAATTGCATTTGGCTGACAGAGGCTAATTAATAGTGCTATGCTGCCTGAGGCTTACTGCCACCTCCTCATACTACTAGCTAGCCCACTCTCACAGACCCCCGAGATAAGACATACTGTACCATGGACAACTTGTACCATGTTGTCCCACAGACCTATACTCTACATGTCTATCTGTACGTGCTCTAAAGTAAAGAAACATTTCTGCAAGCAGAGATATCTACATAACAATTCCTGTAGGCCTACTCCCATTTATCATAGTACAAGGCTGAGGTATGTGGAGACAAATAGGAAATTCTGGGTTTGTCTCATATGAATCATACAAAGTAATTGATTTTAAGATCATTTCTGAGGCCACTGTCTGGCACTAAGCAATATTCTAGTGAGTGTTTAGTGTACTTGGGTGTGACTGAAGAGATAGCACAGCAAAAACCATATGTCACTAGAGGCTTCTATTTGATCATTGGCACATTCAGATTGAATACAAGCTCAGCCTCTAGTGCTCTATCTTGTTCAGAAGGCAAGGTATTCAGTCTTTGCAGGTACACACACTGAAGGCAATGTTCCCATTATAAGCAGAAGACCTCTTTATTGATGGGAGGATTATCTCAATATCATCACATGTTAGAAAACGTCTTGGGTCTGTTTTTATTTTTCTCCCCAAAGTGATGTCTTCACAGAAGAATCTTTAAAAGGTTTGCTGGTTTATCCTCAGGATAGGTCATCTATATTATTGGGGTCCGACACCCATGGAGCCAAAAGCAGAAGGTTCTATAACTGGCTAGCGGCTGTGCTTCGCTAAGCTAAGAGTCCTGCATATAAGGTTTTAGCTTAGCGAAGCAGGCACAGGCAGTAGCCTCTTCGCTCAGCTAATCCTGGCATAGCATATTGTTACAGGGTACCTATGTGCTATGCCAGCATTTAGCCAACCTCGGGGGGCACAGGCAGGAATAGCTATGTGTGCTCCTGCCTGTACTCCGTTCCCTGCGGCCCCATTGATACAATGCATACTCCGTTCCATACTCTGTAAACCGCTGACAAGTCAGTGATGTGCCAGAGTGAATTTAAAGCGTGCTGGAAATCTAGGCTTTAGAGGGAAATATCTTTAGTAAAAAGTCAAAATCGATATATAAAGTACATTAGAAAAATTATTTTTAGGGCATTTGGGGGACATCCTAAAACATTTAATGTGAAAATGGCTTAATGTAGCTTAATGTACCATAATGTGCCTAAAACTCAATCAATTGCCTTGAAACTTTGCACAACCTAAGTTCCCAGCTTCCCAAACTCCCAAACCTATCCTGGAAGTTTCATGGATTTTGGCTACCCACAAGGCAAATGAGTGACATTAAGCTTGTTTTTTAGGGAGCTTTATGTGGCTTTACCTACATAAAACAACTTAGGCTACTTTCACACTAGCGTTCGGGTGTCCGCTTGTGAGCTCCGTTTGAAGGCTCTCACAAGCGGCCCCGAACGGATCCGTCCAGTCCTAATGCATTCTGAGTGGAGGCGGATCCGCTCAGAATGCATCAGTCTGGCAGCGTTTGTCCTCCGCTCCGCTCAGCAGACGGACACCTGAACGCTGCTTGCAGCGTTCGGGTGTCCGCCTGGCCGTGCGGAGGCAAACGGATCCGTCCAGACTTACAATGTAAGTCAATGGGGACGGATCCGTTTGAAGTTGACACAGTATGGCTCAATTTTCAAACGGATCCGTCCCCCATTGACTTTCAATGTAAAGTCAAAACTGATCCGTTTGCATTATCATGAACAAAAAAAAAATATATATATATTTTTTATTTGTTCATGGTAATGCAAACGGATCCGTTCTGAACGGATCTAAGCGTTTGCATTATAGGAGCGTATCCGTCTGTGCAGATACCAGACGGACCCGCTCTGAACGCAAGTGTGAAAGTAGCCTTAGATGTTAACCGATTTCCCCTAAACTTCACATAATATAAGACTCTTATCTATTCAAAGTCTTGTAGTATAGGAAGTTTGGGGGAAATTGGTTAACATCTAAGTTGTTTTTAGCACGTTATGCCACATTAAGCTCCCCAAAAAACAAGCTTAATGTCACTCATTTGCTTTGTGGGTAACCAAAATCCATGAAACTTCCAGGATAGGTTTGGGAAGCTGGGAACCTAGGTTGTGCAAAGTTTCAAGGCAATTGATTGAGGTTTAGGCACATTATGGTACATTAAGCTCTTTTTACATTAAAGGGAACCTGTGGATATTTGATTATAATCTAACTAATTATATACAATCATTAACTACTAAAAGGTGCCTTAGATGTATTCACTTACTGGTGTGACAGATGGTTACCTCATAATATACACACAAAGATGCCACATGCCGCATGCTAATGAGCTGATTTGAGTCCAGGGTGATGTCAGTGAGTCCATCGTTTTTTTAATTCAGAGCTATAGCCACTCCCCTGCCCACCTGCTGCTGATTCATATGGAAAATAACTGTCAATCAGCAGCAGGTAGGCGGGGAGAGTCAGGAGCTCATGAATATTCAGGACTCATCATTATCAGCTGGAGCTTTTCAATACAAGATGTTGGCAGATTGACTGGGTCAATTATAGAAAGTGACCCAGCATTTTGCTAAGAGAATCAATCACTTATTTATGTTGCCCTTAGTTAGGACACCATAAAACTGGTGACAGGTTCCCTTTAAGCTAAATGTTTTCGAAAAGGAATACAATTGTTTAATGTGAATAACTTTTGGTATGTTTTCTCAAATGACCCAAAATCTTCAGAATATGTTGGCATAGAGAGAGTCTAGTAGGATGGGAAGTTTGGGGGAAATCGGTTAACATCTGAGTGGTTTTTTGTACGTTAAGCCACATTAAGCTCTCCAAAAAACAAGCTTAATGTCACTCATTTGCCTTGTGGGTAGCCAAAATCCATGAAACTTCCAGGATAGGTTTAGGAAGCTTGGGACTTAGGTTGTGCAAAGTTTCAAGGCAATTGATTGAGGTTTAGGCACATTATGGTACATTAAGCTACATTAAGCCATTTTTAAGTTAAATGTTTTAGGATGTCCGGCATTTGGGACATTTTAAAAATAAACTTCATTAAACGTTTAGTTACTCTTTATTTGTGCTTTGTTCTGGTTGCCAGTCAGTTTTTTTTTTACAGTTTTATGGTCCCCACAAATCTGCAAAGTTAACATAACATGACGCAATAACATGACGTTCATATTGACAATGACAGAAAAGGCTTACTGCAGTTATACGTGAGGTAGGGCACATCATCAGTTCAGCCCAACTTATAAAGACTGGCACATGCAAACAGTGAAGAGGAAACCAGTCTTCTTTACAACAGGAGATGAAAACTTAGTAGTTGTGCCAAGGAATAGTGTGCAGAGGTGGAACGAACCAGCAGAGTGGGATTTTGTTTTTCTCTGCTGAGCTCCTTCTTCTCTATATTGAAAAAGGTTAAATAGTACTTTGAAATATACTATTCAAGTATTATATTCTATGCCGAAAGTTGGAGCGTGACCTCTTTATTATCTCTTAAAGTTCATTGACATACCAAACCTTTATCTATAGGTCAGTGCTTCCAATCTGTCCAAAAACCAGGTACTGTGAGATTAAAGCAGTTATATGGTGTACAAGAGAATGTGAAGAATTTAGTAAAATCTTAAAACATAAAAATGACCTTTTAAAGGCAAATATAGTAGCATACTATTGTAGTGACCTATCTATCTTTCCTTATCGTCCCTCAGGCAGCACACACAAAGGGTTAATGTCTTGCTCCTCCCGTCTAGGACAGAAGATAAATCATTAGTAAATCAGACTAATTAACACCCCTATAAAGGAGTGTACACCCACTAGGCAGACGTGTTTTTTTTCTTCCGTCTACCTAGGACAATGAAGCTCATACATTGGCGTCTGCTGCTGTGAAGGCCAGTATGGTGGCTAGCCTGATATTATATAGCTGGAAGTGGTTTCCTGGGTATCATGTATCATATCATATCAGTAGAAGTATACAGGTGCAGCTGAGCTAAACTTGATGGGTAACATATTAAGTAAGAAATGGCACAAGAGGTTAACTAACTCTTTCAATGTATTTCAATAGTTTGTCGCAAAATGGTATGCGATAACTCTGTGCCATGGGTTTTCAGGGTTGTTTTTAGCTCAGCTACATCTATGGCTCTGCACAGTGCGAGATCTTACTGCAGCAGTGGAATCACAGCAGCTTTAAAGAGGACATTTCACTAGTTTAAAAACTAAAAACTAACTATATCAGTGGGCAGAGCGGCGCCCAGGGGTCCCCCTGCACTTATTAGTATGTCTGGGTGCCGCTCCGTTCGCCTGGTATAGGCTCCGGTGTGTGCAGCTCCCTCTGTTGTACTGGGCGGAGTTTTTGTATTAGGGTTGTCCCTTGCTGCAGCGCTGGCCAATCGTAGCGCACAGCTCATAGCCTGGGAGTCCCAGGCTATGAGCTGTGCGCTACGATTGGCCAGCGCTGCAGAAAAAGACAACCCTAATACAAAAACTCCGCCCAGTACAACAGAGGGAGCTGCAGACACCGGAGCCTATACCGGGCGAACGGAGCGGCACCCAGACATACTAGTAAGTGCAGGGGGACATCTGAACGCCGCTCTGCCCACTGATATAGTTAGTTTTTAGTTTTTAATACACTCCAGTGAGGCTTAACTGAACTAGGCAACCTCTGCTCAGAAAATACTTTCTATATTCTTTAATATATTTTATCATTAGTATTTTATTGTTCTTATTGCTGTCTTGTTGTATGTTTCAATAAATCCTGTCCTTTATTTC
This sequence comes from Bufo bufo, assembly GCF_905171765.1. Lineage (NCBI taxonomy): Eukaryota > Metazoa > Chordata > Amphibia > Anura > Bufonidae > Bufo > Bufo bufo. Next base: position 184,774,281 of record NC_053392.1, read on the forward strand.
CATATACGAGTGCCCATCCATATTCTCTTTTATAGTTAGTTTTTAGTTTTTAAACTAGTGAAAGGTCCTCTTTAAGGATCCTGTGTCCTGGAATGGCTCATATGTAGATTGTATGTATGTGTGAGCGAATTAATATGTTACAATTACATAACTCTACAAAGAATGCTATAAAGCTAATGCTAGTATGTGCACCAACTGTGGACAATGTAGGAGATGTCTGCACAATTGCCTCCCAGCTGAAGGTCTCTAGTGCTGACATGGTGCAGAGTTTGTGGAATGGTTTACTTCTCAGCGGTCAGAAGCTTTCACTCTGGTCCTTTCTGCTCATTTATCTATAAGACTTCGCTTATCTACAACTCCTTTTACCTTATCTCCTGCCTCATCTCATCTGGTTGTGGTCTCTGTGATCAGGGGGATTCTGAAGATCTATATTTCATGATGGCATACCTTCATTTACCTTCATTATTAAAAGCTGTGCTAGCTCACCCTAAAATAGTTGCACCTAGAGGGGATAAGCCGAAAATGGGAAAAAAAATAATCCAACTCTAGGGTATTTCCAGATGATCCTATATTGAAGGTATGTATGGCAGGAGTGTGGTCCCAGCCAGAAAGGTAACATTATGTGGGAGCTAGATTACAGCAGGGTGTTACAGATCCTGCAGTCTCAGCTCGGCAGGGAAACCCCCCTAAGGTAATATCCCAGGGGCCAATCTGGCTAGGTTATTCCCTTTCAGGGAACTTCTAGTGAGAAAGAATGTTTCCCTGCTGAAACATAGTAATTCCTTGTCTATGGCAGAGTGCAAAGCGTCTTTGGCTTCAGTTTCCTAGTGACATAGGGATAGCTTCAGGGCCGGTGCAAGGATTTTTGCACACACAAGCGAAGCTACATTTCGGCGCCCCCCCCCCCCACAACTTGGTGGGGGTGATGTAAAAAAGAGGACGTGATGTGACATGGAGGGAGTTGAAATGTGACATGGAGGGGGGAGAAATGTGACATAGTGGGGTGATGTGACATGGAGGGGGAGAAATGTGACATAGGGGGGTGATGTGACATGGAGGGGGAGAAATGTGACATTTCTCACCCTCCATGTCACCTCACCCCCTTTGTGTCACATTTCTCCCCCTCATGTCACATTTCAACCCCCTCCATGTCACATTTATCCCCCTCCATGGCACATTTATCCCCCCATGTCACATCACCCCCTTTGTGTCACATTTCTTCCCCCCATGTCACATTTCAACCCCCTCCATGGCACATTTATCCCCCCCATGTCAAATCACCTCCCCAACATGGCACATTTCCCCCCTCTATTAATGTGTAAAGAATTATGCTCCTCATCTGGGCCTGTTCCCGTCTGCAGCAGCTCCCCTTCTCCTCTGTGCCCTGGTATCTTCTCTCTGTGCTCCCGACAAGACTATGAGGACCTTTCCCACTCAGCCAATCAGTGGCTGCAGCTGTGTCATGTGTCAGAACAGTGATTGGCTCAGCGGGAAATCACTGCCCTGACACGTGACACAACTGCGGCCACTGATTGGCAGAGTGGGAAAGGTCCTCAAACAACTTGTCAGGATTCGGGAGCCCAGAGAGAAGATATGAGGACCACCACACAGAGGAGAACAGTCGCAGGAGGCCGGCGGCATGCAAGTGATTAATGAAAAAAAAAAGTTAAATTTTTCCGCCCCCCCTTCTCAGCGCCCTAAGGCGGCCGCTTGGTCTGCCTTATTATAGCACCGGGTCTGGATAGCTTCACCATGAAGTCTCGCTTAGTCACTAAGATTGGGGGTCCATTCACCGAACTATACCCGATTTTGTGGACCACAAGTTGCGGATCCATAGGACACAGATGCCGCCGTGTGTATTCTGCATTTGCAGTTCAGAACATCCTGCCCTATGATGGTAATGCTCATGGTGCCATATTCACCAATTTGACCTTATAATATAATAAATAAACACGACTACCATTGTGGATAAAAATGGCCGCGGTGGTTATTAACTGGGGGGGGGGGAAGGTGGGTAACCATAAATAATAACATACCATAAATTATTAAGCCATTAAAATCTTCACCAATATTAACTCAAGTCCATTAGTGCACTACTCATCAAGGGTCCACCCAGTAAGGCTGAGCGACTAACCCCCCCCCCTTTTACACTCCCCCCTTTTCAAAGACCGCGACTAAAACATTGGGAGGGCGGGCGGTACACGATATTTCCTCTTCACTTTCCAGCCGCTGACAGAGCTCCAATGGTGAATGTCCTCCATAAATACACCTTCTCTTCCCGCCGAAACATTCACTTGACCAATCCATTACTTCAGCTAAAATTAGCCCTTTGCCCAGCAACTGGTCAGCAACCATTTCTTGCCAATCACCTTTAGCTGCCGGCTGACCTTTGATTCACCTGAGGAGAAATAATGGCGGGAAAAGGAGGGAAAGAAGGGGGCATAGGGGGAGAGAGACAAATCCACCAATACAACCCAATATAATGCCAATTACTGGCACAGCCCCTTACATTCTTATCCGCAATATGGACAAAGTGGAACATTTTCTATGGAATGGATGTGCGGATGTGGACGGCACACTGTGCTGTCCGTGTCTCTCAGTCCCTTTGTAATAACGTGTCTGCATGAGATCTGCAAATTGCGGGACGTGTCGGAAAGAAAAAATACTTTTGTGTGAATGGGCCCTGAATGTGCCTCTGAGTTCATGTGATCCCCATAGACACTCTGTACAGAGGGAGTTTATGTGTTCCTCACCAAATAAATTTTATTTAGAATCAACTGTTGTTACAGTGGGGTCTCCTTTCCACAATATACCTCTAGGTCTAGTTTCATTCTTGTCATTTTCATTCCAAAGATCACCTAAGACTGGCTCAGAAGGGTCAGTTAGAGATTAGTAAGTTCTAAGTGTTCAGGCTCCCCAAGCACTAGAAAGTAGAAATTTGGAACAGGGAAACATCAAATTTAGGACACTAGGCTTCCGGTGGGAGCAAGATTACAAAACCATTTCTCAAATTGTGCAAATATTACATCAGACACCTGGATAGAATCAGGTTAAAGAAATTGCACCCAAGGCAAATAAGTGAACCCTTCACAAAGCCTCATATGGTCGTTGTTTCAGGACTTCACAGGGAAATCTTGACCTCTTTCCCAGGAAATTTCTGGGGTCTTTTCAAGAGTGGATATAGTGCCAAAGCCACAGGTAACATGGAGGCTAGATCAGACGTGTTTAAACTAATACATTCTCGGAACAATTTCATGATGTGAATTTCGTTTTGTTATCAACATTCACCAGCAGGACGATTTTATGGCCATAACTTACCAGGGTTTCTCATCTTCTCATCTGTGAGATCTAAGGTCCCATCACCAAGTGCCAGTCAGGACCCAGTGGAGTAACTAGAAATAACTGGGCCCAACAGCAAATATTTGAACAGGGATCCCCCAGCAACTTCTGTGCAAGCCCCTAATCTCCTTCAACATAGTTCTCTTTCTTTTTATTTTATTTTATGTTATCTTGTTTCTTTCCCTTTTCTCTAGTCTATAATAATGTAGATGAATTGTTCTTCGGCCATTTGAGATATTATATCTGTCCAGCCTTGTGTGTGCTGGAATTTGCAACCCCCCCCCCCCACCCCATGACTTCCTCCTCTCTGTGACATGGTGTTGGAGATGGCTTGGGGTCTCCCTCAACAAGTCTCGCTTCGGTCAGTCCAATATTATGCTGCTGCCAGCCTTGATGGTGGTTTCTGTCGTGCATCCTTCCCTTCTTAATTGGTCATGGCTGACTTTTTAGTAAGCTCCTTCAATGTCAAAGGTTTGTATGTGCCTCGGAAACGCTCTCAGGTATTGTTGCTATTACGCAAGGATCAACCCATGATTGCACTTTTACAGGAGATTCATTTTACATCTCGCCGCATACCTGCGCTCTCCCACCATTATTTTGATAGATGGTACCACAGTTGTTATGGTCCCCATGCTTCCAGAGGGGTCAGTATTGGCCTAAAGAGAGGGTTTCCTTTTTCTCTCTGCTCTGTCCAAACAGATGATGATGGAAGGTTTATAGTCTTAAAGGGCTATGTAGGTAACACACTGCTTTCCATAGCAACTCTATATGCATCCAATTCTGGTCAGGTTAGTTGGCTGGTGGCAACATTACGCAAATTACAGGCGCTCGGTGAAGGCTCCCTGATTGTGGGGGCTGACCTAAACCTAACTCTATATCCCCTTCAGGACTTCTCCACTTCGTGCTCGGCGATTTCATTTCACCACCCTAGACAGCTGAAATTTCTATTGGCCACAATGCATTTGATAAATGCATGGAGGATAATGCACCCAAGTGATAGGGACTACACATTCTACTCCCGAGTCCACAATAGCCATCAGAGACTTGACTATTTACTGGTCTCTCAAACCCTCCTACCCTGAATCTCTAGGGCTGATATAGGGAATATCACAGTTTCAGACCATGCACCAGTGACACTGAGATGTAACTTGCTGGATTTGGGGAGGAAGTGGTATGTTTAGAGACTAAATGAGACCCTGCTGGGCAGTGAGGAGATACTCACAAAGCTTTTGTCCTAAACTGACATTCTTTCTTTCAAACTAACGATACTGGGGAGGTTCCTTTTCCTACGGTCTGGGAAACCCACAAAGCATATATCCGTGGAGAATTCATAGCTCTGGGGCCCCGAGTTAAAAAACGTAGAAATAAGCAATTAGATTCACTACTAGCCCAGAGCTCTCTTTCATCAAGATGATCCAAGGGATCTTCGCTCGCAGTTGAAGTCTTTACTCAATGCCCATACCGCTAAAAACCTGATGTATGCGAAAGAGAAAGTTTATGTCCACGGGACTAGAGGTAGCAGGTACATGGCAGCACTGGTTAAATCTGCTAAATCCTCCACTACCATAGATGCCATACGCTTGGAGACCGGTGCCTCCCTCACCAAGACAGAGCAGATAGCTGAGCAGTTCAGAACGTTTTACAGTTCCCTTTACAACCTCACAACCGAAGAAACAACTTCAGCTAGACAAACCCGATTGTTGAGTATCCAATCTTTCCTTAACTCACTCTCCTTAAGCACGGTTGACGCCACCAAGTTTTCATCCTTGACAGATCCGGTGACAACACCGGAGATTAGAGTGGCCCTTCAGTCAACCCCATCAGGTAAAAGCACAGGCCCGGGTGGCCTTCCTGTTGCGTATTTTAAAAAGTTATTTTCTGTGCTGGCCCCTTACCTCCAAAAGTTATGTCGCTTTCTACAAACTGGCTCTTCATTGCCTCCACAGGCACTTGAAGCACATGTCTCAGTCTTGGCGAAGGAGGGGAAAGATAGTACTCTCTGCAGCAGTTACCAACCCATCTCATTGCTAAATTGTGACGTGAAGCTCTGGGCAAAGATTTTAGCTAATCGGGTCCAATCACTGCTCCCCTCCTTGATCAATACCGAACAAGCTGGCTTTGTACCTTCTAGAGAAGGCAAACACAATTCCACTAAGGTCATCAATGCCATTTATTATGCAAAAAGCATCTGATAGAATTGACTGGTTGTACATGGAGGCAGTATTACATAGATTTCACTTCCCCCCCTCAATTCATTGAATCTATTTTTTCTTTATATTCTCACCCCTCTGCTGCAGTTAAAGTAAATGGCTCATTATCAGAACCCTTCCGTATATCTAACGCACACAACAGGGATTCCCCCTCTCACCTAGTTTATTTGTTCTTTGTATGGAACCCCTGATTCAAGCTATTCGTCAGCATGAGCATATTCGGGGACTTTCCACTCCTCACAGAACACATACCGCAGCCGCATATGCAGATGATCTGATCCTTTTCATTACTGAAGCATTTCCTCATATTCTTTCCCTTTTGCAACAATTTGGAGTACACTCCAATTTCAAGATCAACTATGCTAAGTCTACAGCTTAATATACTAACTATACAGTCTCTGCTAAATGTATCCTTATAATCTTTGGAGGCATCTACCGCCCAGGCCCTAGCCCCCTTTGCCTGGCTCCCACACATCACATATTTAGGAGTTCGCCTCTCTAGTGATCTCTCCACGATCTATTCCCTTAATTATCAACCCCTTTTGACATCAGTCTCGAAAAACTTCAGAACATTAAAGCCTCCTATGTTTCATGGCTAGGTAGAAAAGCGATTCTCACCACCCTTATCATGCTGAAGTTTTTATATCTCATGCAAACAGCACCAATTCACCCCCCCAGCTCCTTTTTTTACCACTGTAAGGCCTCATGCACAAGGCCGTTGTTTTGGTCCGCATCCGAGCTGCCAAAACTGAACTTCAATGGGGCCACAAAAGATGCGGACAGCACTCCGTGTTCTGTCCGCATCCGTTGCTCCATTCCGTGGCCCCGCAAAAAAACTATAACATGTCCTATTCTTGTTCGCGCTTTGCGGACAGGAATAGGCAGTTATATTAAAGGCTGTCAGTGCCGTTCCGCATTTTGCGGAACGCGCACAGACGCCATCCGTGTTTTGCGGATCCGCGATTTGCGGACTGCAAAACACACAACGGTCGTGTGCATGTAACCTAAAGCAAATTTTCTCTCGTTTTCTCTGGGGAGGTTCTTGACCCAAGATATTCTACAGATATCTTGCTGTCCTCAAGGGTTTGGGAGGTGCTGGCCTCCCAGATGTTCACAGGTACTATACAGCCATCCACATGTGTAGATGGTCAGAGTTTGTTCAAACAAAAACCCACTTACTCTCAACAGAACTGGAGAAATTCCTTCTAGATACCTCCCTGCATCATTTGCTGTGGGTTACTACACATCTTCATTGCCTACAAAATATTTCTAACCTTCTCACTAGAGGAATGCACGCTGTCTGGCAGAAGCAACACGGATCCCCAGTGCTTTCTCCCTCCCCTTCGCCTTTTACCCCGGCCAAGTACTCACCATATCTGCTCCCTATCTCTGCTATCTGCTATCTATCTCTGCTGGAGATGTGGAAAGGCCCCTCGGACCATTTCTCACATTTGGTGGAGGTTTGCTGGGATCCACACCATCTGAAAGGAGGTTGGAGACGTTATACACCAGGTTTGTGATGAGCCGATCACTTTATGTGGGGAGACGATTCTCTTATGGCTAGATTCTCCTTCACTTAAGCCTTACAGGTGATCCCTCCCGACTCATCTCATTACAGCAGCTAAATTACTAATTCCAAAAAAATGGCTGAGCTCAGAGCCACCGACAAGTCATCAGTGGATTGACAAAGTAGACGAGATATTCAGATTGGAAGAGATCACTGCATGGATCGATGGCACCCATGACCGCTTTGAGCGCATGTGGCACCCCTGGCTACACTTCAAAAGATCCCTGCGGTAACTCTACCCCCCCCCCCCCTTCCCCCTACCTTCCCACATGCTTAACAATAATGCTCTCCTCTGATCAGGTCTAGAAATGGTGTGCAATCTCCTTCATAGAACAGGGCTGCTCAATCAACCAATGTGATCTTTAATACTGGCATTATTACGCAACCACCCCTCATTATGCATACCCCTCCATCTATATACTGTTTGATCTGTATCAAGCTATTATCTACCAAAGACTTTTATTTGTCATATGCAAGCTGATGGACTGATGGATTGGCCTGGCTATCTCTGTACACATTTACCATTTTCTTGTTATTTGTAAATGTTTATAATTTTAAATCCATAAACAAATATTTGACTAAAAACACTTGGTTTTAACCCCTTCAGTACTGGGCCACTTTTTACCTTAAATCCCAGGCCAATTTTTCCAAAACTGACATGTGTCACTTTATGTGGTAATAACTTTGGAACGCTATTACTTATCCAAGCCATTCTGAAATTGTTTTCTAGTGACAGATTGTAGTTCATGGCAGTCATAAATTTGAGTCAATATATTTCACCTTTATCCATGAAAACATCCAAAATTTACAAAAAAATCGCTATTTTCAAAATTTCAATTTCTCTGCTTTTAGAAAAGAAAGTGATACCTCATAAAATATTTATCAATTAACATTCCCCATATGTTTACTTTATGTTGGCATCATATGTATATGTCATTTTATTTTTTTAGGACGTTAGAAGGCTTAGAAGTTTAAAAGCAATTTTTCAAATTTTCAACAATTTCCAAAACCTTTTTTTTTGAGCACTAATTCAGTTATAAAGTGATTTTGAGGGGCTTACGTAATAAAAACCACCCATAAATGACCCTATTTTAAAAACTACACCCCTCAAAATATTCAAAACTGATGTTAAAAACTTTTGTTAACCCTTGAGGTGTTCCACAAGAATCAAAGGAAAATGGAGGTTAAATTTCAAAATTTCACTTTTTTGGTATATTTTTTATGTTAATCAATTTTTTCTTGCAACACAGCAAGGGTTAACAGCAAAATAAACCTCAATATATATTACTAGGATTCTGCAGTTTACAGAAATACTCCATATGTGGCGGTAAACTGCTCTATGGGCACGTGGGAGTGATCAGGACTCAGAAGGAAAGGAGTGCCATATGGATTTTGGAGGCAGATTTCGCTAGAATTGTATTTGAAGAGACCCTGACAGTGGAAACCCTCAAAAAGCGACCCCATTTTGGAAACTACACCTCTTAAAGAATATATTAAGGGGGTACTGAGCACTTTGACCCCCTAAGCGTTTTACGGAATTTGGAAACACTTTGTTGTAAAAATTAAAAGTTTTGTTTCTTCCAATAAAATGTTGCTTTAGCCACAAATTTTTCATTTTCACAAGGGGTAACAGGAGAAAAAGCACCCCATATTTTGTTGCCCATTTTCTCCTGAATACGGCAACACCCCATATATGGTGGTAAACTGCTGTGGGAGCACATGGCAGGACTCAGAACGGAAGGAGCGCCATATGGCAGATTTTGATGGATAGGTTTATTGGTGCCATTGGTTTTTATTTTTTAAGTGATTGTCTTATGTGGGGGCTCATTTTTTTGCGGGATGAGGTGACGGTTTGATTGTTACCATTTTGGGGTACATAAGACTTTTTGATCGCTTGGTATTAAACTTTTTGTGAGGCAGGGTGAAAAAAAATAGTTTTGTCATAGTTTTTTTTTTTTACAGCATTCACCTGAGGGGGCATATAATGAGATATTTTTATAGAGAAGGTTGTTACAGACGCAGCGATACCTAATGTGTCTGTCATTTTTATTTTTGTTAAGTTTTACACAGTGAAATCATTTTTGAACAGAATAAAATCTTGTTTTTGTGTTGCCATTTTCTGAGAGCCCTATTTTTTTTTATTTTTTGGGCAATTTGCGGGATGAGATGACGGTTTGTTTGGCACTATTTTTGTTTGCATATGATCTTTTTATCAATTGCTATTACACTTTTTGTGATGAAAGGTGACAAAAAATTGCTTTTTTTACACCTTTTTCCCCCCGGCAAATTTGCAGCAAATTTATTAACCCTTTCAGGGCAGGGCCAATTTCTGTTTTGACTCCCTACCTTCCTAGAGCCTTAAAGGGGTTGTCTCACTTCAGCAAATGGCATTTATCATGTAGGTAGAGTTAATACAAGCCAGGTACTAATGTGTTGTGATTATCCATATTGCTTCCTTTGCTGGCTGGATTCACTTTTCCATCACCTTATTATACACTGCTCCTATCCAGTGGTTACGACCACCCTGTAATCCAGCAGTGATGGTCGTACTTGCACACTATAAAAAAAAGAGCTGTCTTATGCGCACTCCCACGGTCCTGACCACCAGAGAGGCCAGAGCTTTTTCCTATAGTGTGCAATCATGACCACCGCCACTCAATTACAGGTTGGTTGTAAGTTACCATGGAAATGAGCAATGTATATTGTGATGGATAAATTAATCAAGTCAGCAAAGGAGGCAATATGGACAATCGCAACACATTAGTAAGTGCCTTGTATTGACTTTCTCTACATGATAAATGCCACGTGCTGAAGTGAGACAACCCCTTTAACTTTTTTATTTTTTCCATTCACAGAGCCATATGAGGGCTTGTTTTTTTTGGGACGAATTGTACTTTCTAATGGCACCATTGAATATTGCATACAAAATAGTGGGAAGCTGGAAAAAAATTCAGAATGAGATGGAACTGGAAAAAACACGCAATTCCGCCACAGTTTTATGGGTTTTGTTTTTATGGCGTTCCCAATGTGGTAAAACAGACCTATTACCTTAATTTTCCTGGTCAGTACAATTACAACGATATCACAATACTAAAAAAAATACTTTAAAAAAAGGTTTTTTTAATCTCCTTATTCTGCCCCCCGTAACTTTAGAGTTCCGTCTAGAGCTGCATGAGGGCTCATATTTTGTGGGAATATCTGTAGTCTTTATTGATTTGTGGGATGAGTGGGCTCAGCGTGCATGTTGGTACTTGCATCCCTGGATCCGATGAAAGCTGTAATGGCACCGGACGGGGTTAAAAGCAGAGTGTGCTTGGCTTGCATGCTGACCTGCATTCCCTGGACTTTGTGTGGCTGTCATGGCCCATAAACAGGTAGGAACTAGTGTTAGGGACCACTCAATAGAGGCGACCTTGACGTGGTGAGTGGCTTATTACGCTTTGGCCAAAATGTACACCAATGCCTCATCCAGCATGGAGGCAGGGCAGAATGCTGGATGCAGAGTGCTATCACATTTGTATTTTCCGTTTGTATATGTATTTCGCCATAGTGATGTGCACCTATATACAGGTTGTGCTGACCCAATCCCCCACATTTTTTCTTTGTAGTATATATTGGAGGCGTGGCGATCTACTTGGAGTCATGCACACCTGACCAGTCAATCTGTCCTGGAGGCTGGTTTTAAAGTCAGTATAAAACTGAGTCTGCTTATATAGAACCTACCAGTAGCCATTTGGCTCCAGGAGAAGTATATGGTGGGCTCAGCGTGCATGTTGGTACTTGCATCCCTGGATCCGATGAAAGCTGTAATGGCACCGGACAGGGTTAAAAGCAGAGTGTGCTTGGCTTGCATGCTGACCTGCATTCCCTGGACTTTGTGTGGCTGTCATGGCCCATAAACAGGTAGGAACTAGTGTTAGGGACCACTCAATAGAGGTCCCTAATGTACACCAATGCCTCATCCAGCATGGAGGCAGGGCAGAATGCTGGATGCAGAGTGCTATCACATTTGTATTTTCCGTTTGTAAACGCCTAGGATGTTTATTTTTTATTTATTTATTTGTATTTTAATTTTGGGCAAATTGGAGTGATTTGAATTCCAATTTTTTTTTTAAACCCTAGTATACCTGCAGTAATCATATTGCCTTTTCCAAGCTCTAATGTGATTTACAAAATTTTCCTATACTAAATGTATTAAATCACATTAGTATAGGAAAATTTAGTAAATTCCAATGCAGTGCTGCCACCTGCAGGCCTGCATTGGAAAATATCTGTAATAGGCCTGGTAGCCTTGTACAGGCACAGCCCAATTACCACCAAGGAACACCTTCCCTGATCTCAGCGAGGGGAAGACATTCCGGCCCTAGACAGTGCAGCACCCCCGGTTTTCTGCTCTCATGTCACGATCATATTTGACTATGGATTCTTGCAGCAAGCCCTTAAGGAGCCAGAGTTGAGGATGGGAGCAGTGGTAACTCTGACTATAGGGTGTGTCATTGTGGTTTCTTTCAGACCATGCTCCCTAGGGCTGCTGCAGTTAGAGGAGGGTGTACACTTTCCTTCCTGTAATTGAGGCTCCTACCTGATGGTAGTTTGGGGAGCCCTTAGTGTTGATGGTTGTATGGGTGCCTGGCAGGAGGTGTAGTAGTGTAATGGCCAGTATAGGGTGTGGTAGGAGTCAGGAAACCAGGCCAGAGGTAGAATAATTGTTTCTTTCAAATTGAGTGCAAAATAGGAGTTGTGGTTCCTACAACAATATTCTGTACACAATGTAAATTCTTCTCCCAGGGGACGAGGTATAGAGGCTGGCACTGTGACAAATAATGGCACTCTTGGTATCTTGCTGAAGTCTCACTCTCTAGAATCTCTGACTGGTAACTGTAATCTAGCAACTATGGCTGTAGTGTCCACTGCGGGATACAAGTGTGTTGGTTGTCTTAACTGTAGTCCTTTACAAGCAGCAAAGTCTGGTTAGCTGTTGTTGCAGGTTACCTTGCTGACTCCTGTGCTTTAGCCATGCATGCAGATTCAGAGTTTTTTTCTTTCCTTCTTTCTCTCTTTCTTGCTGTAGCATAAGCAGTAAATCTCAGAGATCTGTTAGTCTCTAGATTCTAAGACCAAAGAAGGAGCACATGCATTGCTTCCTCCCTCCTAACTCACTAGACTACACTCCCTCTCTTGACAGGAAGTAGGACCAGTCCACTCCTACCAAGAAGGGAGGAACACAGTGGTTAACCATGTCCCTGCCAAGCATACCAGGTCATGCCAACCATACCGGATACAAATACAGAGGGTATAGGAGCATTGCAGTCTGAGGAATTAAATGTCTGCCATCAGCATTATCATCAAGTGCAGACATTAGCCCTGTGTGTCTGCTGTTATGGTTCCCACTGCACTCAGAAACAGGCATTTTTAAACCCTGCACATCTGCCATACATGTACAGTGGCTGTGCTGAAGAGGCTAAATGGCTTTTAATAAATTTGTTACATCTTTGCCTGTTCGCCAGAAATTGAAATCTACACCTGCTATACTGTAATTGTAAATGATAGTAAATCTGTTGCTTGGTGGCCATAGTCCTTCTGCCTAACCACAGCCTCTTTTTTTTAAAAAAAATCACAAATTTATTGCAAATATCTGCATGCCAAAATTTGCAACTTGATGTGCTGACACTTTGTAGCATATACTCAATCCAAAGGGCGTTATTTACTGTAAGTAGTCCCTCTGGTATTCACCCTAACCCTTAACACTGACAAATGTAAGTTTATGCACATGGGAAGGAATAATGCAAGTCACCAGTACATACTAAATGGTAAAACACTGGGTAACACTGACATGGAAAAGGACTTAGGAATTTTAGTGAACAGCAAGCTAAACTACAGATACCAGTGTCAGGCAGCTGCTGCCAAGGCCAATAAAATAATGGGTTGCATAAAAAGTGGCATAGATACCCATGATGAGAACATAGTCTTACCACTTTACAAATCACTAGTCAGACCACACATGGAGTACTGTGTACAGTTCTGGGCTCCTGTGAACAAGGCAGACATAGCAGAGTTGGAGAGTGTTCAGAGGAGGGCAACTAAAGTAATAACTGGAATGGGTGGACTACGGTGCCATGAAAGATTATCAAAATTAGGGTTATTCACTTTAGAAAAAAGATGACTAAAGGGAGATCTAATAATTATGTATAAACATATCAGGGGTCAGTACAGAGATCTATCCCATCATCTATTTACCCCCAGGACTGTGACTGTGATGAGGGGACATCCTCTGCATCTGGAGGAGTTATTCTGATTGCCTGATTGGAGTCAGGAAGGATTTTTTTTCCCTAAAGTGAGGAAAATTGGCTTCTACCTCACATGCCCCTTATAGTAAACGAGACAGGACAGAGTCTTACAAACATCCAACAATGCCGGAGTGCGCAGAAGTCCAGCAGGTAGCAGTCTACCAGATCTCGGAAGGTAGGCTGCAACTAGCCTTGCAGATGGTTATTGGGAAGGAAGCGTTCTTTCCCAACAACAGGCTGCTCGTTCAGTTGGGTTGAAGAGCTGCGTTTACATGTCCTCATACAGCTGCATTGTTTCTGGGCAGCAGATCACTGTTTAGACAGCACAATCTGCTGCCCAGAAATAATGATTTACTTACCTGCACGAACGACACTTTCACCTGCTGAATGAGCGTTTCGCTCATTCATCGGGTGAACGGCTACTCCTTTAGGTGGGCAGATTGTCAGGAACAAGCCTTCCCATGAACAGTTTTGTGGACAAAATCTTTATGTGAACAGCAGAAAAGACTTCGTAAACAAGGATGCATACCTTATGAAATATAGAAAATCATGCAGTATTTTAACAAAGGTTATATTAGTAAGGGCCATATAATCATCCCACAAACAGATTGGTCAACAGTAACCAGAAAGTGGCCAACCCCTTATAAGAAAAGAACCATTCTTACCAAGGTATAAATCCCAAACCCCCAAACCAGAGGACAGCTATAGCTGCATTAGCTCCAACTAGGAATGACTGCCAAAAACTGCACACATTGGGGGAGATTTATCAAACTGGTGTAAAGGAAAACTGGCGAAGTTGCCCATAGCAATGAGATTTAACCTTTCAATTTCGAAAGGAGCTCTAGTTTTGAAATGGAGATGGAGTGGAGAGGCTGCAAAGAGTGCCCCCAGCTCTGCATGATTGTGTATTACATGGTTGGCCATTGATTTGAATAGGCACTGTGTTACATACTCATACCTCATATCATGAGTAAGGATCGTTAACTTGAGATCCGAAACGCGTCGATTTTGCATCTGTCTTGTTTTGTATGTATTTTACCGCATCGAATGAAGGATATCGTTTTATCAGAAGCTGGACCCCTCTACTTTTTATCCTCATACCTCCCAAACGTCCTGGCCCCGGCGGGACAGTCCCGGGTTTCAGTGGCTGTGCCACAGTCTCGGATTGGCTGAGGTACTGTATGTCCCGCTCTCAGCTGTTTCTGCATCCATAGGACGCAGAAACAGTTGCTTGTAATGGTGAAGCAGGGAGTCATCAGGCCGGGAATCAGCCTGTGCCCCTCCTACACAGTCCAGCCTGTGCCCCTCCTACTGCTGCTGGGGGCGCGGGGTGACTGTGGTGATCATCAGAGGAATTAGTATTTACTGTTTTGTTTTTCTTCTTGTGAAGTGGACACATATCTGGTCATGACTTCTGTGAATGGGTCACATATCTGGACATAACTACTGTGAAAGGGGCACATATCTGGGCATAACTACTATGAAAGGGCACATATTTGGGCATAACTACTGTGAAGGAGCACATATCTGGTCATAACTACTGTGAGGGGGTACATGTGGGCATAACTATTATGACAGGGCACATGTGAGCAAAACTACTGTAAAGGGGGCACATGTGGGCATAACTACTGTGAAGGGGGTACATCTGGGCATGGCTACTGTAAGGGACACAATACAGCGGGCACCTGCGGCTAAGGTCCGCGACCGGCGGTAATGCTGATTGCGGACATTCAACCTCTCAGATGCCGTGATTAAACCTGACCATGGCATCTGAGCTTGTGAAATCCTGGAAGCGCGTGCTTCTGGGTATGTTCCGACTCCCCTGTGTGGCGATTGGAGGGGCCGGGGCGTGTATGCGCAGCCCCTGTTATTGAGAATGACAGTAGGCTGCTGCATAGAAGTTTCTATGGAGCCCCTGCCTGTAGCAGGGCTCCATAGAAATACAATAATGCATTGGAGTCTATGAGAATAGCAATCCAATGATTGCTTGTTATAGTACCCTATGGGAACTATAAAAAAAAAGTGTAAAAAAAAACTAAAAGTAAAAAAATATAAAAATTAAAATCACCCTCATTCCCCAAAATGAAAATAAAAAAAAAAACATCACGGGTATCGCCATGTGAGAAAACGCCTGTACTATAAAAATATAAAAATATTTAGGCCATACGGAAAAAGACAAAACAAAGTGTCAAATTGGCTGATTCACAGTTTTTTGGTCGCTTCTCCTCCCACAAAGAATTAAATAAAAAGTGATCAAAAAGTTATGCACACCCGAGAATGGTACTACTGACAAGTACAGATTGCCCCGCAAAAAATGAGCCCTCACACAGCTCTGCACACCTAACTACAAAAAAGTTGTAGGGGTCAAAAATGCAAGAAAAACTGTACATATGTGGTATTACCAGATTCGTACTGACCTGGAGAATGATTAGCATGATTCATAGGAAATGCAGTAAAAAAATAAAACGTAAAACTGTGGCAAGAATTGCTGTTTTTTATTCCAATTTCAGCCCATTTGGAATTTCTTTTCCACTTCCCACAACATCCCATGCAATACTAAATGGAGGCATTAGATAGTACAACTTGTCCCGCAAAAAACAAGCCCTCATACGGCTATGTGAACGGAAAACTAAAAAAGTTATGGCTCTGGCAAGACAGGGAGCGAAAAATGAAAACACAGGAAAGGGTTAGGCCGTTAGGGAGACTGCTGGGTGGCATTGTGTGCGTGTGTAGTTATGTTTTGGGTGGAGTCAGAGGCGTGGCCTAGCATGAAAAAATTGGCTGTGTCACACCACATGTGCCGCATATATTGTCCCTTTGTGTTTTTCAAAACGTGGAGGTATGCATACTACATTCCTCCTGCAATGGCCAGAATGCACAGAATTATTGAAGGTGAATCAGGTCATACGCTCTGCCACATTCTTAAAGTGATCAGCCACAAGCTAAAGTTATGTGTATGGTAGATATCTTCAAATCTTGGAAACAACTAGGAAGATTTCTACGCTCAGAAGATGAACAAAATTAGCATGTGCTAATGAGGTGTGTCATAATTATGCATAACAATATTATAAGCGTAGGCCTAAATTGATTGAACCGAATGTAAAGGTAATCAGTTGGTAGAAAAAGACGCAAGACAACCACACCTAATATGCTTACTTGTCATAACCATTAGCTGATCTCTATTATCATTTAATTACAAGGCGTGTGCATTGCATTTTGTTTAGTGGACGTGCAGTGTACATGACATTGGGAATTCAATAAACTAGTTTAGGCTGGGTTTCACATCCAGTGGTAGTATATATTATTGCCACTTTATCAATCCTGGGAGCTCTCACAATCTTTAATGCCTCATTCACACGTCAGTGTTCGATCAGTGATTTCCATCAGTGATTGTGAGCCAAAACCAGATCTTTTCATTATACATTATGTCTGTGGAGGCTCCAATCCTGGTTTTGGCTCCCAATCACTGACCAAACAAAGACATGTGAATAAAGCCTCATTCACACATCCGTGTCCATTCTCAAATCTGTGAAAAGGTGGTTAGTGATGCCTCCGTGAAGGATCCGTGTGTGGTCCATGTGTCAGTTTTTTTTTTGCTGTCCGTGTGTCATCTGTGTTTTACGGACACTGCAGCTGAAAAATAACTTACAAAGCATCTCTTCCTAATGATCCGTGCAACACGGAGGAAACACAGATGGCATCTGAGTTGCATCTGTGGTTTTCATGGACCCATAGACTTTAAGGGGCGTGGCTGTGAATGAGACAGACTCAGTATGAGGTCTCATGCACACGATCGTATGTATTTTGCGGTCCGCAAAAAACTGATCCGCATAAAATACGGATGATGTCTGTGTGCATTCCGTATTTTGCGGAACGGAAAAACTGGACTCTAATAGAACAGTCCTATCCTTGTCCGTAATGCGGACAATAGGACATGTTCTGTTTCTTTGCAGAACGGAAATACAGAAACGGAATGCACACGGAGTAGCTTCCGTTTTTTTTTGCGGACCCATTCAAATGAATGGTTCCATATACGGTCCGCAAAAATAATGGAACGGACACGGAAAGAAAACACGCTCGTGTGCATGAGGCCTGAAGCTGAGGCAATCACTGGTTTATTATTACAAAGGTTACATCTTTTATATCATTAGAGCAAAAAGAGGCATTTAGCCCATAGCTACACCCCCCCAAAGTTATAGAAACAAACTTGACATTAACCCCTTAACGCCCGATGACATACATGTACGTCACTTCTGGAATTGACTTAAAGCCCAGAGAAGTACATGTACTTCATGGTGATCAGGCGGGTGCAGGAGCTGCTCCCGCCCGATCAGCGGCAGGGGTCCTCCAGTCACTGACAGCCAGACCCCTGCTGTATGCGGCGGCATTGGTGAAATCACTGATGCCGGCGCATTAACCCCTGCATGTCCGCGGTCAGTGCTGACCGCGGAACGTGCAGGCTCCAGACATGTGGGGTGGCCATCGGGTCCCCGCACTGCTGTGATGAGGACCCAATGGCAGGGAAGGCAGCCCGATACCTTCCTAAGGCATTGTGGCTGCCTTCTTGGAGAGCCTGTGAAATCCAGCCCCCTGGATCTCACAGGCAATGCATTGTAAAGGTGATCAGACCCCCAAAAGTTGTAGTCCCAGAGTGGGACAAAAAATAAAGTTAAAAAAAAGTAAATTTTTAAAAAAATAAATAAATAAAAAGCGTCCTACATAAAGTACACATATTAGGTATTGCCGTATCCGTATCGACCGGCTGTATAAAAATATCACATGATCTAACCCCTAGGGTGAACACTGTCAAAAAAATAAAATAAAAACTGTGCTAAATAAACCATTTTTCTTTCACCTTGCATCACTAAAAGTGCAACACAAAGCGATCAAAAAGGCATATACCCCCCAAAATGGTGCCAGTCTAACCGTTAACTCATCCCACAAAACATGAGCCCCTACCTAAGACAATTCCCCAAAAAAAAAAAAAAAAACTATGGCTCTTAGACCATGGAGACACTAAAACATGATTTATTTTTGTTTTAAAAATGCTGGTATTGTGTAAAACTTAAATAAATAAAAAAAAATGTAAACATATTAGGTATGTAACGACCTACTCTATAAAAATCCACATGACCTAACCTCTCAGGTGAACACCGTAAAAAAAAAAAAATTTCAAAAAGCCATTTTTTGGTCACCTTACATCATAAAAAGTGTAATAGCAAGCGATAAAAAAGTAATTCGCACCCCAAAATCATACCAATCAAACCGTCATCTCATAAGGAAAAAAATGAGCCCCTACATAAGACAGTCTCCCAAAACTTAAAAAACTATGGCTTTCAGAATATGGAGACACTAAAAAATATAAAAAAAAAAAAAATGCTTTATTATGTAAAACTGAAACAAACAACCAAAAAAGTATTCATATTTGGTATTGACGCATCCGTAACAACCTGCCCTATAAAAATGCCACATGATCTAACCTGTCAGATGAACACTGTAAATAACAAAAAATAAAAACTGTTCCAAAACAGCTATTTTTTGTTACTTTGCCTCACAAAAAGTGTAATATAGAGCAACCAAAAATCATATGTACCCTAAAATAGTACCAACAAAACTGCCACCTTATCCCATAGTTTCCAAAATGGGGTCTTTTTTTTGGAGTTTCTACTCTAGGGGTGAATCAGGGGATCTTCCAATGTGACATGGCAGCTTAAAATTATCCCAGTGAAATCTGCCTTCCAAATATGGCGTTCCTTTTCTTCTATGCCCTGCCCTGTGCCCATACAGCAGTTTACGACCACATATGAAGTGTTTCTGTAAAGTACAGAATCAGGGTAATAAATATTGAGTTTTGTTTGGCTCTTAACCCTTGCTTTGTTAGCAGAACAAAATTTATTAAAATGGAAAATCTGCCAAAAAAGTGAAATTCTGAAATTTTATCTCCATTTTCCATGAATTCTTGTGGAACACCTAAAGGGTTAACAAAGTTTGTAAAATCAGTTTTGAATACCTTGAGGGGTGTAGTTTCTAAAATGGGGCCATTTTGGGGTGGTTTCTGTTATGTAAGCCTCAGAAAGTGACTTCGGACCTGGACTGGTCCTTAAAAAGTGGGTTTGGGAAATTTTCAGAAAATTGTCAAGATTTGCTTCTAAAATTCTAAGCTTTCTAAGAAGAGAAATTGAAATTGGATATTTCTTTTAATTGTTTGGTAAATTTGGTATTTTTTTTATAAATAAAAATGAAATTTTTTAACTCAATTTTACCACTGTCATGAAGTACAATTGTAACATCCCAGAGTATGTCACTAAAACTCTGTCACCAAGCTTCATGATGTTAAAGTGTAGATGTGTTGTCATCTTGTGTAATCTGACCTTGCATTGATTTTGTATGCCATTTCTATGTCTGTATTGAATGTATATGCTGTAATATCCATGTACACCAGCAGGTGGCAGCAGTATGTAGCAGAATAAGCCAGTTAGTATATCTAGACTGGAATAGACCATTCCAGGCTAGCTCCCCCCTATCTGAGGAGGAGTGGAATGTTCCCAGATCCTACTTCAGAGGGAGGATAGAAAGTTCTAGGCAGTGTACCAGCCACCCCCTGTTGGGGTAGGCTGCGTGAATAGGAGCTCCCAGAAACAGGGATCCCAACCAAGGATTCAGGCCTAACCTGAGGCCCAAAGCAACCTTCCCAGCCTGAGTTTCTTACCTCAGCTGGATGACAAAGAAAGCAGCCATCTTCAGAACTACTAGATCTCCAGGAAGAAACCACCATTCCCTGCGAGCAGTCCTATAAGTACAGATTCCAAATACAAGGAGAAGATAAGTACCTCCATAGCTAGTCAGGCCCACACAAAGCAGAAGATAGACAGAGCAGAAGACAGATACCTGCCAGATTCTTAAAGGCGTATGTTCAGATGCAGAATATAGATATAATTCCTGCCACATATTGCCAACACCTGCTGGGACCTAAAGACTATTTCTGTAACATTGTATGGATCTAGAGCTGCATAAGATAACATCAAGTAAAGACAAGTTGGACCCTCTTTTCTGTGTGGAATTCCATCATTCCTCCATTACTCCTATTTACAGCACTCAATTTTGTTGCATGTGAGCCAGGATACAGGAGTCCAGCCGTACTAAGGTAGGAGACACCGTTGACACAATACAGAGACAATATCCCCCTCTGGCATTTCTAACCTAGTACATGAGCTATAACATCTTAAAGGGCCCTTCTACAGTACCTGCGCAAGCTGCAACTGGCGTCACGAACTTAGCTACACCTATATCTGACCCACTGCATAGCAGCCCCCAACTGACCCAGTGTCCTGCTCATTGCACAATATGTGATGAGAAAACAATCTCAGAATGGCCTGGATAAGTAAAAGCGTTTTAAAGCTATTACCACATAAAGTGACATGTCAGATTTGCAAAAAATGGAAGGAAGGTGAAAACTGGCCTGGGGTTGAAAGGGTTAAAATATAACATATAACATAGTTGATTAAAAAGACCCCAACAGATCCGTGAACATGGACACACATTGATGGAAAGACAAAATAGAGAATGCTATTGTGCTAAAAACATGGACCCACAGACCGTGCTAAAACATGGATGTGTGAATAGACACATTAAAATGAATGGTGGGATCCTGGACATTAGGGAAGGATCCACATGGGATTAAGGTCATCCCTAGGTGGTTCATTTTATTAGTTTTGGCGGGAATTCCCCCCCCCCCCCTTTTACTGTTGCCATCTCCAGGCAGATTGCCTGGGATGACAACATGGTTTTGATTGGGTCGCCACCGTTTGGGCAATTCTGCCCTGGTGTGGCAACACTTATTTTATTGGCTGATATTTAGCCAATGGTTAGGTTTGGTTACGCTGCCAAGGCTGTGATTGCCTAATCGGGTTGAGCTGGTGTGGATAAATATGTGGGCGCAGGTGAAGCTGGGGTCTGTACCTCATCGGTGAAAGAAGAATCATCGCTGCAGAAGACTGTTCCCCTGTCCGATGGATGTGCTGATCGCTGAGCTGAGGAGGAGAGCAGGCGTCGCAGAGGGTGAATGGCTGGAGCCTTGCCTGAGGGAGCTGTCTGCGCCTGGCCCTGCGTGCCTGAAACGGATAATGTGGAAGTGAGGAATGCGGCATCTCCTTTAGGTGAGCGGTGCTCTGAGCGCCAGAAGAGACGTCGCCAGGTTTTTTCTCCCTCCCCTCCTAGGCGTCTGCATTTACTGGAGCAGCGTGTGACACCTTCCTCCAGGCGCAGGGATGTTAGAGGTCGCCGGGTTGCAGCTTGTCCAGAGCAGGTGCGCAGGGAGGCAGTGCGGTCTGGCTTACCTGAGGTAGCTCCTGGAGATGTCCCTCGGTCCTCTTCTGTTCTGGCTCATCTGCCTCGGGAGCCGGAAACTGTTTGTGTTCCTGTGCTTGCATCATCTTCGCAGGCTGTGTCTTCTGGTGGTCAAGGGGAGCAACTGCATCTAGAGGAGAATTTACTAGTAATGAATCAGTGTTCAGCAGCAGGTCCTTCTTTTAATCCTTTAGCTTCCGGTGCCTTTACTCAAGTGGAGCCTCTGAATGCCGTGCAATCGTCAGGTCCGGTGAGCAATCTACTGCGGGGGGTAAGGGTGAATAATGATGCTATGCATGTTGTTCCTATGCCCCTAGTCCCTGCGTCGGTGGTGCCGAGTCAGCCACTGATCCACCTGTGTGTTCAGGGCGGACAGGAGTGCTGGTCCGGTGTGACTCTCTGCTTTCAGGCAAGTCAACCCCAAGACAGCAGGGTGAGTTGCCAGCTGCTTCTTCACTTGTACCTCTGTTATCACAGGTTTTGAATGCCTTACAAGGTTTGCCTACGGCTCCTCAGTCGGTATCTGCCCCCCTCCCTCTCACCGGTGCTGCTGGTTCTGCTCTGTTTCCACTGCCGATTGATGTATCTGCGACATGGCGTCCAGCAGGTCCGGGTGGACAGGGATTGGGTGTTGCAGGGACGGACGAGCCTATTCCTACTCCGCCTGTTAGGGCTAAGGGAGTTCCAGAGACATGTTAAAAGGAAACGGTGACATGTACTTTGTCTCCGTTGGGTTTCCATTTAGCTGCATCTGTTAAGGAGAAGATTTATAATAATGAATATGACGATATCTTGTCCTATTTGCCAGCTTCAAAGGATTTTTCTGTGAAGCTGGAGAAGGGAGAAGATAAGCTGGGTTTGGATGACCGCAAACAGCCTGTGGCACGTGTGCTGGGGAGTTAAGGATGTTGGCCTTTGGTTGAATTTGATGTTGCCGCAGTGTTCCTCCCCAGCGCATAGACCGATTGCTAATTAAAGTGTAGGCCTGTTGCGAAAGGGTACTTGTTTTGCATTTAATGATACTCAGTGTTGATGGCCTGCCACGCGTAAATACAAGCACTGTTCTGTCCCCACATGAAGGCGAATGAAGGTGTAACTGATAATGACTTTGTGACTGTCCTACCTTCGTATCCAAGCAGTAGAGCAGACCGGACCGGCAGATGCTCAGGTTAGATGGATCCAGACGTAGACATGAGGATGCAATCAAACGTGGTTTATTTGATCCAGAGCAGTGACATACAGTGATGCAATACAGGAATGCAGTAGATGCTGTGATGTGGATGTCTTTTCTGAGGCTAACTGCTGAGGCAACTGCTGGTCAAAAACTGATGCCTTCACAAGCCAAGGTGTGTGTCTCCAGTCACAAAGAATGCAGCACTAAAAAAGGCTACAGGAAGTGACCAGGCCCAAGGCTGCTAAAACCACGCCCAGAGATAAAACTTTATTTAACAAGAACGAAGGCGTGCAGCATACAAATTCCGGCCAGCAGATGGCAGCAGAGAACAATAGACTTAAACAACATAGGTAAAACAAGAAATTATACAGTGCAGAAATTCAATATGAAAGGAACAGCACACTCCCCGTCTGAAATTCACTTTGGGGATTTCACTATGACGAATGTCCATAAAATATAAACAACCTGTAAAAGAAAACATGTTAGAATGCAAAACATAGTTTAGTCCTGTTTTCCAACTTGGAATGGAGAAGATCTGCGAAGCTAGATACAGTCCTGTTCACCCATCAGGGACGTTCTCGATGGGTCTCATCCAACTGGAGAAACGTTCAAAGCGCTGACAACTGAAGCTGGCGGTTTGCTTTGTTCCAGTGACTAATGCACTAACTTCAGCGCGGATTTCTGGATCATTATCTGGATAAATATCCTGGATGCTGAAAACTTCCTGTACACATTCGTCTGCCTCTCCAAGCAGAAACTCTGGACCGTCGGTGTAATACTGGACTTCAGCTATGTCGACACCCAGTTCTTGTTGTATGAAATCCGCAATCTCCACCGCCAACACAGTCCCACAAAGTTCCAGTCTGGGAATAGTATGATCGGGCTTGGGGCTAACTTAGCCTTACCAAAGACGAATCCAACGTGGTTTTGGTTGTTGGGTTCTGTGACTTTCAGATAGGCAACCGCTGCGATGGCCTCCGTGGAGGCGTCCGAGAACACGTGGAGTTCTTTCTTTATGCTAGAGGAAAGTGAAGTTTTAATATAGCATCTCGGGATGTGGATCTCATCCAAGGCACACAAAGATCGCTTCCAGGCTTCCCATTTTTGCTCTTTCTCGGAGGGAAGT
Organism: Bufo bufo; assembly: GCF_905171765.1. Taxonomy (NCBI): domain Eukaryota; kingdom Metazoa; phylum Chordata; class Amphibia; order Anura; family Bufonidae; genus Bufo; species Bufo bufo. Next base: position 184,798,330 of record NC_053392.1, read on the forward strand.
GGGGTATCCCAATCCTTGACTGTTTCAGAAAACTGTCTCAGTAGAGATTTACCTTGTATGGTAATGGACGCTACAAATCCCAGCGGATCAAATAGGCTGTTTACCACTGATAGGACGCCTCGCTTTGTGAATGGCTTGTCTGCACAACTTATCTGAAAACCGAAGGAGTCAGCCGAGAGATCCCATCTGAGGCCCAAGCTCCTCTGCACAGGTGGACTGTCCAGTCCCAAGTTAATGTCCTTGAATCCTGGTGCATGATCGCCTGATTCGAAGGCCCTCATAACGGCCAGGCTGTTTGAAGCAATTTTGTGTAGTCTAAGTTTAGCTTGGTACAACATACTTTGAGTCCTTTTGAGCAGATCGATAGCCGCTTCTTCAGTCGGTAGTGATTTGAGTCCATCGTCTACGTAGAAGTCCTTTTCTACAAAGTCTCTGGCGTCTTTACCGTACTCGGATTCTCCCTCTAATGCAGTGCGCCGAAGGCCGTAAGTTGCCACGGCAGGTGAAGGGCTGTTTCCAAATACGTGTACCCTCATACGATATTCTGCCATCTCTGCGTTGGTGTCGTTATTCTTGTACCACAGAAACCTGAGGAAATTCCGGTGGTCCTCTCTGACTACGAAACAGTGGAACATCTGTTCAATGTCAGCGGTGATGGCAACGAGCTCTTTTCTGAACCTCATCAGCACTCCAACTAGGTTATTCGTCAGATTAGGACATCATTAAGCGATACACCTTGATGTTTGGCACTTGAGTCGAAAACAACCCTAATTTGATTAGGTTTCCGTGGGTGATACACTCCAAATGAAGGCAAGTACCAGCACTCGTCGTTCTTCCCTAAGGATGGAGCTGGTTCTGCATGGTTGTTGCGGAATATTTTGTCGATAAAGGCAACGATGTGTTCTCTCATCTCAGGCTTACTGTTCATGGTACGCTGAAGAGAGTTAAATCTAGACAGAGCTTGTTCCCTATTGTTCGGGAGTCTCACCCTGGTAGCTCGGAAGGGTAATGGAGAAACCCAGTGATTGGTTTCGTCTTTAAGGAACTCATTGTCCATTATCTTGATAAATTCTTTGTCCTCTACTGACAAAGCTACTTTATCATCGTCCTTGCTTGTGTGAAAGACTAATCTTCCCAAGTTGTCAGCAAAGGGAGGAATGTCGTCAGGTGGTTGTATGAGGTCTGGAGGCTTCTCTTTCACCTCATAGTGATGAGGGCAAGGCTTAATGCAAGTTGTGCGTCCATCTCCACGCACGTACGTTTTGAAAGAGCGGATTCTTGGTTGGGCCAAGCATACATTTCCTATGACCACCCATCCCAAGTCCAGTCTCTGGGCGTATGGTGCATAGTCGGGACCATTACACTGTTGACGCACCTTGTGTACCCTTAGATTGTCTCTGCCAAGCAGGAGTAGAATCTCGGCGTTGTTGTCCATAGGTGGGATAACGTTGGCTAGGTGCCTTAGGTGTGGATGGTGAAATGCAGCTTCCGGGGTAGGAATTTCATCCCTATGGTTGGGTATTTGATCGCATTCCATCAGCGTCGGTAGAGGTATTTCCGTATTTCCACTGACGGAACAAGCGATGAATCCTTGTGCCCTCCTGCCGCTAGTCTCTATGCGACCCGAGCAGGTGTTTAAGATGTAGGGTTCTGACGGTCCCTTTATTCCAAAGGCTTCAAAGAATTTAGGTCCTGCTAGGGAGCGGTTGCTTTGATCGTCAATGATGGCATACATTTTTACTGCCTTTTCTGGTAGCCCCTCCGGGTAGACCTTGATTAGGCATATGCGGGCACAACATTTCTCACTCTGGCCCTCCCCACATACGTCCAAGCATGAGCAGAAAACAGCAGTGGCTGTGTTAGCGTGGTTCTGGGGCTCCCCGCCATGACTTTGAGCAGGACTGGTGGTGACAGCAGCAGGTGAATCCCTTGTGAGTGGAGTTGGGTGCATAGCTGAGGCATGTCTATCACTATGACACTCCTCACACTTGATGATGGATTTACAGTCCTTAGCCATGTGCTCCAATAAAGCGCAGCACCTGAAACATACCCCAAGCTCGGTGAGGACTTTCTTGCGCTCCTGTATGGTTTTGGATCTAAATCCTCTGCATTTGTTCAGTGAGTGTGGTTTTTTATGAATGGGACATTCACGATTGAAGGCCTTGTCTCCTGATGAGTTAGTGTACTGTCTACCAGTGGGTACTGCAGATGATGGTAGGTTAGTCTTTCTAACATTCACGCTGCTCTTAAAGTCTCTGTGTTTATGTACAATACTTTCATACCTTGATGATGGTGTCACTGAGGCTGTAGTATTGAACTCCAGGAAGTCGAGGCTGGGGTCATTCCTCATCTGGGACTGTTCATCGATGAATCTGCAGAAATGAATAAATGGGGGAAAAGTGAAGTCATGCACTCTTTTGTACCTTGAGACTGATGCCGCCCACTTCTCTTGCAAGCTGTATGGTAGCTTCACGACAATTGGGTTCACCCCATGGGCTGTATCCAGGTAGCACAGCCCGGACAGACGAGGGTCTCTTTTGGCGAGCTCCAGTTCCATGAGCAAATCACTTAAATCCTGAAGCTTATGGACATCCTTGAGACTGATCTTGGGGACGTTCTGCAGTCTCCTGAATAGTGCCTTCTCTATTGCTTCTGCACTGCCAAAGGTGCGTTCGAGTCTCTGCCAGGCTGCAGCGAGACCTGCTTCTGCTTGTCCCACATAGACAGTTCTAAGGCTCTTGATGCGATTTGTGGAGCCTGGGCCCAGCCATTTGATCAAGAGGTCGAGCTCCTGCTCTGCGGTTAGGTTGAGGTTGGCGATGGCGGCTTTGAAGGTTGCCTTCCAGGCTCTGTAGCTCTCCGCACGGTCATCAAATTTTGAGAGACTGGTGTTAATTAGCTCTCTGCTCACCATAAACCTGGCAAACTCAGACATATCTGATTTCTCACTGCTTGTTGCCATGACAACTTGTGATGCCCCTGGGGCGTATAGGCTGCGCGGCGTGAAAGGGTGAGATGCTTCCGGGTAGAATGATGTTGCTGCAGGGTTGAGCTGTGGTCTAGCCTCTGTAGATTCTGATGACTGCTGCTTGAGCTGTGGAGGTAGGCCAGGAAACACCTGGTAGCCATCTTGCTGTAATAACTGCCCTTGAGAGAGCGCGTCTGGGCGACTGTTATTGGATTGCTCAGGTGCTGTGGGTATCACTGGCACTGCAGGTAGAGCTGACTTGGAGGTTTCAGAGTTGTTGGCTTGGACAGTACTGCACACTGGGGGTGGTGCAGATAACTGTTTCAGTACATAGTCGCTGGTGCGATCAGCTGGATCGTCTATCTCCTCTGGTGGTAAGCAGACTGAATCAAAGCCTTGGCTCAATGCTTGCTCAAGTAGTCTTACTTTTGCTAATGCAATTTCCTCTTCCCTCTCTGATTGAAGGATCTTTATTCGAGCCTCTGCTTCTGCCCTCTTGGCTTCTGCCTCCGCTTCTGCCCTCTTGGCTTCTGCCTCTGCTTCTGCCCTCTTGGCCGCCGCCTCTGCTTCTGCCCTCTTGGCTTCCACTTCTGCCCTCTTGGCCACCGCCTCCGCTTCTGCCCTCTTGGCTTCTGCCTCCGCTTCTGCCCTCTTGGCCGCCGTCTGTGCTTCTGCCCTCGCAAGGACTTCTTTTTCGGTGAAGGAACGCCTCACTTTGGATTGCTCTGCATTTATACGGGCCTCTAGTAATCTGTCGCTCAGGGTGGAGCTTCTAGAGCATGATGATCTGTAGGACCGTGAGGAATGTTTGGACGAATGTGATCTGTGTGATCTGGTTTCTTGCAAATGAGATATGCGGAGTTCCACTTTATCTTTAGCGTCCAGCACCATGGCGTCTCTTTGTCTGTCTATTGATTCTGCCTTGCACAATTCTGACGGGGCTTCTTCAAAATTAGAGTCTTTTAGAAAGGTTATATACCTTGTGGACAGTCTCTTGTATCTTTCATGGGCTGCGTTCAGCCGCCCGACGGCAACTTGTAAGCTGGTGGCATCGCCTGAGGAGGACTTAAGTCCTGATATGAGGGAGGAAACTCGTTCCCATAGCTCTTCCAGGTTGTCACATAGCTCATCTTTCCTGGTGTGATAGTTTTCTGTGATCTTTATAGTTGGTTTGAGAGAGCGCCTTGGTCGCGTGACTTGGTCTGCTGGAAGTGTGGTTTCTACCTCCAGCTCTCCATAATGATCAGTATCAGGTTGCATTTGCTTTGTTTCATCACTGGGGAACTGTACAAGGTCCTTTTCGGCCATTTTGATTTAAGGTGCGCTGTCTCTTTAAGAAAATGAACTTTTGAATTGGGGGTTGAAAATTGCTGTGCGGCTCGGATGAGGCACCCCAATGAGTTTCCCAAGGTGTTTTAAGTGAATAGCGGGGTTTTGGTTTGAGGGTGGCCCCGCGTGCGTGAACAGTCCTTATATCATGCGAGCAAGGGTTAATATAGGATGTAGAAAGTGGCTTGGCGAGTAGTGGAGGACTTCCAGGCGAGAGTATATCTACTGCGGACACGCCGTGCTTCCCCTTAGGCTTATGGGACGTGCACTGTTGCTGGGCAGATTTGCTGGGAGTGGGCCTGTTGCAGGGGAGGTTCCTGAGTGAGGCACTGGGCTCTGAGGGAACCTGTAGCCGGGCATTGGACATTCAAACGGATATTGACTGGGGTATAAGGCTTTAAGGCAGTTTTTGACTGTTCTGTCCCCACATGAAGGCGAATGAAGGTGTAACTGATAATGACTTTGTGACTGTCCTACCTTCGTATCCAAGCAGTAGAGCAGACCGGACCGGCAGATGCTCAGGTTAGATGGATCCAGACGTAGACATGAGGATGCAATCAAACGTGGTTTATTTGATCCAGAGCAGTGACATACAGTGATGCAATACAGTAATACAGTAGATGCTGTGATGTGGATGTCTTTTCTAAGGCTAACTGCTGAGGCAACTGCTGGTCAAAAACTGATGCCTTCACAAGCCAAGGTGTGTGTCTCCAGTCACAAAGAATGCAGCACTAAAAAAGGCTACAGGAAGTGACCAGGCCCAAGGCTGCTAAAACCACGCCCAGAGATAAAACTTTATTTAACAAGAACGAAGGCGTGCAGCATACAAATTCCGGCCAGCAGATGGCAGCAGAGAACAATAGACTTAAACAACATAGGTAAAACAAGAAATTATACAGTGCAGAAATTCAATATGAAAGGAACAGCACAAGCACGAATTCTCTTTTTGTGGGGGGGGGGGGCACCCAATGTCCCAATGTTTTAAGAAAGCTAGCATCTCTGGCCCCCCATCTTCAAAGGAATTGTTGGGAAAAAGCTTGGAGTCCAGTAAGGTGGTCAACCATGCTGCCTTGGCTAAGGCGCTATCCAAATCAGCAGATGGCTGAATTGTTAATTAATGGTTTTCATGATGGGTTTGTAATACCGGGTTTTTCAGGTTCAGGTTGTTCGATGGTTGGAAATCTTTTGTCTGTTTATAATTTTCCTAATGTAGCTGTAGATAAAGTTGTTAATGAGTTGTCTTTAGGTAGAGTAGCTGGCCCTTTTGTTTACCCCCGTTTGAAAATTTTCATATTTTTCCCCCTTAGGGGTTGTTCCTAAGAAGGAGTCTAACTCTTTTAGGCTCATCCACCACTTGTCGTTTCCTCTTGGTTTGTCTTTGAATGACGAGATTGATAAGAGTTTGGCATCAGTGTCTTATGCTTCTTTTGATTACGCCATTAGCTTGATTAAGGATTTTGGGTTTGGCTCTTTGTTGGCTAAGGCGGACATAAAATCTGCTTTTCGTTTGTTGCCGGTCCATCCGGTTGGTTTTAATTCGCTAGGTTTTTGTCTTTTTGGTTTCTTCTTTTTTGACCGGTGTCTACCTATGGGCTGCTCGTTGTCTTGCTTTTATTTTGAAGCTTTTTCATATTTTCTGGAATGGGTTGTGGCTGTTCGGATGCCTATGGGTTCATTGACACACTATCTGGATGATTTTTTATTTATTGGTCCTGGTTCCTCTCCAGCTTGTGCACGGCTCCTTGATTGTTTTATGAACATTTATGCTGAGTTTGGGATTCCTTTGGCTTTAGGTAAAACTGTTTTTCCGTGTACATGTTTAGAGTTTTTAGGAATTGTAATTGACACAGTTGCTGGTGAATTCAGAATACCTTCTGAGAAAATAGTTAAAGCTATCTCTGCGTTCTCAGTGTTATTTCGTAGGTCGAGGGCCACGGTAAAGGAAATTCAATCTCTTTTGGGTTTATTGGTATTTTTTTCCAAGGTTATGCCATTAGCACGTATTTTTTCTCGTAGTTTATCTTTGCTTATTGCTGGGCTGAGGAATCCTGCCCTTCATGTCCAGATCTCAAGGGAGGTTCAGGATGATTTTTTAGTCTGTTTGGGATTTTTTCAGGGTTTTAATGGTAGTCTGATTTTATTTATGCTGCTGATCTACAGCTGTTTACAGATGCTTCAGGTTCGGTAGGTTTTGGTGCCTTTTTTCAGGGTAAATGGTGTGCTGAGCGTTGGTCCCAGTTGTGGTTTGATAAAGGAATAGTGAAGAATTTAGTATTATTGGAATTATTCCCGGTTATTGTTGCTGTTACACTATGGGGTTCTCAGTTCAAGAATAGGAAGTTGATTCTGAACACAAATAATAAGGGTGTTGTCTTTGCCATAAATTGTTTATCATCTAAGTGTAGTATGGTGATTAATTTGTTATGGCATTTAGTTTTGCTATGCTTGAGTTGGAATATCTTACTTAGGGCAGTGCATATTCCTGGTAGATCGAGTGAGGTTGCTGATGCGTTATCCCGCTTTCAGTTTTGCAGATTTCATCAGTTGGTTCCTTATGCAGAGCGGGAGGGAGAACGGTGCCCACGTCATCTGTGGACTGTGATATGGTCATGATTATGTGCCTTTAGCTGCAATCGTTTGCCCCATCTACATGGTCAAGTTATGTAAGCCCTTGGTCCAAATGGTCTAGTTTTATGTCTGACTTATCATTGTCTCCCTTGATACTGTCAGAGCAGTCGGCTGTTGCTTTTTGCTTATCTTTGTTTTGTAAGCGTTTGGCCTATTTGACGGTATGTCGGATTCTTGCAGGGGTTTCGTTTTTTTATGAGGTTGTTAGGCAATAGGTTTTTTTGTGAAATTTTCATCATTAAGCATCTGTTGAAGGGGTATAAGAAGGGTAATTGTGTTTTGGACGGGCGTTGTCCTATTACTCCTAATATACTGTTGTTTTTGGTGTTAGTTAATAGTTCAGTTTGTTTTTCGGATTATGAAGCATGTTTGTTTTCCACAACCCATGTTCTTATGTTCTTCGGTGCATTGTGCATTAGTGAGCTCCTTCCAAGATCTAGGTTTCAGTTGACGGGCTTACTTAGTTCCTCAGTTTTTTGTTTTTCGGACTGTGTTAAGATATTCATTAGTCATTGTAACATAGTAACATAGTAACATAGTACATAAGGCCGAAAAAAGACATTTGTCCATCCAGTTCGGCCTGTTATCCTGCCAGTTGATCCAGAGGAAGGCAAAAAAAAAAAACCTGTGAGGTACAAGCCAATTTTCCTCACTTTAGGGGAATAAAAAATTCCTTCCCGACTCCAATCGGGCAATCAGGATAACTCCCTGGATCAACGACCCCTCTCTAGTAGCTATAGCCTGTAATATTATTAAGCTCCAGAAATACATCCAGGCCCCTCTTGAATTCCTTTATTGTACTCACCATCACCACCTCCTCAGGCAGGGAGTTCCATAGTCTCACTGCTCTTACCGTAAAGAATCCTTTTCTATGTTTGTGTACAAACCTTCTTTCCTCCAGACGCAGAGCTTTCCTCCAGATGCAGAGGATCAAGGTAGTAGACGGATCAAGGTGGTAGAGGTTTCTGGATTCATATTGGGGGCATCCCCACCAGTCCAGTATGCCCCGTTCGCCTATGTTTACAATATTTGTCTGTACGCCCCCATGGTTCGGTAAATTTTTTGCTTCATTTTGATGGTTCCCCATTGACTCAGTGTCAGTTTCGTGCTGTTCTTTCACGTGGACTTTCAGTTTGGGGTTTGAGTGATCGCAACTTTTCTTCCCATTCCTTTCGTATTTGGCTGCGACTGAGGCTTTTTGTCTTGGTCTTGATGAGTCCGCAATTCAAGGGATTGGGCGTTGGTCATCTGGCTGTTATACTTCTTATGTCCGTCCGGATTTAATTGATGTATCATTTATTTCAGGTAAGGTTGTATGGATCATTGGTCACTCCTTTATCCACTGGGCGAAGATGAGAGCCAGTGTGCGACCATATGGACTTAATTTATCTATGTCGTCAGAAGCAGTACAGATTTATTGGAATGGTGTAAGAGGTCTGAGGTGGCTTGATTTATGAAATCAGATACTGAAAATGGCTGCAGAGTATCCGGACCCAGATTTAATTGTTATACATCTTGGGGGTAATGATATTGGCAAGCTGGGTACTATGGATCTAGTTTTCCAGATGAAGTCTAGTTTAATGACTGTGTGCCGTTGTTTTCCAAATACCAGAATAGTATTTTCTGAGATTGTTCCACGTCTAATTTGGCTCCAATCACCTGATATAAAGCACTTGGACAGAATTCGTCGCAGGATTAACAAATGAATGTCAAAATTCCTTCCTATGTTATGGGGTTTTACTTTTCGCCACATTGATTTAGAAGGTGGTGTGCCCGGCCTTTATTTTTCGGATGGGGTACATTTATCTGACATTGGCTTTGATATATTTAATTTGGATTTACAAGCCTTTGTTGAGCTTAGTTTTGGTGGGGTGGGGCCTGCTGCGCCTTTATAGGCTGCAGGCTGGTGGGGTATGAGTTGTTTGATAATCTGCAATTTTTGAGCTTGAACTTATGGCTGAGCTCGTGTTTTGTTTTATACGAGTTCAAATGAATGTTTAACCACCTCCCGACCGCCTAACGCACGGATGCGTCCGGAAGGTGGTTGATTCATTCCTCCTGGACGCATATACGCGTCATCTCGCGAGACGCGAGATTTCCTGTGAACGCGCGCACACAGGCGAGCGCGCTCACAGGAACGGAAGGTAAGAGAGTGGATCTCCAGCCTGCCAGCGGTGATCGTTCGCTGGCAGGCTGGAGATGTGTTTTTTTTAACCCCTAACAGGTATATTAGACGCTGTTATGATAACAGCGTCTAATATACCTGCTACTTGGTCCTCTGGTGGTCCCCTTTGTTTGGATCGACCACCAGAGGACACAGGTAGCTCAGTAAAGTAGCACCAACCACCACTACACTACACTACACCCCCCCCGTCACTTATTAACCCCTTATTCACCCCTGATCACCCCAGATCACCCCATATAGACTCCCTGATCACCCCCCTGTCATTGATCACCCCCCTGTCATTGATAACCCCCTGTAAGGCTCCATTCAGAGGTCCGTATGAATTTTACGGATCCACTGATAGATGGATCGGATCCGAAAAACACATACGGACGTCTGAATGGAGCCTTACAGGGGAGTGATCAATGATGGAGGTGATCACCCCATATAGACTCCCTGATCACCCCCCTGTCATTGATCACCCCCCTGTCATTGATAACCCCCTGTAAGGCTCCATTCAGAGGTCCGTATGAATTTTACGGATCCACTGATAGATGGATCAGATCCGCAAAACACATACGGACATCTGAATGGAGCCTTACAGGGGAGTGATCAATGACTGTGGTGATCACCCCATATAGACTCCCTGATCACCCCCCTGTCATTGATCACCCCCCTGTCATTGATCACCCCCCTGTAAGGCTGCATTCAGACGTCCGTATGAATTTTACGGATCCACTGATAGATGGATCGGATCCGCAAAACACATACGGACGTCTGAATGGAGCCTTACAGAGGAGTGATCAATGACGGAGGTGATCACCCCATATAGACTCCCTGATCACCCCCCTGTCATTGATCACCCCCCTGTCATTGATCACCCCCCTGTCAGGCTGCATTCAGATGTCCGTATGATTTTTACGGATCCACTGATACATGGATCGGATCCGCAAAACACATACGGACATCTGAATGGAGCCTTATAGGGGGGTGATCAATGACAGGGGGGTGATCACCCCATGTAGACTCCCTGATCACCCCCCTGTCATTGATCACCCCCCTGTCAGGCTGCATTCAGATGTCCGTATGATTTTTACGGATCCACTGATACATGGATCGGATCCGCAAAACACATACGGACATCCGAATGGAGCCTTATAGGGGGGTGATCAATGACAGGGGGGTGATCAATGACAGGGGGGTGATCACCCCATATAGACTCCCTGATCACCCCCCTGTCATTGATCACCCCCCTGTCATTGATCACCCCCCTGTCAGGCTGCATTCAGATGTCCGTATGATTTTTATGGATCCACTGATACATGGATCGGATCCGCAAAACACATACGGACATCCGAATGGAGCCTTATAGGGGGGTGATCAATGACAGGGGGGTGATCAATGACAGGGGGGTGATCACCCCATATAGACTCCCTGATCACCCCCCTGTCATTGATCACCCCCCTGTCATTGATCACCCCCCTGTAAGGCTCCATTCAGACATTTTTTTGGCCCAAGTTAGCGGAAATTATTATTTTTTTTCTTACAAAGTCTCATATTCCACTAACTTGTGTCAAAAAATAAAATCTCACATGAACTCACCATACCCCTCACGGAATCCAAATGCGTAAATTTTTTTAGACATTTATATTCCAGACTTCTTCTCACGCTTCAGGGCCCCTAGAATACCAGGGCAGTATAAATACCCCACATGTGACCCCATTTCGGAAAGAAGACACCCCAAGGTATTCCGTGAGGGGCATATTGAGTCCATGAAAGATTGAAATTTTTGTCCCAAGTTAGCGGAAAGGGAGACTTTGTGAGAAAAAAATAAAAAATATCAATTTCCGCTAACTTGTGCCAAAAAAAAAAAATTTGTATGAACTCGCTATGCCCCTCATTGAATACCTTGGGGTGTCTTCTTTCCAAAATGGGGTCACATGTGGGGTATTTATACTGCCCTGGCATTTTAGGGGCCCCAAAGCGTGAGAAGAAGTCTGGTATCCAAATGTCTAAAAATGCCCTCCTAAAAGGAATTTGGGCCCCTTTGCGCATCTAGGCTGCAAAAAAGTGTCACACATCTGGTATCTCCGTATTCAGGAGAAGTTGGGGAATGTGTTTTGGGGTGTCATTTTACATATACCCATGCTGGGTGAGAGAAATATCTTGGTCAAATGCTAACTTTGTATAAAAAAATGGGAAAAGTTGTCTTTTGCCAAGATATTTCTCTCACCCAGCATGGGTATATGTAAAATGACACCCCAAAACACATTCCCCAACTTCTCCTGAATACGGAGATACCACATGTGTGACACTTTTTTGCAGCCCAAGTGGGCAAAGGGGCCCACATTCCAAAGAGCACCTTTAGGATTTCACAGGTCATTTACCTACTTACCACACATTAGGGCCCCTGGAAAATGCCAGGGCAGTATAACTACCCCACAAGTGACCCCATTTTGGAAAGAAGACACCTTAAGGTATTCCGTGAGGGGCATGGCGAGTTCCTAGAATTTTTTATTTTTTGTCACAAGTTAGTGGAAAATTATGATTTTTTTTTTTTTTTTCTTACAAAGTCTCATATTCCACTAACTTGTGACAAAAAATAAAAACTTCCATGAACTCACTATGCCCATCAGCGAATACCTTGGGGTGTCTTCTTTCCAAAATGGGGTCACTTGTGGGGTAGTTATACTGCCCTGGCATTCTAGGGGCCCAAATGTGTGGTAAGGAGTTTGAAATCAAATTCTGTAAAAAATGACCTGTGAAATCCGAAAGGTGCTCTTTGGAATATGGGCCCCTTTCATAGGCGTGCGCACGGGGTGTGCCGGGTGTGCCTGGGCACACCCTAATCATCACCTCCATGCTGCACTGCCATCTGCCAACTCCTGATGCGATCCTTCTCATAGGCTTCAGGCTAAGGGTCTGAAGCCTATGAGACAGTAGAGCGCTAGAATGGATTTGCTCTAGGGAGGTATGATGTCGGGAAAGAGGCGGAGTCTCGTCATTCAGGGGGCGGGGCCTCAAGATATACAGGAAATTCAACAGAGCACGTTGCAGAGAGGAGCAGAAGGTTAGAGGGGTCTGAAGAGAGGGGGTGAAGTTATATTTTTTATCTGGGGACTGTATGCTGGAGGGGCTAAAGGCAGAGAGTGATGTATTTTACATGGGACTGTATGCTGGAGGGGCTGAAGGCAGGAGGGGTGATATTATTTTACATGGAACTGTATGCTGGAAGGGCTGAAGGCCGGGGGAGTTTTGTATTTTACATAGGACTGTATGTTGGAGGGGCTGAAGGCAGGCAGCGAAGAGAGGGTGATATTATTTACATGGGACTGTATGTTGGAGGGGCTGAAGGCAAAGAGTGATGTATTTTACATGGGACTGTATGCTGGAGGGGCTGAAGAGCGCCATAGTTATTACTATTAGGGTTCATTCACAAGTCCGCAGTGTTTTGCGGATCCGCAACACACCCGCCAGGCACCCCCATAGAACAGCCTATTTTTGTCCACAGCTGCGGACAAAAATAGGACATGTTCTATTTTTTTCCAGAGCCGCGGACCGGAAGTTCGGCAGGCCGCTCCGGAAATGCGGATGCGAAGAGCACACTGTGTGCTTTCCGCATCCATTCTGTCCCCATGGAGAATGGATGCGGACACATTTTGCGGACGTGTGAATGGAGCCTAATACAGAGGGGGCCATTATAATATTAAGAATAATAACAACAACACAGAGGGGCCAGTATATATTATAATTATACAGAGGGCATTATATTTATGGGCACTATGGGTGGAGGGGAGGTCTGTTATCTGAGGAGGATAGTAAAGTGAGAAATCTAAACATTTTTCTGTGAAACTATGCAGATACGCGGCTGAAAGAAGGTATCATGGTGGTCTTATCTCCGAATGAAGACGTTGAGGAAGGTCTACATCACAGGAGACGTCACTGGATGTAACAGGTATGTGCTGCTGTACTCTACTGTATAGTGTGCACCATTATATGTAATGTCCATCCACATATCTGTTTGGCGGGGGCTATAGGATTTAGTCCACACGGCCGCAGTCCGGTCCCAGACTTCAGGTCACACTGTGCGTGTTCTGAATTCTGGGGCCTCATACCCATCTACTACATTATCTGTACTCAGAGAGTTACCACTGTGTCATCTGTGGTGTTACATAGGACTGCAGGTGACATGTACTGCATTATTTGTAAAAAGATTGGGGGGAGAAATACTTGGCTTGCCCCGGGTGCTGGCAACCCACGCTACACCACTGGAACTCTGCCCTGTATGTTCCCTGCTGCTTGCTACCCCTCCTCAATTACACCCCTGTATAATGTACCCTGATACCCCTCAGTTATATGATACTGTATACCTAAGGGGTATCAGGGTAAATTACAGGGGGTAATATAACTGAAGGATCAGGGTAAATTATACAGGGGGTAAAACTAAGGGGTATTAGGGTACATTATTATACAGGGGTAATATAACTGAGGAGGGCTATCTCAGGGGACATGATGAAGGGGTAATATAACTTATATAAATATATATATACACGCACGCGCGCGGCGTGTGCTTGTGCTTTAGGGTGCACACCCTAATGCAATAGGCTGCGCACACCTATGGCCCCTTTGCCCACCTAGGCTGCAAAAAAGTGTCACACATCTGGTATCTCCGTATTCAGGAGAAGTTGGGGAATGTGTTTTAGGGTGTCATTTTACATATACCCATGCTGGGTGAGAGAAATATCTTGGCAAAAGACAACTTTTACAATTTTTTTATACAAAGTTGTCTTTTGCCAAGATATTTCTCTCACCCAGCATGGGTATATGTAAAATGACACCCCAAAACACATTCCCCAACTTCTCCTGAATACGGAGATACCACATGTGTGACACTTTTTTGCAGCCTAGGTGGGCAAAGGGGCCCACATTCCAAAGAGCACCTTTCGGATTTCACCAGCCATTTTTTACAGAATTTGATTTCAAACTCTAGGGGCCCAAAATTCTAGGGGCACATTTGGGCCCCCTAGAATGCCAGGGCAGTATAACTACCCCACAAGTGACCCCATTTTGGAAAGAAGACATCCCAAGGTATTCGCTGATGGGCATAGTGAGTTCATGGAAGTTTTTATTTTTTGTCACAAGTTAGTGGAATATGAGACTTTGTAAGGAAAAAAATAAATAAAATCATCATTTTCCGCTAACTTGTGACAAAAAATAAAAAGTTCTATGAACTCACTATGCCCATCAGCGAATACCTTAGGGTGTCTACTTTCCGAAATGGGGTCATTTGTGGGGTGTTTGTACTGTCTGGCCATTGTAGAACCTCAGGAAACATGACAGGTGCTCAGAAAGTCAGAGCTGCTTCAAAAAGCGGAAATTCACATTTTTGTACCATAGTGTGTAAACGCTATAACTTTTACCCAAACCATTTTTTTTTTTACCCAAACATTTTTTTTTTATCAAAGACATGTAGAACAATAAATTTAGAGCAAAATTTATATATGGATCTCGTTTTTTTTGCAAAATTTTACAACTGAAAGTGAAAAATGTCATTTTTTTGCAAAAAAAATCGTTAAATTTCGATTAATAACAAAAAAAGTTAAAATGTCAGCAGCAATGAAATACCACCAAATGAAAGCTCTATTAGTGAGAAGAAAAGGAGGTAAAATTCATTTGGGTGGTAAGTTGCATGACCGAGCAATAAACGGTGAAAGTAGTGTAGGTCAGAAGTGTAAAAAGTGGCCTGGTCTTTCAGGGTGTTTAAGCTATGGGGGCTGAGGTGGTTAAATTGAGTTGTTAATGTTAAATTATTAATTTGTAATGAGCTTGAGCTTATAGCTACGCTCATGTATTGAGTTCAACAGAATTTTTTAATTGAGTTGTTAATGTTCAATTATTAATTAGTAAAAAAAAAAATTCCAATTAAATTGGCTGGTTTCAGTGTTTTTATTGATATTATTAGGAATATGTTAAGTGGGGTATGACCTTTCATCCCATGGTCGGATCCTGGACATTAGGGAAGGATCCACATGGGATTAAGGTCATCTCTAGGTGGTTCATTTTATTAGTTTTGGCGGGAATCTTTCCCGCCTTTTTTACTGTTGCCATCTCCAGGCAGATTGCCTGGGATGGCAACATGGTTTTGATTGGGTCATTACCGTTTGGGCAATTCTGCCCTGGTGTGGCAACCCTTATTTTATTGGCTGATATTTAGCCAATGGTTAGGTTTGTTTACGCTGCCAAGGCTGTGATTGGCTAATCCGGTCGAGCTGTTGCTGTTAAATATGTGGGCGCAGGTGAAGCTAAAGTCAGTACCTCATCAGTGAAAGAAGAATCATCGCTGCCCCATCCGCCCTTCCCGATAGGCTGTCGTTTTTATTTTAAACTGGGGGTATGAGTTGTTTGATAATCTGCAATTTTTGAGCTTGAGTTTATGGCTGAGCTTGTGTTTTGTTGTATATGAGTTCAAATGAATGTTTAAATTGAGTTGTTAATGTTAAATTATTAATTTGTAATGAGCTTGAGCTTATGGCTGAGCTCATGTATTGAGTTCAACAGAATTTTTTAATTGAGTTGTTTAAATTATTAATTAGTAAAAAAATATTTTCCAATCAAATTGGCTGGTTTCAGTGTTTTCATTGATATTATTAGGAATATGTTAAGTGGGGTATGACCTTTCATCCCATGAGTATATGTGGAGAACACATACAGCACACGTATGTGAAACATGTGAATGACTTGTGAATAAGGCTAAGAACATTGTTCTTTATGGACAGCACATGCACCCATTCATTTTAATGTGTGTATTCACACATCCGTGATTTATCATGGTTCGGGGTTAGAGCTCATGCAGAACCATTCATTTCAATAGGACTTGAAAAAAATGGAAATAACGTGCGCGTAAAAAATAAATAAAATAGAATGTCCTATTCTTGTCCATTTTGTGAACAGGGACAGGCATTGTTACGATGGATCCGCAAAAGAAACGGCTGCAACACGGATTTCACCCGGATGTCATACTTTTTTTTTGCAGATCCTTGTTTTGTGGACCCCAAAATACATACGGTCGTGTGCATGAGCCCTTACACCATGGAAGCATACTCTATTTTTGTCAGTGTTCAGGCTTGAATTGGCCCACAGGGGAACAGATGAATCCCCCAGTGGGTCCCTGAGCAAGGTGGGTCCCTAGTCTCTCAGCCCCTGCACAAGTGGCACTGGCACAATACACTGACTGCACTACATATAGATATTCAGGAGGAGATTTATCAATACTGGAACTTTCTACGCCAGTCTTTATATCATATGCCTCGTCATAAATTAGGCATATTATCCAGCAGTCCATGCGCCTAACCAGAAAGCTACAACAGGCGTAAATGAACATAAATTTGTTGCTGCAGCTGAGCACACACCCTTCACCGCCCTTGCCACACCCCCTTTTAGAAAATTGTCGAGGACGACGAAAAAGGGGACAATTTTTTTTAAAGTCACACCTGCGACTTTTTAACACCACTTTTCAGCCGTAAAAGGAATCATCTCCCCCTCAGTGTACAGCACCTCTAGTCATGTAAAAACTGGGAAGATTACGTAGCAAACTACCCAGTTTATTATTATACGGTAGATGCATCAGGTCGCTGAGGTGACTTATAAGTGCAGAGGCAGGCTGGCCAGTATCATCTTTTCTCAGGAATCCACTTTTGAGGTCGCTGCAGAGGAGGGTGGCTTTCACCCCAAAAAGCCAGAGATTATAAGCCACTCCCCCAATCCTGCTAAATCATGCCCCAACTCCGCTAAGCCATGCCCTTCATTGCTGGCAAAAGAAAAAAAAAGTACTGGAAGACCTGAAGGTGAGCTGTGCGGGGCCTGGAGGGCTTTTCTCGCCCTCAGGCCTCTTGCACACGAATCGTGTGCTGGCCGTGCCCATGCCGCGAACCACAAATTGCGGTCCGCAATGCATGGGCACTGACCGTGGGGTTGCCGCATGTGGATCGCGACCCCATTCACTTGAATGGGGTCTGCTATCCATCCGTCCCACAAAAAGATAGGACAAGTTCTATCTTTTTGCGGAACGGAACCCCGCGAAAGCAGCACTCCCTTGTGCTTCTGTAGGCTTCCGTTCCGTGCTTACGTTCCTGGATTTGCATACCCATTCAAGTGTCCCATATGCGGGCCGCAATACGGCCATGAGGGGCACACGGTCGTGTGCAAGAGGCCTCAGTCACAGAGTGACATGTCCGCTGTCTCTAGTGACTGACTGGGGGCTGAGAAAACCCTCTATTACCCAGTTTGTGCCCGCTGGTCAAGCCCAGTCAGTACAATGCTGTCCGTCCAGGCCTTGTGCCGGATGGAAGACAGGGAGCCGGGGCCCCATAATCAGACATCTTGTAGGGTCTATCTACCACTGTGTGAAGAGATAATATTTGCATGATGGTGCCACACCAACGCGTTTAAATCTATACGATCTTAATCATGGTTTGGGGTAAATGCAAGTATGATGCTCCTATATACCTAGGAAGCAAAAAACTGCACCAACCGTCTTTCCATCAATTTTGGAGGGACGTCCAGTTCTTGGTAATGTCACTGTTGTGCCATATTTTTATGTTGTGCCATGTTGTCACATGTACCACACAGCTAGTACTTGCCAGATATTCCTGCAGCTCCTTTAATGTTGCTGTAGGCATCTTGGTAGCCTCCCAGACCAGTTTTCTTCTTGTCTTTTCATCGATTTTGTAGGGACGTCCAGTTCTTGGTGATGTCACTGTTGTGCCATATTTTCTACACTTGATGATGACTGTCTTCACTGTGTTCCATGGTATATCTAATGCCTTGGAAATTCTTTTGTACCCTTCTTCTGACTGATACCTTTAAACAATGAGATCCCTTTGATGCTTTGGAAGCTCTCTGTGGACCATGGCTTTTGCTGTGGGATGCGACTAAGAAAATTTCAGGAAAGACCAACTAGAGCAGCTGAACGTTATTTGGGGTTAATGAGAGGCACTTTATATAATGGCAGGTGTACGCTGACTCCTATTTAACAGGATTTTTAAATGTGATTGCTTAATTCTGAACACAGCCACATCCCCAGTTATAAGAGGGTGTGCACACTTATGCAACCACATTATTATTATTATATATTTTTTTCCACCTAAAAGATTTCAGTTTGTTTTTCAATTGAGTGGTACAGTTTATAGGTCACATTAAAGGTGAAAAAAAAGTTCGGAAATGACTTATCATTCAAATTTTGTTTACATCACAGAAACCTGACATTTTAACAGGGGTGTGTAGACTTTCTATATCCACTGTAACTCTCTATTCCATGATAAATCGGAGAAACTACGTAACACATCTCTACTATCTTATCGGAAACCTGGTAGTCCCCTTACCAATGATTTAAGCAGGGAATCTACCCAACCCCCCAATCTTTAACACACTGCCGCAATACCAGAGACTATTGGTCTCATCAGAGGATTTTTTATACATTTATGAACCTTGGGCAGTGCGTGAAGCATCGGGATGGTGGGGCATTCCACACAAATGAATTCTGCCTGTTTATCAGTAATTACCCCTAAGGTGTTTACAGATCCGTCATGCTCATTATAGTCTGTGGGTCCATGATAAACAGGCACAACACGGATGGCCTCTGTGTTTCGTCCATGTTTCATGGATCATTGCTAAGAGATGCTCTGTAAGGGCTCTTTCACACCTGCGTTCTTGTCTTCCGGCATAGAGTTCCGTCGTCGGGACTCTATGCCGGAAGAATACTGATCAGGATTATCCTAATGTATTCTGAATGGAGAGTAATCCGTTCAGGATGCATCAGGATGTCTTCAGTTCCGGTACGGAACGTTTTTTGGCCGGAGAAAATACCGCAGCATGCTGCGCTTTTTGCTCCGGCCAAAAATCCTGAAGACTTGCCGCAAGGCCGGATCCGGGATCAATGCCCATTGAAAGGCATTGATCCGGATCCGGCCTTAAGCTAAACGTCGTTTCGGCGCATTGCCGGACCCGACGTTTAGCTTTTTCTGAATAGTTACCATGGCTGCCGGGACGCTAAAGTCCTGACAGCCATAGTAAGTGTAGCGGGGAGCAGGGGAGCAGCATACTTACCGTCCGTGCGGCTCCCCGGGCGCTCCAGAGTGACGTCAGGGCGCCCCAAGCGCATGGATCACGTGATCACATGGATCACGTCATCCATGCGCATGGGGCGCTCTGACGTCATTCTGGAGCGCCCGGGGAGCCGCACGGACTGTAAGTATACTGCTCCCCCGCTCCCCGCTCCTACTATGGCAACCAGGACTTTAATAGCGTCCTGGGTGCCATAGTAACACTGAAAGCATTTGGAAGACGGTTCCGTCTTCAAATGCTTTCAGTACACTTGCGTTGTTACGGATCCGGCAGGCACCTCCGGCAACGGAAGTGCATGCCGGATCCCAACAACGCAAGTGTGAAAGAGGCCTAAGTTAATTTTCAATGTAGCATTGTCCATGGAACAGGGGTGACACGTGGATTGCTAAAAAACAGACACACGGAGAAAACAAGTATTCTTCACGGACATATTTCCGGATGAAGCACAGACCATCCTGTCACGGGTGTCCTAAGTGGGCACAATAGAAATGTATGGATACCGCGAGTATGAGTCCTAACAATTAAAGCCTTTGCTATTCCCTTTATTGCCATGGCAGTAACATCAAGTCCACTGCCAGGTTTGTTAATGCTGAATTAATGCCAAAATGCTGCCAGCACTGCAGAACTATGAAAAGCTCCTCTGCACTCCAGTGCCTCACCATAATGCTGCTTTAAAATGCCTCAAAGCATCTAAAATAGAAGATTAAAAACCTTTGTAAGTAGTAGCCTGGTTATTTCGTCATGTGTCACTTCCTTTCATTCCTTCCAATAGTTATTCAACTAGGAGAGGAAACGAATTAGTATTTGAAACTGTAATATACTATTATGGTCTGCTTTTTCAAGATCTTTGATGTCAGTGAAAGGAAAAAGTGCAAGTTCTGCCTTGTCCGTGTATTACAAACACATGACAATTTGTGTGACAAGAGGTGTGCCAGTTAGTTCATACCAGCCAAACCAAAGCTTTGGCTGATATGATCCAATTTGTATACTTTTTCCCATAGACCATTGGCTGAAATATACAGGGAGTGCAGAATTATTAGGCAAGTTGTATTTTTGAGGATTAATTTTATTATTGAACAACAACCATGTTCTCAATGAACCCAAAAAACTCATTAATATCAAAGCTGAATATTTTTGGAAGTAGTTTTTAGTTTGTTTTTAGTTTTAGCTATTTTAGGGGGATATCTGTGTGTGCAGGTGACTATTACTGTGCATAATTATTAGGCAACTTAACAAAAAAATATATATACCCATTTCAATTATTTATTTTTACCAGTGAAACCAATATAACATCTCAACATTCACAAATATATATTTCTGACATTCAAAAACAAAACAAAAACAAATCAGTGACCAATATAGCCACCTTTCTTTGCAAGGACACTCAAAAGCCTGCCATCCATGTATTCTGTCAGTGTTTTGATCTGTTCACCATCAACATTGCGTGCAGCAGCAACCACAGCCTCCCAGACACTGTTCAGAGAGGTGTACTGTTTTCCCTCCTTGTAAATCTCACATTTGATAATGGACCACAGGTTCTCAATGGGGTTCAGATCAGGTGAACAAGGAGGCCATGTCATTAGATTTTCTTCTTTTATACCCTTTCTTGCCAGCCACGCTGTGGAGTACTTGGACGCGTATGATGGAGCATTGTCCTGCATGAAAATCATGTTTTTCTTGAAGGATGCAGACTTCTTCCTGTACCACTGCTTGAAGAAGGTGTCTTCCAGAAACTGGCAGTAGGACTGGGAGTTGAGCTTGACTCCATCCTCAACCCGAAAAGGCCCCACAAGCTCATCTTTGATGATACCAGCCCAAACCAGTACTGCACCTCCACCTTGCTGGCGTCTGAGTCGGACTGGAGCTCTCTGCCCTTTACCAATCCAGCCACGGGCCCATCCATCTGGCCCATCAAGACTCACTCTCATTTCATCAGTCCATAAAACCTTAGAAAAATCAGTCTTGAGATATTTCTTGGCCCAGTCTTGACGTTTCAGCTTGTGTGTCTTGTTCAGTGGTGGTCGTCTTTCAGCCTTTCTTACCTTGGCCATGTCTCTGAGTATTGCACACCTTGTGCTTTTGGGCACTCCAGTGATGTTGCAGCTCTGAAATATGGCCAAACTGGTGGCAAGTGGCATCTTGGCAGCTGCACGCTTGACTTTTCTCAGTTCATGGGCAGTTATTTTGCGCCTTGGTTTTTCCACACGCTTCTTGCGACCCTGTTGACTATTTTGAATGAAACGCTTAATTGTTCGATGATCACGCTTCAGAAGCTTTGCAATTTTAAGAGAGCTGCATCCCTCTGCAGGATATCTCACTATTTTTGACTTTTCTGAGCCTGTCAAGTCCTTCTTTTGACCCATTTTGCCAAAGGAAAGGAAGTTGCCTAATAATTATGCACACCTGATATAGGGTGTTGATGTCATTAGACCACACCCCTTCTCATTACAGAGATGCACATCACCTAATATGCTTAATTGGTAGTAGGCTTTCGAGCCTATACAGCTTGGAGTAAGACAACATGCATAAAGAGGATGATGTGGTCAAAATACTCATTTGCCTAATAATTCTGCACGCAGTGTATAAGACTCTATACAACACTAAGGGGGTCATTTACTAACCAGAAATATGCCTATATGATGCGTATTTGTGGCGCAGTTTGCATCGCAATCTGCGACTATTCCAGCTCACGCCAGGTCTAACAAAGTGGGCGTGGCATGGACGGTGAGGGGCCTGTCTCACTTACCTGTTTTCGGCATAGAAAATGGTCTAACTATAAGACAGCTAGGAAGCTGTCTTACTTTTAGAAGTGGTGGTGGATCTGCCAAAGTTATGTAGAGGCCAGCGCCTCTACATAACTCCGACGGACCACTGCCAGCTATAAGAGATATTAGGACCAGACTCTAAAACGCCGGTCTTAATAAATGACCCCCTAAGTCTTTTCAGTAAGGAACAGTGTTCCCTAAGAGGTCAAAACTTGGAACTCAGGAAAGGAGACAGTTTGGTGCTACTGCAGAGGCTAGCATGGGCTGATACATTGTAGCAAACCCTCAGCTGTGTAAGAAGGACTAGGACAACACATTTGATGACCTATGAAGAATGTTTCCATTCACTTACATACAGTATATTTGTTAAAATACATGTGTAAGTGTTCTCCAATATTTGTCAATTGGGTCCGTCTACGTCTTCTTGATGTTAAAGGGGTTGTCCTGGACTGTCATCAGTATCAGATAGTTGGGGTCTGACTCCTGGCATCCCCCCTGTTCTTACTAGCTGCGGCACCGAATCTACACAGCACTGCGTAGTGGTCGTGACTGATTACTGCAGCACTGCTTATTTCTGGTGCCACAGCTTAGGAAAAACAGCTGATTGGTTGTAGTGCCAGGATTCGGCCCCTGCCAATCTGATATTGCAGACCTATCCGTCATCAATAAGTGAGTTCTGGAAAACGCATTAAAGTGCTCTTTTACCTGTGCCATGACCTGAACTAAGGTACAGTATATAAAATAGATGACGTGCAACCTGTTGTGAGTAAATCTAGTCTTGCGAAGTACAGAATGTGCGGGAAAGCACTGCAGTGACCTATGTTCTGGTATGGCAAGCATGTGAATCTCTGTGGCATCAATCTATTTCTAAATGATAGTTAGAACTGAGATTTCTTGGCAGTGTCTATTGATCTGATTTTAGATGTATACATTTACCAGGTGAAAGCTTTCAAGTTGGTTAACTATAGCGTGAGAGATTACAATGATGAGATATGATCCTCCTATAATCCTATTATAAAAGCATTTTCATGCTCAATATGATTTCTAGAAAAGATTCAAAGGCCATGGCAGGTGAATGTCTGTAAATGACTGCAATTTATATATAATTGTGTCTCCTTACAAAACCCTCACTAGCAATGTGACGGGATACTGCTTTTGTGAAAATGTATGGTTATATATGCCACTGTTCTTTTCTTGTGTTCACTTTAAAGTGGTTCTCCGGGCTTTTATATTGATGACCTATCCTTAGGATAGATCATCAATATCAGATAGGCGGGGGTCCGACACCCGGCATATGTCTATGGCAGGGATGCCCAACCTGTGGCCCTCCAGCTGTTGCAAAACTGAAACTCCCAGTATGCCTGGGCAGCCTACAGCTATTAGGGCATGCTGGGAATTGTAGTTTTGCAACAGCTGGAGGGCCGCAGGTTGAGCATTCCTGGATTATGGCAAAGCAGCAGCGAGCAAGAAGAGAGACGTGAGACAGCACATGCACACTGCATGCGCCTTCCTTTTAGCTGATCAGCAGGGGTGGCACATGTCAGAACCCCATTGATCTGATATTAATGACCTATCCTGAGGATACAGTAGGTCATTAATATTAAAGGCCCTGAGGACTCCTTTAAACACTTAGATTTATGCTGATTAGTAGCCTACAGAAATGGCAGAGCCATCACTTAAAGGGGTTTTCCCATCACAACATTTGTGATATATCGCTAGGATATACCACAAATGTCAGATAGGGGTAGTTCCTATCTCTGGGACCTGTTCCTATCCCCAAAACAGTGTCCTCGAAGTGAAGGAGAGCACACTGCGCATGAGCGCCATCCTATCCATTCACTACAATGAGACTTCTGAAAATAGCCAAACAGTAAATGGAGAGCAAGCCATGCTAGGGCAGACATTTTTCCATTTACCACTATAGGACTGCCTTAAAAAGCCAAGCCAGCACTCTTGTATATTCTAAACTCCCGTAGCCGTGGATGGAGAGTCTGCACTCATGTATAATCGCTCTCCTTTCACTTTGGGGGACCCATTCTTGAGACAGGAATAGGTCCCAGAGGTGGGACCTGCACCTGACATTTGTGGCATATCCTAGAGATATGATACAAATGTTGACATGGTAATACCCCTTTAGGCTAAATGCACACGTTCAGAATTTATGTGCGGACAATCCGCACTGAAATACGCAGGTGTTCTCAGGGAAATCCATGCGGTCAATCCGCATCAATTGGTGCGGATTTACATGTGGATTTGGTGCGAATTTTCGGCATGCAAATTTTACTCTCCCCATTGAAGTGAATAGAGAAAATACGGTCAGGAAATATAAAATAAATTGACATGCTGTGGATTTTAAAATCCGCACCGTAGGTCGAAATCCGCATCATGTGAATTTCGAATTCTCATAGAATACAATATAAATGACCTACGGTGCAGAAAATCTGTACGCAATCCTGTTCGTGTGCATTTAGCCTAAAAGGTAATGTCTAATCGTAACATTACCTATTGTTAAATTTCTGTTTTTACATAAAATATATTTTCAGGGACATGACAGGGGAAGGCTTTTGAGTTTGGACAGGAACTGTTGCTTTTGTGTGGAAGGAGGAGAGTCTGCACGTGCCCTGAGCAGAAAGATGGCAGCCACAGAGGTGTCTGCAGGGGGGTGAAGCTGGCCACCAAGCAATCAGGGAGCATGAGATGTATACCAGCATCAGAACCGAGGACAGCATGATTTCAGCCCAAGCACCAGATTACAGCACAGTGTGTGCCCCCAAGTATAAAGAGCACCTGGTGAAATAACTGTTCCCTAAAGCGAAGTGGGTTGCATCACTGTATCTTTGCCCCTGACAACAGGATAGTGTTTGCCTCAGAGCTATAAGAAATCCATAAAAAAAACTATGTGAGGGCCATTGGCCATAGTGACCCAGACGATGAGCGGAGTTTCCTTCTGAGGCGGGAAATGATCGCAGCATTGTGCTAGGGTGATATTGTGTAAGTAATTACACATTATTTTCATCCACCTAAAGTTAGTCAGTTACTCAGTTTGTTCTGGACACTGCATAAGCAGTCCCGGGTATTTACCTGTTACTGAAAGGTATATTGTATAGTGTGAACCCTGAGAGACTACGTGTGAGAGAGAGGGAGAATCCCCTCACACAGAGTGGACATCACAGACCTGGAATGAAGGCCGGCAGAATAAGGTGCAGGAAGGATATAGTCTTGTTGCTCCATGACTAGGCCTCAACATCTGTGTGTTTAATGGGAAGCTGAAGAAGCTGCCTTTACAAGCCATGCCCAAAGTCATTGTGAGCAATAGAGTTACAAGAATAGCCGGAAAGTTACAGGAGAGGTGGAAGCCTATTCCTTGTGAAAGGATGCAGTGGCAAAATCCTTGGTTACCAGTGTTCAAGGTGAGACCTGAAGGTACTGAGGGGCCAATACGGACTGTGTGCCGACATATGCAGTGATTTGTGCACCTTTGTCAGTAGGCCCTCAGAGGCAGCTACAATCAGTCCTGCTACACCTTAGGTGGCAGTTGTGGATATAGACGAGTGATCACCACCCCAACAAAGGCCAGAACCAGAGCCACTGGAGAGATGGTCAAACTTTGACATGTTGCCCTACAAATGTGGAGTCTATGTGACGTATGCCCAGGTTACTGGGACAGCAACCCAAAATTCAGGGTATGAAGGTGCAACACCCAGAGAAGCTTCCCTTTCCATGCATGCAAACCTTGCAAAAGTATGTAAGGGCAGTGTGTCAGCAAGAAGGAGGTGGAACCAAAGTTCAGGGACACAACAGGGGAAGGCTTTTGAGCTTGGATGAGAACTGTTGCTACTGTGTGGAAGGAGGAGAGTCTGCCCTAAGCAGAAAGATGGCAGACACAGAGGGAGAAGCTGGGCCCAAGCATGAGCTGCTGAAGTCAGAGAGCCAAGGCTGTGTAAAAATCTGCAAGTCACAGCAGAGAGGCAGAGCATGAGATGTATGCCAACACCAGAACCCAGGACAGCATGATTTTAGCACAAGCACCAGATTATAGCACAGCATTGCTGTATTTTTCCCCCTAACAACAGGATAGTGTTTGCATCGATTAATAAGAAATTCATAAAGAACCATGCGTGGGCTATAGTGATGCAGACGGTGAGCTGGGGTGGGAAGTGAACACAGCATTGTGCTAGGATGACATTGTGTAAGTAATTAAGCATAATTTTCATCCACCAAAAGTTAGCCAGTTACTTAGTTTCTTATGGATATTTCATAAGCAGTGAGAGAGAGAGGTAGACTCACCTCAAACAGGCGTGAGGCTCAAGACAGGATTAATTTAGGATTGTTTGCTGAATTTAATTTTCTTCTGTTCTAAGTTTTATTCATTGTTCACTGCCGATTTCTCAGTAAAGTCTTATCTTAAAGCAATATCTGCTCTGATTATTCTGCATGTGTTCTGCGTGTTACATTGACACATTCCTTTTACAGGGACACTAAACCTCAAAACATATAAAACAAAAATATTTAAATACATGTATAAAAATGTCCCTCTTAGATATGCATGCAAGACTGTCAACAAGCGACAAAAGTAAGCAGTTTTGCAGAAATCTTGCAGGCAGAGAAGAGCCTTTTTCTTCCTGTCTCTACCAGCTTCAGTTGGAGACTGGTTGCATCAGCATGACATGACAAGTCCATGACCTGTATAATGCTAAGGGAGCTACAGCAGGGTACCAGAGAAGCTCCATGGCAAAAATTACAACAGGAATAAGTGAGTTATACGTGTTTCCTTTTTTGTATTTACAACATACTTTACGGTCAGAGCTCTCAGCATTGTAGTGTAAAAATGAAATAAAAAATAAAAAATAAAAAAGAACACAACCTGCGGTGAATTTGCTGAGAAAATGTCACTAGTTGGGATCTAGAAGGGAGATTTATTTAGGTACATTTTGTATTCAGCAGTCCCTATTATAGCTTTACATGATTACATACTGTAGCTCTTCTGGGACCATTAAAGGAAATTTTGGGACACTATCATACAAGTTGGGAGTGAGGATGAGGACTTAGATATATTTTGAATTTAGCAGTCCCTATTACAACTCCACATGATATGTTACCCAGCTTTCCCAGACTCTGAAAGCAATTATGGCAAACTATGGCAAAGATCTTTGGAGTGAGAATTGGGTTTTATTTAGATACAGTGGTGCATGAAAGTTTGTTAACGCCATAATTTTCTATATTTGTGCATAAATTTGACCTAAACCTGCATCAGATTTTTACAAGTCCTAAAAGCAGCTAAAGATATCCAAATGAGTCAAAAATATTAGACTTGTTGATTTATTTATTGAGGACAATGATCCAATATCACATGACGGTGAGTGGCAAAAGTATGTGAATCTTTATGGTACGACCAAACAGCAAGGATGCTATCTGGCCATGCTGTGGTCAAGTACTGCTGCAGTTGTACTGAGACACAAACATGTCGTTTGGTCGTACCCGTAGGATTAGCAGCTAATTTGAAGGTGAACTTATAGTCAGGAGTTTTCAATCCATGGGATATGAATCAGGCATGAGTGGACAGCCTGTTCTATTTCAAGAACAGGGATCTATGAAAGCCTGATCTTCATAACACATTTGAGGAAGTTTTTCATGGCATGAACAAAAGAGAATTCTGAGGACTTTAGAAGAAGAGTTGCTGATGCTCCTCAGGCTGGAAATGTTTACAAAACAATCTCTAAAGAGTTTAGACTCCACTAATCCACAGGTAGACAGATTAAGTACTGGTAACCAACAAAGATCATACCAAGAGCAAGACATGTAATAGTCTGTGAGCTCACAAAAGGCCTTTCTCACATTAGCTAATATTAATGTTTGAGTCCACCATCAGGAGGACATTGAACAACAGTGGCAGGACTGCAAGGAGAAGGCCGCTGCTCTCCAAAAAGAACTTTGCTCCCCATCTGTATTTTGCAAAAAATCAGAAGACAAAAGGTTATTGGAACACTGGTTTGTGGATGGGTGAGACCAAAATATAACTTTTGGGTTTAACTGAGAAAAAGGAAAACACTGCATCACAGCACAAAAAATGTAGCATGGTGGCGGTAGTATCAAGGTTTGAGCCTGTTTTGGCACATCATGGACAGGATAGCTCGCCATCATTGATGGAAAAATTAATTCTAAATTATACCAGCAAATTCTAAAGGAAAATTTTAGAACATCTGTCCGTGAGCTGAATCTCAAGAGATAATGTGTCATGCAGCTAGACCAGGACCTTAAGAACATAAGTTGTTCTTCCAAAGAATGGTTAAAGAAGAATAAAGTTAAAGTTTTGGAATGGCCAAGTCAAAATCCTGACCTTAATCCAATAGAAATGTTGTGGAGGGACCTGAAACAAGAAGTTCATGGGAGGAAACCCACCAATGTATGTTGAAGCTATTTTGTATGAAGGAATTGGCTAAAATTCCTCCAAATCGATGTGTAGGACTAATCAACAATTACTGAAAATGTTTAGTGGGAGTTATTGCTGCACAAGGGGGGGGGGTCACACCAGATACTTACGGTAAATCAAACATTCACATACATTTGCCTTTCATAGAAATGTGTTATTAGATCATTTTCCGCAATAAATAAATGACCAAATCTAATATTTTTGAGTAATTTGTTTGATTTGGTTTTCTTTATCTACTTTTAAGATAGCTTTAGGTCAAATTTATGCAGTAATATAGGAGATTCTGAAGGGTTCAAAAACTTTTAGGCACCACTGTAGCTTTTATATTTAGTAGTCCCTATTACAGCTCCACATGGTATGTTTCCCAGCTTTCCCAGGACCCTGAAAGGCAAATATAGAAAGCAGTGGCACAATGTTGCAATCTATCATATTGTATATCAGGACAACATACTCAGCTTGTGGTCAGCAATGCTCATGTTTTCCTAGTACCTCTAACAGATGTCAGCCTTTATGGCTGTTTTATCACTAAATAAATAGGCACATTAGGAATCCAATAGTCTGGGAAAGCTGGGTAACAATTCTAATAGAGGCCACACTTAGTACATGCATTCTGTACATCAGTAGTAGGTACAAAATTATCCACTATTTAGTAGGAATACATATAATATTGGGGCAATAATAAATATGATTCATGCTCCAGCATGCCAATTTGTTGTTATACAGATATACAAAGAGCCTGAAAGGCCAAGGTGCCTAATTACACAGCAATATAGGAAGAGGGAATTATAATGGTATAATGAGGCAGATTTGCCTTTCGGGAGCAATGGAGGTGTCCTGATTGCTGTCCTGATACTATATGTGTGTGAACAAAGGTCTACATTATGCTTATTGTTTTTGTTCTGGTATGAGCACCTTGCACACAACTGTCCGGTGTTACTATGTGCACTACTAATGGTACTATTGGTACTGTTTTTATGTTATACTATAGGTAACTAAAAGATTCCTTCCAACAAAATAGCCACATTCACTGTGTAGATAAAGTATGAAGTCTAAACCCAGCTTGGCAGCTTGGCCTTCTAAACTTCCTGGCTCACGTGCACTAGCATCAGAGGGGTAGAAGACATGGCTGCAGCCTGAAAGAATACACCACTTTTCTATTTTATTTTTTATTGTCTACAATTGTGATATTGCACAGAAGAGGATCAAGAAAAATAAGGAGATTGTTGTTGTTGGTGTTTTTTATTTATTTATTTGGATTCTGTGTTTAGTGTCCATTTTAAAGCTCCTTTTACATATAATGTGTAAAACCATGGGAATTTTCAGTTATGACAGCATTAGCCAAACTGATATATTTAGCTGCAGAATAGCCCTGAATAAGCTGTGCTTACCCAACAGACTCCAAAACATTAAAGGAAGCAATTCCCCTGCCCAGTCTGCTGATGGACTGACGGGAAATTTGACATTGTATGCAGCCCTGCAGTTTATGAAATCTTACATGAATAATACATTCCGTAACAAATGTTAATCACTTTCCCTATTGCATTTATTACTTGCTGTCAGAAAACCAGTGCATGCAATTTATATAGCACCAACATATTCCGCAGCGCTTTACAGTTCAGGGGTTCAGTCCGGATGTGATAGGTCACCCTAAAAATGTGTTTTTAGGGAACGCCTAAAACTGTGTATATTGTAATTTAATCTAATTTCTTGGGGTAGGGCATTCCAGAGAACTCATGCAGCTCAGGAGAAGTCTTGAAGCCAGGAGTGAGAGGTTCGGACTATGGTGGAAGTAAGTCGTAAATCATTTACAGAGTGAAGAGCATGGTAAGGGTGGTAGACAGAGATGAGGGAAGAGATGTACGGGGGTGCAGTACTGTGGAGAGCTTTGTGGGTGAGAATGAGCATTTTAAATTGGATTCTGTACTGTATGGGCAAGCAGTGCAATGACTGGCACAGAGTGGAGGCATCGGAGTAGCGGTTAGACAGATAGGTGACTCTGGCTGCTGCATTAGTGATAGATTGGAGAGGGGAAAGTACAGTAAGCGGGAGGGCAATTAATAGTGAGTAATCAAGGCGGCAATGGATCAGTGCGAAAATTAGAGTTTTTGTTGTTTCCATAGGTATAAATTATAGCTCAAATCTACAGCAGCTGACAGTTGACATAGCTTTGTTGTTCTGGCACATGGACTGACAGATGATACACTTTACTCCAACAGATTTAAGATTAGGATTGGTGTACAAAAAGCCAGTCTTAGTAAATCTTCCCTTTTCATTTCCCTGAAACTCCACAGTAAAACATTGTTCAATGTAGCTTGTTGCTTCTTCATTCTGCCTGTGGTTAGGGTAGCATGGACCTCCTGTCAGGTTCCACGTTGTAAGCATTACATATGTGTGACCACCCAGTAGTCATGAATAGTGTTGAGCGAACCCAAACTGTAAATTTCCGAACTTTACGATTTTTGGGACCCGGACCAGAACCCGAACTTTGCCGGAAAAGTTCGGTTTGAGTTCGGTCTTTGGTCATTTAATAAAGTTTGTTGAAAGGCTGCAGGGCAGCCAATCAATAAGCTTTTAAGCTGTGTGCCCTTAGAAGCCATCACAGCCATGCCTACTAATGGCATGGCTGTGATTGGCCGGTGCATCATGTGACCCAGCCTCTATGTAAACTGGATCACCTGTAGCACCGCCCATCAACTCTCAGTAGTGAAGGGACAGAAAGCAGGCAGCTGACGTGAGGGATTTTTTGTGGGTGCAATATACCATCTTTGCACCCCTGACACAGAAAGATAATCATAAATCTGGCTGTTAATTCTGTGGGTGCAATGCAAAATTGTACTTTGTACCCCTGACACACAAATATAATAGTTAATCCGTCTGTTAGTTAGGTGCACGTCATATACCCATTTATTGAGTGAAGTACACCTGTACTGCATACGTGACAGGGAAATTGATACAGGTAATCCGTCTGTTAGTTTGGTGCACGTCATATACCCATTTATTGCGTGAAGTACACCTGCACTGCATACGTGACAGGGAAATTGATATACACTGAACAAAAATATAAACGCAACGAAAGTGTTGCGTTTATATTTTTGTTCAGTGTAGTTAATCTGTCTGTTAGTTCAGTGGGTGACCTCAAAGAATCAGGAGAGCATCAAATAAGGGACGTGGCCCTGGTCGTGGTGCTGCTGGGGTGGTGGAGCTCCTGTTGCAGGTAGAGGACGTGGTCGATCTGTGCCAGCTACACGCCCAAATGAAACACCTTCCTCAGGTGCACGTAGGCGACAGAACGTTCAGCGTTATTTTGTAGGCCCAAATACCAGTGTACGAATGGTGAGGCCAGAAAAAGTAGAGACGGTGGTAGATTGGGTGGCTGACAGTGCCTACAGTTTCTTCACATTGTCTCCCACCCATTCCCTTGCTGAAAGCGCAGAATTGGCACCTGCAGCCCATGGGCATCTGTCTTTCACCTCATCCCCTTGCAAATCAGCCAAGCAGTCTGAGTCCCAAGTCATGAAGCAGTCTCTTATGCTTTTTGATGACTCTGTTGGCAGGGTTTCCGAGGGCCGTCCACATAGCCTTGCTCCAGAAGTGGAAGAGATTGAGTGCACTGATGCCCAACCACTTATGTTTCAGGATGTGGACATGGGAGGACCACCGCAGCACATCTCTGATGATAACGAAACACAGGTGCCAACTGCGGCGGCTTTCTGCAGTGTGCAGACCAGCAAGGAGGGCAGGGGTGAAGAGTGGGTGGAAGATGATGTGGGGAATGATGAGGTCCTAAACCCCACATGGAATCAAGGTCATGCGAGTGACGTGTGCAGTTCGGAGGAAGAGGTGGTGATCACACAGCACCAGCCGCACAGCAAAAGAGGGAGCAGTGTGCAAAAGCAGAGTGGCCGTTCCCTAGCCAGTACGCCTGCTACTGCCCACCGCACCCAGGGACTGAGCACACAAAGCCAGCTCCAAAGGGTTCCCTGGCGTGGCAGTTCTTCAGACAATGTGCTGACGACAAAACGCGAGGGGTTTGCAAGCTGTGCAATCAGAGCCTGAAGCAAGGCATAAATGTTCTAAACCTGAGCACCACCTGCATGACCCGGCATCTAAATGCAAAGCACGAGCTGCAGTGGAGTAGACACCTCAAAAACAAAGAAAGTTCTCTGGCTCCTGCTTCCTCTTCTGCTGCAGTCTCGGCCTCTTCATCCACCTCTGGAGTGACAGTGGCCCGCAAACAGAGTATGAGGCAGCAACACCACAACGTTCGTCACCATCACCAAGCATCTCCACAATGTCCCATGAAAGTGTTCAGTTGTCCATCTCCCAAACACTAGAGAGAAAGAGGAAGTTCTACCTACCCACCTGCGATCCCTGGCCCTGAAGGCCAGCATTTCAAAATTCCTGGCCTTTGAAATGTGGTCATTTCGTCTGGTGGAGGCGGAGACTTTTACAAAACTTATGGCGGTGGCTGTCCAACAGTACATGGTTCCCAGCCGCCCAGCCATTCCTGCCCTGCACAACCAAGTGGCGGATAAAATCAGGTGTGCACTGCTCAACGCCATCTGTGACAAGGTCCACATAACCACCGATACATGGACCAGTAAACACGGGCAGGGTCGTTATATCTCTAACTGCACACTGGGTAAATGCAGTGGCGGCTGGGCCTGAGATGGACAGCAGTTTTGCGCATGTCCTTCTGCCACCGAGGATTGCAGGACGTTTCTCTTTGCCTCCTGTTGCCTCCTCCTACTACTCCGCTTCCTCCTCTACCGTCTCCTTCAGTGTAACACCTTCACCACAAACCTTAGCACAGCCAGGGGAAAATGACAACAGGCTGTTTTGAAACTCATCTGTTTGGGGGAAAAACTCCACACCGCGGAGGAGCTGTGGACGGGCATGGAACAACAGACCAATGAGTGGTTGGTGCCAGTGAGCCTCAAGCCCGGCCTGGTGGTGTGCGATAATGGGCAAAATCTCATAGCAAGTCTGGGCCTAGCCGATTTGACGCACATCCCTTGCCTGGTGCATGTGCTGAATTTGATGGTGCAGAGGTTCCTGAAAAATTACCCCGATATGTCAGAGGTGCTGCAGAAAGTGCGGTCTGTCTGTGCTGTCATATATAGAAACATAGAAACATAGAATGTGTCGGCAGATAAGAACCATTTGGCCCATCTAGTCTGCCCAATATACTGAATACTATGGATAGCCCCCGGCCCTATCTTATATAAAGGATGGCCTTATGCCTATCCCATGCATGCTTAAACCCCTTCACTGTATTTGCAGCTACCACTTCTGCAGGAAGGCTATTCCATGCATCCACTACTCTCTCAGTAAAGTAATACTTCCTTCTATTACTTTTAAACCTTTGCCCCTCTAATTTAAAACTGTGTCCTCTTGTGGTAGTTTTTCTTCTTTTAAATATGCTCTCTTCCTTTACCGAGTTGATTCCCTTTATGTATTTAAAAGTTTCTATCATATCCCCTCTGTCTCTTCTTTCTTCCAAGCTATACATATTAAGGTCCTTTAACCTTTCCTGGTAAGTTTTATCCTGCAATCCATGTACTAGTTTAGTAGCTCTTCTCTGAACTCTCTCTAGAGTATCTATATCCTTCTGGAGATATGGCCTCCAGTACTGCGCACAATACTCCAAGTGAGGTCTCACCAGTGTTCTGTACAGCGGCATAAGCACTTCACTCTTTCTACTGCTTATACCTCTCCCTATACATCCAAGCATTCTGCTGGCATTTCGTGCTTCTCTATTACATTGTCTTCCCACCTTTAAGTCTTCTGAAATAATTACTCCTAAATCCCTTTCCTCAGATACTGAGGTCAGGACTGTGTCAAATATTCTATATTCTGCCCTTGGGTTTTTACGCCCCAGGTGCATTATCTTGCACTTATCCACATTAAATTTCAGTTTCCAGAGTTCTGACCATTCTTCTAGTTTTCCTAAATCCTTTTCCATTTGGCGTTTCCCTCCAGGAACATCAACCCTGTTACATATCTTTGTGTCATCAGCAAAAAGACAAACCTTACCAGCGAGGCCTTTTGCAATATCACTTATGAAGATATTAAACAAAATCGGTCCCAGTACAGATCCCTGTGGAACCCCACTGGTAACATTACCTTGTTTTGAATGTTCTCCATTGACTACAACCCTCTGTTGTCTGTCACTCAGCCACTGCCTAATCCACTCAACAATATGGGAGTCCATGCTCAATGACTGCAGTTTATTGATAAATCTTCTATGTGGGACAGTGTCAAAAGCCTTACTAAAATCTAGATATGCGATGTCTACTGCACCTCCACCGTCTATTATTTTATTCACCCAGTCAAAAAAATCTATAAGATTTGTTTGACATGATCTCCCTGAAGTAAACCCATGTTGTTTTTTATCTTGCAATCCATGGGATTTTAGATGTTCCACAATCCTATCCTTTAATAGGGTTTCCATTAATTTGCCTACTATTGATGTCAGACTCACTGGTCTATAGTTGCTCGATTCCTCCCTACTACCTTTCTTGTGAATGGGCACGACATTTGCCAATTTCCAATCTTCCGGGACGACTCCTGTTACTAATGATTGGTTAAATAAATCTGTTAACGGTTTTGCCAGCTCACCACTAAGCTCTTTTAATAATTTTGGGTGTATCTCATCAGGCCCCTGTGACTTATCTGTCTTCACCTTAGACAGCAAACTTAGAACATCTTCCTCTGTAAAGATACATGCATCAAACGATTTAATAGTCATCCTTTCTAGTGGAGGTCCTTCTCCTTTTTCTTTTGTAAAAACTGAACAGAAGTATTCATTAAGGCAGTCGGCTAGCCCTTTATTCTCTTCTACATACCTTCCGTCCTTTGTTTTTAATTTAGTTATTCCTTGTTTTAATTTCCTTTTTTCATTTATATATCTGAAGAATGTCTTATCCCCTTTTTTCATAGACTGAGCTAGTTTTTCTTCTGCCTGCGCTTTAGAAGTTCTTATAACTTGCTTGGCCTCTCTCTGCCTAATCTTGTAGATTTCCTTATCTTCATTGCTCTGGGTTTTTTTATAATTACAAAATGCTAGCTTTTTATTTTTAATGATTTGGGCCACTTCTGCTGAGTACCACATTGGTCTCCTCCTTTTTTTGCTTTTACTGACAAGTCTAATGCAATTTTCTGTTGCCTTCAATAATGCACCTTTTAAGTAGTCCCATTTCTCCTGGTCTCCATGTAATCCGTTCCAGTCTGATAAGGACTCATTTATGACTAATTTCATTTTTGAAAAGTCTGTTTTTCTAAAATCTAAAACTTTTGTTTTTGTGTGGTGGGACTCTTTCACAGTTCTTATATTAAACCACACTGACTGGTGATCACTAGATCCCAAGGTTTCGCCTACAATGACATCATATACCGAATCCCCGTTTGT
Source organism: Bufo bufo (assembly GCF_905171765.1). Taxonomy (NCBI): domain Eukaryota; kingdom Metazoa; phylum Chordata; class Amphibia; order Anura; family Bufonidae; genus Bufo; species Bufo bufo. The sequence continues at coordinate 184,834,147 of NC_053392.1, forward strand.
GAATACCAAATCCAAAATGGCCTCCCTCCGGGTTGGCTCCTCAACCACTTGTTGTAGAGATAACCCCAGTAGGGAATTTAGAATATCTGTACTCCTGGTAGAACTTGCTATTTTGGTTTTCCAGTTTATATCTGGAAGATTGAAATCTCCCATAATGATAACTTCTCCTTTCATTGTCATTTTAGCTATTTCTTCAACTAGTAGATCATCTAGTTCTTTAACTTGACCAGGTGGTCTATATATCACACCTACATGAGTTACTGCATGGTTAGCAAACTGCAACGTAACCCAAACTGACTCTATGTTGGCCTCACCAACTTGTATTAGGTTAGATTTAATGCTATCTTTCACATACAGGGCCACTCCTCCTCCTTTCTTGCCTTCTCTGTCTCTTCTGTATAAAGAGTACCCTGGTATGGTTATGTCCCAGTCATTTCTTTCATTAAACCATGTCTCCGTAACAGCCACTAAATCTACATTCTCAGATGCCATTATTGACCCAAGTTCATTGATTTTTTTACCTAAACTGCGAGCATTTGTAGACAGGACTCTGAGCTTATCATTTCTTAACCTCTGTGCTTCTGACCTGTGCTGGCATTGTTTCGGGGGGCAATTGGACTCTTTTATTTTCACTCTTTTGCCCCCCCTTCCTAGTTAGTATTCTATATGAAAGAATCTTCATATAAAAGAGAGGATAAAAAAAAATATAAAAATTATATTATCCTTCAGGCGGACATAAAAAAACGCCTCTAAGTTCTTTTTATCAAGTATCTTAATTTGATTTGTGCAAGCAGTGAAACAAAGGGACAATTGTATATGCAAAAATATATAATTGTTTATTATAAAAACAAAGAATATAAAAACAATACAACTGCAAAACAAATGATGAAGTTACAAAGTAACACCCAAAATGTACCACACAGTCGTGTTAACACACCCCTATCTGATCAGCACAGTATGATTTATTGATTTATGACAACCAGTGTCATATTTTTAACAAACTGACTCATATACCAAGAGAAACTTAGGATCTTCTGTTATCAAAACAGGCTATAACAATAAAACACAGATTTACAGGAAAATAACTGTTATCCCTTGATTCTGTTTTCCTATGACCAATCAAAATTATATGATATTAATATGATAAAATATTAATCTCGGCAATCAGACTAAGGAAAATAACTTTCCAAGGGTTTAGTCCTCTTTTCAAATAATGTTAGATCTTCCATTAACAATATGTATCTTTGCTAAGAGAATAATCAGCATTATGGAGGCACCTAACACTATATATTCCCACAATATGGGAACTGTCACGAGTTGGAGGTCCCAGGAGAGACCACCGCGTCGTCAAGCAATAAACAAACGGAAATCAGGTACAGACACATAAGAGTTTATTGCACAAACAAAAACCAAGGAAGGCAGCACAGACAAAACATGAGCTCTATGTACCGTCAGCATAGTGGGAGAAAACCCCTACTGCGCCACTGTCTAGTAATACTCCAGAGGGGCATGACTAAGCAACTCCTGGTATTCACTAGGGCCCCAGAAGGTAGGGTTAGTCTTTGACGCAGGAAGTTGCCAGGGTCCACTCTGGAGCGTGAACTAGACAGTGACAGCAGGAACGAATGGACAACAGGTACCAGAAGGTACCGACGGCACATAGGCAAACATAACAGACAGGCAAATACAAAACAGGGCAACTAATAACACAAGCAGAATTACATAGCAAGGAAACAGGAGTGACAATGAGCAGAGAAGGACTTGCTCCACCAGTGGTATACTGCGTGGCCTTGCGCATGCCACTCTGCTGCAAAGAAAGGTGCAGCAAGGGCTTGCAGAACACAGACATATGAATAAACACAAAGTAACTAAAACATAACTGGCAGAACATATAACAGAAAGACCGGAAAGAGGACGGGAAAGAAGACAGGTAGGGAAACCCACAGAGCACAGACAGACAGACACGGATCCCATGGGTCAGCAGCATGGGAGAGAGAGTACAAACCAGGACAGGACAAGACAACACACACCAGGAGAGCTGACACAGAACTGAGGAAACCTCAGCCTTATATACAGGTTCCATGGGTGCAGCAGAGAGGCCACACCCATGGAGCAGACAGAGAGGATTAACTCCTAATAGACACACAGGGGAGTTAACCCATAAAGAACCACAAATGACACACAGGAACGGAGCTGCAGCGAGAGCATAGACAGAAGGTCACAGCCAGAGGTAATGACTGTGACAGGAACTCTTGGCTATATGCCGAGAGAAATATCTTATTAATATCACGAGTAGTAAACAAAATATACGTTACCGGGTCAAAGGTAGACAGAGTTCGGATGGGACCAGTTCTGAAGAACTTTCCTAGTAATCCAAAAAGAATAATCCAAGTTTCTTCTGATAAAGTTTTTCTTTTTGATTGAATGAATGGATGGATCAATGGATATATGGATCTTTTTTTTCTCTCCCTCTAGCTCTCCTTTTTCTATGCTACTCCGCACACGAGTAATTATTCCCCCCCTTATCTAAGAATCATCCCCTTTAGATTAGGGATTCCCAATCAGGTAAGGTGGGTGTATTCACATGCTAATAACATCATGATGTCATATCAACTCCTAATATGGTATAGAACAAATAATGAAATAATATAATATTGTCCATCGGCCTCCAGATGGCACTGCGGTACTGTAGATGAACATCATAACTTTTAAGCATTAAAATTAAATATCTAATAATACGTTCTCAGGACCTCGTTGACCTTTCTATATAAATCATTGAGGAAGGTCTTTCCCTGACACTTTTAATTACCTATATCCTGGACTTGTTGGAGTTGACTGTCTTCTCCTATCTTTTTGAAATATAGATTGACTTGATGAAAATTTTATATAGCGGCTTTGATGCTTGGCATCGGAACTTGTACATTTCACTTATCTACATCCATGAATAACTATTGTTTTGAAATCCAATTAACATAAACTTACTTGTTTCTGTACCTTCTACAATACCTTCTAAATGGTAAATACATGGTATGACATATATATAAATCGATACATTGTTACACATAGATAACACATTATATGAATTATTGATTAACATATGTTGTAAACCAAATATACCATGCAGAGATATATATATAATATAATTAGGAATATATAAATTGAACCTCATACAGCTGGTGTGCCTCAAGGATATGAGTCCTTATCAAGTAACCTTGTTCCCTCCAGTCAGACATGTCTTAGGGAGTTGACTTACTCCTTACAGATGGTCCCATATCTTTAGCAATAACTTTTAAATACAATGTCCGTTTATGTTCACAATTATTTTTTTATATAAACTGAACTTGCCATGAACTCATCTTGGCTTTTTCAGCCACATAATAGTACTTTGGTTCAGGCTGATCTTATTCTTAAAGGCAATGAGATGAGCATTCATTTTGATTATAATGTCATTAGATAATATTGTATACGTATGAAAATGCACAACAGTGCTTGCTTTCGGCGTTCTCACCCTGCTGCTGATCGCCTGTCTGCACTCAGCTGGTATTCACACCTGACAGCGGGGGCTTAGTGGAAGCACAAGGCGAAGGTAGAGGAGAAGGAGGAAGACGTCGCCAATGCAGCTGGGGCACCGCCAGCACCTCAGAAGGGAGGGTTAGCATGGCCTAAATGTGGAAAAGCTTTGTCAGCACTCCACAACAACCAGCACCACCAGCTGATATGGAACGTCTTAGCAGGAGGCCGCATTTCAGAAACATGGTGGAACAGTATGTGTGCACACGCCTACACATACTGACTGATGGGTCTGCCCCATTCAACTTCTGGGTCTCCAAATTGGGCACATGGCCTGAGCTTGCCCTTTACGCCTTGGAGGTGCTGGCCTGCCCTGCAGCCAGTGTATTGTCCAAACGTGTGTTCAGCACGGCAGGGGCGTCATCACAGACAAGCGCAGCCGCCTGTCCACAGCCAATGTGGACAAGCTCGCATTCATTAAAATGAACCAGACATGGATCTGACAGGACTTGTCCATACCTTGTGCAGAATAGCCATGTATACCGGCCTTAACCAGCCATTGTTATGCTACAGCGCAATTTCTCTTTGTTTTCTTTTTTATATTTCCCAATGTTTTGGGGTCTTCCCAATTTTATAAAAAATACCAAAAAAATACCAAAAAAATACAAAAATAGTGTTGGCTACCTCCTCCTCCTCCCCCGCTTCCACCTGCACCGCAACGTCCACCGCCTCCTCAACCTCCTACTCCACTTTGACCTCTGCCTTCTAGTTCAAGATCATTATTTTTTTACTTTTTTAAAAAATTCTGTGCTATGACGTGACAGAATATATATGGACAAAAGTATTTGGCAATAAAAATTATTAAAAAAATAAAAATTCTGTGCTATTTTAATTCATTTTCCTATCCACAGTTGTTTGCAGGGCAATTGTCCTTCTCTTACCCCTAATTTTGCTTCCTTTTGCAGCCCTCTAGCCCTTTCTTTGAATTTTTTAGAACCATTTTAGTGCTCCAAAGTTCGGGTCCCTATTGACTTCAATGGGGTTCGGGGTCAAGTTCGGGTCCCGAACCCGAACTTTGCGGCAAAGTTCGGCCGAACCCGGCGAACCCGAACTTCATGGTGTTAGCTCAACCCTAGTCATGAAATGTATTGCAGCCTGTCTTTACTAGCATGTCGCCATATTGTATTAAATTGGTATAATAAGAAACTGGATTCATTTAAGGTGTTGCCTGCTGCACATGTGCTATGAACAGCACAAAAAGGCAGCTAGTAATTTGCTGCTATTAAAACATTGGTGCTGATGTCCATCAGCAGGGTCCATTAACTAATACTGCAGAGAGACAGCATGGGCTAATTCCCCTGTCCATATGCTAATAAATAAGAATTAAGCATAATAAACCATCAGACATTGGCACTGGTTGTTTAATAACAGAGAATTACTAGTTACCTTTATGTGCAACCGACGTCCAGCAAGCAACATGTAGTAGCCGTCCCCTTTGAAGGGAATCTGTCACCACATCGCTGTAAATAAAACCATCAGTCTCTGTAGAGGTGCACTTGTCAGGAGGTTCTAATGCTCTCTGCTTTCTCTGTATCCCCAATTATGAGAAAAAAGTTTAAATTTTATGCAAATTAGCCCATAGGTGCAATGAGAGGGCATCACTGTTGCATCTTTTTGCACCAAGGCTCCGCTCATTTACTTTGACTAACAGGGCCAGGGAGTGTGGACAAAATGGGGCATGACATTGCTGGGCAGATGGAATTTGTACTGCACATCTGCCCGGCGATCTCCAGGTGTGGAGTGGAGCCTTGGGTGCAACTACGCCTCCCTCATTGTACCTAGGGGCTAATTTGCATACAATTAACTAGCTTATTTCTCTGAATTGAGGGCATGGAGGAGGATGGGAACCTGCTGCTTCATATAGCATTTTTATAGTCAGCAAATGTGGAGATCCTTATCTCTGGCTACATGAAAACCAACCATCTCTATGTGAACTCTCCTCACATGCTGTGTTATGTTGTACTGATCTATGGTATTTTCTATTTATTTGAGATTGGAATCTTCTAAGTAAAGCAAACAACATATTGGAATGCTTATACATGTTCTTACCTATGGAGTTCATCTTTTAAAGTGGTTTTGTGAAAGTTTAATATTTACGACCCATCCTCAGGATTGGTCATCGATATCTGATCAGTGGGGGTCCAGGCATCTTGGCCAAACAGCTGTGTGAAGAAGCCTGGATCACTACAGTCTCTTCCTAGGCCAGTGAGGTCATGTTCCCGTGGCCTAGAGGCAGCATAGTCCCATTCAAGTGAGTGGGCCTGGGCTGCAATACCAAGGCACGGCTGGGGGAAAAAAAATAGCAGGGCGTCTTATAAAGCAAATATTAATGAGTGCTTTCATTATGGAATTATTATGCAGGAAGTGCAGGGAATGGTGACTGTAGCACTGCTAGTGCTGGCTGTACTCAGTGCTCCCTGGTCTTCTTCAGGACACCCCGCTGCACTGTGTCCTGACTGTGCATAATGTTAGAACGTAGGCCACAGTGCAGCATTGGGCCGGCAGAAGACCAGGGAGCAATGAGTGCAGGAAGAGCGCGCTGGATCTGCAGAGTGTCAGCACCGTCTAGGGCAGGAGAGGTAAGTTTTTTATTTTACTGTTTGATCTGAGGTCTTATGAAGATTGGCGGTCTGATCTGAGGTCTAAGAAAGATTTGAGGGTCTGATCTGCGGTCTGATAAAGTATGGGGGTTTAATTAGGTGGTCTGATACAGATTGGAGGTCTGACCTGAGGTCTGATAAACATTGGGGGTCTGATGAAGATTAGGGGTCTGATCTAAGGTCTGTTGAAAAATATTATTTTTTTGCACTTTCCTCCTCTAAAACCTAGGCATGTCTTATAATCAGGTGCGTCTTATAGAGTGAAAAATATGGTAGATTGGTTTTGCTCTAAAATATAGAATCAAATGATCGAAAACTATGTATCCCTGAGTTCTGCACCTCTATCATGTGCTGACCTCAGAGAGAACCTGAAAGATCAACTTTGAATTTTGTATGTTATTGTAGGACTACAGACTGCTATTTTGTTGTGTAAAGTTGTCAACTGTACGCCGCATTAGTCCTTTATTGCATTTCTTCTAGATGTGTGCGAAATCAAATGTCTAAATCCAATTCCATTTTCTTTGTGGATTGGATAATATGTATTATTAAAATAAATATAATTAAAATCATAATTATATGTTATAGCATGGATGACCAGCAAGTAGCATTTATGTGTGGTGCTTTGACTATTTCAGTGTGTTTATCACTGAAAAAGTTTATCTATGGGCCCATTATGGAAAGGGTTGTATATGCTGTATCCATAAACTGCCATTTCTCTAGTGACAGGGACTGTTATATTATACACCTGTAAGAAAAAGACGTTTTGCTTCAAGTAACCTTGACCACTGCAGAGAGAAAAGGACTTGTAAGCTATATGACTGTAGTATTGGATTGCCTACTGCTTTTAATTGAAACCTCTTACTGTGTCTTTTGTGCCATTGCTACTGAGCAGTGGGCTAAGGGAGGTTGTAATTACAAGAAACAGTAGATTAACCACCTGATTTTTGCGACTTTTGTACAAACTATTTCCTGTACTGGCTATTAAAGACTGGGTATGAACAATGGGATTATTCATTCACTATGAATGACCGCTCTGTCTTCTGAACTTCCATCTGTATCAGTAGCCATTTGGATTGTGAGTCTCTTGTTCATCAGATAGACATACTCTGATACCTGTTTAGCTTCTCTTCTTTTTGAAATTGACTTAACTCTATTATTTAAAATGGCGATATTTTATTTTATCGGCTACCTAGAAGGTAACTGCAAGGTCATTTTTTATCATTTTTATTTATCTCCCATCTTCCAAGAATCGGAAGTCAGAGCACAGTCCGGACAGCACACATATGTACCGAAAATACTGATGTGATTCAGGCCTAATAAGTACACTAAACATAGAAAAGGCACAACAAAATTTAGCACTTCCTCCCTAAATCTACAAATATCCTTTGATCCTATTTTGCCTTATATTAAAATGAAAGGGTGAGCAGGACTGGTTGCTTCCACTTGCAGAGCTGCCTAGGGGAGTTAGGGGGTGAGGCCTTACTATACTACACTTGCATATACTACATATTGGTGCACTTACCTGTCAGGCTGCTAAGCCATGATGACATATTATAAGCAGGATCACATCATTACCATCTATTGTAGAACAGTGTAGTGTGCTGTGAGGCCCTAACCGCTACCCCCCTTCCTACCGTACTCACATTCTAGGATAGGTTGCTGGGGGCCATTTTAAATAATTCCCAAAGAACATGTTTAATAATGAGAAAGAAAAAGATATCTTCTTTATGTACCTCACAAGCCCAGCCACATCCCCTTCTCTTTCTCACAGTCCTATGAAAAGATGTAAGACAACTGGCTGGAGCAGGAGCCTCCCTAATGTGTTCAGTCTGTAGCAGGAGAAACAGACAATACAGTTCTGACCCCTTGACTTATTCTATCCCCTTAGCTATTCTCCAGCCGAAAGTAGAACAGATCTGCAAGTATTTGACCACTTCCTAGTTTGACATGGCATTGGGCAGCATGCAGCTCATGAAGGAAGTCATATGTCATGAACTGGATTGTTGGGTATATAAGGTGGGCGATAGGCTGTCTGCACACAAATCCTTCGTTGCTGTCATGGGTAAAAGGGATGATTATTGGCTTTTGGGCCAAGGGTGGCAGTATTTCTGAAGTTGCACAGTTTGTGAACTGTTCTTGTGCTGCTGTGGTGAAAGTGTATGGCACCATTGTGAATAAGCGACGTGGAAACTGCAAATCACCATGTGCAATTGATGTGAGAGGTGAAAATTGCATGAGGGGGGACAGACAAGCTACAATGGGGCAGCTCATCGTCCATGAATCAGAGAGCTACCAGACGCGTCTAAAACAACAGTTTACTGAACCCTACTGTGTATAGTGCTCCGGGGTACACGGATGGTCACTGCACCTCTGCTAATGAACTTGCATTGGCAGAAAAGGCTTCAATTTTCACGTCCATATCAGATTTTGACCTTTACTCATTGGCAAAGGATTGTCTTCTCAGATGAGCCTTCTCCAATGAGTCACGTTTTCTGCTTCATCAAACGGATGGACATTGATGTGTCAGGCGAGAAACACCACAGAACAAATACCCTGCAATCATTGCTAGAAGAACACAAGATGGTGGTGGCAGTGTTAAGGTCTGCAGAATGTTGTCGTGCCATTCTCTGGGCCCATTCATCCATGTGGAAGGCACTCTCACCCGAACTAGGGATGAATCCATCCTTGCAGATTATGTATACTCATCGTATTCACTCTATGGACCCTCCGCCACTCTATGGACCATCCACCCTCAGCATGGCTCCAGATACCTATGACAACCTAACAGGACCTTATTGAGTCACTCCCAGCCCATCTAGCTGCTGTACGTCCTGCACACAGTTATTCAGATACAGCAGATATTAGATGGTGGTAATATTAATGTGAATTGACTGTGTAGTTATTAACAATGTGTATCATATCATTGATATATCATTCAGATATACTGCATACCAATATTATGACAGTGAGAAACCAGACACTATAGAGAAACCAATATGTAATCCTAGGAAAAGTAGATCAATAACTAATTATAAGGAGATGTTTATTTGGCTGTACCATAACGTGTTAAAGGGGTTATTTAGGAAAACATCTACTTTGGTCCAACACCCGAGACTCCCGCCAATCAGCTGTTATAAAAAGCCTTGAGCCAGGCAGCCTCTTCCTAGGGCAGTGACATCACTGTACATGGGTCACATGGCCTAGTTGCAGCTCAGCCCCATTTAAGTCAATGGGGCTGAGCTGCAATACCAAGCACTGCCACTATACAATATACAGCGCTGTTCTTGTAGAGCTGCCAGGAGCCTACATCACTCACCAGAGCTTCAGTGAGCACAGCGGCTCCCTGAAACAGCTGATCAGCAGGGACGCTGGGACTTGGACCCACGCTAATGTGATAATGATGACCTATCCTGAGGATAAATCATCATTATCTTTTCCAGGATAACCCCTTTAAGTATTCTTATTGCACAGAATATTTGTGCGATTATCATTGTCTTAATAGAACATTTGACCCAGCATCTCCTCGGTTTTGATGGGTCCTAAATAGAGGAAGCAGAGGTTAGAGTAGTGCACCATTCCACAATAAATAAATCAACCAAACAATTAGGTTGATTAATTAAGTTGATTATTCTGCAAATATTAAAATGCCTCCCCATACGCCCAGGCACTGATAGAGGTTATACTTACGTAACACCCCAGAGTTGTGTTACTAAACACTTTTACCCCGCTACAATCTGCTAAGAGCATTTACATTGTCAACAGATGTAATTTTACATAACATCCTCACAAATGTGCATTGAAAGCCTTGTTAAATGTATATTGCTGTAATTTCCATGTTCACCAGCAGGTAGCACCAATGTGTTAGCAAGGAGTTAGAGTCAGTTTAGTGTTCCTAGACTGGAAAAGTTCATTCCAGTTTAGCTCCCCCCTCTGTCAGCAGAAGTGGGCTGTGCCCACATCCTGCCTCATGGGGAGAGAAGGAAGTTAGAGGTAATGTAACCCACCCCCTGCTAGGGGCAGGGTGTGCATGCTAGGAGCTCCCAGATATAGGGATCCAAGCCAGGATCTTGTCTCGGCTAAGACAATTGATCACCATCCCCACACCTTTTTGTGATAATTGCACTTAACTTTGCACTTAACCAGATATATAGCAACTTACTCTTGTGTGCCTTACTTTACAGCTCTTGTTCTCTCCCCCTTTATACGGACTGCCTATACTGGCGCTTAATACTATTGGCCTACACCCAGTGTTATGTACCCATAGGTACCCAGTGTAGGACCAAGTGGTAAGTCCTGGCAGGTCTAGTAACTACACAGGTAACCCCGCTGCTTTGGGAATGGTTAGAGGAGATTTGAACCCTCCTTCCCGTTTGTTATATGTTTAGGATTGATCCCATCCTGAGGTGTTTCTTCCAGGAGTTTCATGGGATTATCATACCCTCCTCCTGTGACATTGCCAGAAGTGCATGGAGACGGTAATACCTCCCCTTCTGAGCCTTTGCCTAATATATGGTACCTCAAGCCTTAGAGCCTTTTAGCTACCCATAGTCACCATAGTGATCGTGCTATAAGCCTTATATTTAGACTTTGGTGCAGGGAAGGGAATACAGGATAAAGCCACCCTTCCATTTGAGGGCATTCCATTACACAATGGAGGGACTACAGAGTAAAGACACCCCCATGCTTTCTTTGGTGTTTAGAGGATCCAGAACACTTCAAAGTTAGTCAGTAGTGATTGCTTTGTGCAGACCTTTGGTTCACTGGTTATACAGAGAGGGAAACTGTTACTTAGGACACTCTACTCATGCGGGCAGGAACCTAGGGTAGCCGTTATATGTTTTGTCTTTGTATGTCTTTATATGTAATACATGCAGCACTTTGTATTTTAATTGGGTACCCCAGAGCTGGTTCCTCTCCCTCCTAAGCATAAGCCGAGGGCGGCTTAACTCAAAGTAAGGGGGACTATAACACCACAGAGTTGTGTTACTTAACGCTTTTACCCCGCTACAATCTGCTAAGAGCATTTACATTGTCATCAGATGTAATTTTACATAACATCCTCACAAATGTGCATTGAAAGCCTTGTTAAATGTATATTGCTGTATTTTCCATGTTCACCAGCAGGTGGCAGCAATGTGTTAGCAAGGAGTTAGAGCCAGTTTAGTGTTCCTAGACTGGAATAGTTCATTCCAGTTTAGCTCCCCCCTCTGTCAGCTGAAGTGGGCTGTGCCCACATCCTGCCTCATGGGGAGAGAAGGAAGTTAGAGGTAGTGTAACCCACCCCCTGCTAGGGGTTGGGTGTGCATGCTAAGAGCTCCCAGATATAGGGATCCAAGCCAGGATCTTGTCTCAGCTGAGACAATTGATCACCATCCCCAGCCTGAGCCTTGCAGCCTCAGCTAGAAGAAGCAAGCAGACAACTCCAGTACCAGGAAGAAGCATACCCTATGAAGCTAACTGTGAGTCAAAGTCCAGGGACCCCAGGAGAAGCCAAATTCCTCCTCAGCTAATCAGTCCCTAGACAGCAGAAGATAGACAGTGCAGAAGCCAAATTCCTGCCACATTACAGAGCAACAAGCAGACGTCCTTTCCTGCAAAGCTCCAGGTACATGATAGAGCAGAAGATATATTCTTGCCACACATTGCCAATACTTGCTGGGACCAAAGACTAATGCTGTATCTTGCTTGGATGAAAGCTACAACCAGTAAAGACAAGTTTGAACTTTACCCAAGGTCTGGATCTCAATTACTGCTGCAAATCCCTCTATTACTCCTACTAGCACACACTCAATTTATTGCAAGTGAGCCAGGATCCAGGAGTCCAGCCGTACCCAGGTAGGAGACACCGTTGACACTATTACCACTACCATACAGAGACATTACACCACTCTGGCATTCCTAACCTGGTACGTCAGTTACAACACCTTAAAGGGCCCTGTGACAGTACCCTGCGCATGCTGCAATTGGCGTCACAAACAAAACTATAGACTATTATACTCATATCCTGACCCACTTCATAATTTGGTGTCCGTGTAACCGTACCACGGTCCTACTCACTGCACTTACCTGTCTCCCTGGCACCCGCATCGCTTCTGACGCCTGCACAGCTGCCGCTGCATCTCCCCATTGTGCAGATGGAAGCATCCGGCAACACAAGGGAATGATCGAAGGGGGAAGGGAGGCCATTACCAGGCCACGACTGGAACGAGCCTCCCTAGTGTCATCTGTGATGCTAGGGAGGCCTGTTCCTGTCCGGGGAGATGCAGCGACGGCCGTGCGGGCATCAGAAGCGACACGGGTGCTGGGGAGCCAGGTCCCCATCTGCCATGGGCTGCTCCCCCCCGACACCAGATGTTTTTATCCACGCACTCAGAGAAGCAGCAGCGGGGACCAGGAGCAGCGCAGGGAGCCAGGTAAGTATATTCAGTGTGGTGGGCCTGGCATATTGGGGGGGCTTTTTATAGGATTGGATAACCCCTTTAACTGCATGTATCACAAAAACTGCTGAACAGGAGTCCTCTCCATTATGTTAGTGTGGCACAGCAGTCCGTGTGGCACAGCAGTCCGGACTGTGTATTTCAGCTCAGCTTTGAGCGCTAACTCTGGGGGAATGGTAGGCAGTCGGAAAATAAAAAATGGCAATCTAGACCTCTTAAAATAGGACTAAGGCCATGTTCACACTGCCAAAATACACATTGGAAAAATGTGATCAGTATTTGCCATCAAATCCGCTGCAGAAATTCAAAGCTGATCTTTGGATTTCTGCTGTGAATTTAGAGTTTGTCATACCACAGATGTGACCACAGATTAGGCTTATTCGTTGAGGCTACTCGGTGTGCAGATATGCGATCATGTGGAATCCTGTTAGAGGCAAAGGGCATGCGGCTTTGACACTATTTTTCACATGGATATCGTCATGGAATTTGCACCAAAATACAATTCGCATTTAAGGCCTCATGCACACGACCGTATTTTGTTTCCGTGTCCGTTCCGCTTTTTTTGCGGATAGGATGTGGACCCATTCATTTCAATGGGTCCGCAAAAAACGTGGACAGCACACCGTGTGCTGTCCGCATCAGTATGTCCGTTCCGTTGCTCCACCAAAAAAATAGTGCATGTCCTATTTTTTTCTAGTTTGCGGACAAGGATAGGCATTATTACAATGGATCCGCAAAAACAACAGATCCGCGAAATAAACGGATGCCATATGGAACGGCATCCTTTTTTTTGCGGATCCACAATTTGCGGACCGCAAAACACATACGGTCGTGTGCATGTAGCCTAAGGCCTTATGCACACGACCGTTGTTGTGTTCCGTTCCGCAAAATGGGGTTCCGTTGTTCTGTGATCCGTTTCTGTTTTTGTTTCTGTGTGTCTTCCTTTATTTTTGGAGGACCACCAGACATAAAGGAAAGTTCGAAAAAATCTAAGACAGGTTTGCCATGCAAATGATAGGAAAAAAACAGATTCGGATGACAATCTTGTGTGCCTCCGTGTTTTTTAGCGGTCCCATTGACTTGAATGGGTCCGCGAACCGTTTTCCGAGAAAATAATAGGACAGGTTATATTTTTTTGACGGACTGGAACCACGGATCACGGACTCGGATGACAAACGGTGCATTAGCCGAGTTTTCAACTGACCCATTGAAAGTCAATGGGTCCGCAGAAAATCACGAAAAACGGAACAATGGACACGGAATAAAACAACGGTCGTGTGCATGAGGCCTAAGGGTTCATTCACATGTCTGTATGTGTTTTGCGGATCCGCAAATTGTGGATCCGCAAAACACGGACACCGGCAATGTGCGTTACACATTTTGCAGACCGCACATCGCCGGCACTCTCATAAAAAATGCCTTTTCTTCTCCGCAGTTGCGGACAAGAATAGGACATGTTCTATTTTTTTTGCGGAACGGAAGTGCGGATCCGCAAATGCGGATGTGGACAGCACATTCCGGCCCCATTAAAAATGAATGGGTCCACACCTGTTCCGCAAAATTGCGGAACGGATGCGGACTTGTGAATGGACCCAAAACTGTGTGAACATACCCTAAGGCCTCTTTCACACGAGCGAGTTTTCTACGCGGGTGCAATGCATGACGTGAACGTATAGCACCCGCACTAAATCCTGACCCATTCATTTCAATGGCTCTGTGTACATAAGCGTTTTTTTTTCACGCATCAGTTCTGCGTTACGTGAAAAACGTAGCATGCTCTATATTCTGCGTTTATCACGCAGCCCTGGCCCCATAGAAGTGAATGGGACCTCAGTGAAAAACGCATTGCATTCGCAAGCAAGTGCGGGTGCAATGCGTTTTTCACTGATGGTTGCTAAGAGATTTTGTTTGTAAACCTTAAGTTTTTTATCACGCGCGTGAAAAAACGCATTAAATCGCATTGCACTCGCGCCATCAAAACTGAACAACTGAACGCGATCGCAGACAAAACTGACTGAACTTGCTTGTAAAATCGCACATTTTTCACTGGACGCATCCGCAACTCATCCGGACCTAATCCGCTCACGCTCGTCTGAAAGGGGCCTAATTTCATAAATTTACATTTTTGGTGATTTTGCTAAAACTCAGCAGGATAAAAGGAGAGAAATATGAATACAAATAGAAGTGTGTACAGATAATATGAAACTAGTAATACAATTGCCTAGTTCCTATCAAATGACTCATCAGGTTTTCAAGATCAACTGCAGATATGCTTGCTATTTGCAATCTGAATGTTATTTACTTAACATAATAGCCCAGTGGGTTTTATGTGGGAGCAACTAAGCCAGACAACACAGCAGTAAAAAGGAGTCTACTATTTGGACGGCTATGAGTAAAGGCAGATCTTTTACTGGAGCTGTCATCAAGGTTCATGAATATTATACATTTTATTGACATTTAAAGAACAAACTACTTCTTTCCAAATCAAATAGATTTCTTCTCCTTCTCTTCTTTTATCACATAACTAGGGTGGAGGCTGAGAACAATTTCTCAAGCCTAGTGCTGGAGTAGATCTATTTCTAGTATACTATAGCTTCTGACGGTCTTAAAGGGATTTTACGATTTTTTTTCTTTACTGGACTTAAAGGTGTTGTCTCACTTCAGCAAGTGGCATTAATCATGTAGAGAAAGTTAATACAAACCACTTACTAATGTATTGTGATTGTCCATATTGCTTCCTTTGGTGGCTGGATTCATTTCTCCATCACATTATACACTGCTCATTTCCATGGTTACGACCACCCTGCAATCCATCAGTGGTGGTCGTGCTTGCACACTATAGGAAAAAGCGTCAGCCTCTCTGGTGGCCGGGACCATGGGAGTGCACATAAGCTAGTGCTTTTTCCTATAGTGTGCAAGCACGACCACCACTGATGGATTGCAGGGTGGTCTGTAACCATGGAAACGAGCAGTGTATAATGTGCTAGAAAAATGAATCCAGCCAGCAAAGGAAGCAATATGGATAATAACAGTACATTAGTAAGCGGCTTGTAGTAACTTTCTCTACATGATAAATGCCATTTACTGAAGTGAGACAACCCCTTTAAAGGGGTTGTCCAGAGCTTCACCCCTCCAGCCCCTCTGAGTGGAGCATCGGAGCATTTCATGCAGCGCAGGGCAAGGGCTTTTTCTTCATATCCAGTGATGTAACAGGCTTTCTCACAGTATGCTAGGCGGATGTTTCCACCTACCAGTGAGCAATGCAAATGACTTCCATCTCATAAATGTCTGCAAAATACTGCCACTTATGAATATACCCTTAGTTGTCTTGAGACTAGAGCTTGTCTGGATAAAGCGTACCTACTGTATCTGAATATAAAATCGACTTGAAAAACATTTTTAGATATCCGTTTACATATCTTAAATACATGAAGGAAACATAATTACAAAAAACAAAATGGCTGCACACCGTTATATATACAAACAATAGAGCTAAGAAATGGGGGTCATTCTAGATAAAAGTGGTACAATACCGACTATAAATGAATAATGGAAGCTCTTAGCACACATACGTGTCGGGCCCATCTACCAGGTGTCAAGGTGGCTTCCGCAGATGGGTCCCTATTACTAAAGATACTGCCTCACTTTGGACTTACTTAAGCCTACAATATTCAGGGCAGTGCAGGAACCAGCTACAAACGTACTCTGCTCAGAAGTCCCAGGTAGATGGGCGTGTTCAGTCCAAAAGAGGTGCTACCCTCAATATATTGCAAGAAAATTTAGACTAGAACCTTCAGAATCACAGGTGCATATCCATGAAGCAAACATAATTAGCTGAAAAAAACAAAATGGCTGCACACCGTTATATATACAAACAATAGATAGTACGTTTGTAGCTGGTTCCTGCACTGCCCTGAATATTGTAGGCTTAAGTAAGTCCAAAGTGCGGCAGTATATTTAGTTATAGGGACCCATCTGTGGAAGCCACCTCGACGTCTGGTAGATGGGCCCGACACGTATGTGCGCTAAGAGCTTCCATTATTCATGTATACTCATTTATAGTCAGTATTGTACCACTTTTATCTAGAATGACCCCCATTTCTTAGCTCTATTGTTTGTATATATAACGGTGTGCCGCCATTTTGTTTTTTGTAATTATGTTTGCTTCATGGATATGCACCTGTGATTCTGAAGGTTCTAGTCTAAATTTTCTTGCAATATATTGAGGGTAGCACCTCTTTTAGACTGAACACGCCCATCTACCTGGGACTTCTGAGCAGAGTACGTTTGTAGCTGGTTCCTGCACTGCCCTGAATATTGTGGGCTTAAGTAAGTCCAAAGTGAGGCAGTATCTTAAGTGATAGGGACCCATCTGCGGAAGCCACCTTGACGCCTGGTAGATGGGCCAGACACGTATGTGCGCTAAGAGCTTCCATTATTCATTTATAGTCGGTATTGTACCACTTTTATCTAGAATGACCCCCATTTCTTAGCTCTATTGTTTGTATATATAACGGTGTGCAGCCATTTTGTTTTTTGTTTTTTAAATACATGAAGGGTCATGAGTGATTACTGTACAGGGGTGGACTGGCCATAGACCCTACAAAGAAATTTACCAATGACCAGGGGGCTGCCTAAACCCTCCTCACTGTCAGCGAAGGCTCAATACCCCCACACCCTTACCGGTCAGCTGCTCAGCAGTAGCTCTAGGGCTGGAATTAGACCGCTCCATCTACTGTCACAGCCAGACAGCTGAGAAGCGCTCACAGGAGCTTCTCAGATCCTCCTCCTTGAATTTCTTTGTTTTGGTTTAGTTTCTCATCTCGTTAGTCTATCTCAGCTGTCATGCAGTTAGACTGATCGCTACCCTTTAAGTTCCTCCCCATAATGCAGTAGTGTGCGGCTGATACAACTTCCTGGAGTGTGTGTGCATGCTGTTCCCAGTTCCCAGTTCCCAGTTCCCAGTCGTCAGTCGTCATTCGTCTGCAAGATAAGTGCTGTTTATGTATTTATGATTTTGTCTTTTCTGGATCCAGGTGACCCTGACTCCCTCCGTGTCAGTGTAGGGAGCCGGTGGTCGTGTCCCTTCACTATTGTAGGGTCTTCAGGTAATAGATAGCCGAGGAACGTGGATATGCGGCCATCCACCTTTGGGGTGTTCGCATAGGCTGAGCAGTGAGGGAGAGCGGCAGGTCTATTGCAGGGGTCTCCCTTTGTTCCTTAGTTGTGGATCCAGAGAGACATTGTTTATATGGTATTGTCTTGTTTCCTGTACACCATCCGTGACATTATCAGCCGCCAAAACCGTCTCAAGCATGGATCCGGTTTCACTTTTGGCTGAACGCTTTCAGGGTCTTTCTTTGGAGGTAGCTGATCTCCGTAAGACTTTTTCTCAGTTTCAAGTGACCGGTTCAGCTTGCGTTCATGGAGTTTGTGCTGAGCCTAAGATCTCGCTCCCGGATACGTTCTCCGGGGGTAGTGAGAATTTTGTGCGTTTTAGAGAGGCTTGCAAACTCCATTTTCGCCTTCTTCCCCATTCTTCTGGTGATGAAGAACGGAGGGTGGGGATCATTATATCGCTGCTCAGGGGTAACGCTCAGTCCTGGGCCTTTTCGCTGCCGGAGGGGGCACGGCCCCTTCGTTCAGTGGATGAATTCTTTTTAGCCCTGGGTCAGATATATGATGATCCGGATCGTATTGCTCTGGCTGAGTCTAGACTACGTCTGTTATGCCAGGGTAAACAATCCGCAGAGATATACTGTTCAGAATTTCGGAGATGGGCAGCAGATACGGGTTGGAATGATGCTGCACTCCGAAGTCAATTTTGCTATGGTCTTTCAGAGGGATTGAAAGATGCATTTGCCTTTCATGAAAGACCTACCTCCTTGGATTCTGCTATGTCTCAGGCTGTTCGTATTGACAGGCGTCTTAGAGAGAGAGGAGAGATCTCTCCTTCCTGTCATACTCAGTCCCGGGACAGTGCAGCGGTCTCATTCTGTGCACAGGGGTCTCAGTCGCTGTCAGCCCCTTCTGAGCAGGAGTCCATGCAGCTGGGGTTGATTGCCTCTGACAATAGAAGATTCAGCCCGCAGGGGAGGGTTTGTTTTTGTTGTGGAGGTATAAATCATCTGGCAAATGTTTGTCCCTCTAGGAGATTCAGGCAGTTTTTCTGGGAGTAATAAAGAGACAAAAAGGAAAAAATCTTTTAAAAATGTTCCGTCTGTTACTATTGGCAGGGTTGAGGCGGAAATTGAAGGTTTTCCATTTGCTTGTAGTTCCCGTTTTGTCCTGCCTGCTAGGGTGGCGCTAGAGAGCAAGAGCATTTTTTGTGAGATTTTTGTGGATAGTGGAGCAGCTGTCAACCTCATTGATAATCAATTTACAATAACTCATGGTTTCCAGGTATGCACTTTGGGAAAGGATATTCCTGTTTTTGCTATTGATTCAGCTCCACTTTCTCAGAAATCATTAAAGGGCATAGTTCACAATATCCGTTTAATTGTGAGTGATGCTCATGTTGAGGATGTGTCATGTTTCGTCCTTAGCGGTTTGCCTACTCCTCTAGTGTTGGGGCTACCCTGGCTCACTAAACATAACCCCACCATTGATTGGCAAGCGAGGCAAATAAATGGTTGGAGTAACTTTTGCAGAGAGAATTGCCTCATAACATCTGTTTCTGAGGTTTCTACTAAGACTGTACCACCTTTCCTCTCTGAATTTTTGGATGTCTTCTCTGAGAGTGGAGTTCAGGGTTTGCCTCCGCACAGCTGCCTAAATCTCGTTTATACAATCTCTCCCAACCTGAGAGGGTCGCTATGCGGGCTTATATCTCTGAGAGTCTGAGAAAAGGACACATACGACCCTCGAAGTCACCTGTTGCCGCTGGTTTTTTCTTTGTTAAGAAAAAAGATGGTTCTTTAAGACCTTGTCTGGATTTCAGGGAGCTGAACAGTATCACTATTCGTGATCCTTATCCGCTTCCTCTGATCCCGGACCTGTTTAACCAGGTTGTTGGGGCTAAAGTCTTTTCCAAATTAGACCTAAGAGGGGCATACAACCTGGTTAGGGTCAGAGAAGGAGACGAATGGAAGACGGCTTTCAATACCCCTGAGGGCCATTTTGAGAATTTGGTTATGCCTTTTGGTTTGATGAATGCCCCAGCCGTTTTTCAGCATTTCGTCAACAGCATTTTTTATCATTTAATGGGAAAATTTGTATTAGTGTATTTGGATGACATTTTGATTTTTTCTCCTGATTTCAAGACTCATAAGGAACACTTACGTCAGGTCTTGCTCATCCTGCGGGAGAATAAATTATACGCGAAACTGGAAAAATGTGTGTTTGCGGTTCCAGAAATCCAATTTCTGGGGTTTCTTGTCTCCGCTTCTGGTTTTCGCATGGACCCCGAGAAGGTCCACGCTGTGCTTGAGTGGGAGCTTCCTGAGAATCAGAAGGCGCTGATGCGTTTTTTGGGCTTTGCCAATTATTACAGGAAATTTATTTTGAATTATTCCTCTGTTGTTAAACCACTCACTGATATGACCAGAAAGGGGGTAGATTTTTCTTCCTGGTCGGTAGAGGCGCGTAAGGCCTTTTCTAATATCAAGGAGAGTTTTGCTTCCGCTCCCATCCTAGTACAACCTGATATTTCGTTACCCTTCATAGTTGAGGTTGATGCTTCTGAGGTAGGGGTGGGTGCGGTCTTGTCTCAGGGTTCCTCTCCTGCCAAATGGCAACCGTGTGCCTTTTTCTCAAAGAAACTCTCCTCAGCAGAGAGAAATTATAATGTGGGAGATAGGGAATTGTTGGCCATCAAGTTGGCTTTTGAGGAATGGCGCCATTGGCTAGAGGGAGCCAGACACCCTATTACCGTGTTTACTGACCATAAAAATCTGGCCTACTTGGAGTCAGCCAAGCGTCTGAACCCGAGACAGGCCAGATGGTCTTTGTTCTTTTCAAGGTTTAATTTTGTTGTTACGTTCCGCCCTGGGGTTAAGAATGTGAAGGCAGATGCCCTGTCACGTTGTTTTCCGGGAGGTGGGATTTTGAAGACCCGGGTCCCATTTTGGCTGAAGGTGTGGTGGTCTCTGCTCTTTTTCCTGAATTGGAGGCAGAGGTGCAGGCAGCCCAGTCAGAAGCTCCTGATCTTTGTCCTCCTGGGAGGTTGTTTGTGCCTCTCGCTTTGAGACACAAGATTTTTAAAGAACACCACGACACGGTCCTTGCTGGGCACCCGGGGGCAAGAGCCACACTGGATCTCATCGCTCGGAGATTCTGGTGGCCTGCGCTTCGTAAGTCGGTTGAGGGTTTTGTGGCAGCTTGCGAGACTTGCGCTCGTGCCAAGGTCCCTCATTCACGGCCATCAGGTCCTCTCCTTCCTTTGCCCATTCCTTCCCGTCCTTGGACACATCTGTCCATGGACTTCATAACGGACTTGCCTCGTTCCTCGGGGAAGTCTGTGATTCTGGTGGTGGACCGTTTTAGCAAAATGGTGCATTTTATCCCTTTTCCTGGTTTGCCCAATGCTAAGACGCTAGCGCAGGCATTTATTGACCACATTGTCAAATTGCATGGGATTCCTTCAGACATAGTCTCTGATAGGGGCACGCAGTTTGTTTCCAGATTCTGGAAGGCTTTCTGTTCTCGCTTGGGGGTTCGGTTGTCATTCTCTTCTGCTTTCCATCCGCAGTCGAATGGCCAGACAGAGCGCGTCAATCAGAATCTGGAGACATATCTGCGCTGTTTTGTGGCGGAGAATCAGGAGGATTGGTGTTCTTTTTTGTCCCTTGCTGAGTTTGCTTTAAATAACCGTCGTCAGGAGTCCTCTGATAAGTCACCATTTTTTGGTGCATATGGGTTCCATCCGCAGTTTGGGACTTTCTCGGGAGAGGGCTCTTCTGGTTTGCCTGATGAGGACAGATTCTCCTCATCTTTGTCATCTATTTGGCAAAAGATTCAGGATAATCTAAAGAGCATGAGTGAGAGATATAAGCGTGTGGCGGATAAGAGACGTGTGCCTGGTCCGGACCTGAATGTTGGTGATCTGGTGTGGTTGTCTACCAAGAATATCAAATTGAAGGTTCCCTCCTGGAAGTTGGGTCCTAGGTTTATTGGGCCTTACAAGATCCTGTCTGTCATCAATCCTGTTGCCTACCGTCTTGATCTTCCTCAGACTTGGAAGATCCATAATGTTTTTCATAAGTCCTTATTGAAACCTTATGTTCAACCTATTGTACCCTCGCCTTTGCCTCCTCCTCCGATTATGGTTGATGGAAATCTTGAATTTCAGGTCTCTAGGATTGTGGATTCTCGTCTTGTCCGCGGTTCCCTCCAGTACCTCGTTCATTGGGAGGGTTATGGTCCTGAGGAGAGGATGTGGGTCCCAGTGACGGACATTAAGGCCTCTCGTCTCATCAGGGCTTTCCATAGGTCCCATCCTGAGAAGGTGGGCCCTGAGTGTCCGGAGTCCACTCCTAGAGGGAGGGGTACTGTCACAGCCAGACAGCTGAGAAGCGCTCACAGGAGCTTCTCAGATCCTCCTCCTTGAATTTCTTTGTTTTGGTTTAGTTTCTCATCTCGTTAGTCTATCTCAGCTGTCATGCAGTTAGACTGATCGCTACCCTTTAAGTTCCTCCCCATAATGCAGTAGTGTGCGGCTGATACAACTTCCTGGAGTGTGTGTGCATGCTGTTCCCAGTTCCCAGTTCCCAGTCGTCAGTCGTCATTCGTCTGCAAGATAAGTGCTGTTTATGTATTTATGATTTTGTCTTTTCTGGATCCAGGTGACCCTGACTCCCTCCGTGTCAGTGTAGGGAGCCGGTGGTCGTGTCCCTTCCCTTGTAGGGTCTTCAGGTAATAGATAGCCGAGGAACGTGGATATGCGGCCATCCACCTTTGGGGTGTTCGCATAGGCTGAGCAGTGAGGGAGAGCGGCAGGTCTATTGCAGGGGTCTCCCTTTGTTCCTTAGTTGTGGATCCAGAGAGACATTGTTTATATGGTATTGTCTTGTTTCCTGTACACCATCCGTGACATCTACTTTGTAGTGGACTGAGCTCATCACTGCAGTGATGCGCCCATTGGAGTCAAGCTTTGGAAGATTTATGGACACCCTAATATCATATAAGGTTGCTTATAACGTAGTCTGTCATCAGTTTTCATCTGGTAAAACTGCTGACAGCATTAGGTATGGGCTGTGAGAGCAGGGCAAACATACCTTTATATATGCTTTTATTGTTACCAGCAGTGTGCTTAGGAACCATTGTTTCACAAGGCGGTGTTCTCGAAAGTGTGGTCCTTCACTCTAAAGTGCTCACTGCATTGATTTGCTTAACAACACCCCATGTTCTGCGGGACAACTGTATTGTTCAAAAAGGATATCACCACAGCTGTCACTCAGAGCAGAAGAGAGAAGCCATGAAGTAGCTAACTGCAGAGGGCACTTCAGAGTGAGGGACTGAGGCACCTGAGGGAGCGGCACCCTGGCAGAACAAAACTTCATATTCACACTGCGGCTGATAACAAAATCTCTGATAAGGCTACCTAGCGCTATCAGCAGGAACAAAACTGACAGACTCGCTATAAATTATAACCATAAAAAGATTGTTTTATACTCCTTTTATATCCAGTGTTAGCTCCTCTACTGAAGACCCATACAGATAAACAAGGAGATTATGCTCCTGTTAGAATAAGGCCTCTCCAGTAATCAACTTAATGCCATGGACCTTATTACTCTAAGCTCAGTCATCAGCTTTTATCTTGGTGGGAAACTCTATGCTGCCACTCATCTGAAGTTGAATTATATGGTGCCCATTCAAATAAATGGGCAACACATAATATTTGGCTACATTGAGCAGATGTGCATCTCTCAGCTCTTATTCATAGCAAGGGTTCCTTAGCGGGGCTCCTCTTTTTGATGGCCATTTGCTATTAGACCTTTTCATATGAGAAGGTTTGTCCAAATGGTTTTGCAGAGCATATAATCCTCATATAAAAAACAAAAGCATCTTCAAATGTAGGCAACATGTTAACTTACGCCCCCAAAAAAGAAAAGAGTATGGATCTGGTCATTGGCTCAAAATATGCAATTCCATGGAAGCAAATGTTTTATCACCTTAAAATGAGATGTTTATGTTTGTAATTGGAATATGTGCTGGAAAATACTTTCATATTGTACCATGTACCAGGTGACCAGCACAGGGAGAACACAGTGGAGTGCTAGGGCTAATCTTTCCACTTTTTTTTTTTGTTATAGTAGAAGCCGTAGAAGCAATTTGCTGTGCATTTTCAAAAATTGAGAAATAATAATAAAAAAAAAACAGTTTGAATAAAGTGGTTAAATTTTTAGAGCAGTGACTACATCTGTGAAGCTTCTGTTACAACCCTTGGTCCCAAGACGGTTCTAAAAAGCCATTATAACAAATCTAATGGTGCAGCATTTTCCAACCAAATTATGCAGCAGTTCATAAAAAATTAACACTTTCTATTTTTAGGAAGCATTTACATATAAAATGTCTGCAGGACTAGTAAATAAATGAAACACACACAATGATGTGTGACAGAGAAGGTATACTTTGTGTTTTAGTCTATTGATTTCAGTTGTATTTCAGCCTGCAAAAGTTAATGCAAAGATTTTCCTAAAACAACAATAATGAAACCAAAAAAGTGCAAAGAACTGCAAGTCCCATTGGCATTTGAAGAATTTATAAATTCAGATCAACCAGTTTACTTAAGTATCCAAAACGCATATGTGGTCATTTATTAAGACTGACGCCGGTCTTAATAACGATGTGATGGTGCTTGATGCTCCAGCCTCAACATAGGCACTGGCCATGCAGCTTGCTTAAATCTAGGCCAGCTCCCTTGATGGTGTAGATTTAAGTAATTTTCTACGCCAAAAAGAGGCATAGAAAATGATAACTGAGACGCGCCAGATGGCCCACTCCCATCCACGCCCATGCCATGCCCCCTTGTTCCCTCCTATGCTGAAATAAAAGTTTGAAGATTCCACCTGTGAAGTGGCGGTCTTCTGTTCCATATGTTCCCAGGGGTGGGATTCAAATTTTTAACAACAGGTTTCCTACTCACGCGGCGTCACTACACATGTTTACATATACATACACCATATATATGCAACACAGATACACATAAATACACCATATACATGGTACACATACATAAATACAGCATATATACACTACACAAACATACCACCCAAGTAAGGAGCTAAACTATCAGTGGCGTGCAAAGCAATGGAAGCAAAAATCTCTAGCTGCCCTGCCCCTGCCAGAGCACCAAATCAGGATTCAGCTGGTAACACAGTTCCCCGATCCAGTTGTAATTTTAACAACCGGATCTGGAGAACTGGAGGGAACTGTCTAAATCTCATGCCTTATTTTTGTCATCTGAGAGGTAATACACCACTTTAGGGTGGTGGAAGGAAACAAGCGGGCGCAGATGTAACAGGAACAATGGCTTTTACTGGTCTCACTTGAGACAACAAGCGTGGTGGTTACAAAAGTAACTGGCTCAGTGTATAAAAACAGTCTCACATGGGGCAACAAGATTATGGTTACAATTCTCATTGAGGGCACAGGTGTAACAATAGTACTGTCTATTTAAGAGGTGACCACTTACTCTCTGCATATTAAAAATAGTGACGGGGCACAGATGCTCCTGTTTGCCCCATGTGTAGTGTATGGGAGACATCATAGTAACTAGTCTCCACCTACCAGCTCAAAAGAGAATTAGAGATAGAGCCTTCAAAGGGGAAAGTAGGTGATAGATGCAGAGTACAAATCATATAATGGCACAAGATATATGGTATTCCTTATATGACACACACACAACAGCTTATTATGGTGCTATATATAAGTAAGTAAATGAATAAAATATGAAAGTGTTGGTATTCTTTATGGTGTTAAATAAACATTTGCAGCAAATTTTAACTAGACTTTTTCTATTGATTTTCTTGTGTTAAAAGTGAGGTATGTAACTGTGTATTTAACCACCTCAGCCCCCAGTGCTTAAACATCCTGAAAGACCAGGCCACTTTTTACACTTCTGACCTACACTACTTTCACTGTTTATTGCTCGGTCATGCAACTTACCACCCAAATGAATTTTACCTCCTTTTCTTCTCACTAATAGAGCTTTCATTTGGTGGTATTTCATTGCTGCTGACATTTTTACTTTTTTTGTTATTAATTGAAATTTAACGATTTTTTTGCAAAAAAATGACATTTTCACTTTCAGTTGTAAAATTTTGCAAAAAAAACGAGATCCATATATAAATTTTGCTCTAAATTTATTGTTCTACATGTCTTTGATAAAAAAAAAAATGTTTGGGTAAAAAAAAAAAATGGTTTGGGTAAAAGTTATAGCGTTTACAAACTATGGTACAAAAATGTGAATTTCCGCTTTTTGAAGCAGCTCTGACTTTCTGAGCACCTGTCATGTTTCCTGAGGTTCTACAATGGCCAGACAGTACAAACACCCCACAAATGACCCCATTTCGGAAAGTACACACCCTAAGGTATTCGCTAATGGGCATAGTGAGTTCATAGAACTTTTTATTTTTTGTCACAAGTTAGCGGATAATGATGATTTTTTTTTTTTTCTTACAAAGTCTCATATTCCACTAACTTGTGACAAAAAATAAAACTTTTATGAACTCACTATGCCCATCACGAAATACCTTGTGGTCTCTTCTTTCCAAAATGGGGTCACTTGTGGGGTAGTTATACTGCCCTGGCATTCTAGGGGCCCAAATGTGTGTTAAGGAGTTTGAAATCAAATTCTGTAAAAAATGACGAGTGAAATCCGAAAGGTGCTCTTTGGAATATGGGCCCCTTTGCCCACCTAGGCTGCAAAAAAGTGTCACACATCTGGTATCTCTGTATTCAGGCGAAGTTGGGGAATGTGTTTTGGGGTGTCATTTTACATATACCGATGCTGGGTGAGATAAATATCTTGGTCAAATGCCAACTTTGTATAAAAAAATGGGAAAAGTTGTCTTTTGCCAAGATATTTCTCTCACCCAGCATGGGTATATGTAAAATGACACCCCAAAACACATTCCCCAACTTCTCCTGAGTACGGAGATACCAGATGTGTGACACTTTTTTGCAGCCTAGGTGGGCAAAGGGGCCCATATTCCAAAGAGCACCTTTCGGATTTCACAGGTCATTTTTTACAGAATTTGATTTCAAACTCCTTACCACACATTTGGGCCCCTAGAATGCCAGGGCAGTATAACTACCCCACAAGTGACCCCATTTTGGAAAGAAGACACCCCAAGGTATTCCGTGAGGGGCATGGCAAGTTCCTAGAATTTTTTATTTTTTGTCACAAGTTAGTGGAAAATGATGATTTCTTTTTTTGATTTTTTTTTCATACAAAGTCTCATATTCCACTAACTTGTGACAAAAAATAAAAACTTCCATGAACTCACTATGCCCATCAGCGAATACCTTGGGGTCTCTTCTTTCCAAAATGGGGTCACTTGTGGGGTAGTTATACTGCCCTGGCATTCTAGGGGCCCAAATGTGTGGTAAGGAGTTTGAAATCAAATTCTGTAAAAAATGACCTGTGAAATCCGAAAGGTGCTCTTTGGAATATGGGCCCCTTTGCCCACCTAGGCTGCAAAAAAGTGTCACACATCTGGTATCTCTGTATTCAGGAGAAGTTGAGGAATGTGTTTTGGGGTGTCTTTTTACATATACCCATGCTGGGTGAGATAAATATCTTGGTCAAATGCCAACTTTGTATAAAAAAATGGGAAAAGTTGTCTTTTGCCAAGATATTTCTCTCACCCAGCATGGGTATATGTAAAATGACACCCCAAAACACATTCCCCAACTTCTCCTGAGTACGGAGATACCAGATGTGTGACACTTTTTTGCAGCCTAGGTGGGCAAAGGGGCCCATATTCCAAAGAGCACCTTTCGGATTTCACAGGTCATTTTTTACAGAATTTGATTTCAAACTCCTTACCACACATTTGGGCCCCTAGAATGCCAGGGCAGTATAACTACCCCACAAGTGACCCCATTTTGGAAAGAAGAGACCCCAAGGTATGGGCATAGTGAGTTCATGGAAGTTTTTATTTTTTGTCACAAGTTAGTGGAATATGAGACTTTGTATGAAAAAATAAAAATAAAAAAAATCTGCATTTTCCACTAACTTGTGACAAAAAATAAAAATTTCTAGGAACTCGCCATGCCCCTCACGGAATACCTTGGGGTGTCTTCTTTCCAAAATGGGGTCACTTGTGGGGTAGTTATACTGCCCTGGCATTTTCCAGGGGCCCTAATGTGTGGTAAGTAGGTAAATGACCTGTGAAATCCTAAAGGTGCTCTTTGGAATATGGGCCCCTTTGCCCACCTAGGCTGCAAAAAAGTGTCACACATGTGGTATCGCCGTATTCAGGAGAAGTTGGGGAATGTGTTTTGGGGTGTCATTTTACATATACCCTTGCTGGGTGAGAGAAATATCTTGGCAAAAGACAACTTTTCCCATTTTTTTATACAAAGTTGGCATTTGACCAAGATATTTCTCTCACCCAGCATGGGTATATGTAAAATGACACCCCAAAACACATTCCCCAACTTCTCCTGAGTACGGCGATACCAGATGTGTGACACTTTTTTGCAGCCTAGATGCGCAAAGGTGCCCAAAGTCCTTTTAGGAGGGCATTTTTAGACATTTGGATACCAGACTTCTTCTCACGCTTTGGGGCCCCTAGAATGCCAGGGCAGTATAAATACCCCACATGTGACCCCATTTTGGAAAGAAGACACCCCAAGGTATTCAATGAGGGGCATGGCGAGTTCATATAAAAAAATTTTTTTTGGCACAAGTTAGCGGAAATTGATATTTTTAATTTTTTTCTCACAAAGTCTCCCGTTCCGCTAACTTGGGACAAAAATTTCAATCTTTCATCGACTCAATATGCCCCTCACGGAATACCTGGGGGTGTCTTCTTTCCGAAATGGGGTCACATGTGGGGTATTTATACTGCCCTGGCATTCTAGGGGCCCTAAAGCGTGAGAAGAAGTCTGGAATATAAATGTCTAAAATTTTTTACGCATTTGGATTCCGTGAGGGGTATGGTGAGTTCATGTGAGATTTTATTTTTTGACACAAGTTAGTGGAATATGAGACTTTGTAAGAAAAAAAAAAACAATTCCGCTAACTTGGGCCAAAAAAATGTCTGAATGGAGCCTTACAGGGGGGTGATCAATGACAGGGGGGGTGATCAATGACAGGGGGGGTGATCAATGACAGGGGGGTGATCAATGACAGGGGGGTGATCAATGACAGGGGGGTGATCAATGACAGGGGGGGTGATCAATGACAGGGGTGGTGATCAATGACAGGGGGGGTGATCAGGGAGTCTATATGGGGTGATCACCACAGTCATTGATCACCCCCCCTGGAAGGCTCCAGGGAGACGCCTGTATGTGTTTTGCAGATCCGATCCATCTATCAGTGGATCCGTAAAAATCATGCGGACATCTGAATGGAGCTTTACAGGGGGTTGATCAATGACAGGGGTGTAATCAATGACAGGGGGGTGATCAGGGAGTCTATATGGGGTGATAACCACAGTCATTGATCATGCCCCTGTAAGGCTTCATTCAGACGTCCGGATGCGTTTTGCGGATCCGATCCATCTATCAGTGGATCCGTAAAAATCATGCGGACGTCTGAATGGAGCTTTACAGGGGGGTAATCAATGACAGGGGTGTAATCAATGACAGGGGGGTGATCAGGGAGTCTATATGGGGTGATAACCACAGTCATTGATCACCCCCCCCGTAAGGTTTCATTCAGACGTCCGGATGCGTTTTGCGGATCCGATCCATCTATCAGTGCATCCGTAAAAATCATGCGGACATCTGAATGGAGCTTTACAGGGGGGTAATCAATGACAGGGGGGTGATCAGGAAGTCTATATGGGGTGATAACCACAGTCATTGATCATGCCCCTGTAAGGCTTCATTCAGACGTCCGGATGCGTTTTGCGGATCCGATCCATCTATCAGTGGATCCGTAAAAATCATGCGGACGTCTGAATGGAGCTTTACAGGGGGTTGATCAATGACAGGGGGGTAATCAATGACAGGGGGGTGATCAGGGAGTCTATATGGGGTGATCAGGGGTGATCAGGGGCTAATAAGGGGTTAATAAGTGACGGGGGGGGGGGTGTAGTGTAGTGTAGTGGTGCTTGGTGGGACTTTACTGAGCTACCTGTGTCCTCTGGTGGTCGATCCAAACAAAGGGGACCACCAGAGGACCAGGTAGCAGGTATATTAGACGCTGTTATCAAAACAGCGTCTAATTTACCTGTTAGGGGTTAAAAAAAACACATCTCCAGCCTGCCAGCGAACGATCGCCGCTGGCAGGCTGGAGATCCACTCTCTTACCTTCCGTTCCTGTGAGCGCGCGCGCCAGTGTGCGCGCGTTCACAGGAAATCTCGCGTCTCGCGAGATGACGCATATATGCGTGACTGTGCGCAGGGCTGCCACCTCCGGAACGCGATCCTGCGTTAGGCGGTCCGGAGGTGGTTAAAGGGCTTCTGTCACCCCACTAAACTCATATTTTTTTTTATGTACTTATAATCCCTATCCTGCGATATATCTATACATTATGTTATTAATAATTTTCGTTCAGTAGATATGTAAAAAAATGTACTTTTATAATATGCTAATTACCTGTCTACCAGCAAGTAGACAGGTAATTAGCATATTATAAAAGTACATTTTTTGACATATCTACTGAACGAAAATTATTATTATTATTGCTGGTAGCAGCCGCAAAAAAACGCCCCCTCCTCCTGTTGATTGACAGGGCCAGCCGCGATCTCCTCCTCCGACTGACCCTGTCAGCATTTCAAAAATCGCGCGCCTGCGCCGATGACGTCACCGAAAGAGAAGACGTCATCGGCGCAGGTGCACTGAGGGAGTGCTGAGGAGGCGAGCCTCGTTCTCTCAGAGCGCCTGCGCCGAATCAACACAGGCGCGCAATTTTTGAAATGCTGACAGGGCCAGTCGGAGGAGGAGATCGCGGCTGGCCCTGTCAATCAACAGGAGGAGGGGGCGGTTTTTTGCGGCTGCTACCAGCAAGTAGATGCCCTACTTGCTGTTAGACAGGTAATTAGCATATTATAAAAGTATGTTTTTTGACATATCTACTGAACGAAAATGATTAATAACATAATGTATAGATATATCGCAGGATAGGGATTATAAGTACACACAAAAAAAAATAATGAGTTTAGTGGGGTGACAGAAGCCCTTTAACCTCTTAAGGACATAGGGCGTACAGGTACGCACTTGTGCCCTGGTACTTAAGGACACAGGGTGTACATGTACGCCCTGTGTATTTTCGATCACTGCTGTGCGGCTGGCAGTGGTCGGAACCCGGTGCCTGCTCAAATCATTGAGCAGGCACCTAGGCTAAATGCGCGGGGGGATCCCGTGACCCCCCCATGTCGGCGATCGCGGCAAACCGCAGGTCAATTTAGACCTGCGGTTTGCTGCGATTTCTGCAGTTTCTGATCCCCGCGGTCCCTGACCGCGGGGATCAGAAACTTTAGTATTCCTAAAATAGATCTGTATCCCTCCCCCTGCACCCCCGAGTGATTTTAGACCGGTGGGAGGTGCAGGGGGAGGGTTGCGGGCGGTGCGGCAGGCGGGATCGCGATCCCCCGCCCGCCTCCCCTTGAATAATCGTTGGCATCTAGTGGGTATACCAGGGTGCCAGCACATTGCAGGCACCCTGGTATAAACGGCTGACATCTGCGATGCGATGTCAGCCGTTTAACCCTTTCCATACAGCGGTCCGTACGGACCGCTGTATGGAAAAAGTTAACAGCTCAGGGAGCTCCCTCCCTCTCCCATCGGGGGTCTGCTGTGCTTTTGCAGCCCCCCGATGGAGAGGGAGAGAGCCCCCAGACAGCCCCCCAACAGATCCCCTCCTTACCCTTCCCCGTCTGCGCAGTTCTGGCCAGTACTGAGCAGACGGGGAAGGTTCCCATGGCAACAGGACGCCGTCTCAGGCGTCCTGCTGTCCATGGTGCTGAACAGATCTGTGCTAAAAGGCATAGATCTGTTCAGAAAAAGTGCAAAATACAGTACAGTACAATATATATTGTACTGTACTGTATTATACAGACATCAGACCCACTGGATCTTCAAGAACCAAGTGGGTCTGGGTCAAAAAAAAAGTGAATAAAAGTGAAAATAAAGTAAAAATCAAAAAACACATTTATCACTGATTAAAAATGAAAAAAATAAAATTCCCTACACATGTTTGGTATCGCCGCGTCCGTAACGACCTGATCTATAAAACGGTCATGTTACTTTACCAGAACGGTGAACGCCATAAAAATAAAAAATAAATAACTATGATAAAATTTAAATTTTGCCCACCTTACTTCCCAAAAAAGGTAATAAAAGTGATCAAAAAAGTCGCATGTACGCCAAAATTGTAACAATCAAACCGTCATTTCATCCCGCAAATATCATACCCTACCCAAGATAATCGCCCAAAAACTGAAAAAACTATTGCTCTTAGACTATGGAAACACTAAAACATGATTTTTTTTGTTTCAAAAATGAAATCATTGTGTAAAACTTACATAAATAAAAAAAAAGTATACATATTAGGTATCGCCGCGTCCGTATCGACCGGCTCTATAAAAATATCACATGATCTAACCCCTCAGGTGACCACCGTAAAAAAATAAAAATAAAAATGGTGTAAAAAAAGCCATTTTTTGTCATCTTACGTCACAAAAAGTGTAATAGCAAGCAATCAAAAAGTCATATGCACCCCAAAATAGATGCCAATCAAACCGTCATCTCATCCTGCAAAAAATGAGACCCTATTTGTAATTGTATACATATTAGGTATCGCCGCGTCCGTGACAACCTGCTCTATAAAAATATCACATGATCTAACTTGTCAGATGAATGTTGTAAATAACAAAAAAAAAAACGGTGCCAAAAAAGCTATTTCTTGTTACCTTGCCACACAAAAAGTGTAATATAGAGCAACCAAAAATCATATGTACCCTAAACTAGTACCAACAAAACTGCCAACCTATCCCGTAGTTTCTAAAATGGGGTCACTTTTTTGGAGTTTCTACTCTAGGGGTGCATCAGGGGGGCTTCAAATGGGACATGGTGTAAAAAAAACAGTCCAGCAAAACCTGCCTTCCAAAAACCGTATGGCATTCCTTTCCTTCTGCGCCCTGCAGTGTGCCCGTACAGCGGTTTACGACCTTATATGGGGTGTTTCTGTAAACTACAGAATCAGGGCCATAAATAATGAGTTTTGTTTGGCTGTTAACCTTTGCTTTGTAACTGGAAAAAAAAATATTAAAATGGAAAATCTGCCAAAAAAGTGAAATTTTGAAATTGTATCTCTATTTTCCATTAAATCTTGTGCAACACCTAAAGGGTTAACAAAGTTTGTAAAATCAGTTTTGAATACCTTGAGGGGTGTAGTTTCTTAGATGGGGTCACTTTTTTGGAGTTTCTACTCTAGGGGTGCATCAGGGGGGCTTCAAATGGGACATGGTGTCAAAAAAACAGTCCAGCAAAATCAGCCCTCCAAAAACCAAACGGCGCACCTTTCACTCTACGCCCCGCTGTGTGGCCGTACAGTAGTTTACGGCCACATATGGGGTGTTTCTGTAAACAGCAGAGTCAGGGCAATAAAGATACAGTCTTGTTTGGCTGTTAACCCTTGCTTTGTTAGTGGAAAAAATGGGTTAAAATGGAAAATTAGGCAAAAAAATGAAATGCTCAAATTTCATCGCCATTTGCCAATAACTCTTGTGCAACACCTAAAGGGTTAACGACATATGTAAAATCAGTTTTGAATACCTTGAGGGGTGTAGTTTCTTAGATGGGGTCATTTTTAGGGAGTTTCTCCTCTAGGGGTGCATCAGGGGGGCTTCAAATGGGACAATGGTGTAAATAAACCAGTCCATAAAAATCAGCCTTCCAAAAACCAAACGGCGCACCTTTCACTCTACGCCCCGCTGTGTGGCCGTACAGTAGTTTACGGCCACATATTGGGTGTTTCTGTAAACGGCAGAGTCAGGGCAATAAAGATACAGTCTTGTTTGGCTGTTAACCCTTGCTTTGTTAGTGGAAAAAATGGGTTAAAATGATAAATTAGACAAAAAAATGAAATTCTCAAATTTCCTCCCCATTTGCCAATAACTCTTGTGCAACACCTAAAGGGTTAACAACGTATGCAAAATCAGTTTTGAATACCTTGAGGGGTGTAGTTTCTTAGATGGGGTCATTTTTGGGTGGTTTCTATTATGTAAGCCTCGCAAAGTGACTTGAGACCTGAACTGGTCCCTAAAAATTGAGTTTTTGTAAATTTCTGAAAAATTTCAAGATTTGCTTCTAAACTTCTAAGCCTTATAACATCCCCAAAAAATAAAATATCATTCCCAAAACAATTCAAACATGAAGTAGACATATGGGGAATGTAAAGTCATCACAATTCTTGGGGGTATTACTATGTATTACAGAAGTAGAGAAACTGAAACTTTTTTTCAAATTTTTGGTAAATTAGGTATTTCTTTTGTGCAAAAAAAATAATTTTTTTGACTTCATTTTACCAGTGTCATGAAGTACAATATGTGACGAAAAAACAATCTCAGAATGGCCTGGATAAGTCAAAGCGTTTTAAAGTTATTAGCACTTAAAGTGACACTGGTCAGATTTGCAAAAAATGGCCTGGTCCTAAGGTGAAAAAAGGCTGTGTCCTTAAGGGGTTAATTTACAGTGGACTTTACCTGTCAGCAATCTTTCACTCAGTTAAAATACCCCTAATACATATGCAAATTAGCTGTTTAGTGCACAGAGGGTGGGCCCAAGCCACTCTGTGCACCCTTGCCCTTCTTGCTTCCTCTGCCAGTCCCTCTCTCTCCTTCTAGAGTAAACAAAACAATAGCTGATCTTGGGGAGACCAGCTACTTATAGCTGGTCTCCCCAAGAGGAGCTATTGTTTTGTTTGAGTAGTCACCTAGGCATTGCCCTCGGTTAGACAGAATCCTACAACATTCTGATGAGAGGCAACACCCCGAAACAGCTGTCTGTGGATGGATAACTGGCTTAGGTTTTTACCTTGTCACATCCTTAAAGGGGTATTCCCATCTTAATGATCACTGTTAAATCTGTTAATGATTTAACAGTGATCATTTTTCTAAATATATTTAATTAACTAATTCCCACCCCTTAGAAGAAAATGAACATATTGTCTTCCGTCTTCCCTGGTTACGGCCACCGCTCTTCTCAGGTATCGCGGTGGCCGCGTTTGCGCAGACGACTTCTTCTCTTCTCCTGGCCAGCCGCGCGCAGTGCCGAAAGCGCACGCCGAGGCTGCGCATGCGCTATGGTGATTTCTTCCTGGCCAGTATAGTATACTTGCCAGGAAGAAGTCACCAGGGCGCATGCGCGGCGGCGTGCGTGTTCAGTCCAGCGCGCGGCCCGGCCGGGAGAAGACTTCAATCAAGATGGAGCCCGCCCCCTGCCGAAACCTGGAAGTGGACAGCGTGCCGGGAGCAGGTAAGTATGAAACTGCGTGATGAGAATACCCCTTTAAGGCTGGTAACAGAGCTGGATCTTGACACAGGGGCCACTTAATATGGTGGATCTGGTGATCTCAAAAATGGGCACTCCCTTTGCTTGGTTTTCCTTCCCTGGAGGAATATCTGGCTCACTGTATTGAAGACCCGTAACTGGGGCTCCACGGTTATTTTGCATCTCCTTTTAGATTGACAGAGCCATATATGCTATATATCTCTCTTGCATAGGGAGTATCCACTTGGCACCATGCCGCACATATCAGATTCGATTATGTATAACTTTCTGTGCCAGACACAACACATCAACTATGTTATTTGCCTTTAGCTTTACCATCATCATTGACATCACTATATGGAAAAGACTGCAGTG
The DNA here is from genome assembly GCF_905171765.1 of Bufo bufo. Lineage (NCBI taxonomy): Eukaryota > Metazoa > Chordata > Amphibia > Anura > Bufonidae > Bufo > Bufo bufo. The sequence continues at coordinate 184,869,741 of NC_053392.1, forward strand.
TGTCGCAACACACTAAACATGTTCCAGAAATTACACAACAAACATACGATATAATAAGCAGCATTCAAGAATATTTCCACGGCGCTCACCCCCAACGATATAATAATGCTAATAGCAAGAATAATACTGTTAAGCTTTTAGCTGGCTTCTAAGTAGGGGAAAAAGACAACCAACTGCTGGCACAGTAAGGCCTCTTTCACACGGGCGTCATGTTTTTGGGCTGGATAAGATGCGGGTGCGTCGCGAGAAAATGCGTAATTTTTCAGCGCGAGTGCAAAACATTGTAATGCGTTTTGCACGCGCGTGAGAAAAATTGGCATGTTTGGTACCCAAACCCAAACTTCTTCACAGAAGTTCGGGTTTGGGATCGGTGTTGTGTAGATTGTATTATTTTCCCTTATAACATGGTTATAAGGGAAAATAATAGCATTCTTAATACAGAATGCATAGTACAATAGGGCTGGAGGGGTTAAAAAAAGTAATAATAATTTAACTCACCTTAATCCACTTGTTCGCGCAACCCGGCTTCTCTTCTTTCTTCTTTCTTCAGGACCTGGATAAAGGACCTTTGATGACATCACATGGTCCATAACATGATCTATCACCATGGTGATGGATCATGTGACGGAACATGTGATGAGCGCAGTGACGTCACCACAGGTCCTTTTCCTACTGCACAGCAAAGATGAAGACAGAAGAAATGCCGGTCTGCGCGAACAAGTGGATTAAGGTGAGTTAAATTATTATTATTTTTTTTCAGTATTTTTTCTGTATTAACCCCTTCACGCAACATCACGTACATGTACGTGGGGGAATGTGGTGCCTCACCGCATCCCCACGTGCATGTACGTGATCGGGTTTCACTGTCAGCGCAGGGAGCGAAGCGATGAAGCTTCAGTGAAGCCGGCGTGCTGGGGTTGCTAGGCAACCAGAGAAGCCGGCAGGAGCTGTATTGGAGCTCTGACCCGCCCGCGATCGCTGTGATTGGTCCATTACTGCAGAGGGACCAATCACAGCGCATCGGGGCAGGTAAGGGGGTGTTAGGGAGGGACTATGTGCTTCTCCTTCTCTGATCGCCCCAATTCCTGTCAGGGAAGCGATCAGAGAAAGAGAAAGTGTGAAAATATTCCCCACCTATGACGAGTATACTCGTCATGGCGCACTGCTACTTAGCGCGCCATGATGAGTATACACGTCATGGCATAAACTGTCACCATGTCTGCAGACATGGTGACAGCGCTGAGATCCCGGCTGTCACACACAGCCGGGCACCTTAGGTCAATGCCGAGGGGGGTCCTGTGACCCCCCCATGTCGGCGATCGCTGCAAACCGCAGGTCAATTCAGACCTGCGGTTTGTAGCGCTTTCTGCGGTTACTGATCCCCGCGGTCCCTGACCGCGGGGATCAGAAACTTTAGTATGCCCAAAATAAAGATGTTTCACCCCCCCTGCACCACTGAATGATGTTATGTGGGCGGGTGGTGCAGGGGGGGTGTCGCAGGCGGTGCGGAGGTGCGGTAAGGTGCGGGAGGCGGGCGGTGCGGCAGGCAGGATCCCGATCCCCCGCCCGCCTCCCCTTCAATGATCGTTGGTGTCTAGTGGGGATACCAGGGTGCCAGCACATTGCTGGCACCCTGGTATAAACGGCTGACATCTGCGATGCGATGTCAGCCGTTTAACCCTTTCCATACAGCGGTCCATACGGACCGCTGTATGGAAAAGGTTAACAGCGCAGGGAGCTCCCTCCCTCTCCCATCGGGGGGCTGCTGTGCCTTTGCAGCCCCCCGATGGGAGAGGGAGAGAGCCCCCAGAGAGCCCCCCTCAGCCCTGTACTTACCCTTCCCTGTCTGCGCAGTTCTGACCAGTACTGAGCAGACGGGGAAGGTTCCCATGGCAAAAGGACGCCTCTCAGGCGTCCTGCTGTCCATGGTGCTGAACAGATCTATGCTAAAAGGCATAGATCTGTTCAGACAAGTGTAAAATACAGTACAGAACAATATATATTGTTCTGTACTGTATTATACAAACATCAGACCCACTGGATCTTCAAGAACCAAGTGGGTCTGGGTCAAAAAAAAAGTAAAAAAAAGTGAAAAAAGTAAACGTTCGTAACGACCTGATCTATAAAAAAATCATGTTACTTTTTCCCGCACGGTGAACGCCATAAAAATAAAAAAATAAAAACTATGAGGAAATTGAAATTTTGCCCACCTTACTTCCCAAAAAAGGTAATAAAAGTGATCAAAAAAGTCGCATGTACGCCAAAAAAGTACCAATCAAACCGTCACCTACTATGGGTCTCAGACTATGGAGATACTAAAACATGATTTTTTTTTTGTTTCAAAAATATTATTGTGTAAAACCCTGATAAATTATAAAAAGGTAGACATATTAGGTATTGCCATGTCCGTAAGAACCTGATCTATAAAAATACCACATGACCTAACCCCTCAGGTGAACACTGTAAAAAAAATTAAATAAAAACGGTGTCAAAAAAGCTATTTTTTTGTTACCTTACATCACAAAAACTGTAATAGCAAGCGATCAAAAAGTCATGTGCACCCCAAAATAGTACCAATCTAACCGTCATCTCATCCCGCAAAAATGATACCCAACCTGAGACAATCGCCAAAAAACTGAAAAAACTATGGCTCTCAGACTATGGAGACACTAAAACATGTTTTTTTTTTGTGTCAAAAATGATATTATTGTGTAAAACCTAAATAAATAAAAAAGTATACATATTAGGTATCGTCACGTCCGTAAGAGCCTGCCCTATAAAAATAGCACATGATCTAACCTGTCAGATGAACGTTGTAAATAATAAAAATAAAAACAGTGCCAAAACAGCTATTTTTTGGCAAATTTTCCATTTTAATTCATTTTTTCCCCTCAACAAAGCAAGGGTTAACAGCCAAACAAAACTCAATATTTATTGCCCTGATTCTTTAGGAAGGAAAGGAGCGCCATATGGTTTTTGGAAGGCAGTTTTTGCTGGACTGGTTTTTTGACACCATGTCCCATTTGAAGCCCCCCCGATGCACCCCTAGAGTATAAACTCCAAAAAATGACCCCATTTTGGAAACTACACCCCTCAAGGTATTCAAAACTGATTTTACAATCTTTGTTAACCCTTTAAGTGTTCCACAAGAGTTAATGGCAAATGGAGATGAAATTTCTGAATTTCTATTTTTTGTTACTTTGCCTCACAAAAAAGTGTAATATAGAGCAACCAAAAATCATATGTACCCTAAAATAGTACCAACAAAACTGCCACCTTATCCCGTAGTTTCCAAAATGGGGCCACTTTTTTGGAGTTTCTAACCTAGGGGTGCATCAGGGGGGCTTCAAATGGGACATGGTGTCTAAAAACAATCCAGCAAAATCTGCCTTCCAGAAACCATATGGTGTTCCTTTCCTTCTGCTCCCTGCCGTGTGGCCATACAGCAGTTTACGACCACATATGGGGTGTTTCTGTAAACTAAAGAATCAGGGCCATAAATAAAGAGTTTTGTTTGGCTGTTAACCCTTGCTTTGTTACTGGAAAAAAAATATTAAAATGGAAAATCTGCCGAAAAAGTGAAATTTTGAAATTTAATCTCTATTTTCCATTTATTCTTGTGGAACACCTAAAGGGTTAACAACGTTTGTAAAATCAGTTTTGAATACCTTGAGGGGTGTAGTTTCTTAGATGGCGTCACTTTTATGGAGTTTCTACTCTAGGGGTGCATCAGGGGGGCTTCAAATGGGACATGGTGTCAAAAAAAACAGTCCAGCAAAACCTGCCTTCCAAAAACCGTATGGCATTCCTTTCCTTCTGCGCCCTGCCGTGTGCCCGTACAGCGGTTTACGACCACATATGGGGTGCTTCTGTAAACTACAGAATCAGAGCCATAAATAATGAGTTTTGTTTGGCTGTTAACCCTTGCTTTGTAACTGGAAAAAAAATATTAAAATGGAAAATCTGCCAAAAATGTGAAATTTTGAAATTGTGTCTCTATTTTCCATTAAATCTTGTGCAACACCTAAAGGGTTAACAAAGTTTGTAAAATCAGTTTTGAATACCTTGAGGGGTGTAGTTTCTTAGATGGGGTCACTTTTATGGAGTTTCTACTCTAGGGGTGCATCAGGGGGGCTTCAAATGGGACATGGTGTAAAAAAAACAGTCCAGCAAAATTAGCCCTCCAGAAACCAAACGGCGCACCTTTCACTCTATGCCCCGCTGTGTGGCCATACAGTAGTTTACGGCCACATATGGGGTGTTTCTGTGAACATCAGAGTCAGGGCAATAAAGATACAGTCTTGTTTGGCTGTTAACCCTTGCTTTGTTAGTGGAAAAAATGGGTTAAAATTGAAAATTAGGCAAAAAAATGAAATTCTCAAATTTCATCTCCATTTGCCAATAACTCTTGTGCAACACCTAAAGGGTTAATGACGTATGTAAAATCAGTTTTGAATACCTTGAGGGGTGTAGTTTCTTAGATGGGGTCACTTTTAGGGAGTTTCTACTCTAGGGGTGCATCAGGGGGCTTCAAATGGGACATGGTGTAAATAAACCAGTCCATAAAAATCAGCCTTCCAAAAACCAAACGCCGCACCTTTCACTCTACGCCCCGCTGTGTGGCCGTACAGTAGTTTACGGCCACATATTGGGTGTTTCTGTAAACGGCAGAGTCAGGGCAATAAAGATACAGTCTTGTTTGGCTGTTAACCCTTGCTTTGTTAGTGGAAAAAATGGGTTAAAATGAAAAATTAGACAAAAAAATGAAATTCTCAAATTTCCTCCCCATTTGCCAATAACTCTTGTGCAACACCTAAAGGGTTAACAATGTATGCAAAATCAGTTTTGAATACCTTGAGGGGTGTAGTTTCTTAGATGGGGTCATTTTTGGGTGGTTTCTATTATGTAAGCCTCGCAAAGTGACTTCAGACCTGAACTGGTCCCTAAAAATTGAGTTTTTGTAAATTTCGGAAAAATTTCAAGATTTGCTTCTAAACTTCTAAGCCTTATAACATCCCCAAAAAATAAAATATCATTCCCAAAACAATTCAAGCATGAAGTAGACATATGGGGAATGTAAAGTCATCACAATTTTTGGGGGTATTACTATGTATTACAGAAGTAGAGAAACTGAAACTTTGAAATTTGGAAATTTTTCCAAATTTTTGGTAAATTAGGTATTTTTTTGTGCAAAAAAAATAATTTTTTTGACTTCATTTTACCAGTGTCATGAAGTACAATATGTGACGAAAAAACTATCTCAGAATGGCCTGGATAAGTCAAAGCGTTTTAAAGTTATTAGCACTTAAAGTGACACTGGTCAGATTTCCAAAAAATGGCCTGGTCCTTAAGGTGAAAATGAGCCCGGTCCTGAAGGGGTTAAGAATGCTATAATTTTCCCTTATAACCATGTTATAAGGGAAAATAATAATGATCGGGTCCTCATCCCGATCGTCTCCTAGCAACTGTGCATCAAAATCGCACCGCATCCGCACTTGCTTGCGGATGCTTGCGTTTTTCACGCAGCCCCATTCACTTTTATGGGGCCTGCGTTGCGTGGAAAATGCACAAAGAGGAGCATGCTGCGATTTTCACGCAACGCACAAGAGATGCGTGAAAATCACCGCTCATGTGCACAGCCCCATAGAAATGAATGGGTTCGGATTCAGTGCGGGTGCAATGCGTTCACCTCACGCATCACACCCGCACGGAAATCTCGCCGTCTGAAAGAGGCCTAAGTGCTTGGTGGTGAAGGCTAGACAGGTTGTAACAACTCTTCCTCTTGTCTGGAGCGAGAAATATATTGTGCTCTATTTAAGTCTTCTGGGATAAAGGAAAGCTCCTTGGCTTACTGCTGCAATAAAATGCATGTTTAGATATGAATTATAAAGCTCAGCGGACAATTCATCATGCCCTTACTACAATCCTATATTCTAATTGCTCCATTTTGTACCTGGCTTGCTCCATCTCATTTAATAATAAATTCTGCTGCTATATTAATTCTATTTTTTTTAATAGTTTTTTTTATGGCTGCATTCTCACGTATCTGACACAATTATATGTTAAAAGATAAAGTGGAAATTCCTTAAAAATGCTGCACCCTCAGCTTAAAGGGAATCTGTCACCAGCAACATCCCTATCAAACTGTTTGCATAGCTGTGGTTCACCTGATTGAAACACAGTTTTTCTTTTGTTGATCTGATGCTCCGTTACAGACTTAGGCCTCATGCACACGACCGTTGTGTGTTTTGCGGTCCGCAAATTGCAGATCCGCAAAACACGGATGGCGTCCGTGTGCGTTCCTCAATTTGCGGAACGGCACGGACAGCCATTGATAAAACCGCCTATTCTTGTCCGCAAAATGGACAAAAATAGGACAGGTTATATTTTTGTTTGTGGGGCCATGGAACGGAGCAACGGATGCGGACAGAACACGGAGTGCTGTTCGCATCTTTTGCGGCCCCATTGAAGTGATTTGGTCCGCATCCGAGCCGCAAAAACTGCGGCTCGGATCCGGACCAAAACAACGGCTGTGTGCATGAGGCCTTATGATGCAAATTAGGCCTTTTCTGCAATGACGGTGTCACCATTGCTCCTGTTGCACACAAGCTCCACAGTTTTCTGTGACCAGACCCTTCCTGGCTGCTTTGATTGACTAGACCAGGCAGTGGTAAAGCAGCCATAGAAAGGCTGGAAACAGAAAGGAGTGAATTTTCGGTACAACAAGAGCAAGGGATCAACAAAAGAAAAACTGCATTTTAATTAATCGCAATTTGCGAGCCGCAATGAACGAACAACGACCGTGGGACAGCGGATCGCGGATCCATTCACTTTAATGTGTTTGTGATCTGCCCATTCCGGAAAACGATAGGACATGTTCTATCTTTTTGCGGAATGGAAGTACGGGACGAAACCCCACGGAAGCACTCCGTAGTGCTTTGGTGGGTTTCCGTTCCGTGCTTCTGTTCCGCACCATTCCGCATCTCCCGATTTGCGGACCCACTGAAGTGAATGGGTCCGCATCCGTGATGCAGAATGCCCACGGAACGGCACCCGTGTATTGCAGATCCACAAATGCGGTCCGCAATACAGTCACGGGGCGCACACGTTCGTGTGCAGGAGGCCTAACACTTAAGACGATCACCACCATACATGTATGGAGGAAGTCATCACTTTAAATGTGGAAGTGTCATACAGCAGGCAATGTCCATGGCATCTGAGTGGTGAAATGTGGGCGTGAAGCACTCCTGCACCAGTAACAGCTTTCCCTGCCTGAGATTGGGGAAGCTGTTCCCTGGTATTGATAGGCCGGAGCTTGCTGGAGGCTGCAATGCCTATCATAGGTATACTCCAATACATGCCTGTAGAAGGCAGCACTTCATTGGAATATACTGTATTTCATATTGAGTAATGGATCAATTACCATTACTAAATAGCAATGGCAATCTGATGATTGCTTGTTATACTTACCTAGGGTCACTTAAAAAAGTAAAAAATAAAATAAAATGTAAATTATCTGTAAAAATATTTATCCCATATGGTGAACAGCATAACAGAAAAAAAATTAAAATGGCTGATTCCCCATTTTTTCATTGCTTCCCCTCCAAAAAAAATGAACAAAAAGCATCATACATATGCCAAAAGGGTATAAATAAAAACTACAGATTCAGATCATTCAACAGAAATGAGTCCTTATACAGCTCCACAGACCTAACTATAAAAAAAGATATTGTGGTCAGAATATGTGGTCAAAACCTTTTTTTTTCCAAGGTTTTATTTTTTCAATATTAAAACACAAGAAAAACTATATAAATTGGTATCATTGTAATCGTATGGATCTGGAGAATGAAGGGAACAGGTCAGTTTTACCACATATGTAATGCCATAAAAAGCAAACCCTGTAAAACTGTGGTCGATTTGCTTCTTTTTTTTCCAATTTCACACAATTTGGAATTTTATTCTAGCTTCCCACTACATTGTAGGATATACCACCAATATCAGATAGATGCTTGTCCCAGAGATGGGACATGTACCTATCTCTAAAATGGGGGCCCAAAGTGAACGAGAGCACACCACACAAGAGCCACCATCCATTCACTTTTATGGGAGTCCAGAAAATAGCCAAGCACTTCTATGGCACCTCCAAAAATTGCAAAGCACACTTGCTTGGCTATTTTCGGAAGTCCCATAGAAGTGAATGGAGAGCACCCCACATATACCGTAAGCGGTGCTCTGTTGCTCAGTTATTGGGCCAGAGGTGGGAACGTCACCTGTCTGAGATTGGTGGCATATCCTAGCGATGAGCAACAAATGTCTCAGATGACACAACCCCTATAAAGTACTACAAATTTAAAGGGAACCTGTCATGTGGATATTTGATTATAATCTAACTAATTATATACAATCATTAACTACTAAAAAGTACCTTAGATGTATTCACTTACTGGTGTGACAGAAGGTTACCTCATAATATACACACAAAGATGCCGCATGCCGTATGCTAATGAGCTGATTTGAGTCCAGCGTGATGTCATTGAGTCCAGCGTATATTTAATTCAGAGCTATAGCCACTCCCCTGCCCATCTGCTGCTGATTCATATGGAAAAAAACTGTCAATCAGCAGCAGGTAGGCGAGTCAGGAGCTCATGAATATTCAGGACTCATCATTATGAGCTGGAGCTTTTCAATACAAGATGTTGGCAGATTGACTAGGTCAATTAAAGAAAGTGACACGGCATTTTGCTAAGAGAATCAGTCACTTATTTATGTAGCTCTTAGTTAGGACACCATAAAACTGGTGCCAGGTTCCCTTTAATGGTGATCTGTGGGACCTCCAATTAAAGGGGGTTCCAGGACACTTGTTCACAGCCATATGCATGCTCAGCCTGCCTTCTCCTTCTTTAACATATATCAGTGTTTTCTGGCCATTCTGCCCTTTAAAGGCAGTCTGTCACCAACCAGGATGTCTGTATAGTTCTCTTAGGCTCCATTCACACGTCCGCAGATGGGTCCGCATTCGTTCCGCAATTTTGCGGAACGCGTGCGGACCCATTCATTTTCTATGGGGACAGAATGAATGCGGACAACACACAGTGTGCTTTAAGTATCCGCATTTGCGGAGCGCGGCCCCGATCTTCAGGTCCGCAGCTCTGCAAAAAGATAGAGCATGACCTATTCTTGTCCGCAGCTTGCGCACAAGAATAGGCATTTCTATAGGGGTGCCAGGCGGGTGTGTTGCGGATCCGCAATTTGCGGGTTCGCAACACACTACGGACGTGTGAATGGAGCCTTAATGTTATTTAGGGATATGCCTTTATGTGCTTATCAATCTTATCTAGCCCACGGAAAACACCTTTTTATAATTATGGAAATGAGTTGAAAAGAGCCCAAGGGGCTGTACTTAGCTGGGCTGGAGCCCAGCCGTGCCCATCCAAACAGAGCCCTGCTCCTCTAATCATCTTGTTGTTTTCACCTCGCTGCCTCAGCGAAAGTCATCAAATGGCCACTGGAAATCTTTATCTTAATTATTGAAGCCACTGCCAACAACAGGTAACAGATGGCGCAGGCTGACACAAAAAGGAGATGTGCGCCTGTCTGAGAGTTGGCTTCATGATGACATCACCAAGGTAGGGAGGTGGAGAGGACAAGAGGGTGGGAGGAGCGGTGCTCCAACACAGATAAGTACAGCCCCTTAGGCTCTTGTCAACTTATTTGCATAATTTTGTTTCAGGGGCTAGAAAAGATTGATAAGCACATAAAGAACGGTAAAGGCATGACAATGGTAACTCTATATGAAGCGGAAATAATTAGAATTATATATTTTTAAGAACCAGCATTTATGAATTTTATGAAGAAATAAGTAATGGGAGTGTCAAGGAAGGATTTAGGCAGAGCTGGCCAAGAGTACTATTTTCTTGGCATTGTATTCTGTGGCATATTCTGACAGATTACCTTTCAGTACACGTTTTACATGTTCACACAGTGCAACTTTGCACACACACCAATGACAATTAAGCTGGTTGTTGCCAACGCCCGTAAAATGATACTGCACATGTCCTGTACAAGTATCATCTGTTTGATCATGAAGAATTTTGCATATAGATGACTAAAACATCTCATAATGATCACAGTGTAGGATATGCAAAGAAGTGCAGTCGAATAGCATCCTGAGTCATCTGCTGGCGCTAGTATTACATTTTATGCATGTTATGTATAAGAGAACATGACGACAGACACTACAGTTCAACAATAAATGGGACAAGTACATGATTAGTAAAGTGTTAAAGGGGTTGTAGCAAAAAAATTCAGCAGTTTTCAAACTGGTCCCTAGACAGGGGAGGGCTGGCAGCCTTAGTCCTGGGGGGCAAATCCAGTCAAGTGGCCCATTTTTAGCCCCGCCCATTATTAAAAGCCCCTCCTACATTTAATAGGCCACTCCCAACACACACTGTACAGCTGACATTCTATAGTTGAGGCCTGTCTCTACACATCATACGGAGGGGAGGGTCTTCCTGGCTGCACTGCCTGCTTATACAACAAGCTACAGCCAGGAAGCTCCTCCGCTCTCCTCCCTCCCCTGATCCTGCTCAAGGCTTGTGGTTCCCCCCCACCATCTGTCACCCGCCCGTGGCCTGCTGCCCCCTTTGCCGTCCTCACCCAGCTCTGAATCCTCCTTCTGCAAATGGCAGGGGGAGGAGCCTGAGCATCTCCTCTCCTACATAGCGCCACATACCTCTTACATCCAGTGATGTCACCTTTGTTGTAGACGTTCTCTTTCCTCATCTTCTCCATTCAGACCAGACCGCCATGATGATTTTTCTGCCATCTCCCGTCTCTGCAGAGATTGAGAAACAGACATTAGTTTCCTGCCACCCCCAATACTATACTGCAGAAACAGTCTCCTGGAAATACTACTACCACACAGATAGTGCCCCCTTAAACAATTATTGGCACACAGTGCTCGAAAAAATAACTGCGCTCAGACACTAATAGTATAAAGATAATGTCCCCCAAAAATAATTGTGCTAAGCTGATACTATGCCAGGGTGCCCCCAAAGTAACAGTGCCCGCCAAAATCCCACCAATAGAAATAATTCTCTGCCAGAGCACACTTAGTAGTAATACTGCCCCTATAGTGCCCTAGTAATCATGTTCCTCAAAGACCCGCAGTAGTAGTAAATCTCCCCATAATACCCCCTAGTAGTACTAATTTTCCCTATAATATGACAGTACATGAAATACCCCCGCTTAGTGCCCGCAGTTGAGCTAATGTCCCCATAATGTATGCCAGTATAAAATACCCCTATATAGTGCCCCAGTAAATGCCCTCATAGTGCTCCTTTCCCCCTTCCCCATAGTGTCCCCCATAATATGCCAGTAAAAAAAATGCCCCTTAGTACCCCCAGCAAATGCCCCTATAGTGCTCCTCTCCCCCACAATGTGCCAGTAAAAAAATTCCCCTTCTTAGTGCCACCATATGCCCCAATAGTGCTCCACTCCCCCATAGTGCCCCCAAATAATGCCCCATAGTGCCGCTCTCCCCTATAGTGCCTGCCATAATGTGCCAGTAAAAAATGCCCCCTTAGTGCTACCAAATGCCATAGTGCCCCCCATAATGTTCCAATACAAAAGGCCCCTTTAGAGCCCCCACTTCCCCATAGTGCCCCCAAATAATGCCCCTATAGTAACACCAGATGCCCCATAGAGCTGCTCTCCCCTATAGTGCCCCCCAGAATGTGCCAATAATTTTAAAAAAAGCCCCTTTAGAGCCCCCAGATACCCCCATAGTGCTCCTCTCCCCCATGGTGCCTCCCCATAATGTGCCAGCAAGAAATGCCCCCATAGTGCCAGCTCCTCCAATAGTGCCAGCTCCCCTCGTAGTGCCAGCTCCCCTCATAGTTCCAGCTTCCCCCCATAGTGCCAGCTCCCCCCCCCATAGTGCCAGCCCCCTTATAGTGCCAGTTCTCCCATAGTGCCAGCCCCCTTATAGTGCCAGCTCCCCCATAGTGCCAGCTCCCCCTATAGTGCCAGCTCCTCCCCCATAGTGCCAGCCCCCCCATAGTGCCAGCCCCCCCATAGTGCCAGCTCCTTCTATAGTGCCAGCTCCCCTATAGTGCCCCCCCATAGTGCTAGCTCCCCCAAAGTGCCAGATCCCCCCCATAGTGCCAAATCCCCCCATAGTGCCAGATCCCCCCCATAGTGCCAGCCCCCCCTATAGTGCAAGCCCCCCTATAGTGCCAGATCCCCCCCATAGTGCCAGATCCCCCCCCCATAGTGCCAGATCCCCCCCATAGTGCCAGATCCCCCCCATAGTGCCAGCTCCCCCTATAGTGCCAGCTCCCCCTATAGTGCCCCCGCATAGTGCTAGCTCCCCCACAGTGCCAGATCCCCCCCATAGTGCCAAATCCCCCCCATAGTGCCAGCCCCCCTATAGTGCAAGACCTCCTATAGTGCCAGATCCCCCCAATAATGCCAGATCCCCCCCCCCCATAGTGCCAGATCCCCCCCATAGTGCCAGATCCCTCCCCCATAGTGCCAGATCCCCCTATAGTGCCAGCTCCCCCTATAGTGCAAGCCCCCCCATAGTGCCAGATTCCCCCCCCATAGTGCCAGATCCCCCCCCCATAGTGCCAGCCCCCCCATTGTGCCAGCTCCCCCTATAGTGCAAGCCCCCCCTTAGTGCCAGATCCCCCCCCATAGTGCCAGATCCCCCCCCTATAGTGCCAGCCCCCCCTATAGTCCCAGCCCCCCCTATAGTGCCAGATACCCCCCATAGTGCCAGATCCCCCCCATAGTGCCAGATCTTCCCCCCCATAGTGCCAGCTCCCCCTATAGTGCCTCCCCATAGTGCTAGCTCACTCATAGTGCCAGATCCCCCCCATAGTGCCAAATCCCCCCCCATAGTGCCAGCCCCCCCTATAGTGCCAGATCCCCCCCATAGTGCCAGATCCCCCCCCATAGTGCAAGCCCCCCATAGTGCCAGATCCCCCCCCCATAGTGCCAGCCCCCCGCAAAGAAGAAAAAAACCCCCACTAATACTTACCTCCATCAGCAGCGATGCAAGCCTCTTCTGACCTGTGTCCCTGCTGTGTGCTGCCGGGCTCAGGCGTCGCGATGATAATGACGTCATCGCACTGCCTGAGCCGGCCTCTGATAGGCTGCAGGCATTAGTGCCTGCGGCCTATCAGAAGAACAGGGGAGGGACACGCCTCTCCCTCCCCTGCCCCACAGGCTCAGCACACAGCACGGCCGCAATGACATCCAGGGCCGCGCCGCCTGTGGTGATGATCGGCGGTGCGGCCCTGAAGAATAATAAAAAAATAAAAATAAAAAAAAAATATATATTTTTTAAGACGGGCGGCCCAGCGGCCGTTTATTTAGGGCGGCCTGGGGGGCAATTGCCTCCCTGCCCCCCGGCCCAGCCCGCCCCTGCCCATCTGTCTGTCACATCACCCCCATGCATATCAGGGAAACTGTCTGAGCCTCAAGTTATGCAGCAGTCTCTTATGCTGTTTGAAGACTCTGCTGGCAGGGTTTCCCAAGGGCATCCACCTAGCCCTTCCCCAGGGGTGGAAGAGATAGAATGCACTAACGCACAACCACTTATGTTTCCTGATGATGAGGACATGGGAATACCACCTCAGCACGTCTCTGATGATGACAAAACACAGGTGCCAACTGCTGCGTCTTTCTGCAGTGTGCAGACTGAACAGGAGGTCAGGGATCAAGACTGGGTGGAAGACGATGCAGGGGACGATGAGGTCCTAGACCCCACATGGAATGAAGGTCGTGCCACTGACTTTCACAGTTCGGAGGAAGAGGCAGTGGTGAGACCGAGCCAACAGCGTAGCAAAAGAGGGAGCAGTGGGCAAAAGCAGAACACCCGCCGCCAAGAGACTCCGCCTGCTACTGACCGCCGCCATCTGGGACCGAGCACCCCAAAGGCAGCTTCAAGGAGTTCCCTGGCATGGCACTTCTTCAAACAATGTGCTGACGACAAGACCCGAGTGGTTTGCACGCTGTGCCATCAGAGCCTGAAGCGAGGCATTAACGTTCTGAACCTTAGCACAACCTGCATGACCAGGCACCTGCATGCAAAGCATGAACTGCAGTGGAGTAAACACCTTAAAAACAAGGAAGTCACTCAGGCTCCCCATGCTACCTCTTCTGCTGCTGCCGCCTCGGCCTCTTCTGCTGCTGCCGCCTCGGCCTCTTCCTCCGCCTCTGGAGGAACGTTGGCACCTGCCGCCCAGCAAACATGGGATGTACCACCAACACCACCACCTGTGTCACCAAGCATCTCAACCATGTCACACGGCAGCGTTCAGCTCTTCATCTCACAAACATTTGAGAGAAAGCATAAATTCCCACCTAGCCACCCTCGATCCCTGGCCCTGAATGCCAGCATTTCTAAACTACTGGCCTATGAAATGCTGTCATTTAGGCTGGTGGACACAGACAGCTTCAAACAGCTCATGTCGCTTGCTGTCCCACAGTATGTTGTTCCCAGCCGGCACTACTTCTCCAAGAGAGCCGTGCCTTCCCTGCACAACCAAGTATCCGATAAAATCAAGTGTGCACTGCGCAATGCCATCTGTGGCAAGGTCCACCTAACAACAGATACGTGGACCAGTATGCACGGCCAGGGACGCTATATCTCCCTAACTGCACACTGGGTAAATGTAGTGGCGGCTGGGCCCCAGGCGGAGAGCTGTTTGGCGCACGTCCTTCCGCTGCCAAGGATCGCAGGGCAACATTCTTTGCCTCCTGTCTCCTCCTCCTCCTACTCAGCTTCCTCCTCCTCTTCTTCCACCTGCTCATCTAGTCAGCCACACACCATCACCACCAACTTCAGCACAGCCCGGGGTAAACGTCAGCAGGCCATTCTGAAACTCATATGTTTGGGGGACAGGCCCCACACCGCACAGGAGTTGTGGGGGGTATAGAACAACAGACCGACGAGTGGTTGCTGCCGGCGAGCCTCAAGCCCGGCCTGGTGGTGTGCGATAATGGGCGAAATCTCGTCGCAGCTCTGGGACTAGCCGGTTTGACGCACATCCCTTGCCTGGCGCATGTGCTGAATTTGGTGGTGCAGAAGTTCATTCACAACTACCCCGACATGTCAGAGCTGCTGCATAAAGTGCGGGCCGTCTGTTCGCGCTTCCGGCGTTCACATCCTGCCGCTGCTCGCCTGTCTGCGCTACAGCGTATCTTCGGCCTTCCCCCTCACCGCCTCATATGCGACGTGCCCACCAGGTGGAACTCCACCTTGCACATGCTGGACAGACTGTGCGAGCAGCAGCAGGCCATAGTGGAGTTTCAGCTGCAGCACGCACGGGTCAGTCGCACTGCGGAACAGCACCACTTCACCACCAATGACTGGGCCTCCATGCGAGACCTGTGTGCCCTGTTGCGCTGTTTCGAGTACTCCACCAACATGGCCAGTGGCGATGACGCCGTTATCAGCGTTACAATACCACTTCTATGTCTCCTTGAGAAAACACTTAGGGCGATGATGGAAGAGGAGGTGGCCCAGGAGGAGGAGGAGGAAGAGGGGTCATTTTTAGCACTTTCAGGCCAGTCTCTTCGAAGTGATTCAGAGGGAGGTTTTTTGCAACAGCAGAGGCCAGGTACAAATGTGGCCAGGCAGGGCCCACTACTGGAGGACGAGGAGGACGAGGATGAGGAGGAGGTGGAGGAGGATGAGGATGAAGCATGTTCACAGCGGGGTGGCACCCAACGCAGCTCGGGCCCATTACTGGTGCGTGGCTGGGGGGAAACGCAGGACGATGACGATACGCCTCCCACAGAGGACAGCTTGTCCTTACCTCTGGGCAGCCTGGCACACATGAGCGACTACATGCTGCAGTGCCTGCGCAACGACAGCAGAGTTGCCCACATTTTAACGTGTGCGGACTACTGGGTTGCCACCCTGCTGGATCCCCGGTACAAAGACAATGTGCCCACCTTACTTCCAACACTGGAGCGTGATAGGAAGATGCGCAAGTACAAGCGCACATTGGTAGACGCGCTACTGAGAGCATTCCCAAATGTCACAGGGGAACAAGTGGAAGCCCAAGGCGAAGGCAGAGGAGGAGCAAGAGGTCGCCAACGTAGCTGTGTCACGGCCAGCTCCTCTGAGGGCAGGGTTAGCATGGCAGAGATGTGGAAAAGTTTTGTCACCACGCCACAGCTAACTGCACCACCACCTGATACGGAACGTGTTAGCAGGAGGCAACATTTCACTAACATGGTGGAACAGTACGTGTGCACACCCCTCCACGTACTGACTGATGGTTCAGCCCCATTCAACTTCTGGGTCTCCAAATTGTCCACGTGGCCAGAGCTAGCCTTTTATGCCTTGGAGGTACTGGCCTGCCCGGCGGCCAGCGTTTTGTCTGAACGTGTATTCAGCGCGGCAGGGGGCGTCATTACAGACAAACGCAGCCGCTTGTCTACAGCCAATGTGGACAAGCTGACGTTCATAAAAATGAACCAGGCATGGATCCAACAGGACCTGTCCATCCCTTGTGCAGATTAGACATTAACTACCTCCCCTTAACCATATATTATTGTACTCCAGGACACTTCCTCATTCAATCCTATTTTTATTTTCATTTTACCATTATATTGCGGGGCAACCCAAAGTTGAATGAACCTCTCCTCTGTCTGGGTGCCGGGGCCTAAAAATATCTGACAGTGGCCTGTTCCAGTGGTGGGTGACATGAAGCCTGATTCTCTGCTATTGTCACGAGGGTATCAAGTGCCACGTCTGACTCCATTATACCCGGGGTCAGGAAGTCGCAGCGGGTGGCTGCGCGCTCTATATCTAAAGATCACGGTGTTTCTTAGTTATTGTTTTCTGTGTTTGCCTTGCTATCCTTTTTGTCTCTCTCAGGGATCCGTAGCTTCTCCTCCTCAGCTGTTTCTTGTCTGCCACTCCCTACCTCCTTATATTCTCCCCTCACACTTCTCTAGTTGCCAGTTATAGAGCTTCCTGCCTGGACATCTATACTGACCCACTGGAGTGGTTAATCCTGGTTGTTGTTCCTGTGTGCTACCCTCCGGATCCCTGTTTGGCTTATTGTTGTCTCCTGTTGTCGCCCACCTGGGAATATATGTTGAGTCTGTGTTGTCTGTCCTCCCCTTGGTGTTTTCCCTTAGAGTTAGTGGTGCGGACTAGTGTTCCCATCGCCCTGTTCACTACCTAGGGCTCAGCTCAGGGAAAGCCAGGGCTTTAGGCACGTGATCGGCGTACGGGTGAGGAACCCGTCTAGGGACGTCAGGGCAGCCAGGTGCCAGCCGCCAGGTGAGTCAGGGGTCACCATCTTCCCTCTCACTTGGGCAGGGCCTTCCTCGTTCCCTCCCTCTGTGTCACGTATGTGATAGCCACGCCGACCGTGATAGCTGTGACATGAAGACTGATTCTCTGCTGAGTCGCTGACATGAAGCCAGATTCTATGTTATGGGACCTCTCTCCTCTGTCTGGGTGCCGGGGCCTAAGTTATATGACAATGGACTGTTCCAATGTTGGGTGACGTGAAGCATGATTCTCTGCTATGACATGAAGACTGATTCTCTGCTGACATGAAGCCTGAATCTCTGTTATGGGACCTCTCTCCTCTGCCTGGGTGCCGGGGCCTAAATATCTGACAATGGACTGTTCCAGTGGTGGGTGACGTGAAGCCTGATTCTCTGCTATGACATGAAGACTGATTCTCTGCTGACATGAAGCCAGATTCTCTGCTATGGGACCTCTCTTCTCTGCCTGGGTGCCTGGGCCTAAATATCTGACAATAGACTGTTCCAGTGGTGGGTGACGTGAAGCATGATTCTCTGCTATGACATGAAGACTGATTCTCTGCTGACATGAAGCCAGATTCTATGTTATGGGACCTCTCTCCTCTGCCTGGCTGTCGGGGCCTAAATATCTGACAATGGACTGTTCCAGTGGTGGGTGACGTGAAGCCTGATTCTCTGCTGACATGAAGCCAGATTCTCTGCTATGGGACCTCTCTCCTCTTCCTGGGTGCCTGGGCCTAAATATCTGACAATGGACTGTTCCAGTGGTGGGTGACGTGAAGCATGATTCTCTGCTATGACATGAAGACTGATTCTCTGCTGACATGAAGCCAGATTCTCTGCTATGGGACCTCTCTCCAATTGATATTGGTTAATTTTTATTTATTTTATTTTTATTTTTATTCATTTCCCTATCCACATTTGTTTGCAGGGGATTTAACTACATTTTGCTGCCTTTTGCAGCCCTCTAGACCTTTCCTGGGCTGTTTTACAGCCTTTTTAGTGCCAATAAGTTTGGGTCCCCATTGACTTCAATGGGGTTCGGGACGAAGTTCGGGTCGGGTTCGGATCCCGAACCCGAACATTTCCGGGAAGTTCGGCCGAACTTCTCGAACCCGAACATCTAGGTGTTCGCTCAACTCTAGTCACAACAATACTTAGTGCACCAATCAGTAATATCTACTTAGACCTGAATAAATGTGAAGTTGCATGTATTGAGCCAAAAATATGGGCATCATTAGTGCCAATTTGCACAAACGCGATTATATTGGAGCACTTTATCAGGAATTCTTCCTCACAGTCATGAAAGTTGCTGCCAACCATTTTCTCCAGTCTCAGGAAACTTCTAGCAGCTTGACAAATGTAGCAAAAGTGAGCCATGTCTGTATTGAGCCCAAAATGCGCAAATTACATTGTCAAATTTATGGCGAATATTAGGCCATAAATTTGCGAAATATCGCGAAAATGAATATTGCCTATCCCGCTCATCACTACTGTTCAGTGTTTTAGTAGTTTTTGCACAACTTGCTGTTCTCTAACAAGGAGCTTAATGGCAAAATTCACAATAGGTGTTTGATCAATGAGTTGCCTAATAAATTTCCTGGTTCAATTAGAATTGGTATTTAAACAGTTCTCCTCATCATGATGTTCACATTTTGACATCATGAGGCCAAATGACACCTAACAATTGATCAACAGTACCTCGTCATTGCAAGGCTTCAAGCAGGATGTTCTCAGACGCAAGTGGCCACTGAGCTTAGAGTGTCACAGAGTGTCAGCAGGTTGCAAACAAAGATACAGAGAGACTGGAAGAGTGGCAGAAAGTCATAGAAGAGGACGATATTTGGCCACATCCCATACTGATGACCGCTTCATTGTAAACAATGCTCTGTGGAACCAGATGATGAATGTCACACAACTCCAGGCACATTTAATCCATCAGTGGTGGTCGTGCTTGCACAATATAGAAAAAAGCATTAGCCTCTGTGCGCTCCCTTGGTCCTGGCTACCAGAGAGGCTGACACTTTTTCCTATAGTGTGCAAGCACGACCACCACTGATGGATTGCAGGGTGGTCTGTAACCATGGAAACGAGCAGTGTATAATGTGATGGAAAAATGAGTCTAGACAGCAAAGAAAGCTATATGGACAATCACAATACATTAGTAAATGCCTTGCATTAACTTTCTCTACATGATAAATGTCACTTACTGAAGTGAGACAACCCCTTTAATGGAGGTGAGAGACACCCAAGTGTCACGTCAGACGATTTGAAACCATTTACATCAGCGTGCTCTCCATGCTAGATGACCTGCAAGGGTACTAGACCACACCGAGAGCATCTACACTAGACGAGGGAACAGTGGGCCTCAGTGCTGTTCAATGATGAGAGTTGATTCACACTGAGTAGAAATTATGGATGCCAACGATGTTGGAGACGTCAAAGAGAGCGCTATGCATCAGCCACTGTTGTCACCAGATACAGTGTGGGCAGGTGTGTCTGGTCAATACAGAACTGCCCTACTTTGTGAATAGTACAGTGACAAGCCCATACTACTTGAATAACATCATTAATCCAGTCATTGTGCCTCTGTATAAACGACCTAATCTTCATGGATGTCAATGTGCCAGCTCATCAAGGTCGCCTCATTAAAGGGTTTCTATCACTTCGTTTCACCTATTTAGCTTTCAGACACTAGCGATCAGCTAGTGTCTGCTTTATCTAACCATCCTAATATAAGAGCTTATTGTCCTGCCGTTTAGCTAAAAAAATAACTTATATCGATATGCAAATGAGCCTCTAGGTGCTATGGGGGCGTGATTAGCACCTAGAGGCTCCGTCTACCTTAACAAACTGCCGCCGCCCAGCGCGTCCCTCCAGCCCGCCCATCTCCTCCGGAATGCAATGCTCCTCGTATTCGGCGCATGCGCAGTGAATGTCTGATCGCTTCCCTGCTCAGACATCTCCACTGCGCCTGCGCCGATGACGTCATAGTGCTCCGAGGAACAGGCGCAGTGGAGATGTCTGAGCAGGGAAGCGATCAGACATTCACTGCGCATGCGCAGAACAGAGACGCGCACGGAGAGGATCGCTTCAGCTGGAGATGGGCGGGCTGGAGGGACGCGCTGGGCGGCGGCAGTTTGTTAAGGTAGACGGAGCCTCTAGGTGCTAATCACGCCCCCATAGCACCTAGAGGCTCATTTGCATATCGATATAAGTTATTTTTTTAGCTAAACGGCAGGACAATAAGCTCTTATATTAGGATGGTTAGATAAAGCAGACACTAGCGGATCGCTAGTGTCTGAAAGCTAAATAGGTGAAACAAAGTGATAGAAACCCTTTAAGGAATGGCTGCTGGAAACGGGAGTACATCATATGGAGTGGCCTGCACTTTCTACAGACCTGAATCTCATTGAAAACCTATGGTGTCAGCTAAATCTCCATGTAGAGGCTCGAAACTTTGTACCCCAGAACCTCAATAACCTGAGGGCCACCCTTCAAGAATAGTGGGATGCCATATCTCAGCAGACAATAAGTGGACTTGTGAACAGCATGAGACGTTGTCAAGCTGTAATTGATGCTCAAGGCCACATGACAAGTTATTGAGACATTGACATTTTTTGTGGGGGCATACCCACCAATGTTGTTAACTTTTGTCTCAATAAATTGTTTGAGATGAGGAAATCACCATTGCATGATTCTACTTAAATATCCTACTTTCATGATATAATATCACCGTAGTGTGAACTTTTTACTCTTTCCATAAATTTCACCCGAAAGCCAAATATCCCTAACTTTTTGTGAGTAGTGTATATTGGCTCCATGGAGACAGTTCTTTTCGCCCAAAGTTGTGAGAGACTTTGGTGATTTATTACTGTATTCATATCTGCATATTGAAAAACAATTTAAAATAGCAATTCGACTGGGCTTTGGTACTGGCTAGGAAGCCTACTGAAGTTCAACTTAGCTGACGCCATGTCCGTTTCAGTTACAGTCAGGTCCATAAATATTGGGACATCCACACAATTCTAACATTTTTGGCTCTATACACCACCACAATGGATTTGAAATGAAACGAACAAGATATGCTTTAACTGCAGACTGTCAGCTTTAATTTGAGGGTATTTACATCCAAATCAGGTGAACGGTGTTGGAATTACAACAGTTTTCATATGTGCCTCCCACTTGTTAAGAAACCAAAAGTATTGGGACAATTGGCTTCTCAGCTGTTCCATGGCCAGGTGTGTGTTATTCCCTCATTATCCCAATTACAATGAGCAGATAAAAGGTCCAGAGTTAATTTCAAGTCTGCTATTTGCATTTGGAATCTGTTGCTGTCAACTCTGAAGATGAGATCCAAAGAGCTGTCACTATCAGTGAAGCAAGCCATCATTAGGCTGAAAAAACAAAACAAACCCATCAGAGAGTTAGCAAAAACATTAGGCGTGGCCAAAACAACTGTTTGGAACATTCTTAAAAAGAAGGAACGCACCAGTGAGCTCAGCAACACCAAAAGACCCGGAGGACCACGGAAAACAACTGTGGTGGATGACCAAAGAATTCTTTCCCTGGTGAAGAAAACACCCTTCACAACAGTTGGCCAGATCAAAAACACTCTCCAGAAGGTAGGTGTATGTGTGTCAAAGTCAACAATCAAGATAAGACTTCACCAGAGTGAATACAGAGGGTTCACCACAAGATGTAAACCATTGGTGAGCCTCAAAAACAGGAAGACCATATTAGAGTTTGCCACATGACATCTAAAAAAGCCTTCACAGTTCTGGAACAACATCCTATGGACAAATGAGACGAAGATCAACTTGTACCAGAGTGATCGGAAGAGAAGAGTATGGAGAAGGAAAGGAACTGCTCATGATCTTAAGCATACCACCTCATCAGTGAAGCATGGTGGTGGTAGTGTCATGGCGTGGGCATGTATGGCTGCCAATGGAACTGGTTCTTTTGTATTTATTGATGATGTGACTGCTGACAAAAGCAGCAGGATGAATTCTGAAGTGTTTCGGGAAAAATTATCTGCTCATATTCAGCCAAATGCTTCAGAACTCATTGGACTGCACTTCACAGTGCAGATGGACAATGACCCAAAGCATACTGCAAAAGCAACCAAAGAGTTTTTTAAGGGAAAGAAGTGGAATGTTATGCAATGGCCAAGTCAGTCACCTGACCTGAATCCGATTGAGCATGCATTTCACTTGCTGAAGACAAAACTAAAGGGAAAATGCCCCAAGAGGAACAAGCAGGAACTGAAGACAGTTGCAGTAGAGGCCTGGCAGAGCATCACCAGGGATTAAACCCAGCATCTGGTGATGTCTATGCGTTCCAGACCTCAGGCTGTAATTGACTGCAAAGGATTTGCAACCAAGTATTAAAAAGTGAAAGTTTGATTTATGATTATTATTCTGTCCCATTACTTTTGGTTCCTTAACAAGTGGGAGGCACATAAGCAAACTGTTGTAATTCCTACACCGTTCACCTGATTTGGATGTAAATACCCTCAAATTAAAGCTGACAGTCTGCAGTTAAAGCACATATTGTTTGTTTCATTTCAAATCCATTGTGGTGGCATATAGAGCCAAAATTTTTAGAATTGTGTTGATGTCCCAATATTTATGGACCTGACTGTATAAGTGGAAACTATAATGCCTCAACGTGCATATAATATTATGATTTGAATAGTGTGGCTGGTCAATCCCCTGTTGGATCATTTGTATGCATAATTGGATCAACATGCCAGATTAAACAGGCACATGAAGAAGAAATCTGGAAAGCAGTGAGATTGGACAAAGTAGCAAATTCTCAGACAAATTTGTTTGATTATGCCATACATTTGTACTTTTAGCTACCCATGTGCAAAAAATCCAACCAAAAGGAAGAAAAGTAAGAGCACACCAATGATGCTTGATGTGATTTCATTCAGATCTAATGAAAATACCTCTGATGCAAATGATGACACTTTTCAAATATCAACAACTCTCTAGGCATGTGGTCATGTAGAATGCTAGTATGGAAAATAACTCAGGTTCAATGCAGATCACTATGAGCTCCTGAGTCCATGTGCAGTGGCTGGGTTTTGGGTGGCCCCAACGCTATGCTGTGTCCCCCGGAAGGGAAGGTAAGGTGTTGCTGCTCTCCGGTAGGGAAGGCGTGGTGCACCCCAATGGGAAATTAGTCTAGAGAGTCAGGGTCTGCAGTAAACAAGGGTGCTTCTTTATTCGAGGAATTCAGGTACAAAACAATACAGGCGAAGCATTGGGCTGGCTTCTCCAGTCTCCTTCCTGGCAGAGGAAGGGTTAGATGCTGAGGAAAGGCCTGAGCTAGCTGTCCCTCTTTCTCTTCAGAAGGCTGGTACCCTGGTCCAAGGCTGGTGATCCGGGGTCTGTGGCAGCATATGCCCATTTCAGCGTCTTTTTCTGGTCACTTAGTAGTCTGACAGAGTTTCCTCCCTGGCAGAAGAAGGGTTTGATGCTAAGGAAAGACCTGAGCTAGCTGTCCCTCTCTCTCTCAGAAGGCTGGCATCCTGGTCAAGGGCCCACGGTCTGTAGCTCAGTAGTCCAGGTGGCTCCTTGGTCACAGGGCTAGTGACCCATGATCTGTGGCTCAGCGTCCCCATCTCAGAGTTTTCTTCTGGTGACTCATGCAGGCTCTGACTGCTCTCCTTATATACAGTTTTTGCTAGACTAGAACCTTCTAGTGGGAGGGGTGGAGTGGAGAAACTCAGCACAAACAGATACATTGTTTCAGCTCCCGTCTGGTATAGACTTACATTAGGCCTCTTTCACACTTGCGTTGTCCGGATCCGTCGTGCACTCCATTTGCCGGAGGTGCCCGCCGGATCCGTAACACCGCAAGTGAACTGAAAGCATTTGAAGACGGATCCGTCTTAAAAATGCGTTCAGTGTTACTATGGCACCCAGGACGCTATTAAAGTCCTGGCTGCCATAGTAGTAGTGGGGAGCGGGGGAGCAGTATACTTACCGTCCTTGCGGCTCCCGGGGAACTCCAGAATGACGTCAGAGCGCCCCATGCGCATGGATGACGTGATCCATGCGATCACGTCATCCATGCGCGTGGGGCGCCCTGACATCACTCTGAAGCGCCCCAGGAGCCGCACGGACGGTAAGTATACTGCTCCCCCGCTCCCCACTACACTTTACCATGGCAAACAGGACTTTAGTGTCCTGGCAGCCATGGTAGCCATTCAGAAAAAGCTAAACGTCGGATCCGGTAATGCGCCGAAACGACGTTTAGCTTAAGGCCAGATCCGGATTAATGCCTTTCAATGGGCATTAATTCCGGATCCGGACTTGCGGCAAGTGTTCAGGATTTTTGACCGGAGCAAAAAGCGCAGCATGCTGCTGTATTTTCTCTGGCCAAAAAACGTTCCGGTCCTGAACTGATGACATCCTGATGCATCCTGAACGGATTTCTCTCCATTCAGAATGCATTGGCATAATCCTGATCAGGATTCTTCCGGCATAGAGCTCCGACGACGGAACTCTATGTCGGAACAGAACAACGCAAGTGTGAAAGAGCCCCTAGAGCAGGCATGCTCAACCTGCGGCCCTCCAGCTGTTGCAAAACTACAGCTCCCATCATTCCCTGACAGCCTACAGCTATCATCCTACAGTGGGAGTTGTAGTTTTACAACAGCTGGAGGGCCGCAGGTTGAGCATGCCTGCCCTAGAGCTTCAATGATACTCAATGGCAATGACGCATCAGGTTTTCCAGACAAAAACACGTTTCCAGAATTAACAAAATAGCCAAAACCAGACATTTAAAAGGTCAGGTTATCTGCTTTTTGGTAGTAAACAAGTCTGGGTTTTTCCCTCCAAAACATGGTCTTCTTTAACCACTTCAGCCCCCAGTGCTTAAACACCCTGAAAGACCAGGCCACTTTTTACACTTCTGACCTACACTACTTTCACCATTTATTGCTCGGTCATGCAACTTACCACCCAAATAAATTTTACCTCCTTTTCTTCTCACTAATAGAGCTTTCATTTGGTGGTATTTCTTTGCTGCTGACATTTTTACTTTTTTTGTTATTAATCGAAATTTAACGATTTTTTTGCAAAAAAATGACATTTTTCACTTTCAGTTGTCAAATTTTGCAAAAAAAACTACATCCATATATAAATTTTGCTCTAAATTTATTGTTCTACATGTCTTTGATAAAAAAAAAATGTTTGGGTAAAAAAAAAATGGTTTGGGTAAAAGTTATAGCGTTTACAAACTATGGTACAAAAATGTGAATTTCCGCTTTTTGAAGCAGCTCTGACTTTCTGAGCACCTGTCATGTTTCCTGAGGTTCTACAATGCCCAGACAGTACAAACACCCCACAAATGACCCCATTTCGGAAAGTACACACCCTAAAGTATTCGCTGATGGGCATAGTGAGTTCATAGAACTTTTTATTTTTTGTCACAAGTTAGCGGAAAATGATGATTTTTTTTTTTTTTTTCTTTTCTTACAAAGTCTCATATTCCACTAACTTGTGACAAAAAATAAAAAGTTCTATGAACTCACTATGCCCATCAACGAATACCTTGGGGTCTCTTCTTTCCAAAATGGGGTCACTTGTGGGGTAGTTATACTGCCCTGGCATTCTAGGGGCCCAAATGTGTGGTAAGGAGTTTGAAATCAAATTCTGTAAAAAATGACCTGTGAAATCCGAAAGGTGCTCTTTGGAATATGGGCCCCTTTGCCCACCTAGGCTGCAAAAAAGTGTCACACATCTGGTATCTCCGTACTCAGGAGAAGGTGGGGAATGTGTTTTGGGGTGTCTTTTTACATATACCCATGCTGGGTGAGATAAATATCTTGGTCAAATGCCAACTTTGTATAAAAAAATGGGAAAAGTTGTCTTTTGCCAAGATATTTCTCTCACCCAGCAGGGGTATATGTAAAATGACACCCCAAAACACATTCCCCACCTTCTCCTGAGTACGGAGATACCAGATGTGTGACACTTTTTTGCAGCCTAGGTGGGCAAAGGTGCCCAAATTCCTTTTAGGAGGGCATTTTTAGATATTTGGATACCAGACTTCTTCTCACGCTTTGGGGCCCCTAGAATGCCAGGGCAGTATAAATACCCCACATGTGACCCCATTTTGGAAAGAAGACACCCCAAGGTATTCAATGAGGGGCATGGCGAGTTCATAGAAATTTTTTTTTTTTGGCACAAGTTAGCGGAAATTGATATTTTTAATTTTTTTCTCACAAAGTCTCCCGTTCCGCTAACTTGGGACAAAAATTTCAATCTTTCATGGACTCAATATGCCCCTCACGGAATACCTGGGGGTGTCTTCTTTCCGAAATGGGGTCACATGTGGGGTATTTATACTGCCCTGGCATTCTAGGGGCCCTAAAGCGTGAGAAGAAGTCTGGAATATAAATGTCTAAAAATTTTTACGCATTTGGTTTCCGTGAGGGGTATGGTGAGTTCATGTGAGATTTTATTTTTTGACACAAGTTAGTGGAATATGAGACTTTGTAAGAAAAAAAATAAATAATTCCGCTAACTTGGGCCAAAAAAATGTCTGAATGGAGCCTTACAGGGGGGTGATCAATGACAGGGGGGTGATCAATGACAGGGGGGTGATCAATGACAGGGGGGTGATCAATGACAGGGGGGGTGATCAATGACAGGGGGTTGATCAATGACAGGGGGGTGATCAGGGAGTCTATATGGGGTGATCACCACAGTCATTGATCACGCCCCTGTAAGGCTTCATTCAGACGTCCGGATGCGTTTTGCGGATCCGATCCATCTATCAGTGGATCCGTAAAAATCATGCGGACGTCTGAATGGAGCTTTACAGGGGGGTAATCAATGACAGGGGGGTAATCAATGACAGGGGGGTGATCAGGGAGTCTATATGGGGTGATCACCACAGTCATTGATCACGCCCCTGTAAGGCTTCATTCAGACGTCCGGATGCGTTTTGCGGATCCGATCCATCTATCAGTGCATCCGTAAAAATCATGCGGACATCTGAATGGAGCTTTACAGGGGGGTAATCAATGACAGGGGGGTGATCAGGGAGTCTATATGGGGTGATCACCACAGTCATTGATCATGCCCCTGTAAGGCTTCATTCAGACGTCCGGATGCGTTTTGCGGATCGGATCCATCTATCAGTGCATCCGTAAAAATCATGCGGACATCTGAATGGAGCTTTACAGGGGGGTGATCAGGGAGTCTATATGGGGTGATCACCACAGTCATTGATCATGCCCCTGTAAGGCTTCATTCAGACGTCCGGATGCGTTTTGCGGATCGGATCCATCTATCAGTGCATCCGTAAAAATCATGCGGACATCTGAATGGAGCTTTACAGGGGGGTGATCAGGGAGTCTATATGGGGTGATCACCACAGTCATTGATCATGCCCCTGTAAGGCTTCATTCAGACGTCCGGATGCGTTTTGCGGATCCGATCCATCTATCAGTGGATCCGTAAAAATCATGCGGACGTCTGAATGGAGCTTTACAGGGGGTTGATCAATGACAGGGGTGTAATCAATGACAGGGGGGGTGATCAGGGAGTCTATATGGGGTGATAACCACAGTCATTGATCACGCCCCTGTAAGGCTTCATTCAGACGTCCGGATGCATTTTGCGGATCCGATCCATCTATCAGTGGATCCGTAAAAATCATGCGGACATCTGAATGGAGCTTTACAGGGGGGTGATCAATGACAGGGGGGTAATCAATGACAGGGGGGTGATCAGGGAGTCTATATGGGGTGATCAGGGGTGATCAGGGGCTAATAAGGGGTTAATAAGTGACGGGGGGGGGGGTGTAGTGTAGTGTAGTGGTGCTTGGTGGGACTTTACTGAGCTGCCTGTGTCCTCTGGTGGTCGATCCAAACAAATGGGACCACCAGAGGACCAGGTAGCAGGTATATTAGACGCTGTTATCAAAACAGCGTCTAATATACCTGTTAGGGGTTAAAAAAAACACATCTCCAGCCTGCCAGCGAACGATCGCCGCTGGCAGGCTGGAGATCAACTCTCTTACCTTCCGTTTATTATCAGAATACCCCAGAGAGAAAGACCAGCCATCTTAGAAGGTCGGGACCATCAAGGTCATGCAAGATAAAGACAGCAAGGTATTCTCTCATTTATGGCAAGAGACTTTACTGTTGTGGAAAGGGTATATTGCCTCCAGCACTACTCCAATATAAACACGCACCACTAAGTAATAGAAAATGTAATACTCTTTATTTATACCATAAATAACAAATCATAATAACATCAATGCGGTTAAAAAAGGGATCCTACGCAGCAGCAACTGCTGAGTCAAGCATCATATGGTACATATAAAATATCGTAGCAAATCCACCAATCGGGCCAAAGATATGTCATTAGGGCTAAGGTCCATTTAAACAATGTCAATTTCACGTCATTAAACAGTACAAAGAAATGCAATGCACGCATGCGCGGACAGAATGGAAGAAGGAAATGCGCCATCTTAGAAAAGGTCAGAATGTCTCCCAGTGGAAATAGTAACCCTCGCTCGCACTTGTTGGGCAAAATTTACTCTCTTGCCTAACGTGTGTCCCTGACACTTGATTTCGGTGAGAATGAAGAAGATAACACTGAAGACGTGTGTAGTTCTAATCCATTCTGGTTTATTCACAGCTGGCAAACAGTTATAATAGAGGGGGTTGAGCTTCCTTGACATCCAATCATATGTTAGCATTAGTATCCGACCTATTGTATGGTCACACATAAGCTTCTGCATTAACATAATAGCTGACTCATAGTAACAGCATTTGACCAATCAGGTATATACACATAGGCTAGCATACAGTTGAGCCAGATGGCCTTATATGGCTAGGACTGTTCAAACTTACAAACTAAGGAATGTATGGATTTCTTGAAACAGCCCAGGAAGTGTCACACATTCCTTAAGGAGGGAGGGAGATTTTGTAGTGCACTAACCAAATGTAATACACGTTGCTGAATAAGACAAAATTGAGTCACATATATCCCTTCAATCCCCTCTAAGAACCTTATATATATACCTAATACTATATGGTTCTTTCTCTGCTCTTCCTTGGTTTGCTTGTAAGCCTTTAGGTATTTCATATACCCTTCAGGAGTATAATCCTCAGGCTTTGTTGGGGTTGTGTTTGCCTCTTCTACCTCTACCGGAGTATAGAGGGATGTTGAGTGTACCCCTCTTTCGGCCACATTTTGGCATATGGCTAGAAGGGAGGGCACACACTGCACACACTGCAGAGACACACTATTGCAGCGACCACGGCGAATACCACTCCTAAAACATATCTTATTTGACCAAAGTCAGGTATTCAGCCAAAAAAACAGTCCCCCCAACCTTGGTCAACATCCTGTTTTATATGTTTTCTCATCTCCTCTAATTGGCCTATTTTATCTTTTATTCCACGGGAGTGATCTGATAGATTGAAACAACATATCCCTGCGAACGCTGAGCATCCTATACCAAGTTGGAGCAATAAATAGTCAATAGTTGCCCTATTCTGCAAGATAGCCTTTTCATACGATTGTATATCCAGCAGCATATCTTGCAGAACTGCACCAGTGACATTTATCTGTTTTACCATAAAACAGGCAAGTTTTGATATTGTCCTGTGGTTATATATGGCCAAACCTGGTACTCCTATCAAAGATACCCCTAAACTCATATATTCTGATCTAGAGAGGAGATTCACATTATAATCACAATTTTCTGGTAGCTGTAGGGAAGTGTCTCTCGTGTGTCGTGTCTACATTGCTGGGAATAGTGGTATCATTGCTAATGTCAGCCTGGCTATTGTACAGGGTCCCTCTGTAATATTGGCCGGTATGTATGTGTAACTAGTATTCCCACAGGCCAATACCCATCCTGTTGGTAGAGGTACATGTTTGTCTAGGGATGGTACTGTTTTTGTAATATTACATTGCATATTCTTTCCTGATACAATTTTTTTACAACTACCTAAATCTCTATCACAAATATTTGGTTTAGTCTTATTCTGCATTTTTGCTTGTATGCAGGGAGGCAATAGTGTCTCATCACAGGTGAAGTTATAACATATTCCTGCTGCTGTGACAAGACCTGTAATTATTTCTATTATATTACTTTGCAGAGTCTCATATGTAGGACAGTCATAACAAGCATGATAAGGATTTACATATCCATATTTAACATCATGATCCTCCAAATCTGTGTCATTCCATTGGGAACGTAGGAGCCACATCCATACATCTACTGGGGTGGGGACTGCTACCAGACATGTCTCCAAAATGTTAGATGCCGATAAAGTGGTTTGGAGACAAAAGTCAGTTAAGTTCAGAGTTTTGGCCAGGTACAGCCATAAGTTCTCCTTTGTCTTGCATAGACTGTCTTCCCCTCTGCATTCTGTTTTCAGGTATGTCTGTCTGTTCCACAGCCATGGGATAGTAAGTAGGAGACACAAAACTGCAATTATTAAAGCACTGCTTCTCAGCCATCTCGAGGAATTTCCCGACTGCGTCATCTCGTTGGGGGTCAAGGCTGTCTGCCTCCGTTAGTACCCCTTCTGTATCTTCTTCGAGGTCAAGGCTGTCTGCCTCCGTTAGTACCTTTGGGCCTCGTTGGAGGTCAGGGCTGTCTGCCCCCGTTAGTACCTCTGGGCCTCGTTGGAGGTCAGGGCTGTCTGCCCCCGTTAGTACCTCTCTTTTCTTCACCAACTTAATCCTTGTGGCGTGGATCCACGTGGGCGACTGTTCAATGAGGACTGCTGTTCTGGTGATCGCGACTACCTTGGTGGGTTGTCCGTAGGTGAAGCTTTTTGGTTCCTTTCCCTTCTTTAAGATCGTGATCATCACCTGGTCGCCTATCCGGAATGGACGGGTTGATTCCTGTGAAAGAGAAGGAGACTTACAAGCAACTTTTTTTTTGTTTTACTGAGGACCTTGATCAGATTATTACTCCTCTCTGATCAGGTCCAAGTCCCCTTCCTGCACTACCAGGGGCGTCTTTCCCATGGTGTGGGGAAAGGCCTACCCATGAGTATCTCAATGCTGTTTATGTCCTACTCTGTGGAAATGTGCCATTTAAGATGGAAGCACTGTGTTGGGGAATACATAACTTCCCCTCTTCGCAGACTAATCCTATCTCAGGATTTTTCTGCAATACTGAATAACACCAGTCTTGCTGTTCCTGTTCAGTGACATACCACTGAAGATCAATAAGCATTTGCAACATCTCAGGGGTTGGAGGTGCCAAACATGGCATCTCCCAATGGTTATACAAACCTGTGAGGTTGCATTTCGCCACCTTAACTGCCAGCGCATTGTCCTGTGAGACATGATCCTTACCATCTGCTGCCGTAAATCCTCTCCTCTGCCAGATCATACCATGGTCCCACACTACCCCATGTGTGTACCTACTCTCAGTATAAATGGTGACAGGTCTATCAGCATGTAGAATACATGTCCTAGTGAGTGCAATGAGCTCAGCTGCCTGCTGTGTTGAGTGCGGATGTCCTTGAGTAGGCCTACAACATCATGAGTGGTGTGCAAAATGGTGTAATGTCACATTGTGAAAGAATTTGTCAACTCTACCATCATAGCACAGGCTGCAAGAGAACACAGACATGCCGGCATCCCTTGAACAGGGGTGGGCATTACCTTTGAGAAAAACACACAAGGACGCAACTTGCCTCCGTTTTTCTTGTGTCAGTACACCCGCCATGGTTTTACAATTTTGGCGTGCAAACATGTGGAAGGGCATATTATAGTCAGGGAGGCCCAGCCCTGGACTTGACATGAGCAAACATTTCAGAAAACCATTTAAACAAATCTGGATTTTCTTCCAGAGTGGCTTGCCTCAAAACATTGTCAATAGTTGGAGCAATCAGGAATCCATTGTCTACAGTAGTTTATCATACCAAGGAAAGATAACATTTCTTTCTTGGTGTGCGGGGCGACCAAACCCGCAATAGACTGGACTCTTTCTGCGCTGATTCTCCGTTCACCTTTTGTGAGGACAAAGCCCAAGTATTCAACCTGCATTTTACACCATTGCATTTTCTTAAGTGTCACTTTGTGACCACATCCTGACAACCATTTTAACAGTGATAAACCATCCTGAATGCTGGCCTCCGTTGACATGCTACACAGTAATAAATCATCGACATATTGCAGCAGCACAGAACCTTGGGGGGATGTACCATGACTCTAACATCGCTTGGAGGACTATGCTGTACACTACAGGTGAATCAGCATATCCCTGGGGTCTGCACCAGGTCAGTTGGCGTCCGTCAAAGGAAAAAGCAAAAAGTAGTCTGGTTATCTTATCAACTGGGATAGAAAAGAATGCATTTTTTAGATCTATCACACTGAGCCAAACAGCGTCTGCAGGAATGGCAGATAATAATTGAGTGATATCAGGTACAACAGGGGCTATAGGCACAATGATGTTGTTGATGGCCCTTAAATCCTGTACAAAACGGGTAGCACCATCTGCCTTTGTCACTGGATTCACGGGCGTGCTGTAGGGTGAAATCACCTCTTCCAGGATTCCCTTTTGTAGGAATTCCTTTATCATTGGCCTAAGTCCATCAAGTTTCTCTTTTTACAGCAGGTATTGTTTCTGGAACACTGAGATGACACCTGGTTTCACAGTATCTTTGTAAGGTGTGCAATCTATGAATCCTGTGTCATATTCATTTGAGGACCATAATCAGGGTTAATGTTATTAAGTTCTGGGTGGTCCTGTATGTTTGCAAGAATCAGTGGCACTGGTGTAGAGACTGGAATGAGATCTGAGTGTACTCTTATGCCCTGAGTCTTTGCTGATACCTGCAAGTCAAGCTTAATGAACAAATCTCTCCCTAATAGGCTGACTGGGCAATCTAGTATAATGCTAAATACATGACATGATGTATTCCCTGTCCATGATCTCGAGTAGTAGTGAGTCAGTTTTTTTTTTTCTTTCAAAACCCCATTAATTCACATAGAAGGCTCACATTTCCTTCCTCCCACTGAGTCATCTAAGTCCACCCCTTTTAGTCGGACGCTGTGGCCCTTCCTCTGTTCTGCCATTAGTATCCTAGCTGTCCATACGAACAGAGCTCTGATGTTAAGCACAACACTTAACATGTAACATGTAACTGCAAACATTGAAACAAACAGATCTGACAATACAGACATGAACACACAAAGGGCCCATAAAAACTTTTCATTGAAATAAAAATATACAGCTTGATCAATGCTGTTGGTACCAATAAAAAACCAAAAACTTCCAAGAAAATAAAATAAAATTCTTAATGCGCATATTTAAAAACAAATACCGTACTCCATACGCATTCATATAAATTTTTTTCATGTACTCTTTTTTCATTAACAGCTCATAACCACGCCCTTACACATAAAATATGAATTGCATTCACAGCTCTGCTACTTACATACAACTCAGAGCCACACCCATTCACATTTCACTGAATCATGTATCTTTCACCCAATCACACAATTTCTTTGTTACATTCCAAAATTTGCAGCACAGACAAACACAGCTTTCCTGGAAACAGATAGCCACACCCCACCCAGAATTGCTGATGGTCTGTCGCTGTAAAACAATATACATGTTAATCATACAGTCATTTTGTTAAAATTAACAAATCATCTTATATGCCATGTAGTTTTTTAATTTAGTGTTACACACATCGCCACTTATTCTATATATAACTACCCCTTCTCCCATTTCCTTTTGCCTTGCGTCTCTTATTTCAGGAGTGTTCAAACAGGGGAAGTAAAGCAATACATCAAGGACGTTCAGCTGTCCCACATGTTCCTCAAACTTTTACTCATATCTGAATAAGGACTTAGAATGAGTGCAACCTTAGATTGATAGGATTGGACACTTCCAATTAGCATCATCACTGCAGGCACATTTTAAACCATCGGAACATACAATTTGGAAAGATCCAATCCAATACTGGAGCCCTGTCTGGAATATCTTATAGATAACACAGGTTAGTATCTTCACATTCTGCTCATGCATTACCAATTAGCAGCCCCCCTCCCCCCCCCTCAACCCCCATATGAAATTCCTGAGCAGAGGAGGGGGGTATGAGATGGGAGGGAGTTCTCTCTGAAAACACATCTCAGAGAAGACAGGAAAAGTTCTTGTGGGACTACAAGTGACATTTTGGAGTTTACAGCAGATGTGGTGGGGGAGGGATGCCTCATGGCAACTTTGTTCTCTCTATAGGATTCAAAATCCTCCATCTTGAAATAAGAAATGCTGCTCATTTCATTTCTCTAACTTCAATTATCAATACACTTATGCATTAACTATCCATCTTTTAGTGCTGTAATCTCTAATCCTAGGGCTATAAATCGTCCCTATTTAAACACACACATATCATTAGGGCAACAAAACTTAACCAGTTCATTTCTGAACGTTTAACACAAGCCCTTTCTGTTTGCAAACACTGAAACACTTTTTCCCTTGCCATGAATTAACTTCCTGACTCTGCTGTGTCTTCTCACTCACCCTAGTCCCCCTTCACGGGAGTTCTGATGCACACTGTCTGTAAGCTTCTAACAGATTATTACAGCTCTTCATCCCTGTTGCCAGCCGGGCATAACATTCTGTTTCACATTTTAACTGTCAATTCTCACATCCTGCCCAATTGTCCACCCATGTGTTAACTAGGAAGTAATTTGTGGGACTAGACCGTGCAACAAAGTTTACATGTTGGCAGTGATAGAAACAGAATGATTTCAAAGTGGGATGCGACCGTAAACTTACCACCCGGCCAACATCTCACACAGACAGATAATCTTAATACTTCTAAAATACTTAGACTATACAGGGAGTGCAGAATTATTAGGCAAGTTGTATTTTTGAGGATTAATTTTATTATTGAACAACAACCATGTTCTCAATGAACCCAAAAAACTCATTAATATCAAAGCTGAATATTTTTGGAAGTAGTTTTTAGGTTGTTTTTAGTTTTAGCTATTTTAGGGGGATATCTGTGTGTGCAGTTGACTATTACTGTGCATAATTATTAGGCAACTTAACAAAAAACAAATATATACCCATTTCAATTATTTATTTTTACCAGTGAAACCAATATAACATCTCAACATTCACAAATATACATTTCTGACATTCAAAAACAAAACAAAAACAAATCAGTGACCAATATAGCCACCTTTCTTTGCGAGGACACTCAAAAGCCTGCCATCCATGGATTCTGTCAGTGTTTTGATCTGTTCACCATCAACATTGCGTGCAGCAGCAACCACAGCCTCCCAGACACTGTTCAGAGAGGTGTACTGTTTTCCCTCCTTGTAAATCTCACATTTGATGATGGACCACAGGTTCTGAATGGGGTTCAGATCAGGTGAACAAGGAGGCCATGTCATTAGATTTTCATCTTTTATACCCTTTCTTGCCAGCCACGCTGTGGAGTACTTGGACGCGTGTGATGGAGCATTGTCCTGCATGAAAATCATGTTTTTCTTGAAGGATGCAGACTTCTTCCTGTACCACTGCTTGAACAAGGTGTCTTCCAGAAACTGGCAGTAGGACTGGGAGTTGAGCTTGACTCCATCCTCAACCCGAAAAGGCCCCACAAGCTCATCTTTGATGATACCAGCCCAAAACAGTACTGCACCTCCACCTTGCTGGCGTCTGAGTCGGACTGGAGCTCTCTGCCCTTTACCAATCCAGCCACGGGCCCATCCATCTGGCCCATCAAGACTCACTCTCATTTCATCAGTCCATAAAACCTTAGAAAAATCAGTCTTTAGATATTTCTTGGCCCAGTCTTGACGTTTCAGCTTGTGTGTCTTGTTCAGTGGTGGTCGTCTTTCAGCCTTTCTTACCTTGGCCATGTCTCTGAGTATTGCACACCTTGTGCTTTTGGGCACTCCAGTGATGTTGCAGCTCTGTAATATGGCCAAACTGGTCGCAAGTGGCATCTTGGCAGCTGCACGCTTGACTTTTCTCAGTTCATGGGCAGTTATTTTGCGCCTAGGTTTTTCCACACGCTTCTTGCGACCCTGTTGACTATTTTGAATGAAACGCTTGATTGTTCGATGATCACGCTTCAGAAGCTTTGCAATTTTAAGAGTGCTGCATCCCTCTGCAAGATATCTCACTATTTTTGACTTTTCTGAGCCTGTCAAGTCCTTCTTTTGACCCATTTTGCCAAAGGAAAGGAAGTTGCCTAATAATTATGCGCACCTAATATAGGGTGTTGATGTCATTAGACCACACCCCTTCTCATTACAGAGATGCACATCACCTAATATGCTTAATTGGTAGTAGGCTTTCGAGCCTATACAGCTTGGAGTAAGACAACATGCATAAAGAGGATGATGTGGTCAAAATACTCATTTGCCTAATAATTCTGCACGCAGTGTATATACATAAGAGTTAATTCAAGCTTGTATCCTTCTGTTCCCGGAACAGATTATTCATATATATATATAGTGCACTATCTAACGATACGGACTCAATGAGCCTCTTACAATCAACATTTTTATACCTAACGATATGGACTCCCTGAGCCGCTTAAAATCAACATTTGCGTGTCCCAGACATCGCAATCCACCGAAATCATAAATAGATGGTTCGACTTACTTGAATGGGATTTTGGTCATTGCTCCCAGGTCCAAGGAGGACAAGAATTGATGTCTTTCACTGTAGACCTGAAGAGATGACCCTCCCAATCCCGGAAACTGAGCCCCCAAGCTGTTGGGCAAAATTTACTCTCTTGCCTAACGTGTGTCCCTGACACATGATTTCGGTGGTCAGCTTGAATTAAGCCTTATCCGGTACCGGGAGAATGAAGAAGATAACACTGAAGACGTGTGTAGCTCTAATCCACTCTGGTTTATTCACAGCTGGCAAACAGTTATAATAGAGGGGGTTGAGCTTCCTTGACATCCAATCATATGTTAGCATTAGTATCCGACCTATGGTATGGTCACACATAAGCTTCTGCATTAACATAATAGCTGACTCATAGTAACAGCATTTGACCAATCAGGTATATACACATAGGCTAGCATACAGTTGAGCCAGATGGCCTTATATGGCTAGGACTGTTCAAACTTACAAACTAAGGAATGTATGGATTTCTTGAAACAGCCCAGGAAGTGTCACACATTCCTTAAGGAGGAAGGGAGATTTTGTAGTGCACTAACCAAATGTAATACACGTTGCTGAATATGACAAAATGGAGTCACAAATATCCCTTCAGCACTTACCACTGACGATCACCCGAGAGCATCCAAATGTTATACCAGGTAACAAAATACAAGTGGTCATATAATAGTAGCGGACCAAGGTAACAGACTATTAAAGCCATATCCTAGGCCAAGTACATATCAGTGACAATGGGAGTGTAGATAAATAAAACACAATGGTGATAATAAAAGAAAAGAGAAGAAAAAAAAGAAAAAAAAAGTGGATTAATGACAGAGACAGTGCCAGGTGCAAACAAAAAATGCCAGTGATGGTGTAAAAAAGTGCAAGAAAAGTGTACAGTGAAATCTTTTTATATAACATACATTATCATATATATACCGTATATAAATGACAGCATAATACTAATAATAATAAAAAATATACATGAAAAATTTAAGGTTAAAAGACACATATATAAGCTATCCATGTGAAAGTGTAAGCATGTCCAAAGTCAACAAGACATCATAACAAGTGTCCATGGCCAAAAGATTATATAGGTGAAAATACCGTATGTTGGGTACCACCCCACAACATCTCAAGAGAGGGACCATACAATCTAAATAGAGAAGAAAGAAGAAAAAAGGTTAGGAACATTGAGGTAAGTACATACTAGCCACACACAATCACTCAGATGAAAACATAATTAAAAACATTAAAAAATTATATAAACGTACCGTACGGTGTCAACTAAAATGGGGGAGGACCTGGCAAACAGCATATGTAATATAATCTACCTAGCCAGAGAGATCACAGAAAAGGAACAAAGGAATTTGTTTCATTCAGTCCTTTTGGTACCATTGTATCCAATAGAAAGATCAAT
Organism: Bufo bufo; assembly: GCF_905171765.1. Classification (NCBI taxonomy): domain Eukaryota; kingdom Metazoa; phylum Chordata; class Amphibia; order Anura; family Bufonidae; genus Bufo; species Bufo bufo. The sequence goes on from NC_053392.1 coordinate 184,908,109, forward strand.
TTAGTTTCGCGCTGTGCAAGCAGTTTCCTCCAGCATCCAACGCAGTTTGAGGCACACTGGCCATCTGGATCTTAATTCTGGACCCCTCGGCCTGGGAATTAAAGAAAGGGTTAAATGTGTTATCAAAAACTATAATAGACCTCCTAGAGTGGCCGGCCCACAGTGATCATACTTACCTGGTGACGGAAAGGGAACAGTTCACTGCTGTATCCAGCGATTGGCTGCAGTGGTCATGTGCCCCCATCAACAGAATTTTGATTTCAGCACATCAGGAAGATGAAGAGCTGTCTGTTGGGGAAATGGAGACCAGGTAAGTACAATCACCACCAAAGGTCAGCTGCTCTGTGAGGTCTTTTATAGTCTTGGATAACCCCTTTAACAAGAATGGGATAGCATGCCTGTGGTTGTTTGGAGAGACTGCAAAGTGTCCTTAGAAGGGAAGCAGGGGCATAGCTATAGGGGAAGTGGCTGTTTTTGGGACCGAACTCAGAAGTGGCCCACCCAGGAGAAAGACTGAAACATTTTATTACTCACAGATTGTCACCATTAAAACATAGCCTTTATTCAACATTAAAGTAAATTAACCCCCAATCCAAAAAGATTTTTTTTTTAATTATAATTACATAGAATAGCAAAAAACGAAATATAACAAATAGGGGAGCAGCAGTACATGGGTATAACTGGTTTCTTTGTGGGTCTCTGTTCCTAAGTCTTGCCCTATGATCGATGCCTTGCCTACAAAACGGAATGGCCGCCCCGATAGGGGCGATCCCGTATCAGGAACCTCCTATACACACCTAGGACAGCCCTGATAAAGGAATGAAGAGCCAGTTAATATAAGTTGGCATAAATACCAAAAATAATAAACAAAATTAGGTAGTTGACCTCAAAGAGCATATGATCCATCACAAAATAATGCCATGTAAAAATATCAGATAATTACAATCTGTCAGATGGTTTGTAATGATAACCCTGGACCAACGCATTTCACCCATTTAATTATAGGGTTCATCAGAGGACATTTATTTATACTTGATAGAAAAGTGTACATAAAAATATCTCTAATTCATTGCCATATAAATTACTTAGGGTGGAGTAGTAATCAACAACAAATGTTGTGGTTCAATGAGGCAGAAAAATGCCAGCTATTTGATATAAATATAAATAGTGCCAAATAAGCCCTTCCTCCTGGAATATGCTTACATCCAAATGGCGTCATAGATTGCATGAGAAAAAAGCACCGCGGCACTCACCACTGGTCACAAAATTGCTGTTGCAGTTTATTCTTTAGTTACATGGTATCAGCGGACGGAACACAGGTGCATGGATCGGCTACAGCTGTTTCGCGCTATGTTGCGTTTTGTCAAGCCTCCTGCGATGTAGAGGGGGAGGGGGTTATATATTCCTCCACCCCATGTATGTCACTGGTTACATTTAAGTGAAATACAAAACACATGTACTTGAAACCAAATCAAATGAAAATAAATCATTCTTGTCATTTAACCCCAAAGGTCCCATGGCTTGCGTTCTAATTATCCATGCTGCTTCTCGATGCAGGAGGATGCGTTTTCTGTTCCCCCCTCTTGTAGGGGTTTGGACTATTTCAATACCCGCACATTTTAAAACTTCACTTCTCCCTGCATGTTCATTATGTATATGTTCAGTTAACCTAGTTGCTCCACTTCTGGTTGTGATTGATCTTTTATGCTCCCTAAAGCGCATATACAAACACCTGTGTGTCTTACCAATGTAAAACCTCCCGCATGGGCAAAAAATCGCATATACTACATATTGGGTCTTGCAGTGTATAAATTGCTTCACCACTACATGTCCTACGTTGCCCAACTGCAGGTATTTCTGTTTATATACATGTGCACACATTGAGCAATGTCCGCATGCGAAATTTCCTTTAGGAGTGTTCCTACCCAGCCAGTTGTCAACTGGACGGGGAAGGTTGCTCCTGACAATGGCATCCCCTATAGTTTTGCTTCTATGAAAGCTGACAATAGGATAATTGTCTACTTTGGCTTCCAGAGAACCATCCCTCTGCAGCATTTGCCAGTTATTAAAAATTTTATATAAACTTTTTTGATGGTAGAAGCCATTGGGGAATAATCAAATGTGAACACCGCTCTGTCTCCATCATCTTTATCGTATTGTCTCCTCTTTTTCTTTTTCGTTTTAATGTTTTTACCCAAAACCTGTCTCCTATGTATACTCTTCAGATATGCACTATCCACTATCTTCTCTGGGTAACCCCTTTGTAGAAATCGTCTCTTCATGTCTATGCACTGCTCTCCAAATTCAACATCATCTTTTACAATTCTGGCGAGGCGCATAAATTGACCGTATGGGATTGCGGTTTTAATATGTGGCGGATGGTAACTTGTATAATGCAGTAGTGCATTTGTGGATGTTGTTTTTCTGTAGATGGTAGGATTCAACTGGCCATCTTTAACCCTTATTTTGACATCAAGGAAATTAAGTTCCTCCGCACTACAAGTGCTGGTGAACCGCATATTCATATTATTTACATCATTCAAATAATCCACAAATGCACTAAACATATGCTCTTCACCGGTCCAGACAATGAATATATCATCGATATATCTTAGAAAAACCTTGATATATCGTATGAATGGATTCTGGACAGTGTAAATGTACCTCTCTTCAAAAATAGCCAAAAATAAATTGGCGAAGGTGCATGAGACCGGTGTCCCCATTGCTGTACCTGACAATTGTTTGAACCATTCTTGGTTAAAACTGAAAGCATTATGTGTCAGTATGAATGACAAAATCAATATACAAGTCACTTTTATTTATCTTACGCAAGATATCCCGGATCGTCTCTATCCCCAGTTCCTGTGGAATCCTGGTGTACAGGCTCTCTACATCTACCGCGGCTAAGGAAAAAGCCGTCTTGCCATTGTATATCTCCCAAGGCCTCCAAAAAGTCGGTGGTATCTTCCAAATATGAAGGGACCCATTTCAACACTGGACGCAACATCCAATCCAAATATTGGGACAGGGGTTCGGTCAACGAACCGTTCCCCGACACTATGGGGCGTCCAGGTGGGTCTACCAACGACTTGTGGATCTTGGGTACTATATACCACACTGGTTTGATGGGGAACTGGGGATAAAGTTTCTCGGCCATGCGTTTGGTGAAAAAGCCTCTGTCTACATACTTCCACAATAATGTTCTGAGTTGTTGCTGATACTTCATGGTGGGGTCTGAGGTGAGGGGAACATAGGTGTTAATGTCCCTGAGTTGTCTGTTTGCCTCTTGCATATAACGTGCCTTATACATCACTACCACATTGCCCCCCTTGTCGGCTGGTTTGATAATGATCTCCTTGCAATTCCCAAGCCAAATCAATGCCTTGTGCTCACCCGCACTAAGGTTGGATTTAATCTGTGGGTATATCAAAGCCTTGGTTTCTTTCAAAACCTGCAACAGCAATTTTGTGACCAGTGGTCAGTGCCGTGGTGCTTTTTTCTCATGCAATATATATCACCATAACGACTGTATCCCCGAGAGAGCACCACCATGAAGGTTCTGGATACCAGTGTTAAAAGCTTCTCAGTGATCGCATAGACACATGCGGCAGTGCCGGCTGCGTTTTCTCTCGCTCCCTGATCCAAATGGGGTTAGCTGTCATGAATTAAGGGTAAATAGTGATATCCAAAATTGAATAACAAATATATGCCCTATAAATGGACATACAATGTCCATAGATAGCGTTGTAGAAAAATTACAGTGTCCAAATGTACTTGCGTGCCCAATATTTAAGATGAAAGAATAGCGTGTAGCGGCCGGCTCATCAGGAGGAGGAGGGGGTCCAGATACGGCTGGTGTTCACGATGATTTCCCTCCTCAGAGTGAGAGGAGCGTTCAATTTATGGCGCCTGCCCGGGAGAATGGTGTGTCACATGAGCGCTAGGTGCACGTGACCGGGATATGGGTCACGTGAAGTGCATGTCAGCAGTCACGTGACTTGGAGGCCCGTCTGTCACGTGATCGGGTCTCCAAAAAAGGTCCTTGAGCAGTACAACCAGATAAAGGCTAATCAAAGGGGTGGTCACATAACATATCAAACAGATAAATAAACAAAAGATATACAAAGAATAAGGGTCCGGCATAATCCTGAGAAAAAGTAAAAAAATATACCTCCTAAAAGATATATAAAGTTGGTGACAGAAACAAATCAAACAATATTAAAAATAAATATATGTATAAAAAATCATGGAGTTATTAATTGTATAATAGTGGCCAAGATTCCATTTTTATGGGGAGTGGCTAGAAACTAAAAGATGAAAAGAAGAGATAGAAAAAAATGGAAGAAGGTAAGGCCGCCAATTATGGGGTTAGTTGGCTGATAGATTATAAAAAGCATGCAAAGTCATTACATTAATTTAATCCCAAAGGTGTTACTGTACTAAGAGTATAGTTCCATCTTGATTCTTTTTGTTTTAGGATTTTATCTAGGTAACCACCTCTGATAGAGTGTTTGTTTCAATCATAGAAAAACATACTGATTTAATATTACCAGCATGATTTTGCCATATCTGTATTGCGAGTGGTTTATTCAGTTTGTTACGTATGTCGCTAATATGCTCCAGAATTCTCTTCTTAATCAAATTTATTTTTATTGATGGAAAAGCATATAGTCATGTAACAAGTCAAACAACTTATGTACCAGGCGCAGCTGGAGAGATGCTTGATTAATAAGCGCATCAGGCCACAGGTAGATGTCACACAACTCAGAAAACACAAGAACATGTGCATACAAAGAAAAAATATGGGATGGGAGACAAGACATGGGAGGGGGAAAGGGAGGAGGGGGAGGGGATACTAGATGTCGATCTCGTATGAGTCTAGAAATTGCGATAATGCTTCCAGGGGGACCATGTTTTAACAAACAATGTTCTAGAATGGGTTTCCCAGTGTGCAAGTTCTTCAAACCGGAATATCTGGTCGACTCTCTCGGTCCACATTAAGAGGGATGGAGGAGAGTCAGTGGGATCAGTAGGCGAGCTGCTGTTAGAAGCATGGTCGGGAGATTTGACTTTGAAGGGGCGAGCGTGCTATTAGGGCACCATAATAATAGGAGTTTTGCGTCGATTCTAACCTGGGTACTACAGACCTTGTTTATAGCTGCTTCCACCTCCACCCAAAAAGGCTGAATTTTCTCACAGCTCCACCAAATATGAGAAAGAGAACCTAGTTCTCCACCGCACCTCCAGCAGCGATCTGGGATATCAGGATTGAGCTTATGGAGGTATTCTGGTGTTTTGTACCATCTCGTAAGCAATTTGTAGGAGTTAGCTTGTATCCTAATGCAACGATTGAAACCATGTGAGTGTGTGAGGATGAAAGCTTTCTCAGGTTCGGACAAAGTTATGGATAATTCTTTCTCCCAAGCTGAGAGGAACCACAAATGTGGAGGGGTGGAGGAGAGCAGCTCCTTATAGAATGTGGAGAGAGGTTTCCGTGGGCGTTGGGCTTGTGAAATTTTCCCCTCTATCCAGGAGGGATCAGTTGTGGGTCGGGGTACATTTTCAAGAAGCGCTAGGTCCTTTTTGAAGGCCATAACTGCCAAGAAAGATGCCGTCTGAACCCTTGGAAGAGCGTAAATTTTGCTCCAGTCTAAAGCACTGGACTCAGAAATAATGTCCTGTCCAGATTCCTGATGTTGCAGAGGTGGTAGGATGGATGTGGGACTGAAGCAGGTGCAGGGGAGGACTCGGACTAGGAAACCGAGGCCCGGTATAATTTGGACCATTCTAATAGCAAGCCCTTCCACAAAAGTTAAGATATATTTGTTATTATCTGTGCAATTGCGCAAACCCCATAGAACCAGCTTATCCTTGTGGGTGAGCATATCACACTCCAGTTGGGAGACAAGATTGAGAGGGCGCCAGGAAAGGAGGCTCAAAGCTCTATTTAGCATTGATGCTTTGTAAAAAAGGTATATGTCAGGTAGGCCGAATCCTCCCAATCTTCTCTCCCGAGTGAGGGTGGCATATGCTAATCTAGGGGACCTGACGGACCAGACAAAGGCTGAGAAGATTCTGCGGACCTCCACAAAGAAGGAATCAGGTAGCCAGATAGGTAGTGTTTGAATGTGGTAAAGTAGTTTGGGGACAATAAAGGCTTTGATGTAATTTTTCCTACCAATCCACGAAATGAACGGGAGTTTTAGGGAGTGTAAGTGTGATCTAATGGATCTAAGCAAGGGGGCTTGATTAAGCTCAAAGAGGTCCGCTGGAATGGGATCGATTTGGGGGCCCACGAGAAGGCAGTTGAGCGTTTAAGTATCTCTATAGAAGCGGCTGGACAGGAAATATTCAGGGCTTGTGACTTACTATAATTAATCTTAAAATTGGAGACCAATCTGTATTCTTCGAAAAGGGCTTGGAGTCTGGGAAATGAGGTCAGGGGGTTGGACGTGATAACCAAGAGGTCGTCTGCGAAGGCAGCTGTTAAGTGAGTATGTGACCCCCAAAGTGATCCCTTGGATATCCGGATCTTGCCTAATTTTGGCCAGCAGTGTCTCCATGACAATAACAAAAAGAGCTGGTGATAATGGGCAACCTTGCCTTGTTCCATTAGTAATGGGGAAGGCTGGAGAGGGTGTGCCGTTGATCCGGACCCTGGCAGAGGGGAGCAAATAGAGTGAAAAGATGGATTGGATGAACTGGTCCGGAAGGCCAAACTTCGACAGTGCCCGAGACATAAAGTGCCAGCTGATCCTGTCAAAGGCCTTCTCTGCATCTGTACTGAGAAGGGCTAATGGCGTAGAATTCTGCCGAGCATGCGTAATTAAGTGTATGACGCGGACCGTGTTTTCACTCCCCTGTCTGCCAGTGACGAATCCCACCTGCTCCTTATTGATAATGTCAGGGAGAACTGACTGGATCCGGTGAGCCAAAATCTTGGCCCACCATTTCACATCTGTGTTCAGAAGCGAAATAGGGCGGTAGCTTCCGCAGTTTAGGGGGTCTTTATTTTCTTTGTGGATGACCGTGATATGGGCCGAAAGTTTTTTGTTTATTGACTGGGGCGGACATTAGCCTATTCCCCTTATCCCCATGGGCATATGATCGAAATTTGGATCGTAATATAAGCTTGGCTGACGTGACATTTAGCAAGTTCTTGAGCTTTGTGCGGGCCTCTGAGAGGTCTGAGGCCCATCTAAGGGCCTGTGAGCTTTTGTGTGATAATTCTAGTGCTTGTATCTGGGAGAGGAGAGTCGCTACAGCTTGATCTCGTTGCTTTTTAACATGAGCACCTAAGGCTATCAGCTCACCTCTCAGGACCGCCTTGTGAGTCTCCCAAGTTATGGAAGGGGAGGGTGCGTCTGGACCAAGGGTGTTGAGTGTGAAAAATTCAGTTATAATAGAGGACAGTTTAGTGACATGGGAGGGGTCTGAGATAATAGTGTCATTAATACGCCAATTCCATTCCCTCTTTGGGAGGTCCTGCAGAGAAACGCTCAGAAAGATAGGGGCATGGTCAGACAGGGTGATGCTCCCTATGTGGGATTGGGTAGCTCTATTAGCATGAGTTTTAGACAGAAATAGATAGTCGAGTCTATGGTAGGAAGATTTAGCAGCTGAGTAGAAGGTGTAATCCTAGAGGGGTTCGTGGAGCGCCAAATATCTATTACTCCGAGCCTCTGTAAGGCGAGTTTGAGGCGTCCTAGCCTCACATGTGTAATGGCAGAATTCCAATTTGAGGAATCTATGGAAGGTTCTAGGGAGACATTAAAGTTGCCGCCTAAAATCACCATTCCCTCCTTGAAGGAGGATAGTAAGCCAAGGGTCTGAATGAGCCAAGCAACCTGCCCTCTATTGGGAGCATAAATATTTGCTAGGGTAACAGGTGTGTCAGCGATAGTACCTTTAACAAACAGGTAGCGACCTTCAGGGTCCGAGGAGACAGCAGAGTGCTTGAATGGGAGCTGTTTGTGAAACGCTATGCTGACACTCCTGCTAGCCGAACTATAAGTGCTATGAAACCATTGGGAAAACCTTTTAGGGGCCAATTTAGGGATCTTACCCTCTCGAAAGTGTGTTTCCTGAAAGAATGCTATAGACACTTTGTCTCTTTGCAATAGGGCAAGGACTTGGGACCGCTTGCAAGGCTCGTTCATTCCCCGGGCGTTAAGGGATGATATCACGATGGACGACATTCTAAAATAGAGAAAAAATAATCAGCATCTAAATAAACTATATACGACATCTGTTGATAATGGAGGGGGTAAGACACAAGAGGGAAAGAGGGGAGACAAAGAGGTAGGTAACATAACAAAAGTGCAAACAAAGCTTGCAACATAAGCTCTACTGAGCACCTGACTGTAAGGCGACTCTTTCTCAGCACGGCAACCAGCCGGGGTCTGTCAGGTGGGGGGTCCCGCAGAGCTAGAGAGGGCCATTGACTGGCCATCAAAAAAGGAAAAGGTAATCCGGAGGTAAAGCCGGGTTAACCCCTGCAAACTGAGGTGGAAGCAGGGAGTGGGAAAGGTCCAGAACTGGAAATGAACCATAAAAGTCTGGAATGAAGGGATCCATGACTAAACACTGAACAATATACTCCAGAACTGACAGGTAGGAGCAGCCCAAGATTAGGTAGGAATCCGCTGGATACGGATAGGCCCCGGATCTTCCCGCCATAAGGCATAGAGTCCCGGACAATCAGAATGGAGCAGGCAATAACGTAGAGATCTTAGTGACGATCCTGTGCTCAAGTTGGAGCGTGTGCAGATTTTTAAGCCCTCTTTTTGGGCCCTTTTCTTGTGAGAACGGGGCGCCAGTCGGCCGCCTGGGGGTGGCAGGAGAGGTGGGTCTTCTAGATCTGCTGGCATTCACGAGGGAATCTCAATAGGAGTCAGCCCCAGCTGGGTCCAACTTGCTTGCAGATCCGCTGGCAAACGAATAGTGATCTGGCGTCCGTTTTTTAGGACCGCAATGCAGAAGGGGTAAAGCCACCTAAATGGAGTGGCTGTCGCTTTAAGGGCATCCAGAAGCGGGCGAAGGATGCGTCTTTTAGCCAGTGTGGACGGGGCTAAATCCTGAAAAAACTTAACTGGCGTACCTTCGTGCTGGAGATGCTTTACTTCCCTGCTGGCTCTCATAAGTGCAGCCGTATCAACGTAGCTGAGGAGGCCGCAAACCACGTCACGAGGTGGGTCTGTGGCTTTAGGCTTGGGCCTTAGTGCGCGATGGATTAGCTCGATTCCAATCTTCTCCGATCTTTCGGGTCCCAGAAGACTTGCGAATATTTCATGTGCAACCTTGTTAAGCGCTTCATTTGCGAACGATTCTGGGAGGCCACAAATTTTCAGGTTCTTGCTGCGGCTACGATTCTCCTGATCTTCTATTCGGAGAAGCGCGTCATTTAATAAATCGGAGTGGGAACGAATCGCATTATACGATTTTTCCTCCCTCTTGATAGCCGCCTCATGCGAACTTTTGAGATCAGACACCCGGTGCCCAATATTGCGGAGGTCCTCTTTTATATCGGAAAGGTCCTTTATAGGGGCCAGTGCTGAGTTGAGCACTTCAAGGAGCGCCCCTTTGGTGAAGGATCTCCCTTGTTTGCGGGACTTGCAAGTCGATGCGTCTGAAGCGCTGCCGGCGTCCGAGTCTTCCTCCATATCAGATAGCTAAGCTGGAGCCGGCGCCATCTTAGGGGTTTCAGCCGATCGGAGCTTCGGCTGTTTTCACAGAAACTGGTCCATGTCTGGCTGTCTGGACCGAACAGGAGTGGGATCCGCTTGTTCTTTGGATCTTTCCCTTCCTACTTTGCCCATCTGTGCGATGTTATAAGCTGATTATAGGGGTTAAATCACCGGTAAGGTTGAGGAGCTCAGAAACTAGCAGCCATTCAGCTACACAGCCAGGCTCCGCCCCTCCAGAATTCTCTTCTTGAACATGGCAATACATGGCATATTACACCTTCCTTCCAACCCATTTAAACCACAGTATTAAAACATAACATTAATAAATACACCGACTAAAGAGTGGAGGTAAAACACTGGCCAAGGCCTGATTTATTAAAACAACCATTAACAATCTTACTGAACCATTTAAGAGTCTAGTCATAAACTCAGACTCCATTAACCATAAAATACATCTATCAGAGTCCATCCCATCACGGGATGACTATCCTTCCATCACCCTTCCCCAGGCCGTGGCCAAACATAACCATAAAAAAGGGGGTGGGCGGGAAGGGGACGAAGGATCCGGCTCCACGGGCAGGTGCAGATCAAAGGCAAGACCAGCCCGCAGAGCTCTGATACTTATTGTCCGTTCTCCCCCTCATCCACCAATCAAACTTTGTTGCCAGGGCTTAGGTAAACTTACCCGAGACCCTGGGACATCATAGGCTACTTGTCCGGACCAATTAAGCACAAATCACTGGGCAAAGCTAAACTTCTGCCCAGTGATCCCACAAAGAGCGGGAAACCTTTCCCCTCCAAATTACCAGCATCTAAAAATACCCCTCCTGTCACCGGGCAGAAAACTATCCCATCCCAGGGACAAAGCAGGCATCAGGCAATGCCAGTATGGCCATGCATACCCCTCCATAATGTCCGGGGTACTTTCATGGCAATACATGGCATATTATGCCTTCCTTACAACCCATTTAAACCACAGTATTAAAACATAACATTAATAAATACACAGACTAAAGAGTGGAGGTAAAAAATTGGCCAAGGCCTGATTTATTAAAACAACCATTAAGAATCTTAATGAACCATTTAAGAGTCTAGTCATAAACTCAGACTCCATTAACCATAAAATACATCTATCAGAGTCCATCCCATCACGGGATGACTATCCTTCCATCACCCACCTTAAAAATGCGGCACGGGCCCCACCCCACCAACATCTATTTCCACCATAGCCTGAAGGTTGAGGTTGAGAATATCACATCCAATACCAGATAAATGAACACCATCACGAAAGTATAGGCCTGCCTCTCCACTCTCTAGATCAAGATGTCTAAATGAAAAAAAAAAAAACAATAAAGGCATAAATTTAAACATTCCCCGATTGATCCTCTTCCGGACTTTCTCCTTGAACTTTAATTCTGGGAACACTCTCCAACACCGCCTTCAAATAATTTCTGAAAAGATAAACTGTGTGTCCGGAAACAGGCGATGAAGATCTGCCAATGTCCTCTTCATTTTGAAGATTAGCTCACAACCTATATCATTACCTCCTAGATGAACAATGATAATGTCCGTATTAGGAAAAATATCATGTAAATGCAACACAAGGTCAACCAAACCTGACCAGCGCAGCCCTCTGACTACAGCCCAGTAGATCTTGACGGCCTCCGAAGACAAGGACAGATTCACTCCGTAGCAGCGCTCTGCAGCCCTCCTCTCAGCCCAATGGATAAAGGAGTGGCCCAGAATCCAGACTGCGCATCCTGCAACTTAACAAATTAAATGGTTAACAAATAGGGTCTTACATACAGTTTATACCTATTAGAAGACCACCTACCAATCCACCTTATCACTGACTCATTCAACCCTGCTTGCGCAGCAGCAGTCGCTGCCCCGATCCGGAAAGAGTGGGAAGAAAAGAACTTCGCACCTAAACCCAATTCCCCCAAGCATTTAGCTAAAACTGCTCTGAATTGAAACTGCGACAGGGGGGACAAATCCTGATAAACCAGAAAACAGTCTACATTCTCCCTAGGGCGGATAACCAAATAATGTGACACTGCTGCCATCAGACAAATCCTCTGGTCACCAATAGCGCCAACCCTTATGTAACAGCCTCTACCCGCCTGGTCGGTTTTAGATCTCTCAATAAATAACGACACACATGAATTCTGAACAAAAACATGCCACAAGGCTAAACCCGCTTTGTCCAACGGGAACGAGGTAACAACTCACCGATCTGCAAAGCCCCCAAAAATAATACAATAAACGCTGTACAAAAGAGGGACGCCTCAAACTGCGAAAAACAAACTGACTTCGTAACCCCACACAACCTTACTAACAAATCTGGGGAAATGGGACACCTCCCATCAGGTAAATAACCCAACGATCTATAACCTTTTAGCAGCTGTTTAATCAGGAAGAAATCCGAAAAAGACCCAGTCCCAAACAACTTAAGAAAAAATGACACACCTGCCAAGACTCTACACACTGAGCTGTAGTCAGTTTCTCCTTAAACAGACTAAAAAAAAAAGCCAAAGCCAGCGCCTCGGTCTTTAACAAAGCTGACACCGCTAAACCTACTGCAAAGCGTTCCCAACGCAGCAACGCGGACAGGTACCCTTGCCATGTTGAAGCTGCCACAGAACGACTTAACAGGTTCAGAGCTAAGTCCAGATCAGCCCCCACATTTGTTCTGGACAAGGAGTCCTGAAAGTGTCGGCCGATGGCGCCAAACTGTGAAAACGATCCATCTCCAAACGGGACAAAGCATTAGCCACATCATTATTAATCCCCGGGATATGAACTTCCTTGATCCAAATATTCAACTTCAAACACAACAATACTAAATGTCTTAATAATTTAACTACCAAAGGACACCTAGAAGAAAGACAATTGACAGCGAACATAACACCCTTGTTGTCGTATGAAAACGAATGCGTCTGTTCCGAAAAAACTGCCCCCAAAGCACCAAGGCTACCACTACCGGAAAAAGTTCAAGCAAAACTAAGTTAGACAACACCAAGTTAGCAACCCATGACTCATGCCACTCCGCTGCACACCAATGCCCGTCCCAGAAAGCTCCAAAACCCACACTACCTGCCGCATCGGTAAACAGGTTCAACTGGGCAGCATCCACAAATTCTTCCTGCCATAGAGACCTACCACATTAAATTCATGTAGAAAACTCAACCAAACTAATAAGTCATCTTTTAACCCCTTATCCACCGTTATGTGTAAACAAGGATTCCGCAGTCCAGCCACTCTCAAAGCCAACTGCCTAAAAAAATCTGCCCCATTGGCATTATTCTACAACAAAACGCCAACAAACCTAATAATGACTGAATCTCCTTCACTGTAACACAATGACGAGACACAAATCCAGTGATCAACGAAGCCGCTTTCAAAACCTTCTCCACAGGCAACCGAAACTCCCCTGCTTCAGAATCTATGACTATTCCTAAAAACTCAATACAACTGGAGGGCAACACAGTTTTCTCAGAAGCCAGGGGGACACCAAACTCTGTACAAACTGATACAAATAACGAAAACATTTCCAAACAAACTAATGAACCAGCTGGACCCACAAACAAAAAATCTTCCAAATAATGAACAATCCCACCTTTCATTGCACGCACAGCAACTACCCACTCAATAAACATGGAAAAAGCCTCAAATAAAAACAAGAAATAGAACATCCCATAGGAGGGCATCATTTTATATCAGCCTTCGCCATTAAGGCCCTCTCCCAAACATCCTTACCACTGAAAACTGCTGAATCAAAAATTGCATAACAAACCCTGGTCAAAGATGTATCAATCTCATCATTCAGAGAATGACCAAAAGGATACGACAAATGATGAATAATCCTGAAAGCACCCGACTCCTTTTTTGGCACCACCCCCAGAGGAGATAAACGAAAATCCTCAAAAGGCGGCGCCGCAAAAGGACCAGAAATTCTTCCAGCGGCGACCTCCTTCTGCAACTTCTCCGCGACAACCAGCGGAAACTGCTTAACCGAGGGCAAATTCTTAACGATAACACACCCTTGACCAGAGAAGGGAGGCAATACAAAACCTTCTGCAAAACCCTTGGTTACCAAATCAGCTATCTGCGGATTTGGGAATTTGTCTAACCAAGGAAGCATTTTGGCCAGTTTTACCGGTGTCAATGCTTTTAAGAAGAAACTCTTTTGCCATCGGTTGCGATGGCAAATTGGCTTTCTTAAAACATCTGGACATGGATGGCTTGCTCCGCAAAATCCACATTCATGCTTGTACTTACAACTGGCAGGCCATTTGCACTGCGACTCATTTATAAGCAAAGCACAGACCCCTTTTTCATGGCACTCCAAGCAGGAGACACCCTTTGACCTGGCAACTGGCACCAATAGATTCAGCCACAAGCCAACATCCTTGGTGCCCCATTGTAACTGTGGATAAACCGCCAATTTCTGCCTGAAATTTTCATCATATTAAAACCAACCTAAACCACCAACATTTTTGTAAGCTTCCAACACTATGTCCACATGCTGAAAAAGCCCGGAGCATTTCTCAGGGTATCTTTCTCCCAGAACACAGAAATACAGAATGCCTGTAACCAGTTATTAAAAAGAGCGAGGATCGGACGGCGTCTATTCTCCTCCGATCTCTCGTCCCTGCGCTCCAACTTTGACACAGATTCCTTGGAGGCCGGGAGGAGAGATAAAATATCAACACAATCGCCATTCCAGATTTTTTCTTTTACAACTATAGACAAATGAAAACCTAACGGAGACATGGAACAAGGTATGACTTCCTTAAAACAATTCTCAGCAATACCTTTAGACTTCTCCAAAACTGGTAAGCATTGTACAGATAAAGGTTCAATAATACTGTCAGCCTCACCTCCCCCAGCCCCCACAGCTGTAAGCCAAGCAGAAGCCACATTATTTAGAACAGGCTCAGAAGCAGAAACCTGAAAGGGGAGGGGGGAGGGGGGAGCTGAGGACCGAGGGATTAGCATCTCAAGAGAGGACAGAACTTTAGACAAAGACGACATGACAGGGCAAGCTGTGCAGCCGAACACTCACCCGACATAGGACCTGGTCCAGGCTGAGGCGCTGCAGCAGCTGCTGGATTGGCTCCATCCCGCGATCCAGCCCAGTCCACTTGCCGCTCCTGAAGTCTGGTCTCTTCCTGTCCAGCTGGTCCCCCCAAAACCTGCGATCCAATACAAAGGATCCACCGGGAGGGGTTAGAAACCGGCACATTGCTTGCGCAGATGATCCCCTCCGCTGGCGAACCTTGACCCGCCGCAACAGACGTCTATTCGCGACGACCTCTCGCGAGACTAGCTCCGGCACCCTCTTCTATCTTGCTGATGCGGCCTCGCATGGCTCCGATGGAGAGGGGGAGAACCCTCCTCTTCTGTCTTCTCTTGCTGCGACTCTTCTCGGGTATCCCGGCATCACCCTTTCAATTAAAAACTCTTGCTGGTGCTCCGGGAACGCCTCCTGACACTGCTCCAACACGCCAACAGCCTCCAAGACCGCATACGATGACCCAGCTGTACGGCAAGAGGACCTTCTACAGGAGAAAGGGGGGCAGCGCAGTTGAAGCAGACATTCATGGATCCAAGCCGGGGCATCCACTTTAGAGGCACGGGAGGATTTGCTCATCCATCAGGACATCCATAACAGGTAGCAGGAAAAATTTCTCACAGGCGCTGCGGGACGAAGGATCCGGCTCCACGGGCAGGTGCAGATCAAAGGCAAGACCAGCCCACAGAGCTTGGATTCTTACAGCCCGTTCTCCCCTCATCCACCAATCAAACTTTGTTGCCAGGGCTTAGGTAAACTTACCCGAGACCCTGGGACATCATAGGCTACTTGTCCGGACCAATTAAGCTCAAATCACCGGGCAAAGCTAAACTTCTGCCCAGTGATCCCACAAAGAGCGGGAAACCTTTTCCCTCCAAATTACCAGCATCTAAAAATACCCCTCCTGTCACCGGGCAGAAAACTATCCCATCCCAGGGACAAAGCAGGCATCAGGCAATGCCAGTATGGCCATGCATACCCCTCCATAATGTCCGGGGTACTTTCATTCTACATGTCTTCCCCACGTATTTTAATCCACATATACATTGTGCCAGATATACGACCCCTATGGTGTTACAATTTGCAAAAATATGGGCTTTATAGACTCTATTTTCTGAACTGTTATTAAAAGTATCCCCCACAGCAATGAAAGAGCACGCTTTACATTTGCCACATTTCAAGGTGCTCATATTTCTATTAGATAACCAGGTGTTTTTCTCAGGGGACTCAAAGTGGCTGTGTACAAGCGTATCTCCTACACTCCGTCCTCTTCTAAATGTAATTGACAGATTCTCAGGGAGAAATTTACCCAGATTTGGATCAGATTTAATTAGTGACCAATATCGTCCTAAAATCTCACGGACTTGTTGAGATCCAGTATCATAAGTTCCAATAATTCTTATTACTTCTTGTGTGTCACTTTTCTTTTTCGGATGAAGCAGAGAGGATCAATCTATAGAATTTGCCACATTCCATGCTTCATATAGGCATGAATCGGGGTAGCCTCTTTGTTTGAAGCGACAGAAAAGTTTAGATGCTTCCTGTGTAAAATCTCCTTGTTCTGAACAGTTTCTGCGAACTAGCAGAAACTGTCCCTTTGGCATACCTTTCTTTAGGGGTCTGGGGTGAAAGCTATCCCATCTTAATAAGCTGTTTGTTGATGTTTTCTTTCGATACCATTGTCTTTATGAAATTGTTTTCACCCCTTTCAATATGCGTATCCAAAAATGTTATGGAATCCCGTTGCAATTCAGATGTAAAATATAGACTTATGTGATTAGAATTCAATTCATCCATGAAGAGTTTGAAATCGGTTTCGGATCCTAACCATACTAGTAATTTATAGTCTATATACTGTATCTAGACCATAAGGTGATATATCTGGTCCAATGAGTTAGTGAGTCCGAAAACACTATGGTGTCTTCCCACCAGCATAGGAGCAAATTAGCCTAAGTTGGTGCACATGGAAGGAATTTGAATATCTTGCACCATCCTTCCCTAAAGTAGCTACCTTTTACTCTCTCCCTAAGATCCACAAGGGAGTAAACCCCCTCAAGGGATGTTCAATAGTTTCGGGAATAGATAGTCTGTCCCCTGATGAGCCCTATGATTAAATGGGTGAAACGCATTGGGACAGGGTTATCATTAGTCTTGATTGAGCACCAAAGTGCTCGGGTGCTCGAGTAGAACACTTTGGGATGCTCGGGTGCTCTACAGAGCACCATAGCACAATGGAAGTCAATGGGAGAACCAGAGCATTAAACCAGGCACCCCCTGCTTTGAAGAGGGGAGGGGGTCTGGTTCACAGGAAAATGTCAGAAATTGATGGAAACACCACCGAAATGGTTCGGGAACAGCATGGGGAGGATGTCTGTATGCATCTTGGACTCCCATGGGAATGATGTCGTCCGAGTAGTATGCCACTGACTGACAATAATACGCACAAAACCGAAGATAAAATTGATTTTAGAGGAAAAATTGTTAGGAAACATTCTTTCCTGTATATTTACTTGTATATAAAGTGCAAGTGCTGCCAAAAATTACAAGGAAGAGGCACTCCGATACAACCTGTATATCACATAAAGGAGGGCCTCATTCACATTGTGGTAGACTTGTTCAGGTATTGGGACTCCTACACTCATAAAGCCTATGCACAAAGTGAAAGGACTGCCAAAAATTACAAGGAAGCAGCACTCCAATACACCCTTTATTACACATAAAGGAGGGCATCATACACACAGTGGTGTTGGTTTTGTGCTGCCCTAGGCGAGACTAAACTCGGGCACCCACCTAATATAAATTTGACCCACCCCTTCCTGTCAAGGCCAAACCCCTTCCTCTGTAAACCCCACCCCTTCCTCTTTAGGCCCCACCCTTTCTGGTTAAAAAAATAAACTATGCACATTCCTAGTTTAAAAACACAGAAATATAGTGGCAATACTGGAGGAGCAGCTCAACCCCTAACACTGTAGCGTGTTTTACATTGGGGGAGCAGCCCCACCGCATGTGGACCGCAGCAAACGACTATCCCCAGCAAAAAATGCATACGGTGGAGGATGTCGGCGTGGTCCACATGCACCACAAGAGCATCCTACACAAAACGGAGCATTGTGCGGATGTAAATACAATCATATAAATCACAGAAAAAATGCACCAAACGGATATGCCACTGACTATACTGGCTAGTCATAAATGCAGATATTAAAAGCTGAGACTTTCGCCAATATATTCCTGTCAGGAAAATATCGGAGCCCATCATTGCACCACGTCACGGTCACTCAGCATGGCAAAGGGTCCTACCACTACGCTACCTATGGTGTGAACACGGTCTGAAGGCGATGTAATCCAGCTCGCAGCCAGGCTTCCACACAAACGCCTAGCAGGACAACTAGTGCAATGTGAACAAAGCCAAGACTGCAAGCCACGCCCATATCAGACCCTGTGATGGAGGTCACCAGGTGCAAAAGAGTGTTTGAATGCCAGGTAACGGCACATACACTACATATAGAACAAGACAAAAACACAGAAATATAGTGGCAATACTGGAGGAGCGGCTCAACCCCTAACACTGTAGCGTGTTTTACATTGGGGGAGCAGCCCCACCGCATGTGGACCGCAGCAAACGACTATCCCCAGCAAAAAATGCATACGGTGGAGGATGTCGGCGCGGTCCACATGCACCACAAGAGCATCCTACACAAAACGGAGCATTGTGCGGATGTAAATACAATCATATAAATCACAGAAAAAATGCACCAAACGGATATGCCACTGACTATACTGGCTAGTCATAAATGCAGATATTAAAAGCTGAGACTTTCGCCAATATATTCCTGTCAGGAAAATATCGGAGCCCATCATTGCACCACGTCACGGTCACTCAGCATGGCAAAGGGTCCTACCACTACGCTACCTATGGTGTGAACACGGTCTGAAGGCGATGTAATCCAGCTCGCAGCCAGGCTTCCACACAAACGCCTAGCAGGACAACTAGTGCAATGTGAACAAAGCCAAGACTGCAAGCCACGCCCATATCAGACCCTGTGATGGAGGTCACCAGGTGCAAAAGAGTGTTTGAATGCCAGGTAACGGCACATACACTACATATAGAACAAGACAAAAACACAGAAATATAGTGGCAATACTGGAGGAGCGGCTCAACCCCTAACACTGTAGCGTGTTTTACATTGGGGGAGCAGCCCCACCGCATGTGGACCGCAGCAAACGACTATCCCCAGCAAAAAATGCATACGGTGGAGGATGTCGGCGCGGTCCACATGCACCACAAGAGCATCCTACACAAAACGGAGCATTGTGCGGATGTAAATACAATCATATAAATCACAGAAAAAATGCACCAAACGGATATGCCACTGACTATACTGGCTAGTCATAAATGCAGATATTAAAAGCTGAGACTTTCGCCAATATATTCCTGTCAGGAAAATATCGGAGCCCATCATTGCACCACGTCACGGTCACTCAGCATGGCAAAGGGTCCTACCACTACGCTACCTATGGTGTGAACACGGTCTGAAGGCGATGTAATCCAGCTCTCAGCCAGGCTTCCACACAAACGCCTAGCAGGACAACTAGTGCAATGTGAACAAAGCCAAGACTGCAAGCCACGCCCATATCAGACCCTGTGATGGAGGTCACCAGGTGCAAAAGAGTGTTTGAATGCCAGGTAACGGCACATACACTACATATAGAACAAGACAAAAACACAGAAATATAGTGGCAATACTGGAGGAGCGGCTCAACCCCTAACACTGTAGCGTGTTTTACATTGGGGGAGCAGCCCCACTGCATGTGGACCGCAGCAAACGACTATCCCCAGCAAAAAATGCATACGGTGGAGGATGTCGGCGCGGTCCACATGCACCACAAGAGCATCCTACACAAAACGGAGCATTGTGCGGATGTAAATACAATCATATAAATCACAGAAAAAATGCACCAAACGGATATGCCACTGACTATACTGGCTAGTCATAAATGCAGATATTAAAAGCTGAGACTTTCGCCACTATATTTCTGTGTTTTTGTCTTGTTCTATATGTAGTGTATGTGCCATTACCTGGCATTCAAACACTCTTTTGCACCTGGTGACCTCCATCACAGGGTCTGATATGGGCGTGGCTTGCAGTCTTGGCTTTGTTCACATTGCACTAGTTGTCCTGCTAGGCGTTTGTGTGGAAGCCTGGCGTCGAGCTGGATTACATCGCCTTCAGACCGTGTTCACACCATAGGTAGCGTAGTGGTAGGACCCTTTGCCATGCTGAGTGACCGTGACGTGGTGCAATGATGGGCTCCGATATTTTCCTGACAGGAATATATTGGCGAAAGTCTCAGCTTTTAATATCTGCATTTATGACTAGCCAGTATAGTCAGTGGCATATCCGTTTGGTGCATTTTTTCTGTGATTTACATTCCTAGTTTGACACAAATATTTTGTATTTTGCAGATGTATAAAAATATATAAAAATCTGTAAAATACAAAGTATGTGTGTCAGAAGTTGCACTTTTTAATTTTTTTTAATAATGATACAGGCAGCCATTTTATTTAATACATTTGTGCTAATTTCTGTGTTGGTTGGAGGGGTTGAAGGGCAGTAATACACAATCTGTATATGTATAAAAAAATAAAATAAAGATTGTGTAATACTGCCCCTCACCCCCACCAACAGCACAGAAATTAGCACAAATACATTAAATAAAATGGCTGTATCATTATTCTAAAAATTAAAAAAGCACAACTTCTAACACAAATGTATTTTACAGATTACTTTTTTTTTTTAAACAATGTGCAGCTAGAGATAGTACAGTATTAACCCCTTCCTAATTCTCCCCCCTCTAACCACCCAACGGGTCCCAACCCCCTTACCCCATAAAACAACTAAGTAATTGATTTTTTGTGAATTACTGTAATTTAAGTACTTACAGTTTTTGAAGACAGCAGGCTCAGGGATCAGTGCATTGGTGGCCGGGGTCTGGCCCCAGTGTTCACGGTGACCGTGTGCAGGATCCGTTCTGCACTTGGAGGAGATAAGGCTCACCCTAGCGTTGGCGGCCCATGACTCCACCTCCGCGTGACATCACCGTGGAACATCCAGTTGCTCTTGTGCAAACTGTAAACGTGCATCAATGTTTTTTTTGGACAGCAGTGGCTTCCTCTGTGGTATCCTCCCATAAAATCCATTCTTGTGTAGTGTTTTACATATCGTAGATTCGCTAACAGGGATGTTAGCATATGCCAGAGACTTTTGTCTTTAGCTGACACTCTAGGATTCTTCTTCACCTCATTGAGCAGTCTGCGCTGTGCTCTTGCAGTCATCTTTACAGGACGGCCACTCCTAGGGAGAGTAGCAGCAGTGCTGAACTTTTTCCATTTATAGACAATTTGTCTTACCGTGGACTGATGAACAGCAAGGCTTTTGGAGATGCTTTTATAACCCTTTCCAGCTTTATGCAAGTCAACAATTCTTAATCGTAGGTCTTCTGAGAGCTCTTTTGTGCGAGGCATCATTCACATCAGGCAATGCTTCTTGTGAAAAGCAAACTCAGAACTGGTGTGTGTTTTTTTATAGGGCAGGGCAGCTGTAACCAACACCTCCAATCTCATCTCATTGATTGGACTCCAGTTGGCTGACACCTCACTCCAATTAGCTCTTGGAGATGTAATTAGTCTAGGGGTTCACATACTTTTCCCACCTGCACTGTGAATGTTTACATGGTAACATTTTATTCTTTGTGTGTTATTAGTTTAAGCAGACTGTGATTGTCTATTGTTGTGACTTTGATGAAGATCAGATGACATTTTATGACCAATTTGTGCAGAGCTCCATATCATTCCAAAGGGTTCACATACTTTTTCTTGCAAATGTATGTCCGCTAAAGGAATCCGCACCATCACATTTACAATCACGAAATTTGGCAGACAGGTACATCAGGTGTCCGGGAAGGTTTTAGACCGGGTCTCAGCTCTCTAGCACTTTCCGTTCCTCTGATATTCCCAAAAAATGCATTAACCAATAGATGCCTGGTCACATGACCCTTATCAGCCAATAGAAGCTCGCAGGCCCTTAGTCTCCACATACACACATTTTTAAACCAAGTTTCCATAACAACCGGGAGCGGAGTGCTGTGGATGTCACAGTTCAGGGGCAGGTAGAGGGACTTAAAAACCCCGCCCCTGGTCCCAATAAGCTGTGCCCCTATCCAGTTAGGCCACACCCCCTCCCACTCCACAGCTGATGGTGATTGAAAAAATGAAGGTAAAAAATCAACTGTCAGCTGCAGGGGTGGGAGTGAGGGTGACTTTCTCCCTGCTGCTCATGCCCAGATAGCACAGTGCTGCTGTCTGAGAGTGAGCTGTTCAAAAGGACATCCCTGTGTCCGTCCAGGCCCTGTGTCGTACAGAGGACAGGGAGTCTGAAAGCCAGACTTTTCGCCCTAAAACCGGAACTCTGGCCACCCTAGGGGCAGGCTGCTGTGGAGGTCCCAGTTAAGGGGACAGTCCGCTATGGAGGTCAGTATTAAGGGGCAGATTGCTGTAGAGGCCACTGTTAAGGGGGTGGGGTGTTATGGCAATTTCTGTTAAGGAGACGGGGTATTGTGGAGGTCACTAATAAAGGGGCAGTCCGCTGTGGAAGTCACTTTTATAGGGAGAAGAATGCTGTGGAGGTCACTGTTAAAGGGCCGGGCGCTGTGGAGGTCTCTGTTAAGGGGGCAGGGCGCGGTGAAGGTCACAGTTAAGGGGATGGTTCGCTATGGAGGTGAGTGTTAAGGAGCGGGGTGCTGTAGAGGTCACAGTTAAGGGGGCGAGGTGTTGTGGAGGTCACATATAAAGGGAACGGAGCTCTGTGGAGGTCACTGTTAAGGGGGCGTGTTATTGTGGAAATCACTGTTAAGGAGACGGGGTACTGTGGAGGTCACTAATAAAGGGACGGCTGCTGTGGAGGTCACTGTTAATAGAGAGGGCGCTGTGGATGTTACGGTTATAGTGGATACTGTTGATATCTTTTAACAACACATTGATAAATGAAAATGAAATAGATGAAATATACCCGTGTTAAGCCGGGTCCTTCTGCTAATTATAATATATACACTCACCTAAAGAATTATTAGGAACACCATACTAAAGCGGTGTTGGACCCCCTTTTGCCTTCAGAACTGCCTTAATTCTACATGGCATTGATTCAACAAGGTGCTGATAGCATTCTTTAGAAATGTTGGCCCATATTGATAGGATAGCATCTTGCAGTTGATGGAGATTTGAGGGATGCACATCCAGGGCACGAATGTTCCACCACATCCTAAAGATGCTCTATTGGGTTGAGATCTGGTGACTGTGGGGGCCATTTTAGTACAGTGAACTCATTGTCATGTTCAAGAAACCAATTTGAAATGATTTGAGCTTTGTGACATGGTGCATTATCCTGCTGGAAGTAGCCATCAGAGGATGGATACATGTTCTCATTCTGTTTACGCCAAATTCGGACTCTACCTTTTGAATGTCTCAACAGAAATCGAGACTCATCAGACCAGGCAACATTTTTCCAGTCTTCAACAGTCAAATTTTGGTGAGCTTGTGCAAATTGTAGCCTCTTTTTCCTATTTGTAGTGGAGATGAGTGTTACCCGGTGGGGTCTTCTGCTGTTGTAGCCCATCCGCCTCAAGGTTGTGCGTGTTGTGGTTTCACAAATGCTTTGCTGCATACCTCGGTTGTAACGAGTGGTTATTTCAGTCAACGTTGCTCTTCTATCAGCTTGAATCAGTCGGCCCATTCTCCTCTGACCTCTAGCATCCACAAGGCATTTTTGCCCACAGGACCACAGGACTGCCGCATACTGGATGTTTTTCCCTTTTCACACCATTCTTTGTAAACCCTAGAAATGGTTGTGTGTGAAAATCCCAGTAACTGAGCAGATTGTGAAATACTCAGACCGGCCGTCTGGCACCAACAACCATGCCACGCTCAAAATTGCTTAAATCACCTTTCTTTCCCATTCTGACATTCAGTTTGGAGTTCAGGAGATTGTCTTGACCAGGACCACATCCCTAAATGCATTGAAGCAACTGCCATGTGATTGGTTGACTAGATAATTGCATTAATGAGAAATAGAACAGGTGTTCCTAATAATTCTTTAGGTGAGTGTATATACACACACACACACACACACACACACACACTAAACATATTGAAAGGGCTTAATTCATCTAACAGAGGTCCTCTTGTCCTCTGTTGATTCTAGTATATCTGTTTTAGCTGTATGGAATAGTGCAGCAGGCTGTGCTATTCCATTTAGGTATACATCACAGGCTTCCATCTGAGGTAACTGTCAATATTTTTTCCCATAATATACCTCTTACATAGGTTCTAGTTGTGGTGAGCTCAATTTTACCATGGTGCATTGGACAAGAGCAGTGTAGAGCACATATATTTTCCTTTTACATATATTGACTACAGCACTAGTAAATAAATTTACAAGACGAGTTTTAATAGATAGTTTTTTAATTTAAGTATGCAAAACATTTTTTCATATTTAATTTCATATCGCTAAAACGATACTGCAGGTATAAATTAAATAACACAAGAACAGAAAACACGTTATTTACAAGGGGTCCAACAACCTCAATTTTTTATATTATTTCAAGCAGATTTTTTTTAAATGTAATCTAAGGGAATAGTCTAAGGCCTTTTTATACTGATAACTAGGAACGGATGTTTGTAGAAAAGTCCACACCACAGAGACAAGCCAACAAAAGAAAATGCTTGTTTGCCTGCTGATCTGACATTTTCTGCAGCCACAAAAGAAAAAAAGAAAATCATTTGTTGGCAGCACATCTTCCCTCGACTTGTTATATCACTAGTCGGTCGTGTAAAAGAATCCTTCGTACATTAACAGAAGAGGATAACAGGGTTCAGCTTCATCAACATCAAAAAACAAAAAGCAGAACATATTTCACAGCATAGTCGGTATCAAGGAATGCAAAATACAGATTTGGTCCTTGTGCATTCTGCAATTTTTGTGGGACACGCTAAAAACAAAACAAAACAAAATAACACAACAACCCTATTCTAGTCTGCACAATGGACAAAAATAGGATAGATTCTATAATTTGCGCCCTGGCTGCACAGATGAGGACGGCAAACCGATGACACATGCGTAAAATTGCGAATCGGACAAGGACCCAAAATACGGTTGTGTGCATAACACCATAATGAGCTTCTCACTTCTGAAAAATTATGGGTCCAACATACTATTCTTGCACAGGGGCCCTCTATCTGTGTCTGCCCCTGGTTTACCCCATGGTCCAGACTGGTTCCTCAAACAAGAAAGATCTCAAAACTGTTCATGGCAGTCTAAAATTTCCAAATGACATGAGGCCGTCTACTGGAGGAGAGCTGCAACCTGACAGCCAGCTTTATCATTATCAAGGTGGGACAACAACCATATTCTGTCAGCAGAACATAATGTTATATGGGAACTCCCTAATATTAACACTCATGGTCATATATCATGCGTAATGTGTATTGGCCTAAAAATAACAAGTCTGCTAATGGTTGTAAAACTGTCTAAGCCCATATATTGATATGAAGAACCAACTTAGTACAGGATGTCCTCTCTTGTCTAGAGACCTAGCAGGGCATAAAACTATTGATTTAAAATCAATTTGTGATCTCTATATTAAAGCAGAATAGCAGGGGTCAATGATGGAAACATACAAACTTAAATACTTCCATTACAAACACTATCGTTTGCATAGAGGATATTATACAGCAAGTTACACATGTTAAACTTTTCTGGAAAGAGGCACATAGGATAACATTTGGTGCCCCCACACCCCTTTGTCCTTCATGCTTTTTCATTCTGGAAGGCTGTTTTTTTTCTTCCTTTTAAACAATGGTGTCATACACTATACACTGCGTGCAGAATTATTAGGCAAATGAGTATTTTGACCACATCATCCTCTTTATGCATGTTGTCTTACTCCAAGCTGTATAGGCTCGAAAGCCTACTACCAATTAAGCATATTAGGTGATGTGCATCTCTGTAATGAGAAGGGGTGTGGTCTAATGACATCAACACCCTATATTAGGTGTGCATAATTATTAGTCAACTTCCTTTCCTTTGGCAAAATGGGTCAAAAGAAGGACTTGACAGGCTCAGAAAAGTCAAAAATAGTGAGATATCTTGCAGAGGGATGCAGCACTCTTAAAATTGCAAAGCTTCTGAAGCGTGATCATCGAACAATCAAGCGTTTCATTCAAAATAGTCAACAGGGTCGCAAGAAGCGTGTGGAAAAACCAAGGCGCAAAATAACTGCCCATGAACTGAGAAAAGTCAAGCGTGCAGCTGCCAAGATGCCACTTGCCACCAGTTTGGCCATATTTCAGAGCTGCAACATCACTGGAGTGCCCAAAAGCACAAGGTGTGCAATACTCAGAGACATGGCCAAGGTAAGAAAGGCTGAAAGACGACCACCACTGAACAAGACACACAAGCTGAAACGTCAAGACTGGGCCAAGAAATATCTCAAGACTGATTTTTCTAAGGTTTTATGGACTGATGAAATGAGAGTGAGTCTTGATGGGCCAGATGGATGGGCCCGTGGCTGGATTGGTAAAGGGCAGAGAGCTCCAGCCCGACTTAGACGCCAGCAAGGTGGAAGTGGAGTACTGGTTTGGGCTGGTATCATCAAAGATGAGCTTGTGGGGCCTTTTCGGGTTGAGGATGTAGTCAAGCTCAACTCCCAGTCCTACTGCCAGTTTATGGAAGACACCTTCTTCTTTAAGCAGTGGTACAGGAAGAAGTCTGCATCCTTCAAGAAAAACATGATTTTCATGCAGGACAATGCTCCATCACACGCGTCCAAGTACTCCACAGCGTGGCTGGCAAGAAAGGGTATAAAAGAAGAAAATCTAATGACATGGCCTCCTTGTTCACCTGATCTGAACCC
Source organism: Bufo bufo (assembly GCF_905171765.1). Taxonomy (NCBI): domain Eukaryota; kingdom Metazoa; phylum Chordata; class Amphibia; order Anura; family Bufonidae; genus Bufo; species Bufo bufo. Next base: position 184,934,839 of record NC_053392.1, read on the forward strand.
CATTGAGAACCTGTGGTCCATCATCAAATGTGAGATTTACAAGGAGGGAAAACAGTACACCTCTCTGAACAGTGTCTGGGAGGCTGTGGTTGCTGCTGCACGCAATGTTGATGGTGAACAGATCAAAACACTGACAGAATCCATGGATGGCAGGCTTTTGAGTGTCCTTGCAAAGAAAGGTGGCTATATTGGTCACTGATTTGTTTTTGTTTTGTTTTTGAATGTCAGAAATGTATATTTGTGAATGTTGAGATGTTATATTGGTTTCACTGGTAAAAATAAATAATTGAAATGGGTATATATTTGTTTTTTGTTAAGTTTCCTAATAATTATGCACAGTAATAGTCACCTGCACACACAGATATCCCCCTAAAATAGCTAAAACTAAAAACAAACTAAAAACTACTTCCAAAAATTTTCAGCTTTGATATTAATGAGTTTTTTGGGTTCATTGAGAACATGGTTGTTGTTCAATAATAAAATTAATCCTCAAAAATACAACTTGCCTAATAATTCTGCACTCCCTGTATACAGTATCTTAACTATTGTGCAATTGAACGATATATAAAACAAGAAAGATTACAGTTTTTACAAGGCAGATACATCTTTTTTGCAACATTTTCAGAGATCAATGAATTAGAAAATAGGCGGAAGTTCAATAAATTCTTCCATTTGGAAGTTTATGCACAGCAGTAACATCATGTAAACCTCTTCAGATCCAGCCGTTGAGAAACAGTAAGTCCTATAAGCAATCAAATGAAACCATTGAAGCTTGTCAGCTCATCGGGGCAACAGTACTTTCATGCTGTCCTCCAAAGATGTCAGAGAAAAACCCCACTGCCAGACGAACATGAATCGGTATGAAGATATAAGAGCTGTAAATCACCATCACAATTGTGGCCAATAGTACAGTGTTAAAAATGGTCTGCTCCCAGGGCTCCAGGACATAGCTGCATGTTATCAGGAGATATTGGTAGTACAGCCAGGAGAGGTATTCTTTAATATGCTTTACATCCATCTTTTATCAGCACGATTATAGTGGCAAACCTAGAAAAGAAAAAGAAACCATTTTATAAATTTCACGCAGAGGCATAATTTAAAGTTTCAGCGTCAATGAGAAACCTGCAACCAGGGCCTCCACCTAACATTTACAATACTAATGTCGTATGTGATAGAAGTGCCTATGGGCTTCCTCAGGCACCAGGGCCACAGTGTGATTATAACCCCATGCACTCCTTATAGCTACAACCCTACTCCATGTTAGACAAAAGCTGAATAGATATAGACAATATAATGATTGTACATGGAGCTTCAATCTGCCAGTGCCCAGGCCTATCACCATCTCTAGTAAGCAAATGCAGTTGACATGGTACATGTAACACTAGACAGTATCAATAAAGTTTTACTTTCTTCCATTAAAGGGGTTTCTGAGACTTTATTACTGATGACCTGTCCTCGGGATAGAAGAAAAAAAATAAAATTAACCATTGTCTTTTCTTTTGCAAGTTTATTCCAGTCCACATGAAAACAGGCAACATTAGAATAAGCCGAAACGTTGCCTGTTTTTATGTTTGGACTGGAATAAATTTGCAAAAGAGAAGACGCTGGTTACTACTGTATATATTTTATTCTTTGCAGTTTAGAGTGAAGATGATCCTGACCGCTGGTAATTCTGCATCTTTTTTATATATATATATATATATATATATATATATATATTTGGGACATTGGTGCTCTCTTCAAATATTCTTTTGTCCTCAGGATGGGTCATCAGTATCTGATTGGTGGGGTCCGAAAACCATCATCCCTGGCCGATCAGCTGTGTGAGAAGGCGCTGGTGGTCACAGTAGAGCCGTGGCCTTCTCTCAGCTTTTCCTAGGCCAGTGACAACGTATTCATCGGTCACGTGGCCTAGGCGCAGCTCAGCTCCATAGAAGTAAATGGGGCTGAGCATGATACCAAGAACAGCCGCTAAACAATGCGCAATGTTGTGCTTGTTAAGCAGGGAGAAGGCCACTGCACTCACAGGAGCACTTGTGTCGGACCCCCACCATTCAGAAACCGATGACCTATCCTAAGGATAGGTCATCAGTTGTAAAGTCTTGCAAAAAGTGTATGATTGGTGGGGGTCCAACTACTGAGACCACCCGCTGATCACTAAAAATGGGGACCCTGCTCCTTGTTTGAACAGAGTGGTAGACACAGGTGTTACTGCTGCTCCATTCAACTCTATGGGGCTGCCAGAGTTAGCAGAGTACAAGTACCCCATAGAGCTTAATGGAACAGGAATGCACATACGTGACTGCTACTCCATTCTAATGGAGGTGCACAGGCCCCACTTCTCGCAATTGGCAGGGGCCTCCATAGGTTAGGGCCCGTTAGGCACTTATCCCCTGTCACAGGGATCCCAACCCTCCTGCACTGTAGGTATCTCCTAGCATGCACACTTGTTTGGTTGCAGTTATGGCCTGCTCTCAGAACTCGTATAGAAATTAATGTAGCATGCTGGGAGTTGTAGATTCCTAACAGCTGGAGTGTCAGAGGTTGCTGATCCCAGCCCTGTCTTAATGGGATAACCCCTTTAAAGATTTATATCACACAGCTCATAAATTGTGAGGTACAACAGTTTATTATTGAAGAGACACAGTGGTATATAAAGCATTAAAGGGGTTATGGGGGAATTTATATTGATGACCTATTGTCAACACCCAGGACCCCCGCCGATCAGCTGTTAGAAGAGGCCGGCACTCCTCTTCCTAGGAAATATGACATCATCATATATTGTTTACATGTTCTAGTTGCAGCTCAGACCCAATTCAAGTCAGTGGGGCTGAGTTGCAATACCAAGCACAGTTGCTATACAATGGTGTGCTTGGAAAGCTGCTGGGAGCCGCTGTGCTCACTAGAGCTCTGATGGGCATGGTGGCTCTCTGAAATAGCTGATTGGCAGGGGTGCCAGGACTCAGACCCCCGCCGATGTGACAATGATGACCTATTCTGAGGATAGGTCATCATGCATTCCTGGATAACCCCTTTAACCTTCATGCAATGCTTCATCGAAAAAAGTATGTCAAACCGGAGACACCCATCTTTTCACAGCATTGTTTTGTGGTTCTTGATCCTTATTTCTTGCCCCAATTTGCATACAATTCATAAATATCTGTCGTAGGATCATTGATCTTGCTGAATGATTTTAGATGGTAGATATATTGGAGCAAAATTACCACCATATTTATACCAGTTTTTTGATGTATGTAGATTGAGAAATACGTCATCTAGGATGGACACCATATTTATGAAGCCTTTACGTCACTTTTTTTTAGACACTTATGAGTGTGAAGAAGAGTCAGTGACAGAACCATTTTAATGCTTTTATACTGTGAGAGCAAATTCAGCAATAGGACACAATCTGCTGCATGCTGCATTGGGGGAGAGAACAGTACACAGTAAGTATGATGCATCGTTATTAATAAGTTACCCCCCATTGAACTGTAGGGGTGGGGGGCAGTATTAAAGGGAACCTGTCATCAACTTTCTGCTGACCGTACTGAGGGCAGTATGAAGTAGTGACAGAAATGCTGATTTCAGCGGTGTGTCACTCATGAGCTAATAGTAAGTGGTTGCTGAGAACCAGCATCATAATGATTGCAGCCCAGGCCTTGAAAAGAGTAAAATCTACCTGAGAAGAGTCCTGGTTATTATAGTCTCCTGCTCTCTCACCCATCTGCTGATGATTGGCAGTTCTCTCCTAGAGAGAAAGGGAGAAAACTAGGTAGAAGTCAGGCATCAGCAGGTGAGCAAGAAGTCATGAATAACCAGGACTCTTCTCAGGTGGCCGGGACTCTTTTCCAGGCCCAGTCTGCAATGTTTGTGATGTTGGTTCTTGGCAACCACTTACTTTTAACTTATAAATGACAGAATGCTGAAATCAACTCACCTGTCTCTACTTTATTCTGCCATTAGTATGGGCAACATAAAGTTGATGAGAGGTTCCTTTTAAGAGGAGACATAGGAAAAAGGACATGCATATTCTAAATTATACTAGTAAGGCTACAGTCACACATTGACATTGTGGCGCAGAGCTTTTGTGAGTTTTTTTTTTCCTCTCCAGACTGGGCTCAGACTCATCAGAGACAGAACACATCCATTAGTGTCTCAGCATGCTCTATGGCAAGGACAAACAGTTATTGCCACAGGAATTCTACTGAACGGTTAACAGGCTTTCCGACGCACTCAGGGCCAGGGCAATGCCAGCTAAGCATATTTCACAAACCACTAAAAGATTTCAGTGTCTACAGGTCATTTCCACTCCATCAAAATATAGTCTTAGAGTGTACTATTGCTTCATAAAGCTGAATTAATACTCCAGGGTTTTAGCTGCCATGTTTAGTCCCTGACAAGTGATAAAATACTTCTAGGAGACTCTTGAGGGGTGATCGCTGATGTATCAGGCACAGCTGCTTGTATGGACAAGCCAGTGAGCTCATGGAAACAATGAATGGGACAGAAGCATGCCACAGTGCTGATCGGCAGGGGCACCAAATATTGATGGCCTAACCAAAGGACATTACTGTTAAAGGAACACTCTGGTCAAAATTGTCATCCCTTGGTACGTATATGTGTTCCTTAGTTTTACATTGTTCAGGCTTTTTGTTCCCTTTTATAGGTGCATCTCAAATTAGAATATCATTGAAACCTTAATTTATTTCAGTAATTCAATTCAAAACCGAAACTCATAGATTCATTGCACACAGAGTGATCTATTTCAAGCATTTATTTTTCTTTTAGTGTTAATTATATGCTAATGAAAACCCTGTACAGTGGGCCTCCAAAATAAATTTCACTGGTGGGCCCTGAACATCGCAGTCCGACACTGCCCACGTGCCAAAGGACCACATGGTAGAATTTACCACAGATTACCATAGATGTAGCAATTATCATCCAAATCATTTGGATTGTTTGCCTATGGGCTCATGGACACGACCATGATAGGCTGAGACAGTGGCGTAACTAGAAATGACTGGGCCCCACAACAAATGTTTGAATGGGCCACCCCACCCCCCTTCTCCCGTGCAACCCCCACTACTGTGGCTAGTCAAAAATCACTCTCTCAGACCAGGCCCGGCAGCCACTTCACTTTTCCTGCTACTATGATAATTTTTTATAAATTTACACAGGGCAATGTGTTGCCAATTAATGACAAATTTTATGTTCACAAAGGAGCATTCACACGACTGTATCCGTTTTGCAGTCTGCAAACCATAGATGTGCAAAATCGAGATGCACTCTGTGTGCATCCTGCACTTTTTGCCGGGGGGCACCTTTAAACAAAAATGCCTATTCGCTGCAAAATGGACAACAATAGGTCATGTTCTATAATTATGGCTCTGCCACATAGGAACGACGTGCATTTTTCTTGGGTCCATAGAAAAGAATGGGTCCTCGTGCCATCCGCAAAAAATGCAGATCAGACGCAGACCAAAGATCTAGAAGTGTGAATGCACCCTTAGGCTACATGCTGTCCGCAAACCGTGTGCCTTCCGTCATTTGCGGAACGGAACGGGCGGCCCATTGTAGACATGCCTATTCTTGTCTGCAAAACGGACAAGAATAGGACATGCTATATTTTTTTGGCCGGGCCTCGGAACGGAGCAACGGATGCGGACAGCACACAGAGTGCTGTCCGCATCTTTTGCGGCCCCATTGAAGTGAATGACTCCGCACCCGAGCCGCAAAAACTGCGGCTCTAATGGGGACCCGAAAAATTGTCGTGCGCATGAGACCTTACATAGAAGACGTTAGCTTAGATGTCTTCTGACATGTCAGGGTACTTTCACACTTATGTTGTGAGGATCTGGCAGGCAGTTCCGGAAATGCCTGCCGGATCCGGAAATCCGCATGCAACGTATACCATTTGTAGATCCGGATCGGTCTGACAAATGCATTGAAATTCCACATCCTTATCTCCGGTGTCATCCGGAAAAACGGATCCAGTATTTATTTTTTCATATTTTAAAAGGTCTGCGCATGCGCAGACCGGGAAACCGTATCCAGATACCGGATAAGGCATGAATAAATTTCAATGGAAATTAATGCTGGACCCGGTGTTCCGGCAAGTGTTCCGGAATTTTGGCCGGAGAAAATACTGCAGCATGCTGCGGTATTTCCTCCGGCCAAATACCGTAAGAGGGACTGAACTGAGGACATCCTGATGCATACTGAATGGAATGCTTTTCATTCAGAATGCATTAGGATAAAACTGAAGCGTTTTTTTTCCGGTATTGAGCCCCTAGGACGGAACTCAATACCAGAAAAGAATAACGCTAGTGTGAAAGTACCCTCAGAATCTAAAATAAAGGGGGTCATTTATCAAATTGGTGTAACGAAGAACTGGCTTAGTTGCCCATAGCAACCAATCAGATTCCTCCTTTCCTTTTCCAAAGGAGCTGTCCAAAATGAAAGGTGGAATCTGATTGGTTACTATGGGCAACTAAACTTTACACCAGTTTGATAAAATGACCCCCAAAGAGTCTACAAGCTAGAACCCCCTGTGGAATCCAAAACCAAAGGGACCACAGTATTACAGAATGTGCAGAAGAGGAGAAATCTCTATATTACTTTCTCTCAGAAGCATCCAGCTCATTGGCCGCAGCATATATATGTTAAATACATTTATAGGACTAAGGGTGGGTTCACATCACGTTTTATGTCTCCGTTTGACGTATATGTTGCAAAAGATACAAATGCGCAGCACACCATGTTCTTGTATCCTGCACAGTCCGATATTTTTTTTTTTTTATACCTTTTGTACAATGGAACTCTAAGGTGAACAGATGCCATTGTACAGCATCAGCCTGAGGCATCCGTTTAACATATATGCTTTTTGTATTCGTTAAACGGATGGGAAAAACGTGATGTGAACCCAGCCTTAGATATATGCATTGGCACATTTCTATATTTTTTTTAACTGTATAGGAAAAGTGCAGCAAAATGCACCTATACAGAGGACTACTGCAAACAGTGTATTCAATCCCTCATGTCCTGAGGGTATACCGCCTGCTGTACGGTGTACGGTATACAGAGCCTAACAGCAGCTGCAGATGTGAAAGCACCACGGTCCCTTTGTTTTTGGAACTAGAGAAGGGTTTTAGCATTATCATAAGGTTTGTCACAATGACCTCAAAAGATAAACCATGCATATACAGGTGAAACTCGAAAAATTAGAATATTGTGCAAAAGTCCATTTATTTCTGTAATGCAAATTAAAAGGAATTGCGTTAATGCAGCTTAAAATTAGAATTTTGTGAAAAGGTTCAATATTCTAGGCTCAAAGTGTCACAGTCTAGTCAGCTAATTAGTCCATACCCCCTGAGCAAAGGGTTCCTCAAAATTGTGACTTTGGGGTTTTATAAGCCATAATCATCCAAATTATAACAAATAAAGGCTTGAAATATCTCGCTTTGCATGTATTGAGTCTATCTCATATGTTAGTTTTTTTTACATTTTAGGTTGGATTACTGAAATAAATGAACTTTGCACGATATTCTAATTTTTCGAGTTTCACCTGTACTGTATGCGTGCTATACTAACATACATAAAGCAGCATTATTGTTTCCTCATTGGACGTATAGTTTCGTATACGGCTACAGGATATATCTACTTACAATACTGCGCTTCTAATGTAACTGACAAAGCGTTACATTAAAGGGAAAACTCTTTTTTGTTTGTTAATTTTATGTGGCAGGGGGCTGTTTTACATTTGCCCAAATGCCTGCAAGAAATCACTTCGGGTGAACATTCTTGGTTTGTACAATAGATGTTTTTTAGAAGGCGGCGTTTGATCCCCGAAACGTGAAAATACTAGTTTGAGAAGAAAGGGCCGCATAGCTAAGCAGGTTCACCCAGGTTCCTACATATCTTTGCTTGTATCTAGTCAGACCAGTTACTAAGCAGTATACAAGCCACCTAAGCTCACATATAATTAACCACAACACACATCATAAACCTATCACACCAACTTTGTGCAGGATGGGTGGATCGTAGCACAAGGTGTTTTTTCTGGTAGCATTTTATGACCAACATAAAAGACATCCGGATTACAAACATCTGTTGCAGGGAATACCTGTAAATAACTGTATACACAGACCAATATACTGCGCACGGCTTTATAGGCTAACAGTACCTGTGGGTCACTGCATATTAACTAGGAGTACCTTTATTTAGACCTGTCATCATGAAAACGCAGTACAACCTGCCACCGGCATGTTATAGAGCAGGAGGAGCTGAGCAGATTGATACATCGTTTTGTGGGAAATGGCTCAGTTTTAGGGTCCATTCACACGACCGTATCCATTTTGTCATCTGCAAATTCCAGATTTGCAAAACACGGATACCGGCCACGTGCATTCCGCTTTTTGTGGTCCAGAACATTCTGCCTTATGTTAGATATGCCTTATTCTTGTCCACAAAAAAGTATAGGACATGTTCCATCTTTTTTGCAGGGTCACGGAACAGACATAGTGTACAGATGTGGACAGTACACCGTGCCACCCCCATTGAAATAATCCGCAAAAAAATGCTGACTGGATGCAGACCAAAAATATGGTAGTGTGAATGGACCCTAACTTGTATTCCATCCATTTAAATTCCTGCTCATTGGTCCCATCAGTGATTGACAGCCTTCCCTCCACCACTGTGTGCACAGAGAAGCCTTAGGCCCCTTTCACACGAACAAACTTCCAGGACTGCCGGGGTCGCATTGCATTAGGGTACTTTCACACTTGTAGCAAAGGATTCCGGCAGGCAGTTCCGTCTCTCCGGTGTCATCCGGAAAAACGGATCCGGCATTTGTTTTTTTCACATTTTTTGCGGTCTGAGCATGCACAGACCGCAATGCCAGAACACTCGGGGCCGAATCCGGCATTAATGCATTTCAATGGGAAAAAATGCAGGATCCGGCATTCCGGCAAGTGTTCCGGTATTTTGGACAGAGATAAAACCGTAGCATGCTGCGGTATTATCTCCGTCCTGAAAAGTCAAAAAGACTGAACTGAAGACATCCTGATGCATCCTGAACGGATTGCTCTCTCTTCAGAATGCATGGGGATATACCTGATCAGTTCTTTTCTGGTATTGAGCCCCTAGGACGGGAATCTATGCCGGAAAAGAATAACGCTAGTGTGAAAGTAGCCTTATATTGATTTATGATGCTATGTAATCCTTACGGTTCTGGAATGTATTAGATAACAGTGACATAATGCTGTCAGTGTTATCCAATACATTCCAGACCTCTTTCACACGAGCGGATGTTGTGCAGGTAATCCGCTGCGTAAAAGAGTGCCAACCCCTGCTCCGGACAGCAGAGACACGGAGCAGTAACATGATTGATAACGCTCTTTGCCTCTCTGTGATCTTTTTACTACAAAATCACAGTGAGATAAAGTTGTCACCGGCTTGTGTGTTCTGCATTTCATTTTTCAGCTAATGTTGCAAACTGGCATTTTTTTCTGCAAAAACATGTGCAAAAAAGTATCAAACCAGAAAGGTCTGATTTTTGGTTTAAAAATGTTGCTCGGCATGCTTTTTCTGTGACATTTAGGAGCCACGTAACTCTTAAAAGTGGTTTATGTACAAGGCTAAAAAGTGAGATTAGACCTGGATTATGGCACATTTATTACCTTTGATACTTGAAAATGTCACCAAAAAGTCGCATGCTACGCCAACAGCCCTCTGGTGTATTTTTTAGGTTGCAGCTAACACATGAAAACTGTGCACCATTTCATAAATTTGGTGCAACCACACAATCCAAAACCAGACTTAAAGGTGTCCCGAAAACAATCTCAAATGATAAATGTCCCCCATAATTTTTCTCTTTCATGAATCCACTTCTGACCTGGACTTTAAAAAAATAAAAACACTAAGGGGAAGTCCGTTTTTTATATTGATGACCTATCTTCAGGATGTCATCAATATTATATTGGGGATGAGCTGTTTGAAGAGAACGCCACACTCATATGAGCACTGTGTTCTCTCCTCTGTTTACTGATCATTGGGGGCGCCGGCAGCCAGCCTCCACATATCTAATATTGATGACTTAGACCTCGTTCACATTTCTGTTTTTCACCATCGTGTGCTGTCTGCATTTTCTGCGGATAGCACATGTACCCATTGATTTAAATGTGTCTGTTCACATTTCAGTATTTTTTTTACTGACCGTGGGGTCAAGAGGACATGCACTGTGGACCAAACACTCCCATTGAAGTCTATAGGCCCGTGAAAATCTCTGTCACACATCCGTGTTGCGTCCGTTTTTTACTGAAGACTAATAGGAGATTCTTTGGAAATTAATTTTCAGCTGAGCAACGTCAGTGAATTACAGATATCACAGGTATGGTAGAAACGGACACACGGACCAACCACTGATCCTTCACGGATGAAACACGTACGCTTTATTTCACGGACATGACACCGACACGGAAATGTGAACGATACCTTATCCTGAGGATAGGTCATCAATAGTGCTGAGCGAATCAAGCTTCGGATCATAGATCTGAAGTTGATTCATTCTAACACTTAGTTTTCCGTGCAGCATTAAAATGTATTGCCTCCGTGGAGGCAAAATTTGTTTCAAATTCGGAATCTGAAGTCTGATTTGGTACAGACTGGTACCTCAGTACCAAACCCAACTTGCTAATTTGAAATATTTTTAAACATATAGAACTGAATACCGAATTCATTCACGAAGTCTTGTTTTGGGTGAAACGAATCTTGCCTCAGCGGAGGCAATATGTTTTAATGCTGTACGGAAACAGGTTCCCAGACAGCATTAAAACGAAGTGTGACAATGAACCGACTTTGGATCTATGATCCGAAGCTTGATTTGCTCAACACTAGTCATTAATATAAAAAGCAGACAACCCTTGTAAGGCTCATGTGGTCCCAGTGTCCATGCTGTGGAATGCAAATAGTGGTCTGCAATGCAGGGCACCGGCCTTGTGCCCGCCCTTTGCAGATGCAGACCCGTTCTCTTGAATTGGTCCCGGATCCACAATAGACGTTCCACATTACAACAAAATAGAACACCGCTCCGTATCCGAGGATTGCGGACCCATTCAAGTAAATGGGTCCGCATCCGTGATACAGAGCGCACACGGGCATGGGCGGCACACGTTTGTGTGCACGAGACCTGATAAGGATGTGTGAATAAAGCTCTCTCAAAGTAATTGTGCATAGACAAAGTTGTTCTGCTGGAAATTATCCCCCCAGTCACCATAAATAGTTTGACATGCAAGGTATTAATAAGTATTAATAAGTATATTATTTTGTAGCACGTCAACAAGCATAAATACTTTTGGTACCCATATTCCTTTAGGGCTACTCTCACCCCCCCCCCCCCCCATTTTGTAAAATTCTATATAGATTGTATATGGTATGAGCTTGTCTATAAGTGCAGCTCTTCAGCTGGCCATCACCAAGATCGTATCATTTCATTACTTCAATTCCATTTCTTTCCAGAAGGTTTCACACAATGCAGTGCAAAATCAGATATTGGACTTTTACCAGAACTAAAAAAAAAAAAAGTTCAGGCCACTCACTGATGACATCATCGGATGACCTAGTAGTTAATAAATAACTCCAGCTATAGATTTATGGTGGTACATCAATTTCCTCGCAAAGTGTGATGTTCTTTGTAAAACTACTCACCTTTCAAAACGACCACAAATCTTCTCTCTGAATCTAATGAGTAACCCAGACGGAGCAGCTCTGAGTATTATTAGGACCTAGAGGAGAGGAGATTATTGAGCAAAATACGTTGAGCTAACAGGATCTTAAGTGTAAATAATCCTCATTGTCAAATCTGTGTTACCTCACTCCAAGTTGTCTGCAATTTAAGCCTTAGGAGATAGTTAGCATACGTGTTGCATGACAACAAATTGACTGGTAAACGGACCCAGTATGGTTACCCTGGAGCATTCGGTAACCAGAAGCCATAGTGGGCACAAACATTGGCAGCTACACCATGGCTAGGTTCTTAGTCCATGTGGTCACCTGATACAACTGGATTTAGATAACAGACCACATAGAGCTACAAACACAACAACAACAACAAAAACCCAAACAAAAGTCACTCTCCAAAAAATAATCCCTTATCAGTCTATAGTCAATGAAAAGAGGCAAACGGGTGGGCCAAGTCATGCGAAAGGCTTTCACACCAGAAAACTTGAATGACAAGTTATTCAATCAAATTCTGGAAAATCTGGTTCCATGTGTTACAATGTATAAATGGTCAAATGTGAACAAAACAGCAATGTGCACAATGTTTATAGAACAATTCACGATGAAAAATAATCCAATATTGCTTGTTACATCTTGATCCATATGTACTAAACATGCTGTATCCTAAGTAATGATGTAGCAGTGCTAAATCTGTCATTTAACTCTATGGGGTTGCATTATATTTGCCTGGTGATAACACTCTGGAGTTAAAAATGTAGCATTCCCTGCATTCCAATGGAATATCAATTGTGACATATCGACGAAAATATGAGTCGTGGAAAATGAGCACTTCAGTCGAGTGTAGCCGTTGTGCAGTTTAATCAATATCATGGGTGCTGCTGAAATGTTAGAAGGCAAGACGTTCACAGGGCACATGTGTCACTATTACTGTACTGAAGTCAAAGTTTATTCCTTAAGATGTGTCATAACTAGCAAAAAGTCTATGGATTCGCTACAAGCTGTGTATAGAGATCTTACATTTTGTAAATAATTGCTATGAGGTTCCCCTTTAATAAAGTTAAAATATTGATCCAAACCCTTTCATCCATCTGGAGTCCCTTTTACTTAGATGAACCCACAATATTCCTAAACAGTAAGAAGTGGCTATAGGATTCTCACCTCATGTAAGCGCAGAACTGGTGCTGAGGATGACTGCAGGTGCAGCTATAGTCAGACCTGTGAGAAGGCAAAGGGATTGAATTGTTTACTCAGGTGTGTCTGCCCCTCCCACGTTCCTGCTACTACTGCAAGAACACCCTCCTCTATAGAAAACCTGGGTGGGATGATTACCGGTAATATTTGACAGAAGGAGCTCCTTATGCATGTATACTATATATACCGTGCTGGATGATGCAGGCAATGTGTGATCATGGTCAGTGTGGGAGGCTGTGCAGGAATGTCATGTTTCAGGCTGGCGTCTTGCCTGTGCAATGCTGTACAGTGCAGCTCCAGCCTTCGCTTCTTTATAGCGCGCTGCACTAAGCAGTCACTGTGGATCAGGCAGCAGCAGCCCTTGTGGGCCCTTCACAGGGAAATGTCTGCCCCTCTTATAAAATATTCATCTGTCTCCAAGATCACTTCGTAAGAAACACAAACTTTAATTTCATTGAAGATCACACTCTTTGGTGATTTATTTCATCACACACCAACAGGACACTGAGAGGTACAGTACTCCAGACAGCAGGTGTTGTACAGGATTAGGGCTCATGCACACAAACGTATTTTCTGTTCTGTTTTTGTTTTTTGCGGACTGTTGCGAATCAATCAAGTAAAAAAAAACAGAAGTTACTCCGTGTGCATTCCGTTTCTGTATGTCCATTCCACAAAAAAATAGAACATGTCCTATTATTGTCCACATTACAGACAAGTATAGGACTGTTCTATTAGGGGCCAGCTGTTCCATTCCGCAAAATACAGAATGCACACAGACGTCATCCGTATTTTTTGTATATCCGAGTTTTGCGGACCGCAAAATACATACGGTCGTGTGCATGAGCCCTTAGACAAACATGGCTTCTTTCTACTACCAATAGCCACAACTGTCCATGGGTTGTGTCTGGTATTGATGCCCAGTTCCATTGAAGTGAATGTAGCTGAGCTGCAATACCACAAACACCCTGTGGACAGGGGTGGTCCTATCCTTGGAAGAAAGCAGCCATATTTTTCTAATCCTGTACAAACCTTTTGAGGGCCCCTATACATATGGATTTCGGATTGGCATTTTTTTATTACAAGTTTTGTGGCAGCTTTTTACTCTGGTCTTTATGACCCCCCTGCACTGCCGAAGTGGTACCCAGACCCGAACCCGGACTTCTTCACAGAAGTTCGGGTTTGGGTTAGGTGTTGTGTAGATTTTATAATTTTTCCTTATAACATGGTTATAAGGGAAAAATATTGCATTCTTAATACAGAATGCTTAGTAAAATAGGGATAAAGGGGTTAATATTTTTTTTTTTTTACTCACCTCATCCACTTGTTTGCGCAGCCCGATTTCTCTTCTGTCTTCTTCTTTGATGACCTGGGAGGAAAAGGACCTTTGGTGACGTCACGACAGAAGAGAAGCTGGGCTGCACGAACAAGTGGATGAGGCGAGTTAAATTATTTTTAATTTTTTTTAACCCTTCCATCCCTAATTTACTTAGCATTCTGTATTAAGAATGCTATTATTTTCCCTTATAACCATGTGAAAAATGTGTGCATTTCCTGCATTTCATATTTCCTACATATCTTCATCTAACATCTGGAGCTGTTGTTTTTACCGCAACAAACACACCAAAAACTGCAGGGGAAAAATATGCCACTAAAAACACAAAAGTTCAGAAAAACGACAGCGAAAATTTACGTGTGAACTCACTCTGAGGATGGATTCAGACATATGTTTTTAGGCCTCTTTCACACCAGTGAGTTTTCCATCCACCTGCCATGTGTGAAGAAAACGCATAGCATCCGGACTGTATCCTGACCCATTCATTTCAATGGGTCTGTGTACATGAGTATTGTTTTCTTACGCATCAGTTCTGCATTCAGGAAAAATCGCAGCTTTTATATTTAGCATTTTTCATGCTGCCTTGGTTACATAGAAATGAAAGGGGCTTGCATGAAAAACTGAAGGCATCCGGATTTAATGCATTTTTCACTGATGGTTGCTAGGAGATGTAGATTGTTATTCTTCAAGTTTTTTTCATGCGTGTGAAAAAAGCATCAAAACTGATTGCATCCACGTGGAAAAACTGAAACACTGAACGCAATTGCAGGCAAAACTTATTGAACTTGAGTGCAAGCCCATCAGTTTTTCCCTGAACAGATACCAGTGAAGTCCGGGTTCGGCCTAAATTCAGGTCAAAGTTCGGGTTCGGGACCTGAACTTGACCCGAACCCAGACTCCATTAAAGTCAATGGGGACGCGAACTTCACTTTATTATTTTCCGTTTTAACATGGTTATAACGGAAAATAATAGCATTCTTAAGATAGAATGCTAAATAAAATAGCCATTGAGGGGTTAAAAATAACTTGATCGCGCAGCCGATATCCTCTTCTTTCTTCAGGACCTGCACATTGTGAGCGTGGTGACATCATCGCAGGTCCTTTTGCAGGTCCTGAAGAAAGAAGAGGATACCGGCTGCATGATCAAGTGGATGAGGTGAGTTTTTTTTTTTGAACCCCTGTGGCAGTGGAGCTGCCACAGGGCCATATGAGGGCCATTAAAATGGTGTATTAGAAAGGCTGGGAAAATAGTTTTTTCCCACGGTCTGCAGTAGCTAGGCTGGTAATGAATGTAATTAGCAGCCAGCTGAGGAGCTCGGATAAATGTGGGCTGAGCTCCTCAATCAGGGCTCCCTGTCTAGGGAAGGAGCAGGCTGCGCCAAGGCCTGTGGAAGCCTGGACCCTCTAACCCTGTGTGGGGTAAGCACTGCTGTGTTTTGGGGAGCTGGGTGGTAGACCCAGATCCCGATAAAGAGGGAGAACTTCTGTATAGTCAGTGGCCAGACAGCCGAGGATTTATGTTTATGCTTTATGTTTTGGTCTGCTGTAAAAAGTGATAATAAAGCTGTCTGTGGCCAGTTTGCACCCAAATCTGCAGTGTTGGAGTGACTTATTGAGTTGTGCCAACCGTCTAAGCGGAGAAGACGGCGATCTCTAGAGAGCTAAGTTGTCACACCCCTCAATGGCTATTTTATTTAGCATTCTATCTTAAGAATACTATTATTTTCCGTTATAACCATGGTCCAGAAAATAATAAACTCACCGAACCCGAACCAGAGCTTCAGTGAAAAAGTCCAGGTTCGGGTCCGGGTACCCGAACTCGCAAAGTTTGGTACGAACCCGAACTTTGCAGTTCTTCGCTCAACCCTAATCCTGACACAATCCGTATCACTTGTGTGAAAGAGGCCTTAGTGGTTTATGCATTTTACCGCTTTTTAGTGTTTCTTTTTTGCATTTTTAAAAAGCAGCATCTCCTTCTAAAAGAGTGTGAAATATCCAAAATACAAGAATGAGCAATTGCGCTGTAGTATAACAATGGCTGCTTAGTGCCGGTATATATGTCTATTCTGCACAAGGTACGGACAAGTCTTGAGGGATCCATGCCTGGTTAATTTTAATGAACGTGAGCTTGTCCACATTGGCTGTGGACAGGCGGCTGCGCTTGTCTGTGATGACGCACCCTGCCATGCTAAACACACGTTCAGATAATACACTGGCTGCAGGGCAGGCCAGCACCTGCAAGGCGTAAAGGGCAAGCTCAGGCCATGTGCCCAATTTGGAGACCCAGAAGTTGAAGGGGGCCGACCCATCATTCAGTACGTGTAGGCATGTGCATACATACTGCTCCACCATGTTGGTGAAATGCCTCCTGCTAAGACGTTCCATATCAGCTGGTGGTGCTGGTTGTTGTGGCGTGCTGACAAAGCTTTTCCACATTTTGGCCATGCTAACCCTGCCTTCCGAGGTGCTGGCGGTGCCCCAGCTGCGTTGGCCTCCTCTTCCTCTGCCTTGTGCTTCCACTGTGCCCCTGCTGTCAGGTGGGAATGCCACCAGCAGCGCGTCTACCAGCGTGCGCTTTTACTCGCGCATCTGGCGATCACGCTCCAGTGAGAGAATTAAGGACGGTACGTTGTCCTTGTAACGGGGATCCAGCAGCGTGGCCACCCAGTAATCAGCACAAGTTAGAATGTGGGCAACTCGGCAATCGTTGCGGAGACACTGCAGCATGTAATCGCTCATGTGTGCCAGGCTGCCCAGAGGCAACGAAAAGCTGTCCTATGTGGGAGGTGTATCGTCTGTGTCCCCCCCATCCACGCACCAGTGATGTCCATGAGCTGGTTTGGGTGCCGCCCTGCTGTGAACATGGTTCCTCCTCCTCATCCTCCACCTAGTCATCCTCCAGAACTGTGCCCTGGCTGGACAATTGTGTACCTTGGGTTTGTGGGTGCAGGAACCCACCCTCGGAGCCACTTGGGAATGACTGGCCGGAAACCCTACGAAATGATCCCTCTTCCTCCTCCTCCTCCTGTGCCACATCCTCCTCCATCATCGCCAGGAGCGTTTTTTTCAAGGAGGCATAGAAGTGGGATAGTAACGCTGAGAACCGCATTATCGGCACTGGCCATGTTGGTGGAGTACTCGAAACAGCGCAACAAGGAACACAGGTCTCGCATGGAGGCCCAGTCATTGGTGGTGAAGTGGTGCTGTTCCGCCGAGCGACTCACTCGTGCGTGCTGCAGCTGAAACTCCACTATCACCTGCTGCTGCTCGCACAGTCTGGCCAGCATATGCAAGGTGAAGTTCCACCTTGTGGGCACGTCACATATGAGGCAGTGAGCGGGAAGGCCGAAGTTACGCTGCAGCGCTGACAGGCGAGCAGCAGCAGGGTGAGAACGCCGAAAGCGCGCACAGACGGCCCACACTTTATGCAGCAGCTCTGACATATCGGGGTAATTTTTAAGGAGTCTCTGCACCACCAAATTCAGAACATGCGCCAGGCAAGGGATGTGCATCAAACCGGCTAGTCCCAGAGCTGCTACGAGATTTCGCCCATTATCGCACACCACCAAGCCGGGCTTGAGGCTCACTGGCACAAACCACTCATCAGTCTGTTGTTCAAGGCCCGTCCACAGCTCCTGCGCGGTGTGGGGTTTGTCCCCCAAACAGATAAGTTTTAAAACTGCCTGCAGTCGTTTACCCCTGGCTGTGCTGAAGTTGGTGGTGAAGGTGTTACGCTGATCGGATGAGGAGCTGGTAGAGGATGAGGAAGCAGAGTAGGAGGAGGAAGCAAGAGGAGGCAAACTGAAGCGCCCTGCAATCCTTGGTGGTAGAAGGACATGCGCCAAACTGCTATCCGCTTCAAGCCACTGCATTTACCCAGTGTGCTGTTATAGAGAGTTATGGACCGTGCTTACTGGTCCACGTATCCGTAGTCAGGTGCACCTTGCCACAGATGGCGTTGCGCAGTGCACACCTGATTTTGTCCCCTACTTGGTTGTGCAGGGAAGGGATGGCTCGCCTTGAAAAGTAGTGGCGGCTGGGCACGACGTACTGTAGGACAGCCACTGCCATAAGGCCTTTAAAACTATCCGTCTCCACCAGACGGAAGGACAGCATTTCAAAGGCCAGTAATTTAGAAATGCTAGCATTCAGGGCTAGGGATCGCGGGTGTGTATGGGGGTACTTCCTCTTCCTCTCCAGCGTTTGGGAGATGGAGAGCTGAATGCTTCCTTGGGACATTGTGGAGATGCTTGGTGACCCAGGTGTTGGTGTTGCTTGTCCTCTGTTTGCGGGGTGGCAGGTGGCACTGTCACTCCAGAGGTGGATGAAGAGGCCGAGACTGCAGCAGAAGAGGAAGCAGGAGGAGCCAGAGACCTTTCTTGGTTTTTGAGGTGTCTACTCCACTGCAGCTCGTGCTTTGCACTTAAATGCCTGGTCATGCAGGTTGTGCTCACGTTGAGAACTTTTATGCCTCGTTTCAGGCTCTGATTGCACAGCGTGCAAACCACTCGTGTCTTGTCGTCAGCACATTGTATAAAGAACTGCCACACCAGAGAACTCCTTGGAGCTGGCTTTAGTGTGCTCGGTCCCTTGCTGCGGTGGGCAGTAGCAGGCATACTGTCTAGAGGACGGCCACTCCGCTTTTGTACCCCGCTCCCTCTTTTGCTGTGCTGGTGGCTCTGTGCGACCACCTCCTCTTCCTCCGAACTACATAGGTCACTCGCATGACCATGATTCCATGTGGGGTCGAGGACCTCATCGTCCTCCACATCATCTTCCACCCAGTCTTCATCCCTGCCTTTCTTGTCGGTCTGCACACTTTCGAAAGCCCCAGCAGTTGGCACCTGTGTTTCGTCATCATCCGAGACGTGCTGCGATGGTCCTCCCATGTACTCATCTTGAAAGATAAGTGGTTGGGCATCTGTGCACTCAATCTCTTCCACTTCTGGCGCAGGGCTAGGTGGATGGCCCTGGGAAACCCTGCTAAGGCTACTTTCACACCTGCGTTCAGGTGTCCGCTCATGAGCTCCGTTTGAAGGGGCTCACAAGCGGCCCTGAACGCAGCCGTCCGGCCCTAATGCATTCTCAGTGGAGGCGGATCCACTGAGAATGCATCAGTCTGGCAGCGTTCAGCCTCCGCTCCGCTCAGCGAGCGGACACCTGAACGCTGCTTGCAGCGTTCGGGTGTCCGCCTGGCCGTGCGGAGGCGAGCGGATCCGTCCAGACTTATAATGGAAGTCAATGGGGACGGATCCGCTTGAAGATGACACCATATGTCTCAATCTTCAAGCGGATCCGTCCCCCATTGACTTTCAATGTAAAGTCTGAACGGATCCGCTCAGGCTACTTTCACACTTAGAAATTTTTCTAAGTTATAATGCAGACGGATCCGCTCTGAACGGATGCAAACGTCTGCATTATAGGAGCGGATCCGTCTGATGAAACATCAGACGGACCCGCTCCGAACGCTAGTGTGAAAGTAGCCTTACAGAGTCATCAAAAAGCAGAAGAGACTGCTGCATGACTTGGGGCTCAGACTGCTTGGCTGATTTGCAAGGGGGTGAGGTGAAAGACTGATGGACATCGGCTGCAGGTGCCAACTGTGGTCTTTCAGCAGGAGACTGGGTGGGAGACAATGTGAAGGAACTGGATCCACTGTCAGCAACCCAATCTACTATCGCCTGTACTTGTTCAGGCCTCACCATTCGTAGAGCAGCATTAGGCCCGACCAAATACCGCTGCAGGTTTTGTCGCCTACTCGCACCTGAGGAAGGGGTTTCACTTGTGCGTGTAGCTGGCACAGATCGACCACGTCCTCTCCCTGCAACAGGAGCTCCACCAGCAGCGCCACGACCTGGGCCACGTCCCTTATTTGACGTTCTCCTCATATTTTTCCTAAATGGGTGTTTAATTAATAGTAGAATAGAATGACAGTATGTAAAGGGTATATCTCACATGGCCTGAACCAGACTAGGCCTCAATTGAAGATTTCTTTCCCCAAAATGTCTGTATTTCAAATGCCTGAATCAAACCCCTGTATGTAGAGGGTGTATCTCACACCGCCTGAACCAGTGTAGTCCTGAAGTAAATATATCTTTGCACTAAATGGCTGTATTTCAAATCACTAAATCGAACCCCTGTATATATAGGGGGTATCTCACATGGTCTGAACAAGTGTAGGCCTGAATTAAAGAATTCTTTCCCCAAAATGGCTGTATTTTAAAAGCCTGAATCAAACCCCTGTATGTAGAGGGTGTATCTCACATGGCCTGAACCAGTGTAGGCCTGAATTAAAGATTTCTTTGCACAAAATGGCTGTATTTCAAATGCCTGAATAAAACCCCTGTATGTAGAGGGTGTATCTCACATGGCATGAACCAGTGTAGGCCTGAATTAAAGATTTCTTTGCACAAAATGGCTGTATTTCAAATGCCTGAATCAAACTCCTGTATGTAGAGGGTGTATCTCACATGGCCTGAACCAGTGTAGGCCTGAATTAAAGATTTCTTTGCACAAAATTGCTGTATTTCAAATGCCTGAATCAAACCCCTGTATGTAGAGGGTGTATCTCACACGGCCTGAATCAGTGTAGGCCTGAATTCAATATTGGTACACCAAATGGCGGTATTTCAAATCTCTGAATCTAACCTAAATGTATTAAGGGTGTATCTCACAATGACATCTGCATCAAAGGCTGTCAACAATATTTTTTTTGCCCAAACGAGTGTTTGTTTAACAACTGAATTTGACAGCAGTATATAAGCCTGTAATTTCACACGTGCTGATGCTGCAAGGCCTGAAAATAGTGGTTTTTGTAAAAAAAGTGTGTTTTTAAAACCCCAGAAAATGATGTGTGTATTTCAAGCTTAAATTGCACACTGACTAATTCAGATGTTGTAAATTTCCAAAAAAGTGTTTTTTTTGGTAACAGAATATGAAAGCTGTATATATTAAACTTGAATTTAACACTAGCAGATCAGGAAAATACAGTTTTTTGGCAAAAAAGTGTGTTTTTAAAACCCCAGAAAATGATGGGTGTATTTCTAGCTTAAATTACACACGGACTAATCCAGATGTTGTAGATTGCCAAAAAAATTGTGATTTGCAATGTCCCAGAAGCTCAGATGCAGTGCTGGTGCACTGAGCTTGCATAAAATGGCCGCCGCCACCGCCCACCTAATTAACAGAATTATAAAAGTTATTTTTTTTTTGGTCAATGGGCTCAGGGCAGGGCAAAACAATTATGCCCTGCACCCACATTACTATTTCTATGTAGATCGCTGAGTTAGATTCTCTCCTATTCTCTCCCTGAAATCACAAGTCCAGCAGCATCCGCTCCCTACACTTGCAACAGCAGAGTGACGTGCAGCGTTATGTGACTCAAGCTTATATAGAGCCTGGGTCCCATGCTGCTCTGGCCAATCACAGCCATGCCATTAGTAGGCATGGCTGTGATGGCTTCTAAGGTCAGACAGTTAACCGCTTGTTGATTGGCTGCTCTGCAGCCTTTCAAAAAGCTCCAAGAAAGAGCCGAACACCGAACCCGAACTTTTACTGAAATGTTCGGGTCCGGGGTCCAAAAATTCTAAAGTTCGGTACGAACCCGAACTTTACAGTTCGGGTTCGCTCAACCCTAGTCAGAAGCTTATTGATGGTTATAGGAAGCGACTGATTTCAGTTATTTTTTCCAAAGGGTGTGCAACCAAATATTAAGTTAAGGGTGCCAATAATTTTGTCCAGCCCATTTTTGGAGTTTGATGTGACATTATGTCCAATTTGCTTTTTTTCCTCCCTTTTTTGATTTTGTTCCAATACACACAAAGGTAATAAACATGTGTATAGCAAAACATGTGTTACTGCAATACTTTTCTGTGAGAAATACTTCATTTTTTTGAAAAATTTCAGGGGTGCCAACATTTACGGCTATGACTGTGTGTGTGTGTGTATGTATATGTGTATATATATATATATATATATATATATATATATATATAGTGATAGTGTGTACAGTATAACAGTATAGTGCTGGAATGCATGTATATCGGACCCAGATACCTCAGCTGGGTGAGATAACTGAAATCCAGAAAGCTGCAGTGGTTTCAGCAAAGTGTAGTTTGCTGAGACAGGTTTGTCTAGATTCTGTTCTGGGCTGGATTTTATTTGGACTGGTGGGTAGGTTTGGTAGTGGAATCTGCCAGTCCACACCCTTCCAGTACAAATATTTCCATTAGCTGAGGAGATTACAGGTGAGGCCTGATGAGATAATCACGGAGGGATAAAGCAACCCTACGTGTCTAAGGGCTCATGCACACGACCGTGTGCTGTGGACCTCAAATTGCGCTCCGCAATGCACAGGCACCGACCGTGGGGCAGCTGCATGCGGATTGTGGACCCATTTACTTGAATGGGGACCACGATCCGCATACGACTGTCCTCACTGCAAAAAAGTAGTGCATGTACTACTTTTTTGCGGTGCGGAGGCACGGCCAGAAACACCCCTGAAGTACTCCGTAGTGCTTCCGTGGGGTTCTAATCCATGCTTCCATTCCACATCTCCGGGTTTACGGACCCATTCAAGTGAACGGGTCCGCATCCGTGATGCGGGGTGCACACAGCTGGTGCCTCGTGCACTGGGGAACCGCTGTATGCGGGCTGCAATACGGCCACTGTGGTCAACGGCCGTGTGCATGAGCCATAACTGTGAGACGGCGAGCAAGTGATCCTAGAGAGGGTGAAGCCTGTGAGGTTTGGTGTGTTCCGAGCCAGGGGGGCTAGGGGGCCACGAGGCTATGTGAAGCCAGCTCTCTCCCCTGGTGTGGGACTTACGCCTATTGAGCTGACCTGCTGAGTGTCGGAACCTGATACCCTGTGTGTGAACTGTGCTCTATAGGTGAGGTAGAGACGACCTATGTATTAGCTAGAGCCCAGATGGGCATGTGTTTATTATTGATTTATGTTTGTGCTGGTGCTGAAGTGCCAAAATAAAGCACCACTTGGACTTTAACCCCTTGTCTGAGGAGAAATCTGTCATCGCCGCCCTGCTTGAGAGAGCGATCCCTTACAATATATATCCCTTACAATATATATATACATGTCATTTTGATCTACGTCTATCGAAGAATTATAGATGTCAACAGACTAGCGCGAACTTTGACTTTAAAAAAACATTTCTAGACCATGAATAATTCTTTCGATAATGTTTTGGATGTCAGTACACAGTATATTACAAATACATCTATTTCTTCCTTAGATTTCAGGGAATTTGTACAAATAGCTTCTCTGCAGGAAATGCGCCAAGAGCAGGATGAGACTCACAAACAAAATACATCAAAAAATTTTAAAACATCAAAAACTGTGATTTTTATCCATTACAATCGAGATCTCCTGCTCTGGGTAGTTTCCACGGATCTAGTGGGAAAAGATTTGTGTGCTACATAAAAAAATATTACTGAGAAAGGAAAGGGTGGGGTTTCAACATATCTATGGATGAACACAATGCACTAAATGAATTAATAAAGAGATCGGATATAGTAATTAACCCTTTCATGACCAAGGGTCATTGATGCCCCAATGTTGATGCCCCCAGTGCCCCATGTGTCACTTTATGTGGTAATAGCTTTGGAACACTTTTATTTATCCAAGCCATTCTGAGACTGTTTTCTCGTGACACATTGTACTTCATAATAGTCATAAATTTGAGTCAATATATTTCACCTTTATTTATGAAAAAATCCCAAATTTAGAAAAATTCACAATTTTCTAAATTTCTATTTCTCTGCCTCTAAAACAGAAAGTGATGCCTCATAAAATATTTATTACTTAACATTCCCCATATGTCTACTTTATGTTGGCATCATTTTGGAAATGTCATTTTATTATTTTAGGACGTTAGAAGCCTTAGAAGTTTAGAAGCAATTCTTAAAGTTCTTAAGAAAATTTCCAAAACCCACTTTTTAAGGACCAGTTCAGGTCTGAAGTCACTTTGTGGGGCTTACATAGTGGATACCCCCATAAATGACCCCATTGTAGAAACTACACCCCTCAAGTTACTCAAAACTGATTTTACAAACTTTGTTAACCCTTTAGATGTTCCACAAGAATTAAAGGAAAATGGAGATGAAATTGCTAAATTTCACTTTTTTGGCAGATTTTCCATTTTATAAAAAGAAATTTCTTTAACATATTGAGGGTTAACAGCCAAACAAAGCTCAATATTTACTACCCTGATTCTGCGCTTTACAGAAACACCCCACAAGTGGTCGTAAGCTGATGTAAGGGCGCACAGCAGGGTACAGATGGAAAGGAGCGCCAAATGGTTTTTGGAAGGCAGATTTTGCTGGACTGGTTTTTAGATGCCATGTCTCATTTTAAGCCCCCCGATGCACCCTACAGTAGAAACTCCCAAAAAGTGACCCCATTTTGGAAACTAGGGGATAAGGTGCCAGTTTTATTGGTATTATTTTGGGGTACATATGATTTTTAATTGCTCTATATTACGTTTTTTTGTGAGTCAAGGTAACAAAAAAATGGGTGTTTTGGCACCGTTTTGTTATTTTACATTTTTTACAAGATTCATCTGACAGGGTGGATAATGTGCTATTTTTATAGAGCAGCTTGTTACGGACGCAATGATATCAAATATGTCTACTTTGTTTGTTTGTTTGTTTCAGTTTTACATAATAAAGCATTTTTGAATAAGAAATTATGTTTTTGTGTGTCCATTTTCTGAACGCCATATGTTTTTTATTTTTCTGCTGATCGTCTTGTGCAGGGGCTCGTTTTATGCAGAAAGAGTTGAGGTTTATATTGGTACCATTTTTGGGAAAATATGATTTTTTGATCATTCATTACACTTTGGAACAGTTTTTATTTATTTATTTTTACAGCGTTCACCTGAGGGGTTAGGTCATGTGAGAGTTTTATAGAGCAAGACGATACGGACGTGGCAATACCTAATATGTATACTTTTTCTTATTTATTTAAGTTTTACACAATAATAGCATTTCTGAAAAAAAAAAAAAGATGTTTTAGTGTCTCCATAGTCTGAGAGCCATAGCTTTTTTATTTTTTGGGCGATTGTCTTAAATAGGGTGACGGTTTGATTGGTACTATTTTGGGGGGCTTACGCCTTTTTGATCGTTTGTTGTTGCACTTTTTGTTATGTAAGGTGACAAAAATGGCTTTTTTTTACACAGTTTTTTAAAAAAAATTTTATGGTGTTTATCGGACGGGGTCGATCATGTGATATATTTATAGAGACAGTCGTTATGGATACGGTGATACCTAATATGTGTCGTTTTTTTTTCTTTTCATTTTTTATAGGAAAAGGCAATTTAGGAATGGAGCCACCGCCATGAAACACAGCAGGGGGACCACATCGGGGGCAGCGCTGGAAAGGAGGGGAATGGCCAGCATTGAGGGGGCACAGATGGGGGCAGGATGAATGCATGGGGGTGGGGAGGGGGCGGACCGCATCAGGGGCAGGATACATGGATATGGATGGGGCGGGGGGGAACTGCATCAGGGGCGGGGGGAATGGCAATTGGAGGCGCACAGGGGGGGGGCATAGATCGGGGGGCACCAGGACACATTACCTGATTTCAGGCTCTGATCTGCAGGGGCAGATTAGAGCCTGAAACAGGCACTTTTTCACTGCCGCGATCCGATTGGTTAGACTGCACAGACTAACCAATCGTGTCGATCTCCGGCAAGGGACCACTCTGATTGGTCCCTTGCCGGCATTACTGCACTGTATGCTGTCCGTAACAGCAGCAGGGCAGGGGCAGAAGCTTTAATCCAAGCGTTTTGCAGCGCTTGGATTAAAGAACTGCCTGACGTCTATACGCGTCCTAGCTGCACGGGGCATGTGTAATTAGCACGTATATAGATGGATTGCAGTCGGGAAGGGGTTAAAGAAGCTGATATGGGTGGAGCAGTTGTTCTAATAGATAGTTATGTGTATAAATCACAAATTTAGAAAATGTTGGGAGATTTAGCAACTTACTCCTTACTGAAGAGCAATCCTCTCTCCTGCTATCAGAAAAAATTGCAGGATTTGGTGCAGTGTGGTTTTGCCATTGGTATTTTGAGGCAAAAAGAAATTGAATATATATATGTAGAACATCCTATCGTTTCTATCTTTCATGCTTTACCTAAGATACATAAAGGAGAGTTTCCACCCCATGAGACCAATAGTTGCTGGTATTGGTTCATAGGGCTTGTTCACACGACTGTTGCCCCTCCGTTGCCGTATTGCAGCCCGCATATGGCGGGTCTGCAATACACGGGGCACCGGCCGTGTGAATTCCGCATCACGTATGCGGACCCATTCACTTGAATGGGTCGGCAAATTCGGAGATGCGGTGTGGAACGGAACGGACGGAACCCTACGTAAACACTACGGAATGCTTTCGTGGGTTCCGTGCAGTCGCACCGCAAAAAGATAGAACTTGCTCTTACTTTTTTGCGGAATGGACGGATCGCGGACCCCATTCAGGTGAATGGGGTCGCGATCTGCATGCAGCAGCCCCACGGCTGGTGCCCGTGCATTGTGGTCTGCGGGCACTGAGGGGCAACGGTCGTGTGAACAAGCCCTTAGTATCACGAGTTGGAGGTCCCAGGAGAGACCTCTGCGTCGTAAAGCAAAAACATACAGCAATATGGTACAGTCACAACAGAGTTTATTGCACAAACAGAATCCAAGGAGGGAAACACAGGGAAATTGAGAGCTCTATGTACCGTCCGCACAGTGGGAGAAAACCCCCCACTGCGCCACTGTCTAGTAATACTCCAGAGGGGCGTGACTAAGCAACTCCTGGTATTCACTAGGGCCCCAGATAGTAGGGTTAGGCTTTGCCGCAGGGAGTTGCCAGGGTCCACTCTGGAGCGTGAACTAGACAGTGACAACAGGAGCAAACGGACAACAGGTACCAGAAGGTACCGACGGTACATAGGCAAACATAACAAACAGGCAAATACAAGCAGGCAACTAAAAACACAAGCAGGAGTTCACGCAAGGGAACAGGAGTGGCAATGAGCAGAGAAGGACTAGCTCCACCAGTGGTATACTGCGTGGCCTTGCCCATAGCACTCTGCAGCAAGGGCTTGCTGAACAGAGACATATGCATAAACACAAGGTGACTCAAACATAACTGGCAGAACAGATAACAGAAACACAGGAAAGAGGACAGCAATGAACAAGTAGGAAACCCGCAGAGCACAGACAGACACGGATCCCATTGGTCAGCAGCATGGGAGAGTGAGTACAAACAAGGAGCAGGTCAAGACAACACACACCAGAAGAGCTGACCCAGAACTGAGGAAACCTCAGCCTTAGGCCTCATGCACACGACCGTTGTTGTGTTCCGTTCCGCAAAATGGGGTTCCGTTGTTCCGTGATCCGTTTCCGTTTTTGTTTCCGTGTGTCTTCCTTTATTTTTGGAGGATCACCAGACATAAAGGAAAGTAAAAAAAAATCTAAGACAGGTTTGCCATGCAAATGATAGGAAAAAAACGGTTTTCCGCGAAAATAATAGGACAGATTATATTTTTTTGACGGACTGGAACCATGGATCACGGACCGGGATGACAAACGGTGCATTAGCCGAGTTTTCAATGGACCCATTGAAAGTCAATGGGTCCGCAGAAAATCACGAAAAACGGCACAACGGACACGGAATAAAACATCGGTCGTGTGCATGAGGCCTTATATACAGGCTCCATGGGTGCAGCAGAGAGGCCACACCCATGGAGCAGACAGAGAGGATTAACTCCAGATAGGAACACAGGGGAGTTAGCCCATAAAGAATCACAAAGAACACACAGAAACGAAACTGCAGCGAGGAGCGCCGAACGAGCAAGGACGGAAGGTCACAGCCAGAGATCTCTGGCTGTGACACTTAGGCCTCATGCACACGACCGTTTTTTTTTTGCGGACCGCAAAACGGATTTCCGTTGTTCCGTGATCCGTAACCGTTTTTTCTTCCGTGGGTCTTCCTTGATTTTTGGAGGATCCACGGACATGAAAAGTGAAAAAAAAAACTAAGTCAAGTTTGCATTGAAAATGATAGGAAAAACGGACATGGATCACGGACACGGATCACGGACGCGGATGACTATCTTGTGTGCATCCGTGATTTTTCACGGACCCATTGACTTGAATGGGTCCGTGAACCATTGTCCGTGAAAAAAATAGGACAGGTCATATTTTTTTCACGGACTGGAAAAACGGATCACGGACGCGGAAGCCAAACTGTGCATTTTCCGATTTTTCTACGGACCCATTGAAAGTCAATGGGTCTGCGAAAAAAAAAACGGAAAATCGGAACAACAGCCGCGGATGCACACAACTGTCGTGTGCAAGAGGCCTTAGTCTGAGAAATTATCAGAAGTGGTGGATTCTCTCCTGCAACCTTTGGTACTGCTAATTTCCGGATATTTGAAAGATTCATGTACTGTATTGCAAGCTTGCGACAGTTTAGAGTCGAATGCTAATTATGAATGGATAACAGCAGATGTGGTATCGCTATATACCAATATTCCCCATCAATTAGCAAATACAAGCTTTACAGTGGTTTTTGGTTTCCTATAGTGATTATACCACACAGCTCCAAGATTATATTTGAGAAGTTATGCAATTTTTACTCAAGCATAATTTTTTCAATGTTTAATGAAGAGTATTATTTGTTAATGGCAGGAGTCTCTATTCCGGCGAAATTCTCGCCTTCCATAACTACGTTTTTCATGGCTTGGTGGGAAAGACAGTTTTTATTTACGGAAGCTAACCCTTTTTTAGATAATATCAAGTGGTATGGATGCTACATAGACGATCTGTTGATTATATGGGTCGGCGATGTGGCGGACATTCCAGCTTTAGGTGAATACTTCAATGAGGGTATAGATACGATCAAATTTAGCATCCATCATGATCCGAAATCTATTTATTTATATTTCTGGACCTGCATTTATATGGTGATGCCGCCAATTCAGTAATTTCAACATCAACCCATAGAAAAAAGACGGCTGGCAATACTACCCTTTAAGCTACTTCATGTCACCCACCTCATGTGACAAGGAACATACCAAGGGGCGAAATGTTGCGAGCAAGACGAAACTGTTTGGATAGTACTGCATTTATGAGGGAAGCAGATAATATCGGTAGCATATTGCTTGCGAGAAATGATGCTACACGGTCTATAAAGGAGGCCAAAAAAATGGGCTTTCTCTTGACAGAAAGAAATAGGGCAGTTTTGAATAGGAAAATAACAAAAAGGATAAAAAAGGGAAGCCAGCAACTTTTGTGACAGGTTACATTAAGGAATACACTGAGATTTGTAATATCATACAGCAACATCTCCTTGTATTAAAATTTGACCAGGAGTGGAAAGGGATAGTCAATGAGGGGGTTAAATGTGTGGCCCGCAGAGCCACAACCATAGGACAAAAAATCAGCCCCAGTTTTTTCCAGGAACGATCATCAACTCCACCCATGTGGCTCACCTATAAAGGGAGCTACAAATGTGGTAGTAACAGATGTATCTCTTGTAAATACAATACATGTCAGTGTGTCAAAATGTGATATCTACTGCGAATGGCAAGAATTACACCATAAAACAATATTTGAACTGTAAGGCCTCTTTCACATGGGCGAGATTTCCGCGCGGGTGCAATGCGTGAGGTGAATGCATTGCACCCGCACTGAATCCGGACCCATTCATTTCTATGGGGCTGTGCACATGAGCGGTGATTTTTTACGCATCACTTGTGCGTTGCGTGAAAATCGCAGCATGCTCTATTTTGTGCATTTTTCACGCAACGCAGGCCCCATAGAAGTGAATGGGGCTGTGTGAAAATCGCAAGTATCCGCAAGCAAGTGCGGATGCGGTGCGATTTTCACGCATGGTTGCTAGGAGACGATCGGGATGGGGACCTGATCATTATTATTTTCCCTTATAACATGGTTATAAGTGAAAATAATAGCATTCTTAATACAGAATGCTTAGTAAAATAGGGCTGAAGGGGTTAAAAAAAATTTAAAAATTATTTAACTCACCTCATCCACTTGTTCGTGCCGCCCGGCTTCTCTTATGTCTTCTTCTTTGCTGTGCAGGAGGAAAAGGACCTGTGGTGACGTCACTGCGCTCATCACATGGGCCATCACATGATCACCACCATGGTGATGGATCATGTGACGGACCATGTGATGAGCGCAGTGATGTCACCACAGGTCCTTTTCCTCAAAGAAGAAGAAAGAAGAGAAGCCGGGCTGCGCGAACAAGTGGATTAAGGTGAGTTAATTTATTATTATTTTTTTTTAACCCCTTCAGCCCTATTTTACTAAGCATTCTGTATTAAGAATGCTAATAATAAAATCTACACAACACCTGACCCAAACCCGAACTTTTGTTGAAGAAGTTCGGATTTGGGTACCAAACATGCCGATTTTTCTCACGCACGTGCAATTAAAATGTTTTGCACTCACGCGGACAAATTGCGCATTTTCCCGTGAGGCACCCGTATCTTATCCGGCCTAAATCCATGACACCCATGTGAAACCAGCCTAACCCAGATTATTAGTGATGAGCGAGCATGCTCGACCGAATACTTGTTCGGCTCGAGCATTGCTATGCTCGGCACATGGTGGTACTCGGTCAAGTACCGCATGTGCTCGAGCGCCATGCTCGAGTCTCCTGCCCGCATGTTTAGCGGCTGCTAAAAAAACGTGCAGGTAAGTGCTGCCATCACTGTAATGCCATTAGCCATCTTGGCTGCTGGCATTACAGTGATTGGCTGGCCAGAACGCGTCATCGGGTGCTATATAGAATACACGTGCTCGGATCAGTCATAGTCAGGGAGAGCAGAGCGTAGGAAGGGAAAGACAGTGTAGGGAGTGAAATTCACAGTTATTATTCTAAGAAAGTTTTTCAAAGACCCCAAAGTCCTTTTAAGGACTACTGTGTGTGTGTTTGACAGCAGCAAGATATTTTTCTTTAATACCTATTAGTGACATACAGTAGAGACCAAAAGTTTGGACACACCTTCTCATTCAAAGAGTTTTCTTTATTTTCATGACTATGAACGCATCAAAACTATGAATTAACACATGTGGAATTATATACATAACAAACAAGTGTGAAACAACTGAAAATATGTCATATTCTAGGTTCTTCAAAGTAGCCACCTTTTGCTTTGATTACTGCTTTGGCATTCTCTTGATGAGCTTCAAGAGGTAGTCACCTGAAATGGTGTTCCAACAGTGTTGAAGGAGTTCCCAGAGATGCTTAGCACTTGTTGGCCCTTTTGCCTTCACTCTGCGGTCCAGCTCACCCCAAACCATCTCGATTGGGTTCAGGTCCGGTGACTGTGGAGGCCAGGTCATCTGGCGCAGCACCCCATCATTCTCCTTCATGGTCAAATAGCCCTTACTTTCAAAGTTTTCCCAATTTTCCGGCTGACTGACTGACCTTATGAGTTTTTGACCCCTCCTTCCCATTTGTTATTTGTTCAGGATTGCTCCCATCCTGAGGTGTCTTCCAGGAGTTTCATGGGATTATCATACCCTCCTCCTGTGACTGCCAGAAGTGCATGGAGAAGTGCTTATGGAGAAGCTAATACCTCCCCTTCTGTGCCTTTGCCTAAGGTATGGCGCCTCAACCTTAGAGCCACTTTTAGTTACCCATAGTCACCATAGTGATCGTGCTATAAGCCTTGCTTATAATCGTGCTTATATTTTGACTTTGGTGCAGGGAAGGGAAAACAGGATAAATCCACCCTTCCATTTGCGGGCATTTCATTACATAATGGTGGGACTACAGAGTAAAGACACCCCCATGCTTTCTTTGGTATCAGTGGACAATACTTCAAAGTCAGTAGTGAATGCTTAGTGCAGACCTTTGGTTCACTGGGTTTACCGAGAGGGAAACTGTTACTTAGGATCTTTTTTTCCAGCAGGATTTTACATAATTGACATTCTATTGTATCAGGATACTTATTTCTAGATATATAGATCTGGGGATATTCCCCCAATACCTCGTCTAAGACAGGGTCCATTTTAAGGATCTCCCAATGACGTTGGACAAATTAGTAACAATTCATAACACGTTGACATCTGGGCTACAAGTTTGATTAGGGGTCAGGAGGGAAGATCTCGGTCGGGACAAAGCTGCCTTAAATGCGGATCTGAGGACATGGTCAGGGTATCCCTTTTGCTGAAACCTCGTCCTCAGGTCAGCTGCCTGGGTGACAAATTCTTGCTTATTAGAATAATTCCGCCTCAACCGGAGATATTGTCCCCTTGGAATCCCCCTCCTGAGTGGGAGGGGATGACTACTCTCCCATCTCAGGACGGAATTGATGGAGTTTGGTTTCCTGTGGATGGAAGTGTCTAATTCACCCCTGGTATTTTTGGTGATCCTGATATCCAGAAATGGTAGACTGACAGGGTGCGACTCACAAGTGAAATGCATCCCAATGTCATTCCGATTGAGATGCGACACAAAGGACTCAAACCCGGTTGTGTCACCATTCCATAAAATAAAGATATCATCAATATATCGTGCCCACAGACCAATTTTGGATATATCCTCTGACTCCTCATCCCTGAATACCAGTCTCCTCCCACCAGCCCAGGAATAGATTTGCATATGATGGGGCACAAGGACTCCCCATCGCAGTACCCCTGAGCTGGTGGTAAATTTTGTTGTCAAACGAGAAATTTCTGGTCAGGGTAAATTCAAGGATAAGGAGGATAAATTGGCTGTGGGCGCAATATTGACAACCACGGGACTTGAGGAAATGTTCAACAGCTGTCAAACCAAGCTTGTGAGGTATGGAGGAATACAAAGCCTCCACATCAACACTTGATAGGAGGCAAGTCTCCTCCAGTACCAGACCCTCCAGACGTTTAAGAAGGTCTGTAGTGTCCCTAATATGGGATGGCAATGCGGTCACAAAGGGTGCCAAAACACGGTCAATATATATCCCCAAATTTTGACTTAGATTGCCTACACCCGAGACAATTGGTCTCCCTTTTAGGGGGGACACCCCTTTGTGGATTTTAGGGAGACAGTAGAAGGTTGATCTGCGGGGATGCGCAGGGTAGAGGAAAGCATACTCCTTAGATGTGATGATTTGAGAGGCCTTGGCGTCATCAAGGATAGCTCTCAATTCCAGTTTATACGCATCCGTGGGGTCTCTATCAAGAATTTCATAGGTCCCTTTGTCAGACAATAGGTTTTTACACACATTCCTATAGTGCACTGAGTTCATGACCACAATATTGCCCCCCTTGTCAGCTGGTTTAATGATGACATGGGGGTCATCAGCTAATGTAGAAATGGCGGTGGCCTCCGACTCAGTGCAGTTGGAATGATGTGTGTAGAGACTCTGAGGTCCTCCAAGTCTTTTATGACCATATTAAGGAAGACATCAATCCAAGATAATTCTCTTGAAGTGGGTGGCATCTTAGTGCTTTTTAACTTTAAATTAGTAAAGGGACCTGTGCCAGGGGTGGCATCCTCTTCCATATCTAAAGAATG
Organism: Bufo bufo; assembly: GCF_905171765.1. Classification (NCBI taxonomy): domain Eukaryota; kingdom Metazoa; phylum Chordata; class Amphibia; order Anura; family Bufonidae; genus Bufo; species Bufo bufo. The sequence continues at coordinate 184,968,634 of NC_053392.1, forward strand.
TAAAAGTTGTACATCCCCCAGTAATTCCATAGGAATCCCTATGCATTGACGCCTATCCATTTGTTTGAAATGCTTATGCCACCTAAGTTTCCGAATGAATAAGTTGAGATCCTTGACTATAGTAAATCTATCAAATCTGGGGGTGGGTACAAAGGATAGGCCTAGTTCCAAGGTGTTAATCTCGTCCTGGCTAAGGAGGCTTGAGGATAAGTTGACTACCTGGGGTCCTGAAATTATACTGGGGGTTGCTGTGTGCGACTGCACAATGGGTATTCCAGGATCTGATTTGATTGCCCTAAAAAACGATTATCGCGTCCCCTATAGGGACCCCGAAATCGACCCCTTCTAGAGTTGCCCCTATTGGGGTACTTATTAGTTTTGGGACCTGTATCTTTTTCAGAGTCTGAAAGGTCGGTTTCAGTGGAAGATCGTTCCGAATTACTCAATTTGGTATCTCTCTTAATACTATTCAATGAGTAGATACGATTTTCCTTGAAGTCAGAGAGGTCCCTAATGAACTTTCGGTGTTTTCTTTATTTGAGGTGGTATTGATACTTCTCCAGGGTCAGTTGTAACTGTTTTTCTTTATTTGAGAATTCTGCCTCCTGAGAGAAGGTCTGTACCACCTTAGTATATTCAGTCAATTTTTGGTTATGGATAGCTAATGTACTTTTTTCCTCCTGTAGCAGCAGCTTCATTAATCTGAGGGAGCTATTGGTAGCTTCTTGCTCCCATTTGCTTAAAAAACTTGGATGTCGTGAACGAGCCGCTGGCAGAAGGGAAATACGTAATCCCCTAGGGACAATATTGTTTTTGACGTAATTGTCCAAACTTTGGACCTCCCACCAGGACGTAATTTGTTCCTTGTATACCTGTTTTAAATCTACAAAAGCTGTATGGAAGGAAGGTAGGTATTTTTTCTGAGGAAACTGATTATCAGAGAATATATCTTTGGCCTCATGTAACCAGCTCTCTGCATCAAACCCAGTTGCCAAGCATCCCGCCATGCCGGGAAACACAAATCAACGAAAATACAGCACAATTGAAGGTCCAAAGTGTAGGGGCTTCACTGATATTCCAAGGTTCAACACCAAAGGGCCCACTCAGAGGGGGAATATACTTAATAAAATATAACTTTTAATTCAATGTGCAGATAAAACACACCACAAAGATGCATCATCATAACAAACATAAAAAAGGGGGGTCCAAGCCAGGTACCCCAATGCTGGTAGAAAAGAGAGGAAATCTGCTCCACCTGTGAGGGTGCAAGTAGTCTTACCAGACCAAACAAGCTAGTGGGATCAGCACGGAGGGTCTATCCACTTCAGACAGGTGTAAGTCGGAGTGAAGTTCATCCGGTGGGTGTGGCGTCTGTACAGGCGATGTAAAGCTGTACCTTATGTAGCCCTAATAGAAGGTGAAGGGGGCTGTTTCCATTCTGCCTATCTATAAAGAGCACCCGCCCCGAAAAGTGCGACCCCGTCCGGATACCTGTCCCTATCCAGGACCTGATCCCTAGTGCTAGAAATTAACAAATGTTGCCAGTTACAGTTCCTTAAAGGGTTTCTATCACTTGGTATGACATAATTAGCTGTCAGACACTAGCGATCTGCTAGTGTCTGCTCTGGCCAACCATCCTACTATAATCACTTGTGGGGCAGCGGTTTTGCTAAAAAACTAACTTTTATAAATATGCTAATGAGCCTCTAGGTGCTATGTGGGCGTCATTAGCACCTAGAGGCTCCGTCTACCTTCATACACAGCCGCCGCCCAGCGCGTCCCTCCAGCCCGCCCATGTCCTCCTCCGTGTGACGCAGCGGACGAGTTCTCGCGCATGCGCCGTGCGCGGCTGTATTCGGCGCATTTGAGATCTCAGCTCGGAGCGGTCAGACATTCAATGCGCATGCGCGGCTGTATTCGGCGCATGCGCATTGAATGTCTGACCGCTCCGAGCTGAGATCTCAAATGCGCCGAATACAGCCGCGCACGGCGCATGCGCGAGAACTCGTCCGCTGCGTCACACGGAGGAGGACATGGGCGGGCTGGAGGGACGCGCTGGGCGGCGGCTGTGTATGAAGGTAGACGGAGCCTCTAGGTGCTAATGACGCCCACATAGCACCTAGAGGCTCATTAGCATATTTATAAAAGTTAGTTTTTTAGCAAAACCGCTGCCCCACAAGTGATTATAGTAGGATGGTTGGCCAGAGCAGACACTAGCAGATCGCTAGTGTCTGACAGCTAATTATGTCATACCAAGTGATAGAAACCCTTTAAGACCTCCCGACGTGGCATGTTTCTGTCGGTGTCGCCTCTTCAGGGGGAAAAAAAGACCACAGGCAGAAAACCTGCAGCAATAACTGGTAAAAGACTCAGTGCACTATAGGAATGTGTGTAAAAACCTATTGTCTGACAAAGGGACCTATGAAATCCTTGATAGAGACCCCACGGATACGTATAAACGGGAATTGAGAGCTATCCTTGATGACGCCAAGGCCTCTCAAATCATCACATCTGAGGAGTATGCTTTCCTCTACCCTGCGCATCCCCGCAGATCAACCTTCTACTGTTTCCCTAAAATCCACAAAGGGGTGTCCCCCCTAAAAGGGAGACCAATTGTCTCAGGTGTAGGCAATCTAAATCAAAATTTGGGGATAAATATCCGTGTTTTGGCACCCTTTGTGACGCAATTGCCATCCCATATTAGGGACACTACAGACCTTCTTAAACGTCTGGAGGGTCTGGTACTGGAGGAGACTTGCCTCCTATCAAGTGTTGATGTGGAGGCTTTGTATTCCTCCATACCTCACAAGCTTGGTTTGACAGCTGTTGAACATTTCCTCAAGTCCCGTGGTTGTCAATATCGCGCCCACAGCCATTTGCTCTGACCAGAAATTTCTTCTCGTTTGACAACAAAATTTACCATTAGCTCAGGGGTACTGCGATGGGGAGTCCTTGTGCCCCATCATATGCAAATCTATTCCTGGGCTGGTGGGAGGAGACTGGTATTCAGGGATGAGGAGTCAGAGAATATATCCAAAATTAATCTGTGGGCGCGATATATTGATGATATCTTTATTTTATGGAATGGTGACACAACCGGGTTTGAGTCCTTTGTGTCGCATCTCAATCGAAATGACATTGGGATTCATTTCACTTGTGAGTCGCACCCCGTCAGTCTACCATTTCTGGATATCAGGATCACCGAAAATACCAGGGGTAAATTAGACACTTCACCAATTCCCTCCTGAGATGGGAGAGTAGTCATCCCCTCCCACTCAGGAGGGGGATTCCAAGGGGACAATATCTCCGGTTGAGGCGGAATTGTTCTAATAAGCAATAATTTGTCACCCAGGCAGCTGACCTGAGGACGAGGTTTCAGCAAAGAGGATACCCTGACCACGTCCTCAGATCTGCATTTAAGGCAGCTTTGTCCCGAATGAGATCTTCCCTCCTGACCCCTAATCAAACTTGTAGCCCAGATGTCAAGGTGTTACGAATTGTTACTAATTTCGATAGGGGATCTAAACAGGTGAAACAAATTGTCCAACGTCATTGGGAGATCCTTAAAATGGACCCTGACTTAGACGAGGTTTTGGGGGAAAACACTCAGATCACCTATAGACGGGACGTAATTTGCGTGACAAGCTTGTGCATAGCCATTTTTGCTCTAACGTAATGCAATCCACCTGGTTGCGGTCTAGCCTTGTGGGGAGCCACAAATGCGGCAATTGTGTGGCGTGCAAACACATACAGACAACCAAATCTTTCATTAGTTCAGTTACAGGCAAACAGTACTCCATCTCACAATTCATTAATTGCAAGTCAAGGGAAGTGATTTACAGCATCCAGTGTGAATGTGGGATGGAGTACATTGGTAAAACTATACGTGAGTTCAGAAGGAGGGTAGGCGAACACCTGGGTGACATCTCGCACAAAAGAGATACCCTGGTGTCAAAACATATACATACAGTCCATAATGGTAGAGCCCAAATGATGTTTATGGGTATTGATTTAGTCAAATCCCCATTTAGCGGAGGGTACTGGGACAAGTGTCTTCTCCAGCGCGAATCACGTTGGATATTCTCCCTCAAGACATCTGCCCCCTTGGGCCTCAATGAGAAACTTGATTATGGCTGTTTCATTTGAATATATCTGTGTTACACTCTCAATGTTTTATTAATGGGGTTGTGGAACAGTAGTTATCTAATTCCTCTACATCCAATTTAGGTGGTGCGTCTTATTATGCATTCAGATCTCTCTTCGGGGAGACCTGTTCCTAGTTGTCCTGCAAGAAATGCCAATGTAGCTATGCTGCGACTCTATTTGCAGCGTTACCATGGACGTGCTAGACCCAGCGCGTCCTGTATGGTTTCCTACCTACCGGTCTCTAGGCAACCACTTGAGCCGCCTCCCCGCATCTGAGATTGGCCGCCCGTACCATGTGATCGGGCGCCTGGGTCTGACGTCGCACGCGGTGCTCGTGTGTGATGTCAGACGCCGGAGCCGAGGATGGAAGGGCGGTCCCTCTAGGAAAGGCGCGCACAAGTATTATTTAAATCCCACAGATGAATGGATCATCGCGGCTGGTAGTATGTCATGTTATCTCCCCATACTATAGGGACACTACCTATTTGAGGATTATCATACCCTCATAGACTGACTAGCATTAGAGTATCACCCCCTCTGCATCCCAACACCATGGGGTGACAATATAGAAGATTTTTTACTTGTACCAGTTATTGCTGCAGGTTTTCTGCCTGCGGTCTTCTGTTTTATTTTTTTATTTTTGCACTGTCCTTTTTTCCCTCTGAAGAGTCGACACGGACAGAAACGTGCCACGTCGGGAGGTCTTAAGGAACTGTAATTGGCAACATTTGTTATTTTCTAGCACTAGGGATCAGGTCCTGGATAGGAACAGGTATCCGGACAGGGTCGCCCTTTTCGAGGCGGGTGCTCTGTATAGATAGGCAGAATGGAAACAGCCCCCTTCACCTTCTATTAGGCTTAGATAGGGTACAGCTTTACATCGCCTGTACAGACGCCACCCCCACTGGACGACCTCCACTCCGACTTACACCTGTCTGAAGCGGATAGACCCTCCGTGCTGATCCTAGTAGCTTGTTCGGTCTGGTAAGACTGCTTGCACCCTCACAGGTGGAGCAGATTTCCTCTCTTTCTACCAGCATTGGGGTACCTGGCTTGGACCCCCCTTTTTTTAAATGTTTGTTATGATGATGCATCTTTGTGGTGTGTTTTATCTGCACATTGAATTAAAAGTTATATTTTATTAAGTATATTCTCCCTCTCAGTGGGCCCTTTGGTGTTGAACCTTGGAATATCAGTGAAGCTCCTACACTTTGGACCTTCAAATGTGTTGTATTTTCCTTGAAATAATTTCAGCAAATTCCTTGTCAGAGCATAAAAGTGCTTCCCTCGCAGCCCTTTAAAAAGGCTTTCAGAAGGTACTTTTTGGTTGTGTACCTCTTGGTGAGAGATTGTTGACTGCTAGACATGCCTTTGCAATGCACTTGAAGACATTTTACCCAATTCAAAGACTTTGAGAGGGACCCTAGCTTTGGCAACCTATCAGTGTGCAGGATTTGCAGATCCTACTGCAACATCTATGGGCAAATGACCCACAGGATTCAATATGAAGCATGTATACCCCCATGCCCAACTGTATCTCATCTTGTATCCAGGCTATAGGTGGCCCAACAGGATACAAAAGCCTTCTTTCAATTGTACAGTTTTCTCTAATAAACTAATTCTTTCACTCTAGTATTGCAATAACTTACTTGTATCATCATTACATCCACGGATAGAAAGTTTTATTTGATTCCAACTCCTTCCTGACATCATGAACTTACAAACAAATGCAGGAACAAATAAACCTTTTAAACCCCTTCTACAAAATCAGATCTTAATTGGTTGTAGAGGATCTGCATGCTCACTTCAAATCTGCTTTGATATTACAAAAGTAAAGATTGCCCTTGGTGACTCAGACAGATAATTTGCCATCTGCTCCCTCTTATCATGGAGAAAGCGAAGGCAGCTAACAAAGATGATACCTTCATGACTAGCTCATGATATATAAAATTAATAACCATATCATATAGGAAATTCTTTTTGTTCTCTCGTTCTACTATAAAATTAGAGTAGACAGGTGCACTTAATATTTAAATAAAATTTGAAATGCAAATTAGGTGAATGACAATGCTGCCCAAATAGCACATGAATCACAAAGCTGTATCGATTATTAAACAGTATAAAAGTAGTACGCAGTACTAATTCTCAAACAATTAGTAAAAACTGTAGTCTTGTAAATCAATCATGGTACAATCTTAAAGTGGAACTTCACTTTAAACTGATAGCAGCACCAATTTTTTAAAATAAAGAAACAGCTTATAGCTGTGTAACAGAAGCCCTCTGTTTGTCTGTTGAGATATTTGTTTAATTATGTTGAATCCCCGAACGAGATTTATGGACAAAATAAAGTTGCAAACTGTTAAAGAGGACCTTTCACTACTGTACAAACTAAAAACTAACTATATCAGTGGGCAGAGCGGCGCCCAGGGGTCCCCCTGCACTTACTAGTATGTCTGGGCACCGCTCCATTCGCCCGGTATAGGCTCCGGTGTCTGCGCTCCCTCTGACTGATTTTTTGTATGAGGCGTGTCCCTTGCTGCAGCGCTGGCCAATCGCAGCGCACAGCTATAGCCTGGCTATGAGTACAGTATCTGACCTAATTATCTGACCTAATTATCTCCCAGGCAGAGGGGAGGCATTGTGTGGGAATGTCCCGGATTGTATGGTTATTTCCATTGTTCTGTGTGTTTGTCACCCAGTTCTCCATCAGGTCCAGAGGGGAGGCCCCCTTACATGGGGACTTGTATATAAGGCCAAATGTGGCACCAATAATGGCTGATCTTCTTACCCTCAACTTGCAGCCTCGTCTCGTATTTTAGGGAATAGCTATATCACTACTAGATCTTGTAAGAGCTGCACAGCTACTGGAAATCACAACTCAGCTTGGAAGTCTCTGGAGCAACTCTACAGCGCCACTCTGACTAGGGGAGAAGGACGTCGCCAAGCTGTATTTTGCTTCTTTTTTTTTTTTTCATAAATGGGTTTGTTTTATGGCTATAATTTGTAAAGTCACTCCATGTAGTCTACTTTTTGCCCTGACTCTTAACATCCTCCTTTATTTGATGTTTTAGCACAACAAATAGACTTGCTTGACTTTCTCACTGCTGCCTTGTAGCACTGGGATCCTAGGCTCAAATCCCACCAAGGACATCTACATGTAACTTGTATGTTCTCCACCTATTTGGGTTTCCTCCAGATACTCTGGTTTCCTTCCACACCCCAAAAACATACTGATAGGGAATTTAGATTGTGAGCCCCATTGGAGACACAGAGTGATGATAATGTCTGTAAAATGCTGTGGAACGTGTTGGTGATATATGAGTAAGATGGCGCTGTCATCCCAATTCTGCTATTATACTAGCGGATAAGACCCCCTCACACCAGCAGAAACTTACACTGGCTTCCCTATCTATGTAGAAGTTTTATCTCTCTGTGCTGACTGCTACAGAAGGCCAATATTTTGTATTTAAAGGGGTTTTCTGAGATTTTAATACTGATGACCTATTCTCTGGATAGGTCATCAGTATCTGATCGGTTGGGGTCTGACACCCGGGAACCCTGCCGATCAGCTGTTTGAGAAGCGACTGGTGCTCCTGTGAGTTTCAGGCCTTCTCTCAGATTTTCCTAGGACTAGTGATGTCATGTTCATCAGTCACAAGGCCTTGAATGGGGCTGAGCTGCGATACCAAGCACAGCCGCTATACAATGTACACCACTGTGCTTGGTAAGCACAGTGAGGGCCACAGGAGCACCAGTGCCTTCTCAAACAGCTAATTGGCAGGGGTCCTGGGCATCAGACCCCACCGATCGTAGGATAGGTCATCAATAATAAAGTCTCTGAAAACTCTTTAAATTTTTAATGGCAAAGTGCCATTGGAAGGGTCGGCAACTTCAGGCAAAGTGGAGGAGTGCACCTGTCGGCAAGATGGAATGGTAATTATTCTTTCCACCTCGCACAGCTCTCCCCTCTGCAGAGACTCCACAATGATTGCATAGATATATTATAAACCACAGCACATTATCAAAATCATGCATTCCCAGGAGAATGAATGATTATTCATAAAGCCCATTATCACCAATGACTCTATATAACATATAATGCTGGGCCACCAAAGCATCAGAGCACAGATGCAAGAAGACAGGCCAATATGCCTGGTTTAATAGGGTTGATGATGCTGACAGAGGATCTTTAACTATTTTTAATCTTAGTAAATAGAAATACTTTATTCATATCTCCTATAAGTACATATAGAGGTAATTGGGGATGTCCCTTAACTAGGAACCCCCTAATTATAGTAAGTACAATGTGTACTTGCCAGGGATGTTTCTCTAGCAATAACAGTTGATAGTGGAGGAAGTAGGATTCTGGACAGTTCAAGCAGACCCCAATCAGCTAGGTTCAGGGGAGATCCACATTTCCACATTAAAAAACATGGACAAACGCTATACTTTTCAAGAAGAAGAAAGCTGTAGTGCCACCCAGTGGATGTAGCTACCCTATAGTTGATGTCTGACCCTTTAACAGGTCTTGCAACATGACTAAGGATATTAGCAAAATAGTCTTCTTCTAATGGAAACAGAGAAATTGTACCCTTTATACCTACGTCATAGGTCTCTCACCTACCCAACCAAGCACTCTACTCTGTACAAGAACCCTGAAACAGATGAATCTCCTTTTACTTTTGGAGAAGGCTTTGGTTGAGCTGATCTTAACACCATTTAGAAAGCATTAAGAAAATGGTTTTACAGAAGTCACATGGACCATAGACACAATGGACTGGAGTGTACCCCATTGACTTCTATAAGAGAGTTTTCTAGGCATGCTCTGGGAATGACAGATAAGAAGATAACTGCAGTAAAGTGATCTGTACAGACCAAGAAGGGGCGCCTATTATTAGGCTTAGTGGCCAGTGCGAAAACTGCAGGATTTTATGTTTTTTGTTTAATTATAGATGTTGACATGTAAAATTAAAAATAACATTATCAAAAATTATTTTAAAATGTGTTAAACATGATTTAAACCGGGCCCTGGAAGATTGTTTGCAGGGCCGCGGCAAAAGGGCCCATCACCGACATCCCGATTGCGATTTCGCCACAGTAATAGAAAATTACAGATTTGCAGCAGCAGCACTTTTCTTACCGGGTTGGTCCCGCCCCCATCAGTGCCGTGTTGGAAGAGAGGAGGACTCCATGACTCGGTCACTCACTTCAGGCAGCTCCGCCTCCTCCGGCACAGAAGACGAAGCTGCAGTGCTTTATCCCCACCATCGCTGATGTGTCCGCCCCCAGCCAAGCATGTGCAGGAGCCAGGGAACAACTATGTGAACCGATCAGTCAAGAGTTGCAGCCGTACAAAAAAGGGCATGTGCAGGAGCCAGAGAATCCAAAGGGAGAGCCTATCGTTTGTTTAAAAACATCTTCAGAAAGGAGTTCCAGAAGCCAAGACCAAAACTCTGAGAGTAAAGAAAAAATAAAGGCAATGTTTTGATAAAATAAAGAAACAAAGAGAGCAGAGAACAAAGGGAAAACTTTAAGTAATGCGGATGCCTTGTCACGAGCATCCTAGTTCACCCCCACAGGTTTGAACAGAGGAGGGGGGTACGTGAGGCAGTGACAGGCCTCATACAGGATAGACATGTAGGGGGGGTGGATAGTTCAGTCCACACACAGGTGAGGCCTGCCGGGTGTAATCACTGGGGGATAAACCAGCCCTCAGTGTAGGAGTCCAAGGGGGAACTTGGAGAAGGAAGTCAGCAGCGGCTCTGTGTGGTTCCAGCAAGGAGGGCTGGGGGCCACTAGGCTGTGTGAAAGCTAGGAGGCTGCTAGATCTCATGGCTGAGGGAAGCTGTAGTCCTGTGTGAACTGCGCTCTAAAGGTGAGGTAGAGACGGCCTCTGTATTAGCTAGGGCCTGGACGGACAGGTGTTTATTTTGTTTATGTTTTTGTTTTGTGCGGGTGCTGAAGAGCAAAAATAAAGCACCATTTGGACTTGAACCCCGTTGTCAAAGGAGAAATCTGTGATTGCGACCCCCCCCCCCCCCCGTGAGAGAGCGATCCCTTACACCACTAATACTCCCCAAAAAAGAATTTAAAGCATATAACTACACAGATGAATGGCAAATAAGCCCTTATTTTTTTTCCACTAATACTGATGAATCTCCTTTTACTTTTGGAGAAGGCTTTGGTTGAGCTGATCTTAACACCATTTAGAAAGCATTAAGAAAAACCACACCACACCGAACACCACACCGAAAATAGAAGGGAAAGTGGTGAGGGAATAAGGCCTGGAACCTAGGGAAAAGAGATGGACACCTCCTAGTAAAACCCTAATCAAAGTCCTGACTAACTACCAGTATGAACAGACCCTAAACATAAGTGAGTTCATATACAGGAATACCTAATGTCCTAACTCACCCTATAGGACCCTGCTACTACAGGGAGTGCAGAATTATTAGGCAAGTTGTATTTTTGAGGATTAATTTTATTATTGAACAACAACCATGTTCTCAATAAACCCAAAAAACTCATTAATATCAAAGCTGAATATTTTTGGAAGTAGTTTTTAGTTTGTTTTTAGTTTTAGCTATTTTAGGGGGATATCTGTGTGTGCAGGTGACTATTACTGTGCATAATTATTAGGCAACTTAACAAAAAACAAATATATACCCATTTCAATTATTTATTTTTACCAGTGAAACCAATATAGCATCTCAACATTCACAAATATACATTTCTGACATTCAAAAACAAAACAAAAACAAATCAGTGACCAATATAGCCACCTTTCTTTGCAAGGACACTCAAAAGCCTGCCATCCATGGATTCTGTCAGTGTTTTGATCTGTTCACCATCAACATTGCGTGCAGCAGCAACCACAGCCTCCCAGACACTGTTCAGAGAGGTGTACTGTTTTCCCTCCTTGTAAATCTCACATTTGATGATGGACCAGAGGTTCTCAATGGGGTTCAGATCAGGTGAACAAGGAGGCCATGTCATTAGATTTTCTTCTTTTATACCCTTTCTTGCCAGCCACACTGTGGAGTACTTGGATGCGTGTGATGGAGCATTGTCCTGCATGAAAATCATGTTTTTCTTGAAGGATGCAGACTTCTTCCTGTACCACTGCTTGAAGAAGGTGTCTTCCAGAAACTGGCAGTAGGACTGGGAGTTGAGCTTGACTCCATCCTCAACCCAAAAAGGCCCCACAAGCTCATCTTTGATGATACCAGCCCAAACCAGTACTCCACCTCCACCTTGCTGGCGTCTGAGTCGGACTGGAGCTCTCTGCCCTTTACCAATCCAGCCACGGGCCCATCCATCTGGCCCATTAAGACTCACTCTCATTTCATCAGTCCATAAAACCTTAGAAAAATCAGTCTTGAGATATTTCTTGGCCCAGTCTTGACGTTTCAGCTTGTGTGTCTTGTTCAGTGGTGGTCGTCTTTCAGCCTTTCTTACCTTGGCCATGTCTCTGAGTATTGCACACCTTGTGCTTTTGGGCACTCCAGTGATGTTGCAGCTCTGAAATATGGCCAAACTGGTGGCAAGTGGCATCTTGGCAGCTGCACGCTTGACTTTTCTCAGTTCATGTGCAGTTATTTTGTGCCTTGGTTTTTCCACACGCTTCTTGCGACCCTGTTGACTATTTTGAATGAAACGCTTGATTGTTCGATGATCACGCTTCAGAAGCTTTGCAATTTTAAGAGTGCTGCATCCCTCTGCAAGATATCTCACTATTTTTGACTTTTCTGAGCCTGTCAAGTCCTTCTTTTGACCCATTTTGCCAAAGGAAAGGAAGTTGCCTAATAATTATGCACACCTAATATAGGGTGTTGATGTCATTAGACCACACCCCTTCTCATTACAGAGATGCACATCACCTAATATGCTTAATTGGTAGTAGGCTTTCGAGCCTATACAGCTTGGAGTAAGACAACATGCATAAAGAGGATGATGTGGTCAAAATACTCATTTGCCTAATAATTCTGCACTCCCTGTAATGTCAGGACTGAGACAACCCGTTCCTCAAAAGTAAGGACGAATAGGAGTCTCCCTCAGGCCTTAATACAAATGACAGGGAAATGCAACACACAAAATAACCCAAACAAAATACAAAAGGGAAAGAAAACACTTAACTTCAAGTGGCTATGGCCGCACCAGAAACTCAGCCGAGATTTACACACCAGCTATCCACAACTCAAACTGAAGCTATAAACCGCATAGTATAGTGGGAGAAACCACAATAAATAGAAAAGGTTTAATGACCATAATAGCCACACCTGGGGAAAGAAGGTATGGCAAGCACCAGAAACAACACAGACATCACTTGATCCAAACGGAAAACATGTCAGATCAAACCACTTGTTGCCAGTCTCACCGATCTCCTGCCACCTGTCATGGGAACGTCCGTGACAAATACACCCCAAAAAAGGCTTTAGAACATATAACTACACCGCTGAATGGCAAATAATGCATTTTTTTCCCACTAATACAACCCAAAAAAAGGCTGTAATTTTCTCACTTCACCACACAATGGCTAATAAGTCTTTTTTTTGTTTGCACTAATCCACACCAAAAAAGACTTTAGAACATATAACTGCACCGCTGAACGGCAAATAAGCCCTTTTTTTTTTCACTTACACACTCCAAAAAAGGCTTTAGAACATATAATTGCACAGCATAAGGGCTAATAAGACGTAGAAATATTTCCTAGTAATACGCTACGGAATAAATACGAAATAATTCCTCCTCATCCTTTCCCTACACTTCTAATGATCTTTCCCTGAACTTCTATTCAGCAAGTGGAGTTAAAAAAAAGGAGTTCTAGTTCTGATTGTGATTTTGTGGGAGTGATTGCAGGTGGCTGAGTGTGGCTTGAAGCAGAGATCCTTGAAAGTTAAGTTTTTGCATTTTAGTACTGCCATTTAAAACTTTTTTTTTCCTCTGCTGGGTGTTGCCATTTAAACCCTTTTTTTTTTTTCTCTGCTTGATTAAGGGGAGTGGCCTGGGCAACCAGGTGCTATAAATTAAACCACTAAACTCCTTGAGCTTGCTCTTCCTGAGGCTTGCTCTACTAAGTGGGCTTCTTATTAAGTGGAGTTTAAGAAAAGGAGTTGGAAACTAAGGTTGGATATATTTTCCTTGTGTGTTGGCCTAATTCTAGGTAGTCCTTCAACTACAGCAGACAGGGTCTAATTCTAAATCATATTTACTGTTTTACTTTTTTACTATTGTAATCCCCATTTAGTATGTGTTGCACAATTGACAACGCAGTCCGGTGCACATCTTGCATGATGTATGCAGTCTTGGAACAGCCGTTCAAGGGTGTATATCTTTGTTCAAGATGTGAGCAAATTACCCGTCTGGAATTGCAAATTGAGTCTCTTAACGGGCAAGTTGCAACACTGAGAGGCATTGACAATTTGCAAAAGAGTTTGCTTCTCACCGAGCAAGCACTCTTTGGGGTAGATGAGGGGGAGGGTGACAGAGAGGAGGCTGAGGAAAGTGAGGTAGCTAGCTGGGTAACAGTTAGAAAGCGGGGTCGAGGGAAGAGTGCCAGGGAGGCTAGCCCTGATCTGACACACCCCAACAAGTTTGCACGTTTGGCAGATGAGGGGGATGTCAGTCCAGGGACGGCACTGCTGCAGCCGGACACTTCCTCTGCCAGTCAGGGGAATGTCAGCTCCAGTAAGCAGGGAACCAGAAGAGCAGGGCAGGCCAGACAGGTGCTGGTAGTGGGAGACTCCATTATTAGGGGAACAGATAGGGAAATCTGTCACAAAGACCGTGATCGCCGAACAGTGTGCTGTCTTCCTGGCGCTAGAGTTCGACACATCGCGGATCGGGCTGACATTACTGAGAGGGGCTGGAGAAGATCCAGTGGTCATGGTCCTTATCGGAACCAATGACAAAGTTAGAGGTAGGTGGAGAGTCCTTAAAAATGATTTCAGGGATTTAGGTCAAAAGCTTAGGGCAAGGACCTCAAAGGTAGTATTTTCCGAAATACTGCCTGTACCACGAGCAACACAAGAAAGGCAGTGGGAGATTAGGGAGATTAACAAGTGGCTCAAGAACTGGTGTAGGAAGGAGGGATTTGGGTTCCTGGAGAACTGGGCCGACTTCTCTATCAGCTACAAGCTCTATCGTAGGGACGGGCTGCACCTGTCACGAGGGTGTCAAGAACCACGCCTGACTCCGTTATACCCGGGGTCAGGAAGTCGCAGCGGTTGGCTGCGCGCTCTATGTAAGATAGGGCTGTTTCTTATGGTAGCTTTCTGGGTTTGCTTTGCAAACCCTTTTGGCTCACTCAGGGATCCGTAGCTCCTTCTCCTCAGCTGTTCCTTGTCCAGCACTCCCAACCTCCTTATATTCCCCTTTCACACTTCTCTGGTTGCCAGATATAGAGCTTCCTGCCTGGACATCTATTCTGACCCTCTGGAGCTGTGTTGCTGCGTTCTCTGGTTGTTGGTCCAGAACGCTACCCTCCGGATCCCTGTTGGACCTTTGTGGTCTGCTGTGGTCGCCCACCTGGGTGTATGTGTTTGTCTGTATTGTCTGTCCTCTCCCTGGTGTTTCCCTCTTAGCGTCAGTGGTGCGGACTAGCGATCCCACCGGCCCGTTCACTATCTAGGGCTCATTTTAGGGAAAGCCAGGGTTTAGGCACGTGATCGCCGCACGGGTGAGGAACCCGTCTAGGGACGTCAGGTGCCAGCCGCAAGGTGAGTCAGGGGTCACCACCTTACCCTCTCCCTTGGGCAGGGCTTTCCATTTTCCCTCCCTGTGCGTGACGCCGGTCATTACATTATATCTGGCCCTTATTTTGTGTAGGTAAAAAAAATATATATTTTTTTTTACCTACTTAGAATCCAGTATGGATCAAATTGCTGCTCTGTCCAAACAATTTCATGGCCTGTCTTTGGAGGTGGCAGGATTGAAGGCGTCGGTCAACCAGCAACAGCAGCAATTATAACAGACCGCAAGCCCAGCGGTTGCTACTGGTAACCAGGTTGTTGCGGAACCCAAGGTCCCTCTCCCTGACAGATTTTCTGGGGGAAGGGACAAGTTTTTGACATTCCGTGAGGCCTGTAAATTATACTTTAAACTGCGCCCTTACTCCTCTGGTAATGAAGAACAGCGGGTGGGGGTTGTTATTTCCCTGCTGCAGGGGGACCCGCAGTCCTGGGCATTCTCTTTAACTCCTGATTCCCAGGCTCTTCGGTCAGTGGATGAGTTTTTCGGGGCCTTGGGTCTCATATATGACGACCCTGACCGAGTCGCACTGGCTGAATCAAGATTACGGAGATTCCTACAAGGAGAGCTGCTGGTAGAGGAGTATTGCTCTGACTTCCGTAGGTGGGCTACGGATACCCAATGGAACGACCCGGCTCTCAGGAGTCAGTTCTGCTCTAGGTTATCTGAAAGGGGTAAGGATGCGCTTGCATTACATGAGACCCCCTTTTCCCTTGATGCGGTTATGTCCCTTTCTATCCGAATAGATAGATGCCTTAGGGACAGGTTGAAAAAACCGGATCCATTGGTAACCCCTCCCAAGCAGCAGTTAGTCTGTACGGACTTAGACGAGCCTATGCAGCTAGGAGGAACTACTCATCAGGTCTGTCCTCCTGAGGCCTGCCGTAGGCGTGGGTTTTTTTTTTTTTGAGGGGAGAGGGGTCATTTCATTAATGTCTGTCCTTTTTTCCTCAGAAACAAAAGACCGTCGGAAAACTACTAACCCCAGGCTGTGTGGAGGATGTCAGCCGGGGGGTATACGTTTCCTCCATACGTACATTGCAATTTGTGTTGCCAGCGGTTATTGTTTTTGGTGATAAGACGGAGACTATTTCTTTCTTTCTAGACAGTGGAGCAGGGGTAAATTTAATAGATGCCCATTTTGCCCGCACTATGGGTTTGTCTCTCTGTACGCTACAGAGACCTATTCCCATATTCGCTATTGATTCTGCTCCTCTGTCTCAGAGAAACCTCACCCACATTGTTCATAATTTACACCTTCGGGTAGGGGACCACCATAACGAGATGCTTTCATGTTATGTTCTGGAGGGGCTTCCCACTCCGGTAGTGCTGGGTCTTCCCTGGTTGGTAGCGCACAATCCAGTGGTGGATTGGCAGGCCAGGGAGATATTGGAGTGGAGTGAGCAGTGCAGAGAAAATTGCTTAAATAGCAATTGCTTAGTCGCCTCCATAACTACCCTACCTACATTTGTTTCGGATTTTGAGGACGTTTTTTCTGAAAAGGGTTGTCAGAAGTTACCACCTCATCGTCCTTATGATTGCCCGGTTAACCTTATTCTCGGCGCAAAATTACCCAAGACCAGGTTATATAATCTTTCAGGTCCGGAGAGACAAGCCATGAAAGATTATATCTCCGAGAGCTTGGGTAAGGGACACATCAGACCCTCTTCTTCACTCGTGGCTGCAGGGTTTTTCTTCGTTAAAAAGAAAGATGGGGGCCTGCGTCCTTGCCTAGATTTTCGCGAATTAAATCGGATAACAATCCGAGACCCATACCCTCTTCCTCTCATTCCTGACCTGTTTAACCAGATTGCGGGTGCTAGGTGGTTCTCCAAACTTGATCTTAGGGGGGCCTACAATCTGATTCGTATTAAGGAGGGGGATGAGTGGAAGACAGCTTTTAACACCCCTGAGGGGCATTATGAAAATCTAGTTATGCCTTTCGGTTTGACCAATGCTCCTGCCGTCTTTCAACATTTCGTTAATGACATTTTTAGTCATCTAATCGGCAGGTTTGTGGTAATATACCTAGATGATATTTTAATTTATTCGTCTGATCTGAGAACACATGAGGTGCATGTCAGACAAGTACTGCAGGTCCTACAGACGAATAAATGATATGCTAAAATTGAAAAATGTGTCTTCGCCGTTCAGGAGATACAATTCCTAGGTTATTTTTTATCTGCTTCAGGTTTCCGTATGGATCCTAGGAAGGTCCAGGCAATTTTAGATTGGGATCTTCCTGAGAACCTCAAAGCACTACAACGGTTCTTGGGCTTCGCGAATTTCTATAGGAAATTCATCAAAAATTATTCACTTATTGTAAAACCCCTTACTGACATGACTAGGAAGGGGACTGATTTTTCTAAATGGTCTGACGCCGCTAAAGTTGCTTTTTCCTCTCTAAAAGAGAGGTTTACCTCAGCACCTGTACTAGTCCAACCTGATGTCTCTCAGCCTTTTATTGTTGAAGTCGATGCGTCAGAGGTGGGAGTGGGGGTGGTGCTGTCTCAGGGTCCGTCTCCTGGCAAATGGTGTCCTTGTGCTTTCTTTTCTAAAAAACTATCTGCAGCAGAAAAGAACTACGATATTGGCAATAGGGAACTATTAGCTATTAAACTTGCGTTTGAGGAGTGGCGTCACTTTTTAGAGGGGGCAGTCCACCCCGTCACTGTGATTACGGACCACAAAAATCTTCTGTACCTCGAATCAGCTAAGCGTCTCACCCCTAGACAGGCTAGGTGGTCGCTATTTTTTTTACCAGGTTTAACTTTGTGATTACCTATCGTCCTGGGGCAAAGAATACCAAGGCTGATGAACTATCTCGTTGTTTCCCTGGAGGGGGTAATGTGAGTGATCCGGTGCCCATTCTTCAAAGAGGAGTGGTTGTTTCTGCGGTACACTCTGTTCTGGAGGGGAAGGTGTTAGAAGCCCAGGGGGACGCCCCGGTCTCTTGCCCCTCAGAGAAATTGTTTGTACCGTTGAACCTACGTTTCGAATTATTAAAGGAACATCATAATTCGGCACTTGCTGGGCACCCGGGTAGTAAAGCAACCTTGCAGCTATTGTCTCGTCGTTTTTGGTGGCCAAGGTTGCGTCAGGATGTATTGGATTTTGTGTCTTCTTGTTCTACCTGTGCGCGCGCAAAAGTTTCACATACACGTCCTGCAGAGTCTCTATTACCACTCGTCATTCCCAATAGACCATGGACACATCTGTCAATGGATTTTATCACTGACTTACCTTTGTCTGCGGGTAAAACAGTTATTTTGGTAGTAGTGGACAGGTTTAGCAAAATGGTACACTTCATTGCGTTACCCGCATGTCACGGCTGAGGATGGGGGAAATCCTCAGCCGTGTAGAGCCAGGTGATGTTATGGCCTACTCGGCCAGGAGAACAGGATAGGGAGCAGGTCACCTCCTAACAGCGTCCCTACCCTGACCCTAACTCCTAACTGCATGGGCCGACCTTAAAGGTAGGAGGACCCATGCGCAGGAACCTTGGATCCCTAACTCACCCTCCGTCCGGTCCCTGCGCTAGGAGTCAGGGTAAGACGACCTACTCCTCCTAGGCACGGAGGAGCAGGAGTCTCAACGGCCAAGCTGTTGGGAAAAAGGGGAAACATAAACAGACTAATGGAAATGGCAGGTGAACTCAGTAGCTCAACCAACCTGCCACAGCCTTGCTGACTGGATCCCTGACACAGAGAATCCAGAACCATTAGCTGCACAAACCAACATAGGAAAATCCCAACAGACCATCACCCAGACATGACACATACAGGTAAGCATAAACTTAAAAAGACATAAAACCTGAACTTAAACCTATGACCACAGTGGTGGCTCTCACAGAGGAATGGAAAGCACAGGAGACTGCTTCAGCTAGCAAGACTGAAGCAGCCAACTGAGCCCTGCTAGAGAGAGGGTTTATATAGGCCAAAGTGGCCACACCCAAAGGTAAGACACACCCAGTGACAACACACACACACTGGGAAGGAAGTTAACCCTTCCAATGCCACAGAAGGGAAACACACAAACATAAAGGAAAGTGCACACAATAACATACAACACAGTGCACACAACACACACACCTAACAAAAAGGTTGCTAGGTGTGACCGCATGCCAGGGCAGCAAGCTACCTAGCGACGCTCAGGCTGCTCTGCTGCTAAAAACCACACTGGTTGCCCGCGGCAACCACAAGTGAGGCCACAGACAAGCGGCCCTCACCCGTGGTTGAACGCCCATACAAAACCGCAGGCAACCGCATGCGGTAAAGGAGTCACGGTCATGGGCATGGCCGTGACACTCCCACCCCTCAAAGCCCCCCCACCAAAAAAAAGGAAACTGGTGAGAGACTCGCACAAGGGGATAGGAGAAGGGAACGTCCACTCTCAGGACATGGTTCCCAGAAAGTCGCTGTCAGCTGCATCCTCTCCCAGCACACAACACAGCCAGTCCGACGAGGCCTGCAGCCCGCACCAGCGACACGGAAATGGAACCACTGAGAGTGGACGAGGGGACTCTCCACACACGTCCCCACTCCAGTCGCTGCCAGCAGACACTCCTAACCAGCATACAGCCGGACCACTTACGGAGTGCTGCCAGCAGACGACCAGAGATGGGAACATGGAGAGGGACGAGGGATCCCCAACACGGACACGGAAGGTAAGGTGGCGGGGAATAAGCCACCAACCGTGCCGTTAACGGAGAACCCCCAGGGACGCTCTCCCTCCGGAGAACGCGCATGCAGGCCACAAGGGGATGGCACTGCATGCTGCACCCTCTTCCGAAGGCGTGCAGACCGCACACCAAACAAACACCACGTGTTCTAAAAATCTCAGGGGACGCCAAACGAACACGGTGAGGAAGTGGCGGGGAAAAGCCACTCACCGTGTCGTCAGCGGCGAAACCCCCAAAACGCTCTCCCTCCGAAGAGCGCGCATGTACCCCTCAACAGACGGCAGTACATGCTACACCCTCTTACGAGGGAACATACTCCCACCCCTCAAAGCCCCTCCCAACATAAAAAGGGGAAAGTTGGTGAGGCATAAGAAACAATGGGAGGGGGGGAGGGGAAAGACAAACAAAAGGGGACACCAACACGGACAACGGTGAGCTAGGAATGGCGGGGAATGCCACTCACCGCGCCGTAAATGGTGAAAGCCCCATAACGCTCTCCCTCCGGAGAACGCGCATGCACCCCATCCGCAGATAGCGGTGCATGCTTTACCCTCTTTCGAGGGAAACGCCACGCGAGAAGCCGCTGTGGTCATATTGTCACGGCTGAGGATGGGGGAAATCCTCAGCCGTGTAGAGCCAGGTGATGTTATGGCCTACTCGGCCAGGAGAACAGGATAGGGAGCAGGTCACCTCCTAACAGCGTCCCTACCCTGACCCTAACTCCTAACTGCATGGGCCGACCTTAAAGGTAGGAGGACCCATGCGCAGGAACCTCGGATCCATAACTCACCCTCCGTCCGGTCCCTGCGCTAGGAGTCAGGGTAAGACGACCTACTCCTCCTAGGCACGGAGGAGCAGGAGTCTCAACGGCCAAGCTGTTGGGAAAAAGGGGAAACATAAACAGACTAATGGAAATGGCAGGTGAACTCAGTAGCTCAACCAACCTGCCACAGCCTTGCTGACTGGATCCCTGACACAGAGAATCCAGAACCATTAGCTGCACAAACCAACATAGGAAAATCCCAACAGACCATCACCCAGACATGACACATACAGGTAAGCATAAACTTAAAAAGACATAAAACCTGAACTTAAACCTATGACCACAGTGGTGGCTCTCACAGAGGAATGGAAAGCACAGGAGACTGCTTCAGCTAGCAAGACTGAAGCAGCCAACTGAGCCCTGCTAGAGAGAGGGTTTATATAGGCCAAAGTGGCCACACCCAAAGGTAAGACACACCCAGTGACAACACACACACACTGGGAAGGAAGTTAACCCTTCCAATGCCACAGAAGGGAAACACACATACATAAAGGAAAGTGCACACAATAACATACAACACAGTGCACACAACACACACACACCTAACAAAAAGGTTGCTAGGTGTGACCGCATGCCAGGGCAGCAAGCTACCTAGCGACGCTCAGGCTGCTCTGCTGCTAAAAACCACACTGGTTGCCCGCGGCAACCACAAGTGAGGCCACAGACAAGCGGCCCTCACCCGTGGTTGAACGCCCATACAAAACCGCAGGCAACCGCATGCGGTAAAGGAGTCACGGTCATGGACATGGCCGTGACACCGCACTACCTAATGCTAAGACTCTTGCTCAGGTATTCGTCAGTGAAATCGTGAAGCTTCACGGGTTCCCCTCCGATGTTGTTTCGGATCGGGGTACCCAGTTTATTTCTAAATTTTGGAAAGCTTTTTGTTCCCGTTTGGGGGTACACTTGTCCTTTTCCTCAGCTTTCCATCCTCAGTCGAATGGACAGACTGAGCGTACCAACCAAAACCTGGAGACATATCTAAGATGTTTTGTGTCTTAAAACCAAGAGTTGTGGTCATCATATTTACCGTTAGCTGAGTTTGCCATAAATAATCGTCGTCAGGAATCCACTGGCAAGTCACCATTTCTTGGTGCATATGGTTTTCATCCCCAATTCTGTACTTTCAAAGAGGAGGGGTCTTCTGGGGTTCCCAAAGAGGAAAGGTTTTCGTCATCTCTTTCATCGGTATGGCAGAAGGTGCAAGTTAACTTGAAAAATACGGGAGGTAAATACAAATGCATGGCTGATAAGAGACGGTCGCCAGGTCCGGACCTAGGAGTGAATGACTATGTGTGGTTGTCTACTAGGAATATTAAATTGAAGGTTCCCTCTTGGAAACTGGGTCCTAGGTTTATTGGTCCTTACAAAATTGTAGCCATCATCAACCCCGTGGCTTTTCGCCTGGAGTTACCTCAGACTTTTAAAATCCATAATGTCTTTCATAAGTCGTTACTCAAAAAATATGTTCCACCTCTAGAACCGTCACCGCTGCCACCCCTTCCTGTTGTCGTGGATGGTAATCGAGAACTTCAGATATCCAAAATTGTTAATTCTCGTCGGGTCCGCCGCTCTCTTTAATATCTGGTGCATTGGAGAGGTTACGGTCCCGAGGAAAGAATGTGGGTTCCTGCGTTTGAGGTAAACGCCGACAGGCTAGTTCGGGTTTTTCATGCCTCTCATCTTGAGAGACCTGGTCCTGAGTGTCCGGAGGCCCCTCGTAGAGAGGGGGGTACTGTCACGAGGGTGTCAAGAACCACGCCTGACTCCGTTATACCCGGGGTCAGGAAGTCGCAGCAGTTGGCTGCGCGCTCTATGTAAGATAGGGCTGTTTCCTTATGGTAGCTTTCTGGGTTTGCTTTGCAAACCCTTTTGGCTCACTCAGGGATCCGTAGCTCCTTCTCCTCAGCTGTTCCTTGTCCAGCACTCCCAACCTCCTTATATTCCCCTCTCACACTTCTCTGGTTGCCAGATATAGAGCTTCCTGCCTGGACATCTATTCTGACCCTCTGGAGCTGTGTTGCTGCGTTCTCTGGTTGTTGGTCCAGAACGCTACCCTCCGGATCCCTGTTGGACCTTTGTGGTCTGCTGTGGTCGCCCACCTGAGTGTATGTGTTTGTCTGTATTGTCTGTCCTCTCCCTGGTGTTTCCCTCTTAGTGTCAGTGGTGCGGACTAGCGATCCCACCGGCCCGTTCACTATCTAGGGCTCATTTTAGGGAAAGCCAGGGTTTAGGCACGTGATCGCCGCACGGGTGAGGAACCCGTCTAGGGACGTCAGGTGCCAGCCGCAAGGTGAGTCAGGGGTCACCACCTTACCCTCTCCCTTGGGCAGGGCTTTCCCTTTTCCCTCCCTGTGTGTGACGCCGGTCATTACAGCACCTCAATGGGGAAGGGGCAGCTGTGCTGGGGAGAAAGATGGCTAGAAGGTTGGAGGAGTGTTTAAACTAGGGACTGGGGGGGGAGGGAAATTACACTATAGGAGGGGAAGATAGTGCAGATAGAGACCGGGGGCAAGGTAGTGGGACTGTGGGAGGAATGGAAGAAGGGACTAGAACAGTTCAGAAGGAAAGGTGTAGTGTAAAAAATATACATAAACCTCTCAAATGTATGTATACTAATGCCAGAAGCCTGACTAATAAAAGTGGGGAGCTGGAATTAGTGATGTGTGAGGAGGACTATGACATAGTGGGAATAACTGAGACATGGCTGTATGATAGCTATGACTGGGCAGTTAATGTACAAGGTTACAGTCTGTTTAGAAAGGATCATCAAAACCGGAGATGTAAAGTCCTGTCTAAAGCCCACACTCCGGGAATATATAAGTGAGGGACATGAACATGTGGAGTCACTGTGGGTAGAGATACATGGAGCTAAAAACAACAATAAATTACTAATAGGAGTTTACTATAAACCACCTAATATACCAGTGTCCACAGAAAATCTACTACTAAACGAGATAGACCAGGCAGCAAATCATAGTGAGGTGGTTATTATTAGGGATTTCAACTACCCAGATATAGACAGGTTCTTGGCAATAACCAAATACAATTTCCCAACTGGTTCAGGACCCGACTAGAGGAAAGTCCATACTGGACTTAGTATTAACCAATAGACCTGACAGAAGTGCAGGTTGGGGGACACCTGGGAAATAGTGACCATAAAGTAATAACCTTCAAATTATCATTCAAAAGAGTGCTTCTTCAGGGAGGAACAAAAATGCCAAACTTCAAAAAAGCTAAATTTAGCCAACTAAGAGAGGCAATAGGCCTAACTAACTGGGAAAAAGTCCTCAAAAATAAAAATACAGCCACAAAATTGAATATTTTTAAAAGCATCATAAAATCTAATTATGTGTCACGATGGGGAGTGGGGGAAACCCCCCACCGTGCGGTGTCAAAGGGTAAAAAGGGATCAGCCTGGCCAAAAGGAGTAATAAGAGAGCAGGTCACCTCCTACAGCGTCCCTAATTATCTCCCTGACTCCTCACCGTATGAGCGCACCCCAATGGTAGGATGACTCATACTCAGGATTCCTAGAGACCCTGTCGCCCTGGTAATCCCTCACCAAGGAGCATGGAAGAGACGACCTGTTCATCCCAGTCATGGAGGAACAGGAGTCTCTATCTGAGGCCAGGCTGCAAGGAGAGGGGAACACATACAACTTAAGGAGATGGCAGGTAAGCGAAACCAATAGCACACTTACCTGCTACAGACACACTGACTGGAACCCGTGCACAAGTGCTGCTGTCCACACCAACATTAAAGGACACAGCACACACCACAAAACACACAGGAACCCAGGACCCCCATAGCTGCAATAAACATGAGACAGGGGAAGGTCTATCAAACATGACACCAAACACCACCAGACATGAAACACCAAACTAGACATACAAACACCCTGAACATAGCCCACTCCATACAAATAGGGACAGGAAGGGAAGGAGACACCGGGATAACATTGATGACCACAAGGGTGGCCCTCACTGGACAGATGGAACACCCTGGACTGGAGCAGAGCTCCAGCACCAACCACAGCTGAAGTACAACTCACTCCAGCCAGGAAACCACAGACGATAAGCCAAGTGACCACACCCAGTCAGGGAGTTAACCCTTACAGCACCAGACAGAGGGAGGCTACAACTTAAAAGGGAAGTGCACACACAAGCATACCAAACACATAACCACCGGCTACAGCATGCGTGGCAACCATGTCACGGTAATCACCCAGAAGGCCGAGACACTGCCACCGCATGCTCTCACAGCAACACATTGCCGCGGGCAACCGCAAGTGTGGAAACAGTGTCACAGTGTACACCATAGGCTGTGACAATTATGAGAGGTACATACCATATGGGACTAAAAGGTTAAGGATCAAGAAAAAACCAATGTGGATACATAGAACTCCAAAGAAAGCAATAAATGACAAAAAGAAAGCATTTAAATCACTAAAACAGGAGGGTAGTGAGGAAGCACTGAAAAACTATAAGGAAAAAAATAGAATATGTAAAAAACAAATAAAAAGCAGCCAAACTAGATTTATTGCCAAAGAGAGCAGAACTAACCCTAAAATGTTTTTCAATTATATAAATGGTACAAAGTATAAATCTGAAGGTTTCGGCCCTCTACAAAGTGATGAGGGGGGCAGAGAGCAATGAGGAGAAAACAAAGCTATCAAATATTTTTGTCTCCACTGTATTCACTGAGGAAAATAAACTGTCAGATGAAATGCAGAATGTAAAAGTTAATTCCCCATTAAAAGTCCCCTGTCTGACCCAGGAAGAAAATGGCCAAGGAGAGAAAAAGGCGCTCATAGGGTAAATAAGTTAAAAGCCGAGCCTTCAAAGTAACAGGAAGAGTGGTACTGCTCACCTGTTGTTGTTGCACCTATTGTTCGGTGCAACTGAGCTGGAGGTGAATAGGAGTGATTACGTCTCACTGGTTGATGCTGCCGATTCTGTCCGTTTTCCCCTTTGGCGGGGGCCAAGCCGCCGTCTGGGTCGATGAATAGGGTACATTTTCACTGGACCGGGGGTCGAGTGGAGGGGTGGACCATAGGCGCAAAAACGCAACCAGAGTATTTTTATAAACCAAGTTTTTTTTTATTGTTACAGTGACAACGCGTTTCGGGGTTCTGCGGCCACCTTTTTCAAGTCTAAAACAACATATACAAAAAAACACACAAATTAGAAGCACTCTGGTGTGCCTCAGGTGACAGAAATGTCCGGTAAGAAAAAGGATATAATACTGAATAAAAAGTAGTGGTAACATGACCGTCACGAGTAATGGTAGTAATAAAAGTGATAACATGACCGTCATGAGTCATGAAGTCATCATTGAATAAAAGGGTACATACATACATAGGTTCAAGGCAGTTAATGCTATAAGAAGTCAATAAATAAAGATTGAGAACTAGGTATGAATTGTAAAGATAAAACATAACAAATAAAAAGATATATAAAAAAAAATATATATATAATATAATACAAAATAAAATGAAATGTATATAGGCATATAAGTATAAATATCTAAACATATGCACACATATATAGAAATGGGCGCCGGTTGGAATTAAGGTAGAATATTAGGATTAGGCGGCGTAATCGCGGGTACTATATATTGGATGGTAGACGGCTGATTTTTATATGGCGCGTCTGGGCGTGAATCCTGTTGGAAATGTCTAATGCCAATCAATAGGTAGTATCATGGTTGGTTAAGAAGTAAATTGTGCCAAAAATACGATTTAGACATAGGATCAGGGTGCAATATAGCTGCAGCGTCCACCGTACAAGTTTTTTAGTGGTGGTAAGGGTTGGGTGAATTGATACAGACTGGTAGTGTTATACATGATAAGAGGAACAAGCATGAACTGGGGTATGGTACTAGTAATAAGAGCTGGGGGCAAGTGGCATGAAGAAGTTAAAATTACAGAGGGATGCGAGCGGAGGGAGAAGACAGGTGCTGGTGGTCTTACCGGTGAATGGAACCGCTGGTGGAGAGAGCGCTGCTTCCAGCTCCAGGCACATGTGGCGTCCAGGGGCTGTATGTTGTGGAGCGCGCGCTGGGCCGGCTATAAGGGGGCGGACTGGGCGGGGACAGGGCCGGTCTGGGCGGGGAGCGATGGCGGGACCGCCCTAAAGAGGCGGGGATGGTTACTAGCCAATTGATGGTGGGAGAGTGGGTGTGTGCGTAGGCGGGGCCTGATGCCGTAATGGAACGGCTTATGTGAGATTCCGGCGTGTGGATAGAGGGGAGGGGGTGGGCGGTACTAAGTTATGCAATGGGGGCGGGGGGCGAGAGTGTTGGGTTGTATATAGGGGCAATGATATAGCGGCAATTGTATATGGGGGCAATGATACCGAGAGTGCTGAGTTGTATATGGGGGCAATGATACCGCGGCAATGTTGAGGGATGGTGGGGAGTTACGGACCGTGTGTGATTGAGAAGGACAGATGGAAGGGACAGCTGGGAGTGACAGAATGAGGGGACGGTGTTGGAAAGGGCGGGGCCAGTGTCTCGGGTAGGGAGGTTGGGCCAAAAGGGAATGCGGTGGGGCTGGGAATGTAGGTGGCTGTGGAGAGGGGTGGATATAAAGGGGAGGGGTGGGGAGTGAGCAATGGTTGGGAAACGACATGATGAGGGGAAAGCTGCTGATGGGAAGAGGGGCATTGATGAGGGAGGAAGGCAGTGGAGGTGGGCGGGGACGATGTCTATAGTCTGTGGATGGGGTGGAGATAATGCTGGGGATGGCGGGGGGCTGAGGCTTTCAGATGCTGAGATCGAGGTTGGGAATGGGGGGTGGCGGACTGCGGCTATCGGATGCTGAGATGGAATTTGGGAAAGGGGGGGGCAGGGGGTGGAGGCAAGGAGGAGGAATGAGAATGAAGCTTTGCTGGGCAGGGTGTGATTAGATGAGGGGATACAATGGATATGGATCCGAGGGTGGAGGGCGTGATGGGAAGGTAGTCCAGGGATTAGAAACATTTGTTTTCAAGGCTTTCGTTGAGGCCGTAAGGTTCCAATGTTTGGAGTTTGTATATCCAAAACATTTCTCTCCGTTGTAAGGTTCTGAACCTGTCGGAACAACCGTCAGAGATGTGTTCGATGGGCGTGATGGTTAGTTGGGTAGGGGTCATTGTCATGAGTGGCCAGGAAATGTCTGGACACACTGTGTTGAAGGTAGCCTTGCTTGATCTTCCATCTATGATTCTTTAGGCGTTCTCTGAGGGTCTGGGTGGTACGACCTACGTATTGCTGTCCGCAGGCGCATTCTAAGAGGTAGATCACAAAACTTGAGGAGCAATTCATGAGGCTTTTAATAGTGAATTCTTCTCCTGTGGTGTTGCTCCTGAAGGTCGTCAAACAATTATTGATGTTATCGCAACACTTACATAGTTTGTGGCTGCATTTGTAGCTCCCTTTAGGGTCAGAGAACCATTCGGATGTGGTCAAGGTAGCGCGTTTTATTCTTTTTAATTTGCTTGGGGCTAGTGCACTCTTTAGTGTGCGGGCCCTCCTGAATGTGAAGTGGGGCTTGGAGGGAATGGCTTCTTTAAGATAGGGATCGGCCCTCAGGATAAGCCAGTGTTTGGTTATGATTTCCCTCAGTGTTCCATGGTTCGGATTGAAGGTGGTGATAAAGGAAGATTTGAATTTTGTCCGGTCTGTCATTGTATTAGCCTTCTTTTTTGCTGTGAGGCACTCCTCTTGGCTCTTCTGGTATGCTCGCCTGAAGGCTCCTTCGATTATGCCTCTTGGGTAGTTTTTATTCTGGAATCTAGAGTGTATAGTCTGGCTTTGTGTGATAAAATCATTCGTAGATGAGCAATTCCTCCTGATCCGTTTAAACTGACTAAAAGGGATGTTCTCTTTCCATTTTTTGTAGTGCGCGCTCTTGTAATCTAGGTAGCTGTTACCGTCCACTTTCTTGAAAAAAGTTTTTGTCAGTATTCTATTGCATTCAGAATACAAAACCAGGTCAAGGTATTCGATTGAGGTCCTTGAACTTGTGAAAGTAAAGTTGAGGTTCCAATTATTGTTATTTAAATAGGACACAAATGTCTGGGCTTCTTCTTCGCTCCCCTTCCAAATAAAAATCAGGTCATCGATGTACCTTTTGTAGAGCACAATCGATTCCGTCCAGTTGTGATTGTCGCTGAGAAATGCCTCTTCAAATCGGCCCATGTAGAGATTGGCGAAGATTGGCGCGAATCGCGTACCCATCGCGGTCCCTTTGCGTTGTTTGTAGATTTTACCCTCAAATTCAAAGACATTGTGTTTCAGAATAAATCGGATTGCATCAAGGATGGCACACCAGAGTGCTTCTAATTTGTGTGTTTTTTGTATATGTTGTTTTAGACTTGAAAAAGGGGTTCGCAGAACCCCGAAACGCGTTGTCACTGTAACAATAATAAAAAACTATTGGTTTATAAAAATACTCTGGTTGCGTTTTTGCGCCTACGGTCCACCCCTCCACTCGACCCCCGGTCCAGTGGAAATATACCCTACTGACCCAGGAAGAAGTACAGTGGCGTCTTAAAAAGATTAAAATAGACAAATCGCCAGAACCAGATGGCATACACCCCCATATCCTAAGAGAATTAAGTAATGTCATAGCCAGACCCTTATTTCTGATATTTAAGGACTCTATACTGACAGGGAGTGTTCCACAGGATTGGCGCATAGCAAATCTAGTGTGAATATTCAAAAAGGGTCCAAAAACAGAGTCCGGAAACTGTAAGTTTAACATCTGTCGTGGGTAAACTGTTTGAAGGTTTTCTAAGAGATGCTATCTTGGAGTACCTCAAGGAAAATAAGCAAATAACGCCATATCAGCATGGCTTCGTAAAGGGATCGGTCATGTCAAACTAATTTAATAATTTTCTATGAGGAGGTAAGTTCTACACTTGACAGCGTCGAATCAATGGCTGTCGTATATCTGGACTTCCATAAAGCATTTGACACTGTACCGCATAAAAGATTAGTATATAAAATGAGAATGCTTGGACTGGGAGAAAATGTCTGTATGTGGGTAAGTAACTGGCTTAGTAATAGAAAACAGAGGGTGGTTTTTAATGGTACACACTCAGATTGGGTCACTGTCACTAGTGGAGTACCTCAGGGGTCAGTATTGGGCCCTATTCTATTCAATATATTTATTAATGATCTTGTAGAAGGCTTGCAATGTAAAATATCAATTTTTGCAGATGACACTAAACTGTGTAACAGTATACTGCTACAGATGGATCTAGATAGATTGGAGGCTTGGGCAGATAAGTGTCAGATGAGGTTTAACACTGACAAATGTAAGGTTATGCATATGGTAAAAAATAATGCAAGTGGAAAAGGACCTAGGAATTTCAGTGAACAGAAAACTAAGCTGTAAAAACCAGTGTTAGGCAGCTGCTGCCAAGGCCAATAAGATAATGGGTTGCATCAAAAGGGGCATAGATGCCCATGAGGAGAACATAGTCCTACCACTTTACAAATCACTAGTCAGACCACACATGGAGTACTGTGTACAGTTCTGGGCTCCTGTGAACAAGGCAGACATAGCAGAGCTGGAGAGGGTACAGAGGAGGGCAACTAAAGTAATAACTGTAATGGGGGGACTACAGTGCCCTGAAAGATTATCAACATTAGGGTTATTCACTTTAGAAAAAAGACTACTGAGGGGAGATCTAATTACTATGTATAACTATATTAGAGGTCAGTACAGAGATCTCTCCCATCATCTATTTATCCCCAGGACTGTAACTGTAATAAGGGGACATCCTCTGTGTCTGGAGGAAAGAAGGTTTGTACAGAAACACAGAAGAGGATTTTTTACTGTAAGAGCAGTGAGACTATGGAACTCTCTGCCTGAGAAGGTGGTGATGGTGAGTTCACTAAAAGAGTTCAAGAGGGGCCTGGATGTATTTCTGGAGTGTAATAATATTACAGGCTATAGCTACTAGAGATGGGTCGTTGATCTAGGGAGTTATTCTGATTGCCTGATTGGAGTTGGGAAGTAATTTTTTTCCCCTAAAGTGGGGAAAATTGGCTTCTACCTCAAAGTTTTTTTTTGCCTTCCTCTCTGGATCAACTTGCAGAATAACAGGCCGAACTGGATGGACAAATGTCTTTTTTTCAGCCTTATATACTATGTTACTATGCTACACTTTGACTTTTTACAATGAATAGAGGAAACCATACAGAGAAGAGCTCACTTATCCCAAAAGGTATATATTTAAGAATATATGTATTGTGGTGTTAGTATAATGAATATAGAGATCGCATCTGCATCCTGTGTCCTGGTGTTTGAGGGGGCGTCAATGCCCCTCTATCCAATAAAAGAACAGATTTGTTTTATGAAAATTGCACAATAATAAATGTAGACAAAATTATTTCTCTACAGAAATGAATATATCATGTAATTCATGAATGTACTACTATACAGTGTGAATATGGGCCTAAAGTGGTTTTCCTTTCTTATCTCAAAAATATCATGCATCAAACTCTCTGTCGTATAGCTATCACAGAAATTTCATAGGAAAGACATTACAAGACTTAAAGCCTTAGGCATTGCCGTGAGCATGGACCCTAGGGTACCTTTGGTATTGTGGCAGTGCAGCTACCAGAGGGCCATATGAGGGCCATTAAAATGGTGTATCTCATCCAGAGGAAGCTGGGTGAGAACAAGAAAGGCTTGGAAAATAGCGTCTTTCCTCTTTGTGCATCAGCCAGGCTGTTAATCAAAGGTAATTAGCAGCCAGCTGAGGAGCTCAGGTAAAGGTGGGCTGGGCTCCTCAATCAGGGCTACCCCTCTGGGGAAGGAGCAGGCTGTGCCAAGGCCTGTGGGAACCGTAACCATCTAACCCTGTGTAGGGTAAGCACTGAGTTGTGTTTTGGGGAGCTGGGTGGTAGACCCAGATCCTGATAGAGAGGGAAAACTACGGTGTAGTTAGTGACAAGATGGCTTAGGATTTATGTTTATGGGTTATGTTTTGATGCCTGTAAATGTGACAATTAAGCTGGTGGAGGCCAGTTTGCCCCCAAATCCGCAGTGTTGGAGTGGCTTCTTGTGGTGTGCCAACCGTCTAAGGTGAGAAGATGGCGACCCCAAGTTGTCACAGTATATATTATTAACCAAAGTTGTGTCATTTGGTGCCCCTGTGAATCATATGAGCAATGCTTTCTTTGAAGAATAGGTGAATAGCTCCTTGAAGTGATCCTCCATTTTTAGAACACAAAATTCCACATGAACTAGGGATTGAACACCTAGTTATATAACACATAGTAGGTATAAAAGATTGCTTTGTGATTATTCCATGACACTCGCAACAATGAAGGTGCAGTGAACAAAACCTCCTGGTACCTCCCGTCAGATCGACATGTTTCGAACCATATGGTTCCTACTCATGATCTGATGACTGAGTTTGAGTACCTTTATGGAGATCCACCCCAATCAGGTGCGTAGGGAAGGGGGAAAAGGGGGAGGGAAAGGGAGGAAACACACACCAGTGAAAGAAGGTGAAAAACCAAAAGCGCCCGAAGCCAAAACAGTCACCACGTTACATATATATGTATATAAAATCACCATCACATAATAATCTCCAGTGCAATTAAAATCTACATTGGAGAACATACACAAAGAAACCAACATTAAACATGTATTAGATAATAAGATGACAGCCAGGCTATGTAACATAACATCAGACTGGAAATTATATAAACCGCACAATGTGTATGTAGTTCAATGAGATAACTTGCCAAACATGAAAACGAGGGAAAAACCGCACGCGGGGGGGAAAGCATGAGGGAAATCTCTCATGCATATTTTATCTAATCACCCAGACAAACAACTACTATATAAATATAGATATATTCCACAGCATCAATAAAAGTGCATTAACTCTTTTTTGAGATTTAATCCATATGGGATTCTGGTATTAAGGATTTTCTTTTTAATATCACCACCTCTTGCAGGGGACATGACCTTCTTGATGGTAAATGTACATAAACTATCAATATTGCGATTATGTGACACAATAAAATGATTAGCTACATTAAATAAATTAGTAGCTCGCGGGTTTGCTATATAGTTGAGATGTTCACGGAATCTTGTTTTGACTCGCGCTTCCCACATACATTAGATCACATGAGGTGCATCTAATAACATAGATATCACCGCATGTGTTACAATCGATGTCATTTTAAAAGGAGAAAATATCTGTATGTGAGGAATTTTCAAACTTAGTAGTCTGTACTGCAAATTTACACGTGTTAACACCACATTTGGTGAAACCAATAAACTTGAGCCAAAAGAGAAAAAAATGAAGGAGACAAGATATCAGCCAATACCTTAGGTCTCCTGGACACTATGCAACAACCATGTTTCAAGATGTCAAACAAAATACTGTCGTCATGCAATATTGGAAGGCATCTTTTAATTGCCTGCTGAATTTCTGAAAACTGACGACTATATGTCAAAAATGTAGGTATGTCAGTTTCTTTACCTTTGATTTCATCTTCATTTTTTTAATCTTTTTCGTTTGTTATTTTTTTGTCATAGCTATTATAAGCGTCCTGTTTGATGTTACCTTTAATTTTAAATAACAAAGCCTCTCTTTCCTTAGCACTAGCAATATTGTACGCTCTCCGCAACATCCAGGAAGAATATCTCCTAATTTTGAGGCGATTCTGGATGGTCGTACACTCCATAAGAAACGCAGCATCGGTGCTGCAATTCCGGGCGTGCACGGATGAACTCACCAACCGGAATGGCCTTGATGGTATGTAAAGGGTGATGACTGGAGGCTTTAAGTATGGTGTTTCCTGATGTTTCTTTGCAAATTGTTTGTGTACATATATTTGAACCATATATGCCAGTTAAACTGAGATTAAGGTAAGAGATGATATGAGAATCTGTAGAATGTGTAAATCTGAGATTGGGGGGTTGTTATTAACATATTCCACAAAATCAGGTAAGCCAGGTACATCGGCACACCAAGTGAGGAGCAAATCATTGATGTATCTGCCATACCAAGCCACACCCCCAACGAAGGGGTTTTCAGCAGAGAAAATGCAGCGCTTCTTCCAATACGCCACCACAATGTTTGAAAGGGAGGGTGAGTATTTAGCCCCCATAGATACACCCTTCATTTGCAGGAAAAATGTGCTGTCAAATAAAAAATAGTTGTGAGTCAAAAGAAAAATGGTGACTTCAGAGACATAATCCACAAAGTTAGGTGTATAAGTGGTGTATATATGGAGATTATACTCAAGAGCCCAGATGGCCACCCGATGTGGAATGGAGGGATAGAGCGAGACCACATCCAAAGTGAGCCAGGAATATTCTTTACACCATTTTTTTATCATAAAAAGCCCTCAATACATCTGTGGTATCTCTAATATAACCCAGGAGTCTCCTGACAAGAGGCTGGAGAAGTGAATCGAGCCACTCCCCCAGTCGTTCCGTCAGGGACCCAATGCCAGTGACAATGGGGCGAAGAGGAGGTGGATTTAAATTTATGTGAATCTTTGGCAGCGCATGTATGGTCGGTGTTACCGGCGACTCCACACACAGGAAACCATACTCCTCACTACTGAGGAAACCCCTGTCTTTAACTTTGTCTATAATGGACATATATATTTTTTGAATATTGGTAAGGGGTTAGCATGTTAGCAAGTTTTCTATAGGTGGAGTCGTCCGACAACATGTCACACATTTGCTGACCATAAACATCTTTCTCCATGACCACCACTGAGCCTCCCTTATCTGCCATTTTAATAATTAAGTTGGAAAATTAGCTTAAGAGCATTCTGTTGCTTTACATAAAAACTCTGATGTTTATATTTACTAGACCAATTCCTATTGCTCACATAAATAGATGTAAGCTCCCTTTCCAGGGCTTCCTGTAAAATATCCATACTACGTGTTCGTGACTGTACTGGATAGTACTTTGGATTGCTGGTTTTAAATACATGTTTTTTAACATCTCTCTGGGGGCCTACACTCGATGTTTGTAAATCTATCAAGTTAACTAGAGAGACCTGTTCATAAAAAGATAAATTAGCGAATTCATGGTGTCATAAACTCCATTGTAACCAATTTAACCACTTACTTACAATAAATACAACACTCAAAGTAGTATTAATCAATTTATTTTATTTTCTTTCTTTTATTTGTTGGATAAAAATTGGCCACGGTGTTACTTACGTTACTTAAAAGATATTTAAACAGAATTAAATCTGATAAACCAATTCAATAAATATTAACTCCACCTAGTCCACTCAAAGAGTGACTATTACTCCATATAAATGCTTAAAATCCACCTAGTCCACTCAAAGAGTGACTATTACCCCAAAGCTAACAGCGTGACATAAATTTAAAAAGGGGATGGGGGGAGGGGGTTTCTTCGCTTGCTGCTCACCAACTGACGATTAACCGTGCGATCCTTTTCTTCTATAGGTACTCACGTGCAGACCGTTGAACCATTCTCCAATCAAGAAGAAGATATTCCTTCAAGTCCAGATCGCACGAGGCATCTGTTACAGCAAAGACACAGATCGCAATATCATCTGTTACCAGGTAAGAATATAATTATTATTAATTGCACATGCATTTAAAGGTGCCATGACACCATGTCACTCCCAATTGCATGCACAATTAGGTCTGTCCATGGTGTCATAAACTCCATTGTAACCAATTTAACCACTTACTTACAATAAATACAACACTCAAAGTAGTATTAATCAATTTATTTTATTTTCTTTCTTTTATTTGTTGGATAAAAATTGGCCACAGTGTTACTTACGTTACTTAAAAGATATTTAAACATAATTAAATCTGATAAACCAATTCAATAAATATTAACTCCACCTAGTCCACTCAAAGAGTGACTATTACTCCATATAAATACTTAAAATCCACCTAGTCCACTCAAAGAGTGACTATTACCCCACACCGCCAAATAGCGAAGCTAGATGGCTAATGAACACCGCAGCCGTTCTCCACCAAATTTTGCAATCCAACATTGAAAATGTCTAATCCTAAATCAGATAATGAATTGTTTTCTATATTATATAATCCTGCTGTGAACCCTTCTAATTCAATATGTCTATAAGACAACTTATTATGTAACCCCATGAACTTTCCAATATTCCTATTGATTCTTATTCTTATTTTTTCCATAAAAGATAATTGGGATGAATTTCAATCCCAATTTAGAATAATTTCAGAGAATGCTATTTTTGAGTATGGTAATAATGTTTGAATTTTACAAATTGTATCCTGTAAATCTTTTAATAATATATGTGTGCTTATTCTGCCCCAGTCATTAGTACCTATATGAAAAATAATCAAATCGGGCGTAGGCCAAGTTAAAGAAAAAGAGCAACATAAAGAGTAAATTTCCTGAATTCTGATACCATAAATACCTCTCCAAAACACAATCACTTTATTTCCCAAACCTAAATTATCGGATTTAACCACCTCAGCCCCCAGTGCTTAAACACCCTGAAAGACCAGGCCACTTTTTACACTTCTGACCTACACTACTTTCACCGTTTATTGCTCGGTCATGCAACTTACCACCCAAATGAATTTTACCTCCTTTTCTTCTCACTAATAGAGCTTTCATTTGGTGGTATTTCATTGCTGCTGACATTTTTACTTTTTTTGTTATTAATCGAAATTTAACGATTTTTTTGCAAAAAAATGACATTTTTCACTTTCAGTTGTAAAATTTTGCAAAAAAAACGACATCCATATATAAATTTTGCTCTAAATTTATTGTTCTACATGTCTTTGATTAAAAAAAATGTTTGGGTAAAAAAAAAATGGTTTGGGTAAAAGTTATAGCGTTTACAAACTATGGTACAAAAATGTGAATTTCCTCTTTTTGAAGCAGCTCTGACTTTCTGAGCACCTGTCATGTTTCCTGAGGTTCTACAATGGCCAGACAGTACAAACACCCCACAAATGACCCCATTTCGGAAAATACACACCCTAAGGTATTCGCTGATGGGCATAGTGAGTTCATAGAACTTTTTATTTTTTGTCACAAGTTAGCGGAAAATGATGATTTTTTTCTTTTTTTTTTTTTTTCTTACAAAGTCTCATATTCCACTAAC
The DNA here is from genome assembly GCF_905171765.1 of Bufo bufo. Classification (NCBI taxonomy): domain Eukaryota; kingdom Metazoa; phylum Chordata; class Amphibia; order Anura; family Bufonidae; genus Bufo; species Bufo bufo. The sequence continues at coordinate 185,005,149 of NC_053392.1, forward strand.
TTGTGACAAAAAATAAAAACTTCCATGAACTCACTATGCCCATCAGCGAATACCCTGGGGTCTCTTCTTTCCAAAATGGGGTCACTTGTGGGGTAGTTATACTGCCCTGGCATTCTAGGGGCCCAAATGTGTGGTAAGGAGTTTGAAATCAAATTCTGTAAAAAATGACGAGTGAAATCCGAAAGGTGCTCTTTGGAATGTGGGCCCCTTTGCCACCTAGGCTGCAAAAAAGTGTCACACATCTGGTATCTCCGTATTCAGTAGAAGTTGGGGAATGTGTTTTGGGGTGTCTTTTTACATATACCCATGCTGGGTGAGATAAATATCTTGGTCAATGCCAACTTTGTATAAAAAAATGGGAAAAGTTGTCTTTTGCCAAGATATTTCTCTCACCCAGCATGGGTATATGTAAATAATGACACCCCAAAACACATTCCCCACCTTCTCCTGAGTACGGAGATACCAGATGTGTGACACTTTTTTGCAGCCTAGGTGGGCAAAGGGGCCCATATTCCAAAGAGCACCTTTCGGATTTCACTCGTCATTTTTTAGAGAATTTGATTTCAAACTCCTTACCACACATTTGGGCCCCTAGAATGCCAGGGCAGTTATAACTACCCCACAAGTGACCCCATTTTGGAAAGAAGAGACCCCAGGGTTATACGCTGATGGGCCAGTAGTGAGTTCATGGAAGGTTTTATTTTTTGTCACAAGTTAGTGGAATATGAGACTTTGTATGAAAAAAAAAAAAATAAAAAATCATCATTTTCCACTAACTTGTACAAAAAATAAAAAATTCTAGGAACTCGCCATGCCCCTCACGGAATACCTTGGGGTGTCTTCTTTCCAAAATGGGGTCACTTGTGGGGTAGTTATAACTGCCCTGGCATTTTCCAGGGGCCGATAATGTGTGGTAAGTAGGTAAATGACCAGTGAAATCCGAAAGGTGCTCTTTGGAATGTGGGCCCCTTTGCCCACCTAGGCTGCAAAAAAGTGTCACACATCTGGTATCGCCGTATTCAGGAGACGTTGGGGGAATGTGTTTTGGGGTGTCTTTTACATATACCCATGCTGGGTGAGATAAATATCTTGGTCAAATGCCAACTTTGTTTAAAAAAATGGGAAAAGTTGTCTTTTGCCAAGATATTTCTCTCACCCAGCATGGGTATAATGTAAAATGACACCCCAAAACTCATTCCCCAACTTCTCCTGAGTACGGAGATACCAGATGTGTGACACTTTTTTTGCAGCCTAGGTGGGCAAAGGGGCCCATATTCCAAAGAGCACCTTTCGGATTTCACTCGTCATTTTTTACAGAATTTGATTTCAAACTCCTTACCACACATTTGGGCCCTAGAATGCCAGGGCAGTATAAACTACCCCACAAGTGACCCCATTTTGGAAAGAAGAGACCCCAGGGTATTCGCTGATGGGCATAGTGAGTTCATGGAAGTTTTATTTTTTGTCACAAGTTAGTGGAATATGAGACTTTGTATGAAAAAAAAATAAAAAAAAAAAAATAATCATTTTCCACTAACTTGTGACAAAAAATAAAAAATTCTAGGAACTCGCCATGCCCCTCACGGAATACCTTGGGGTGTCTTCTTTCCAAAATGGGGTCACTTGTGGGGTAGTTATACTGCCCTGGCATTTTCCAGGGGCCCTAATGTGTGGTAAGTAGGTAAATGACCAGTGAAATCCGAAAGGTGCTCTTTGGAATGTGGGCCCCTTTGCCCACCTAGGGCTGCAAAAAAGTGTCACACATCTGGTATCGCCGTATTCAGGAGACGTTGGGGAATGTGTTTTGGGGTGTCTTTTTACATATACCCATGCTGGGTGAGAGAAATATCTGGCAAAAGACAACTTTTTCATTTTTTTTTTATACAAAGTTGGCATTTGACCAAGATATTATCTCACCCAGCATGGGTATATGTAAAATGACACCCCAAAACACATTGCCCAACTTCTCCTGAGTACGGCGATACCAGATGTGTGACACTTTTTTGCAGCCTAGATGCGCAAAGGTGCCCAAATTCCTTTTAGGAGGGCATTTTTAGACATTTGGATACCAGACTTCTTCTCACGCTTTGGGGCCCCTAGAATGCCAGGGCAGTATAAATACCCCACATGTGACCCCATTTTGGAAAGAAGACACCCCAAGGTATTCAATGAGGGGCATGGCGAGTTCATAGAAATTTTTTTTTTTGGCACAAGTTAGCGGAAATTGATATTTTTTATTTTTTTCTCACAAAGTCTCCCGTTCCGCTAACTTGGGACAAAAATTTCAATCTTTCATGGACTCAATATGCCCCTCACGGAATACCTGGGGGTGTCTTCTTTCCGAAATGGGGTCACATGTGGGGTATTTATACTGCCCTGGCATTCTAGGGGCCCTAAAGCGTGAGAAGAAGTCTGGAATATAAATGTCTAAAAAATTTTACGCATTTGGATTCCGTGAGGGGTATGGTGAGTTCATGTGAGATTTTATTTTTTGTCACAAGTTAGTGGAATATGTGACTTTGTAAGAAAAAAAAAAAAAATCCGCTAACTTGGGGCCAAAAAAAAGACTGAATGCAGCCTTACAGAGGGTGGGGGATCAATGACAGGGGGGGTGATCAATGACAGGGGGGGTGATCAGGAGTCTATATGGGGTGATCACCACAGTCATTTGATCACTCCCCCTGTAAGGCTGCATTCAGACGTCCGTATGATTTTTACGGATCCGATCAGTCTATCAGTGGATCCGTAAAAATCATGCGGACATCTGAATGGAGCTTTACAGGGGGGTGATCATGACAGAGGGGTAATCAATGACAGGGGGGGTGATCAGGGAGGTCTATATGGGGTGATCACCACAGTCATTGATCACTCCCCTGTAAGGCTGCATTCAGACGTCCGTATGATTTTTACGGATCCGATCAGTCTATCAGTGGATCCTAAAAATCATGCGGACATCTGAATGGAGCTTTAACAGGGGGTGATCAATGACAGAGGGGTAAACAATGACAGGGGGGTGATCAGGGAGTCTATATGGGGTGATCACCACAGTCATTGATCACTCCCCTGTAAGGCTGCATTCAGACGTCCGTAAGGATTTTTACGGAATCCGATCAGTCTATCAGTGGAGTCCGTAAAAATCATGCGGACATTCTGAATGGAGCTTTACAGGGGGGGTGATCAATGACAGAGGGGTGATCAATGACAGGGGGGTGATCAGGAGTCTATATGGGGTGATCACCTCCGTCATTGATCACTCCCCTGTAAGGCTGCATTCAGACGTCCGTATGATTTTTACGGATCCGATCAGTCTATCAGTGGATCCGTAAAAATTATGCGGACATCTGAATGGAGCTTTACAGGGGGGTGATCAATGACAGAGGGGTAATCAATGACAGGGGGGTGATCAGGGAGTCTATATGGGGTGATCACCACAGTCATTGATCACTCCCCTGTAAGGCTGCATTCAGACGTCCGTATGATTTTTACGGATCCGATCAGTCTATCAGTGGATCCGTAAAAATCATGCGGACATCTGAATGGAGCTTTACAGGGGGGTGATCAATGACAGAGGGGTAATCAATGACAGGGGGGTGATCAGGGAGTCTATATGGGGTGATCACCTCCGTCATTGATCACTCCCCTGTAAGGCTGCATTCAGACGTCCGTATGATTTTTACGGATCCGATCAGTCTATCAGTGGATCCGTAAAAATCATGCGGACATCTGAATGGAGCTTTACAGGGGGGTGATCAATGACAGAGGGGTAATCAATGACAGGGGGTGATCAGGGATTCTATATGGGGTGATCACCACAGTCATTGATCACTCCCCTGTAAGGCTGCATTCAGACGTCCGTATGATTTTTTACGGATCCGATCAGTCTATCAGTGGATCCGTAAAATGCATAGCGGACATCTGAATGGAGCTTTACAGGGGGGGTGATCAATGACAGGGGGGGTAATCATGACAGGGGTGATCAGGGAGTCTATATGGGGTGATCACCACAGTCATTGTCACTCCCCTGTAAGGCTCCATTCAGACGTCCGTATGATTTTTACGGATCCGATCAGTCTATCAGTGATCCGTAAAAATCATGCGAGCATCTGAATGGAGCTTTACAGGGGGGTGATCAATGACAGGGGGGTAATCAATGACAGGGGGGTGATCAGGGAGTCTATATGGGGTGATCAGGGGTTGAATCAAGGGCTAATAAGGGGTTAATAAGTGACGGGGGGTGGGTGTAGTGTAGTGGTGCTTGGTGCAACATATTACTGAGCTGCCTGTGTCCTCTGGTGGTCGATCCAAACAAAGGGGACCACCAGAGGACCAGGTAGCAGGTATATTAGACGCTGTTATCAAAACAGCGTCTAATATACCTGTTAGGGGTTAAAAAAATCACATCTCCAGCCTGCCAGCGAACGATCGCCGCTGGCAGGCTGGAGATCCACTCGCTTACCTTCCGATCCTGTGAACGCGCGCGCCTGTGTGCGCGCGTTCACAGGAAATCTCGCGTCTCGCGAGAGGACGCACCGGCGCGTCCACCCAGAACAACAGGACCGCCGCAAAGACGCAATCCTGCGTACGGCGGTCCTGAGGAGGTTAAAACGCATCGTTGAACGATCACGTGCCAAAGAAATAAGCTGGTTTCCTATGATCCATACGATCTTTAAATCTGAAAAATATTAAAATAATAATTCAGGTCTAATATATAGTTGATATCTGTTGGATTTCCATCTTCCAATTTGTTTTATTACTTTTTCCTTAAGTCCTAAAGAATGAGCATAAGTGGCTGCCCCTACACGAAATGAATGACCAGATATTTTTTCCTGCTCTAATTGTAATTGAGTCTTACATTTTGATAATATAAAATTAAATTGAAATTTCGTTAGTGGGGATTTGTCAACATGCATGAATAATGGACCAGGAATTACCCCTCTAGTTTGTAACCAATCCTTCATGGCTAAGACTGGGCATAATTCTGGAAAAGGGTATTTATTTAACATGCACCAGTCGCCTTTACCCAACTGATCTGTTTTGGATTTTTTAATAAATATTTTTATTTTATTTTCATATAGGCATATATCCTTGAGAAGCAGCGGGGCCTCTGAAATTCTGTTTACTGCCGTTATTTCACTGATTCGGAAAGCTCCGAAAAAAGTCAGCAAGAATACAGCTTTAAATAGAACATTTTCATAATGAGAAGAACAAATTTTTGGTAAGTATAATATAACATTTTCTAGATTTTTTATAGATAAAGGTTTTGTTCTAACTGTAGTATTTTTTACACGTTTAATTCCTTTTATTATCTGTTTTACTAAAAAATTATTTGAAAAAGGAGGAATATTAAGAACTTTTTGAAAGAACGAATACCGTAAATCATTTTTTAATATATCCCCTTTTTTATCTTCCTTAAATAATTTTTGAATAAATAATAATAATTGGCATATAATCTTCTCAGTTTTCTTCAAAATTATTGACCGAGCAAAAATGCCGCCAATTAGCCCATGCAGCTGAATATGCAGCCCATGTAGGTGCTTGCTACGGAATTTTTTAGGAGCTTGTCTATAAATTCCGCATCATGTCCCAAAGTTGTGTTGGACATTCTATTCCTTCTTTGTCCGCATCTGATTTGGAGATCCTGAAAAGTGTCATGGTTCTGTCGGGACAAAGCGGTCGGCAATAATATTTATCCTACCTTCAATATATCTAGCTTAAGCCAAATATTATTTGCAAACATGTTAAAACGATTAATCTAAGTAAACCGATAACAAAGGTAGAATGTGCGGATAGACAATTTATAGCGAATACTACACTTTGTTATCTGAAAATAATAAAATTTGTCTGTTTTTAAAATGTTCACTCAAATAGATAAGAGCAATCCAAAACAGGACAAGCTCTAAAAAATTTATGTTTTTCATGAATGGCTTTTCATGCCATTCTAATGGCCAACTACTGGCAGACCAGTGTGTACCATAACAGGCTCCATAACCTACTGACATAGCTGCGTCAGTAAATAAAAGGAGAGAATCCGAATCTACAAATTCATATTGCCAAACCGTACGTCCATTAAAATTTTCAAGAAAGCTTATCCACATGCGAATATCCTCTTTCAATTGATAGGATAATCGTATGTGATCGTATGGGTTTTTAACACCAGCCGTGGCAGCGTATAGTCTTTTAGAAAATATTCTGCCCATAGGAATAACTCTGGAAATAAAATTCAAAGAACCTAATACTGATTGCAATCGCTTGAGTGTAATTTTTTTTGCTGATAACATATTAATAAGCTGAACCCTTGTGGCTAATAATTTTTCCTCTGGAATTTTAAATTCCATTTTTTCTGAATCGATAAAGATTCCAAGGAATTTAATGTTTGTTGTTGGCAATACGGTTTTTTCTTTAGCTAACGGAATATTAAAATATTCTGCTATTCCACAAAAAGTATTCAGCAGATTAATGCATTCATCTGTTCCTTCCTTGCCGATGAATAAAAAATCATCCAGATAATGAATTGTATATCCAGAGTTATAATACTTTTCTACCATCCATTGTAAGAAGGTAGAAAAGGCTTCAAAATAATTGCAAGAAAGAGAGAACCCCATTGGAAGAGCTTTATCAAAATAAAATTTACCGTTGAAATGGAAACCTAGTGAATTGTAACCAGCTGGATTGATAGGTAATAGTCTAAATGCTGACTTAATATCAGTTTTAGCCATCTGAGCATTTCTGCCTGCCTTACGTAACAGAGATAAGGCCATATCAAAGGATGCATAATGCACTGTAGACCATTCCTTATCAATCGTATCATTCAAAGATCCATCCTTAGGGAAAGACAGATTATGAATCAGACGAAATGAATTATTTTCTTTTTTCGGTACTAGACCAAGTGGAGAAATTCTAAAATTCTGAAAAGGGGGAGAATAAAAAGGACCCGCAATTCTATTATCTGAAATTTCTTTATCTATTTTATCTTGAACAATGAATTTATTTAAATCAACAGATTTAGCATTTTTAACAACAGTACAACCTGTACCTAAAAAAGTTGGTACATAAAAACCTTTTGAAAAACCATTAATTAGAAGATGGGCCTTCTGTTTGTCTGGGTAATGTTTTAAATAATGTAACAGCTTTGGTAGTATTAAAGGAGTCACCTGTTCTATTAGTGTCTTTGTTACTACCCTGCGATCCATGTTTTTTAAAACACTTGGATGCGGAATGGTTTCCTGAACAAAAGCTGCATTCGTGTTTGTATTTGCAATTGTTTTGCCATCGACATACGGATTCGTTAAACGCGAAACACAATCCTTTTTTATTTTGTTGGTTACGAAAAAGAAAATTCCTTTGTGGTAACATTAAATTGAGCCATAAGCCCACGTCTTTTGTCCCCCAACCTAACTTAGGGTATACTGCTAATTTTTGCCTATAGGATTCATCGTAATTAATCCATGCTGTGCCTCCAAAATTTCTGTAAGGCTACTTTCACACTAGCGTTCGGGGCTCCGCTTGTGAGTTCCGTTTGAAGGCTCTCACAAGCGTCCCCGAACGGATCCGTCCAGTCCTAATGCATTCTGAGTGGATGCGGATCCGCTCAGAATGCATCAGTCTGGCACCGTTTGTCCTCCGCTCTGCTCAGCAGGCGGACCCCTGAACGCAGCTTGCAGCGTTCGGGTGTCCGCCTGGCCGTGCGGAGGCAAACGGATCAGTCCAGACTTACAATGTAAGTCAATGGGGACGGATCCTTTTGAAGTTGACACTATATGGCTCAATTTTCAAACGGATCCGTCCCCCATTGACTTTCAATGTAAAGTCAAAACAGATCCGTTTGCATTATCATGAACAAAAAAAAAAAAAAAGCGTTTGCATTATAGGTGCGGATCCGTCTGTGCAGATACCAGACGGATCCGCACCTAACGCAGGTGTGAAAGTAGCCTAAGCCTCCAAAATACTATCTAAGTAATAAAATAAATCACAGCAATGTAAAGGCTGTTTTTCCCCTAATACTGCTGCGTAGATACAGAATGATTGTACCCAATTTAAAAAGGATTTCTGTATATTGCGCTTTCTATCTTCTTCTTCCTTCTTATCACTTTTTATATCTTTTGAAGAAGGGAGTAAAGAGAATAAATCAACATATTCTCTTTTCCATATTTTTTCTTTAATTTGATGGGATAGATGGAAGCCCAGAGGAGACATTTGGCAAGGCATGGTGTCTTTTAATGAAGTTTCTTTAATACCTGTACTGTTATCTAAATATGGAATTAACTGAGGGCCTAACCTGTCCTCTGGCTTTGTAATGTTTCTATGTTTGATAATGTATAGGAATTTCAACTACTGAATCATTTTCTTGTATTGACCAAACAGATTCCTCGTTAGTCTGTGATTAGTGTTTTTTTTTTTGATAAAAAGAAACAAAGTCCGTAAATCGCTGTATTTTTTCTCTATCAAAATTTTTCATCTGAAAATGTGACTATATCCTTGTTCTTGTATAGTGCCCTGTAATATACAGTCACTATTTATTGTTTGTGTGAAATTTTATCTCACCATTAGATGAATCTCGAGTCGTTGTTGCTGTCACTGGGCTTGACAGTTGTAGATCTTGCAGTGGAGTTGACCGTTGGCTGTAGTGGCTGTTGATACCGCTTGCGATGCTTGTCGGATGCTCTCGTGCCTTGTTGCGCAGCAGATAATTTAATCCTGCGTTTCGAAGATTGTCTAGACGGTGAAAATCTTTTCTTTTCTTTCCTTGGTCTTTTAGCTGGAACTGGATGAGGTGTAAATACTTCTTCTTCTTGATGTCGCCTGGGAATGACGTCAAGCGTTGTCGGCTCTGCGCTCCTAAGGGGAAAGGCAGCGCAGACCGAATTAGAAAAGGACCTATCCGGATGTACTTGCGATCCAGCTGCATCGTCTTGTAAGCATTTTCTTAGCCAATCTTCACCCCCAGAAGATGCTGCCTTCGAAATTAACTGTTTAAGTAAATCTTCCATGTTGGAGACTTCTTTATCAGGTCCGGTTTCTTCGCTTGCTGCTCACCAACTGACGATTAACCGTGCGATCCTTTTCTTTTATAGGTACTCACGTGCAGACCATTGAACCATTCTCCAATCAAGAAGAAGATATTCCTTCAAGTCCAGATCGCACGAGGCATCTGTTACAGCAAAGACCCAGATCGCAATATCATCTGTTACAGGTAAGAATATAATTATTATTAATTGCACATGCATTTAAAGGTGCCATGACACCATGTCACTCCCAATTGCATGCACAATTAGGTCTGTCTATTCTCAATAGTGGGAGGCTCAGAATGAGCTGTGCTCTGTACATGTGTCATATCAGAAAAATGTCTTATCAATGTTAAATTCCTGATAAATTTGTTAATATCCAATATAGTACTAAACAAGTCAAAATCATTGGAAGGCGCAAAATTCAAGCGCAATGACAAGACCTTCATTTCATCATCTGTAAATACAGTATCCGTTAAATTAATAACGTCCAATGATTTGCCAGGTGAAACAGGAGCACCTATACCTTGTAAAGTCTGGTGGTCATGGAAGGAGTTTTGTTTACGTCCACCACGCCTTGTTCGTTTTTTGTAGAGTCGCCATATGTGGCTTTGTTTTTGGGCTTTTTATAGTATGAAGGGAATGAACACAACACTTACATGATGCCCTTCTTTTTAGCTAAAGATCTATTTCCAGACTCTTCAATTGCCACTTCTCAGACTACCTGATGCATACTGTAGTCCAAGACACTTCCTATTGTCCTCAGATTGGCCAGTGCAGGTCACATCATCAGTGCAGGCCAATCTGGGGGTAGGACTGAATAAGCAGGCAGTGTCTTGGACTAATGGTTCACAGTGTGCACCTGGTAGTTTGAGAAGCCATGTAGCCACCTTGGATGACCATAGAGGAGTCCAGGAATCAGTGGATCTGCAGTGGAAGAGATTAAAAAAAGGGCACCATGTAAGTGTCCTGTCCGTTTCCAGGTAATGTTATTTTTATTTCTTGAAACAGAGAGCTTTAATATAACATGTGTTGGAGCCTAGCATAATGATGTTTTTTACTTTCATTCAAACTGTGAGAAGGAAAACTCATGTACAGTGGTACGGATTATATATCCATACAACCTGGCCATGTAAAGAGGCCTTTAGAGTGAATCTAAAATTAGCTCTATTATTCCCAAGCATAATGAATCAATAATTCTGTTTCTCTACTTAATAGATTGGTAAGAAGTTTGACCAGTTGAAGAAAACTTATATTGATGTCCGGCCTAGTGTAAAAATGCACAAACAGCTAATCAATGAAACATATCAATTTTTCATCAGCATAAATGTACTTTAACTATTGAATGTGAATATTATTATTTGATCCCGTGGAGACCATATTTAGAGGAAAGCTGAAACAGGTTTTTAGGTGGTTTTGAAAATAAATTCCAGGCTGTTTGAGAGTCAGTGGGACAGCAAAGACCAGCTAGCCTGTTAAAGTTGCAGATGCAAAATATTGTGTATCTTTACCACCTCAGCCCCAGTGCTTAAAACACCCTGAAAGACCAGGCCACTTTTTACAACTTCTGACCTACACTACTTTCAACACCGTTTATTTGCTCGGATCATGCAACTTACCACCCAAATGAATTTTACCCTCCTTTTCTTCTCACTAATAGAGCTTTCATTTGGTGGTATTTTATTGCTGCTGACATTTTACTTTTTTTGTTATTAAATCGAAATTTATCGATTTTTTTTTTTGCAAAAAAATGACATTTTTCACTTTCAGTTGTAAAATTTTGCAAAAAAAAAAAAAAAACGAGATCCATATAGAAATTTTGCTCTAAATTTATAGTTCTACATGTCTTTGATAAAAAGAAAAAATGTTTGGGTAAAAAAAAAAAATGGTTTGGGTAAAAGTTATAGCGTTTTACAAACTATGGTACAAAAATGTGAATTTCCGCTTTTTGAGAGCAGCTCTGACTTTCTGAGCACCTGTCATGTTTCCTGAGGTTCTATAATGCCTCAGACAGTACAAACACCCCACAAATGACCCCATTTCTGAAAGTAGACACCCTAAGGTATTCACTGATGGGCATAGTGAGTTCATAGACTTTTTATTTTTTTGTCACAAGTTAGCGGAAAATGATGATTTTTATTTTATTTTTATTTTTTCTTACGAAGTCTCCTATTCCACTAACTTGTGACAAAAAATAAAAAGTTCTATGAACTCACTATGCCCATCCAGCTAATACCTTGGGGTCTCTTCTTTCCAAAAATGGGGTCACTTGTGGGGTATTTACACTGCCCTGGCATTCTAGGGGCCCAAATGTGTGGTAAGGAGTTTGAAATCAAATTCTGTAAAAAATGACCTGTGAAATCCGAAAGGTGCTCTTTGGAATATGGGCCCCTTTGCCCACCTAGGCTGCAAAAAAGTGTCACACATCTGGTATCTCCGTACTCAGGAGAAGGTGGGGAATGTGTTTTGGGGTGTCATTTTATATATACCCATGCTGGGTGAGAGAAATATCTTGGCAAAAGACAACTTTTCCCATTTTTTTATACAAAGTTGTCATTTGACCAATATATTTATCTCACCCAGCATGGGTATATGTAAAAAGACACCCCAAAACACATTCCTCAACTTCTCCTGAGTACGGGGATACCAGATGTGTGACACTTTTTTGCAGCCTAGGTGGGCAAAGGGGCCCATATTCCAAAGAGCACCTTTCGGATTTCACAGGTCATTTTTTACAGAATTTGATTTCAAACTCCTTACCACACATTTGGGCCCCTAGAATGCCAGGGCAGTATAAACTACCCCACAAGTGACCCCATTTTGGAAAGAAGAGACCCCAAGGTATTCGCTGATGGGCATAGTGAGTTCATGGAAGTTTTTATTTTTTGTCACAAGTTTGTGGAATATGAGACTTTGTATGAAAAAAAAAAAAAAAAAAATTCATCATTTTCCACTAACTTGTGACAAAAAATAAAAAATTCTAGGAATCGCCATGCCCCTCACGGAATACCTTGGGGTGTCTTCTTTTCCAAAATGGGGTCACTTGTGGGGTAGTTATACTGCCCTGGTATTCTTAGGGGCCCAAATGTGTGGGTAAGGAGTTTGAAATCAAATTCTGTAAAAAATGACCTGTGAAATCCGAAAGGTGCTCTTTGGAATATGGGCCCCTTTGCCCACCCTAGGCTGCAAAAAGGTGTCACACATCTGGTAATCCCCGTACTCAGGAGAAGTTAGGAATGTTTTTTGGGGTGTCTTTTTACATATACCCATGCTGGGTGAGATAAATATCTTGGTCAAATGACAACTTTGTATAAAAAAAATGGGAAAAGTTGTCTTTTTGCCAAGATATTTCTCTCACCCAGCATGGGTATATATAAAATGACACCCCAAAACACATTCCCCACCTTCTCCTGAGTACAGAGATACCAGATGTGTGACACTTTTTTTGCAGCCTAGGTGGGCAAAGGGGCCCATATTCCAAAGAGCACCTTCGGATTTCACTCGTCATTTTTTACAGAATTTGATTTCAAACTCCTTACCACACATTTGGGCCCCCTAGAATGCCAGGGCAGTATAACTACCCCCACAAGTGACCCCATTTGGAAAGAAGAGACCCCAAGGTATTCGCTGATGGGCATAGTGAGTTCATGGAAATTTTTTTTTTTTGGTCACAAGTTAGTGGAATAGGAGACTTTGTATGGAAAAAAAAAAAAAAAAAAAATCATCATTTTCCACTAACTGGTGACAAAAAATAAAAAATTCTAGGAACTTTGCCATTGCCCCTCACGGAATCCTTGGGGTGTCTTTCTTTCCAAAATGGGGTCACTTGTGGGGTAGTTATACTGCCCTGGCATTTTTCCAGGGGGCCCTAATGTGTGGTAAGTAGGTAATGACCTGTGAAATCCGAAAGGTGCTCTTTGGAATGTGGGCCCCTTTGCCCACCTAGGCTGCAAAAAAGTGTCACACATCTGGTATCTCCGTACTCAGGAGAAGGTGGGGAATGTGTTTTGGGGTGTCATTTTATCTATATACCCATGCTGGGTAGAGAAATATCTTGGCAAAAGACCAACTTTTCCCATTTTTTTTATACAAAGTTGGCATTTGACCAGAGATTTATCTCACCCAGCATGGGTATATGTAAAATGACACCCCAAAACATATTCCCCAACTTCTGCTGAAATACGGAGATACCACATGTGTGACACTTTTTTTGCAGCCTAGGTGGGCAAAGGTGCCCAAATTCCTTTTAGGAGGGCATTTTTAGACATTTGGATACCAGACTTCTTCTCACGCTTTGGGGCCCCTAAAATGCCGGGCAGTATAAATACCCCACATGTGACCCCATTTTGGAAAGAAGACACCCCAAGGTATTCAATGAGGGGCATGGCGAGTTCATAAAAAAAAAAAAAATTTGGCACAAGTTAGCGGAAATTGATTTTTTGGATTTTGTTCTCACAAAGTCTCCCTTTCCGCTAACTTGTGACAAAAATTTCAATCTTTCATGGACTCAATATGCCCCTCAGCGAATACCTTGGGGTGTCTTCTTTCCAAAATGGTGTTATTTGTGGGGTGTTTGTACTGCCCTGGCATTTGAGGGTCTCACGCAATCATTACATGTATGCCCAGCATTAGGAGTTTCTGCTATTCTCCTTATATGAGCATACAGGTAATGAGATTTTTTTTTTCCGTTCAGGCCTCTGGGCTGAAAGAAAAAAATGAACGGCACAGATTTCTTCATTCGCAGTCGATCAATGTGGATGAAAAAATCTCTGCCAAAAAAAGAAAAAGGAGGGGAAAGGCGGTCTGCCAGGACATAGGAGCTCCGCCCAACATCCATACCCACTTCAGCTCGTATGCCCTGGCAAACCCGATTTTCTCCATTCACATCAATCGATGTGGATGAATTAAATCATTGCCGGGGATTTTTTTTTTTTATATATACAAAGTGTTTGCCAAAGTATATGAACACCGCCACCTCCTCAGCTCATATGCCTCGGCAAACTATCTTTTAACTGCAGAGGAGAAATCTCGTCTTGCAGCGCCGCATACACCGACTTGCGTGTAATCTGACAGCAGCGCAATGCTTCTGTCCGAATGCACATCAGTGCTGCAGCTAGTCGATCGGTTTGGTCCACCTGGAAGGTAAAAAAAAACAAAACAAAAAAAGAAAAAATCCCAGGCTGCAAAGCCAATAACTTTATTAACTTTAGAACAGAACATATTAACTTTTTTAAACTTTTTAACTTTTTACTTACGTAATTTTTTTTTTGTTTAGTTTTTTTTACCTTTATAGAACAAACCTCTCCTTCCCCATGGGACAATGTGCAAAGCGCAAATCGCCCAAAGATGTGGCGAAGTACGTTATGCACTTTATACCCAGGTGAAAGGAGAGGTTTGCAGCAGCTGAGAGTAAAAGGGCCCTAATAGCCCTGTGTGCCTGTCCTGTGAGATGCAATTTCCCTATGCTAGGTGTACCTGTGTGTGGTACTTCCGGAAACACTCTCCATAGCATAGGGCAGGGTGGTCCGGACAGTCAGGACAGAATAGCGGGTGTCACGCCTTATTCCACTCCTGCTACAGACACGACATCTTTTTCGGGGTGACGGTTGGGTTGAGGTACCAGAACGACACGGGAAATGTCGCTCGTGTAGACGGCTAACTACACTGGGGGATGGGGCCACGGAACCTCCTGGGTAAAGGAGGTTCTCGATGATCTCTTCCTGGAATTTGAGGAAAGATCGTGTTCTCCCAGCCTTACTGTAGAGAACAAAACTATTGTAGAGCGCCAATTGAATTAAATATACAGACACCTTCTTATACCAGCGTCTGGTTCTGCGGGAAACTAAATACGGAGACAAACATCTGGTCATTGAAGTCCACCCCTCCCATGAAGCGCATTATAGTCGTGGACACAGAGGGGCTTTTCAATGACACGGGTTTGCTCGCTCAATTTGGATTGTCGTGTCTGCGTGAATGGAGGAGAGCATGTAAACGTCACGCTTGTCCTCTCCATTTCACCGCGAGGCAGTTCTTCGTTACACAAGGGCAGCCCTCTCCCCCCTTGCAAGACGGGTGGTTACAAGCCGTTGGGGGAAGCCCACGCGACTAGTTCGCGCGGTGCCACAGGCGCAAATCCGTTTCTAGAAACAAATGCCTAAAGAGGGCCACACTTGTGTAAAAATTGTCCACATAAAGATGGTACCCCTTGCCGAATAAGGGTGACACCAAGTCCCAGACTGTCTTCCCACTGCTCCCCAGGTAGTCAGGGCAACCGACCGGCTCCAGGGTCTGATCTTTTCCCTCATAGATCCGAAATTTGTGGGTATAGCCTGTGGCCCTTTCACAGAGCTTATACAATTTGACCCCATACCGGGCACGCTTGCTTGGGAATGTACTGTTTTAAAAGCCAAGGCGGCCCGGTAAAATGTATTAGGGACTCGTCTTCGCAGATGTTGTGCTCGGGGGGTATACAAATCTGCAAATTTCTGGTTGAAATGGTCTATGAGGGGCCGAATTTTGTTGGAGCCGGTCAAAAGCTGGGTGGCCTCTGGGACGGGAGGTGGTGTTGTCGCTAAAAATGCAGGAAACGGAGGATGGCCTCAAATCGTGCCCTGGACATAGCAGCAGAGAACATGGGCATGTGATGAATCGGGTGCGTTGACCAATATGACCGCAATTCATGCTTTTTTGTCAGGCCCATGTTGAGGAGAAGGCCCAAAAAAAATTTAATTCGGAAACTTGGACTGGTTTCCACCGGAAAGGCTGGGGCATATAAGCTTCCCGGGTTGGCGGATATAAATTGTGTGGCATACTGGTTGGTCTCTGCCACGACTAAGGTCCAAGAGCTCCGCAGTCAAGAACCAGCTCAAAAAATCCCAGGGCCGAACCGATTTGAGCCATCTCAACCCGAACTCCAGACTGGGCGGTGAAAGGGGGAACTACAGGTGCGGCTGAAGTTGGTGACTGCCAATCAGGTTTGCCAGCACCTCAGGGATTCTAGGGGCTCTACGGGCCTGTCTGTGTGCGGTGGCTGCGACGGGTAACTACTGCACGTGCCACCGTACCAGCTTCAAAAACTGCCCTTCTGGTGCTCGCCACGTCACCATGTTGTACGGCAGTGCTGGTACTAGGTCCAGGGAGGGCTGCGCTGCTGGTGTATGCCTCACCACGTGATCCGGCAGCGACAGCCCCACTCTGCTGCTCTTGAAAGCGGATCCCTGCATAACCTGTGGTCTAGCGACACGGGGCCGGGTACGCCTGGTGCTGCCAGGGGACCTCCACCTCCTCGTCCGAACTTTGGGGTCAAGAGAGCCACTGCTTTCCACAGGTTCATATTCTGACCCGCTAGATTCATCAGATGAGGGTTCCCACTCCTCATCGACTGGGGTCAGAATCCTGTAGGCCTCTTCAGAAGAATATCCCCTGTTTGACATTTGGACTACTAAAATTTAGGGGTATTCCCTGAGACTACCCAAGAAAAATAGCAAACCTGTCTTACAAAGGGGAGGCTAGCGAAGTACCAGAGGCCGCTGCGGTTGATAAAAAATATCAAAACTGATTTTTTTATCGCCGCAGTGCGTGTAAAATGAATGTGCAGTGATCAAAAAATATATATTTTTTGTCACTGCGGTGGGGCGGGCGTGGGTGAACGCACGTGTGGGCGACCGATCAGGCCTGATCGGGCAAACACTGCGTTTTGGGTGGAGGGCGAACTAAAGTGACACTAATACTATTATAGATCTGACCGTGATCAGTTTTGATCACTTACAGATACTATAAAAGTACAAATGCTGATTAGCGATACGCTATTCAGCGAATAAAAGTGACTGCGGTGCGGTGGAGTGGGCGCTAACTGACGCTAACTACCTAACCAAGGGGCCTAAACTATCCCTAAAACCTAACAGCCAATACTAGTGAAAAAAAAAAAGTGACAGTTTACACTGATCACTTTTTTTCCTTTCACTGGTGATTGACAGGGGCGATCAAAGGGGTGATCAAAGGGTTAATTGGGGTGCAGGGGGGTGATCAGGGGCTACAGTGAAGTGTTTGGTGTACTCACAGTGATGTCTGCTTCTCTGCTGGATCCAACCGACGAAAAGGACCAGCAGAGGAGCAGAGAAGCCATATAACAGATCATATTTACTAATATGATCTGTTATATGGCTTGTGATTGGATTTTTTAAAAATCGCCAGCCTGCCAGCCAATGATCATTGCTGGCAGGCTGGTGACGAACTTGTTCTTTAACTTTTGCCGGCCCGCGATGCGCATGCGCGGGCCGGCTTGGAGCGAATCTCGCGTCTCGCGAGATGACGCGTATATGCGTGACTGTGCGCAGCGCTGCCACCTCCGGAACGCGAATCTGCGTACAGCGGTCCGGAGGTGGTTAAAGGGAACCTGTCACCAAAAAATCGCCTATTAAGCTGTTAAGAGTACCTTATAGTGCTACATAGTTGTGTCCTATAGCACTTTTTCGTCCTTTTCCTGCATTTATCGTCACTGAGAAATCGATGTTTTAATCAGCCGCTGCCCCGTGTTTCAAGTCAGGCTTGAAGTCAAGGGGGCAGCAGCCTAGGCGTCTCCAATCCTGCTTTTCCGGCCTCTCGCCGCCTTGATTGACACGCCGCATCTCAGTGCCGGGACCGCACTCTCAGCCCGCATGCGCAGTAAAGGGCTGCTGTAGCGCGATCCCGGCTCCGGCTCGTACACTCAGCCGGCTTCAGTCTCACTACTGCGCATGCGCCCGCCAGCCTTACATACTCGCTCTCTGTATGCGCAGGAAGAGAAGATGCCGGGCGCAGATAGGATGTATATATCAAGTGGGCCGTTAGGAAGGGGTTAAGCTGCATATATACGTGATTACTGCAGCAATACCCAATCTACCTGTGCACCAAGCCTCAATCATCCATTGACTTATATTCAGTTCCCACACAGTTGCAATTTTTTTTTTTTTAGGATTGGAAGACTTTATTAAACGAGCATATATGTGACTACTACAGGACACAGGGTAGGGAAGCAATCTACCTGTGTGTATTAAAGGGGTTATCCCATGAAAATGAAAAATGAAAATCAGACATCATATAGGACATGACAATCTCTTTCTAACAAAATTATAACCAGCCCTGTACTTCTCCTGGATCCAGAGATCTCCCCATTCATAGCTCTGCTAGATTCATATCAAGCTGGCAGCTAAAGGGGAGTGTCCTTTCTACTGCAGCTAAGGGGGCATGTGCATGCTCTCCCTATCACAGCTCAGGAGGCAGTTGAAGGATAAAACTGAGCATGAGCGGCCTTCTCAGTGAGCAGGTCAAAAAAATAAGAAACAAACAGCAGGTGGCGCTATTCAGATACATTTTATTCATTAACCCTGTGGCTATGCAAAATTTTTAAAGTGTTCAGATCAAGGTGCTGGTTTGAAAACGGTAAAATATTTTTTCGTAGCACAACCTCTAAGGTGAAATTAAACGTGAAGTCTCAATCATCCGTTTACCTATATCAGTTTCTACATGTTTTTTTGGGGCGGGTTCATTTTAATTAAGCTGCATATATGCATCATTAATGCAGCAATACTGAAGGTGTGTCAGCAATCTACCTGTGTGTATTAAGGTGAAATTGAGTGTCAAGCTTAAATTGTCCGTTTATGTATATTCAGTTAGGCCTCTTTCACATGGGCGTCATGTTTTTTGCCCGGATAAGATATGGGTGCGTTGCTGGAAAATGCGCAATTTTTTTGCGCGAGTGCAAAACATTGTAATGCGTTTTGCACACGCGTGAGAAAAATCGGCATGTTTGGTACCCAAACCCAAACTTCTTCACAGAAGTTCGGGCTTGGGATCGGTGTTCTGTAGATTGTATTATTTTCCCTTATAACATGGTTATAAGGGAAAATAATAGCATTCTTAATACAGAATGTTTAGTAAAATAGGGCTGGAGGGGTTAAAAAAAAAAAAATAATATTTAACTCACCTTAATCCACTTGATCGGGCAGCCGGCATCTCTTCTGTCTTCTTCTTTGCTGTGCACAGGAATAGGACCTTTGATGACATCACTGTGCTCATCACATGGTCCAATCACATGGTTCATCACCATGGTGAGGGATAATGTGATTGGATCATGTGATGTGACGTCACCACAGGTCCTTAGCCGGCAGCTCAATATTACAGAAGAAGACAGAGATCCGCAACTACTCGATCAAGTGGACTCGGTGAGTTAATTTTTATTTTTATTTTTAACCCCTCCATCACTATTTTACTTTGCATTCTGTATTCAGAATGCTATTATTTTCCCTTATAACCATGTTATAAGGGAAAATAATACAGATCGTGTCCCCAGCCCGATCGTCACCTAGCAACCATGCGTGAAAATCGCACCGCATCCGCACTTGTTTGGAGATGCTTGCGATTTTCAAGCGGCCCCATTCACTTCTATGGGGCCTGCGTTGCGTGAAAAACGCAGAATATAGAGCTTGCTGCGATTTTCACGCAACGCACAAGTGATGCGTGAAAATCACAGCTCATGTGCACAGCCCCATAGAAATGAATGGGTCCGGATTCAGTGCGGGTGCAATGCGTTCAACTCACGCATTGCACCCGCGCGGAATACTCGCCCGTGTGAAAGGGGCCTTACAGCTTAACCCCTTAAGGACCAAGGACGTACCGGTACGCCCTATTTCCCGAGTCCTTAAGGACCCAGGACGTACCGGTACGTCCTGACTTAAAATCTGTATTCCGGCGCCCCAGGGGTTAATCGGAACGGGATTTCGGCTGAAATCATTCATCCGGCATCCCGTAACAATGCAGGGGGGGGGGTCATTTGACCCCCCCGTATCAGCGATCGCAGCAAACCGCAGGTCAATTCAGACCTGCGGTTTGCTGCGCTTTTTGCAGTTTCTGATCCCCGCGGTCCCTGACCGCGGGGATCAGAAACTTTAGAGTGGCTAAAATCAATATTTTTCACCCCCCCTGCACGATTTTATGCCGGCGGGTGGTGCGGGGGGGGGGGGGAGTTGTCGCAGGCGGTGGGGGCGTTGCGGGAGGCGGGGGGGTGCGGCAGGCGGGATCGCGATCCCCCGCCCGCCTCCCCATGAACGATCGTTGGCTTCTAGTGGGTATACCAGGGTGCCAGCACATTGCTGGCACCCTGGTATAAATGGCTGACATCTGTGCAGATGTCAGCCGTTTAACCCTTTCCATACCGCGGTCCGTACGGACCGCTGTATGGAAAAAGTTAACTGTCATCGGTCAGGGAGCTCCCTCCCTCTCCATCGGGGGGCTGCTGTGCCTTTGCAGCCCCCCGATGGAGAGGGAGAGAGCCCCCAGAGAGCCCCCCTCAGCCCTGTGCTTACCCTTCCCCGTCTGCGAAGTTCTGAGCAGACGGGGAAGGTTCCCATGGCAACAGGACGCCTGCTCAGGCGTCCTGCTGTCCATGGTGCTGAACAGATCTGTGCTAAAAGCATAGATCTGTTCAGTGTAAGTAAAATACAGTGCAGAACAATATATATTGTACTGTACTGTATTATACAGACATCAGACCCACTGGATCTTCAAGAACCAAGTGGGTCTGGGTCACAAAAATGTAAAAAAAAGTGAAAAAAGTTAAGATAAAAAAAAAAACATTTATCACTGAATAAAAATTAAAAAAAAAAAATACAATACACATATTAGGTATCGCCGCGTCCGTAACGACCTGATCTATAAAACGGTCATGTTACTTTCCCCGCACGGTGAACGCCATAAAAATAAAAAAATAAAAACTATGAGAAAATTTAAATTTTGCCCACCTTACTTCCCAAAAAAGGTAATAAAAGTGATCAAAAAAGTTGCATGTACGCCAAAATAGTACCAATCAAACCGTCATCTCACCCCGCAAAAATTATACCCTACTCAAGATAATCGCCCAAAAACTGAAAAAACTATGGCTCTTAGACTATGGAAACACTAAAACATGATTTTTTTTTGTTTCAAAAATGAAATCATTGTGTAAAACATACATAAATAAAAAAAAGTATACATATTAGGTATCGCCGCGTCCGTATCGACCGGCTCTATAAAAATATCACATGACCTAACTCCTCAGGTGACCACCGTAAAAAAATAAAAACAAAAACGGTGTAAAAAAAGCCATTTTTTGCCATCTTACATCACAAAAAGTGTAATAGCGAGCGATCAAAAAGTCATATGCACCCCAAAATAGTGCCAATCAAACCGTCATCTCATCCCGCAAAAAATGAGACCCTACTCAAGATAATCGCCCAAAAATTGAAAAAACTATGGCTCTTAGACTATGGAGACACTAAAACATTTTTTTGGTTTTAAAAATGAAGTTATTGTATAAAACTTACATAAATAAACAAAATAGTATACATATTAGGTATCGCCGCGTCCGTGACAACCTGCTCTATAAAATTACCACATAATAAAACCTGTCAGATGAATGTTGTAAATAACAAAAAAAAAAAACGTGCCAAAAAAGCTATTTCTTGTTACCTTGCTGCACAAAAAGTGTAATATAGAGCAACCAAAAATCATATGTACCCTAAACTAGTACCAACAAAACTTCCACCCTATCCCGTAGTTTCTAAAATGGAGTCACTTTTTGGAGTTTCTACTCTAGGGGTGCATCAGGGGGGCTTCAAATGGGACATGGTGTCAAAAAACCAGTCCAGCAAAATCTGCCTTCCAAAAACCGTATGGCATTCCTTTCCTTCTGCACCCTGCCGTGTGCCCGTACAGTGGTTTACGACCACATATGGGGTGTTTCTGTAAACTACAGAATAAGGTCCATAAATAATGAGTTTTGTTTGGCTGTTAACCCTTGCTTTGTAACTGGAAAAAAAAATATTAAAATGGAAAATCTGCCAAAAATGTGAAATTTTGAAATTGTGTCTCTATTTTCCATTAAATCTTGTGCAATACCTAAAGGTTACTTTCTTCTGACAACAATAGTGCGTGTTGTATAGACAGGAATTCCAACCCTGTCAAGAGATCATTTTTGTACGCTTAGTCCCCCAAGCTACATTTTTTTTATCCCATAACACCATGTGTTGAAACATCATCTGCCCCTGAAAAGGGACAATTTTTGGAAACTTTGGAATATGAAAAAAGAAAAACACATATGATGGAGTGGTGTGTTTTTCAACATGATTTATGTTAACGTCGTCAAACGAGCGTTTACCCATAGCTTTGTAAGTCAATATCATTTGTACATAATTTAAGATTGCTATCACTGAGTTCCAGAGCTTCAGGACAATTGGAGAAACTTCGGTTTGGCCCAAACCAATTTGATTCTGAATAAAACTTTTTCAAAAATTTGCCAAACCGGACCCGAAACAAAACTTGACTGCTTCGCTTATTTCTAGTTTAGATCAAAGCATATTCATACATATGTTATAATGACCGCGTCAAAGTCCATACCTAAATCTCATTGAGAATCTGTGGCAGAACTTGAAAACTGCTGTTCACAGTCACACTCCATCCAATCTGACTGAGCTTGAGCTAATTTACAAAGAAGTACGGACAAAAATGTCAGCCTCTAGATGTGCAAAGCTGGTAGAGACATAACCCAAAAGACTTGCAGCTGTAATTGCAGTGAAAGGTGGTCCTACAAAGTATTGGCTCAGGGGAGGCTGACTACAAATGCAAGAATTGTATTCATTAAAAAATTTGAAAACCTTGTAACATTTTCTTTTCACTTCACACATACTTGCTACTTTGTGTTGGTAGAAAAAGGAATATCCATCAACTATAGAGTCTGTGTAACCTTTATTCCAATGAATAAAAAACAGCATTTACAGCATAGGAATGCTATGAGTAAGGAACAGATGGTCTTCTGCACCTAAGGCCTCTTGCACACATCCGTATGGCTTTTTCAGTATCTTGCGGTTCGCAAAAAACGGATCCGCAAAAAATACGGATGATGTCCGTGTGCATTCCATTTTCTGCGGAACGGAACAGCTGGCTCCTGATAGAACAGTACTATCCTTGTCCGTTATGCGGACAATAACAGAACATGTTCCATTGTAAAACGGAACGGAAAAATTGAAATACAGAAATGGAAGGCATAAGGAGTACCTTCTGTTTTTTTTGCGGATCCATTGAAATGAATGGTTCTGTATACAGTCCGTATACGGAACGCAAAAAACGGAACGTAAACGTGTGCAAAAGGCCTAATGCTGTTTTTTTTATTAATTAGAATAAAGGTCACACGACTCCATCTAATTAATTACTAGAATGAGGGGCACTCAATAACTTGCAGTACCTGGACCACTATATAAGTCAGTGGCAAGGATCCTTTTATTCTTTAAAACTAAATAATATAAAATAATAAAACTGGATAATATCAAATGAATAAAACACATCAAAAGTTAAAACCATAAAACTCCAGACTATATGCACTCTTACATATGTCCATCTGTTTGTGAATGATCTGAGTACTGCACAGTGTAAATAGGCCCCTATTATTGGGTAATCCTCCCTTAAATTGTATATCCTTAGGGATATTAAACTGTGCCCACTCAACTGAAAGTGTATAAAGTCTCAGTTAAATCGATGCCCCTCTATTTTGTGGGGTATACTCTTCCAATGGGGTTATCCACCCTTAAAAAAGTCACTTGGTGCAACAGAATGCCAGGTCAGTCTTTGTATATGTGGATGCCTAATATCTGGACCTGTTCATTATGAAAATGTAGAAGACTCTTGTGTTTTTAAACGGTCCCAAAAGTATGCGGCCAGTAAACTATTTTCACAAAGGTCTTAATGGCCAATGTGTCAGTTACACAAAGAATTGAATAATAGCTGAGGGTTCGGTATTTTAACACTCCACGCTGCCAAAGCTGCAGGACCTATGTGGCGTCTCACGTGATCCGTCAGCCTCCACGTGGCGTCCCACATGAAAGAGGTAACAGAGGTTCCCCAGGTCCTAGTGTCTGGACTGAAGGTACGGCAACTTTGTGTATTGATCCTGGCCAAACAAAACTTTAGACATCCACAATATATGTATCTATTAGTCCAGTATTGGTCCCATGAGTCTCTCACTGTTCTGTACCAGACGCTTTTCGGGGCTACATGTGCCACTTCCACAGTGGTTGAACAGTGAGTGTCAGAGACTTCTTTTTATATGGTACATACGAGATAAAGCAGTGCTTGCTGGGACAGTGAGATAACCTCAATATATGGATCCGGACTCCCAAGCGCTTATGGATAATGCGGAAGGTCCAATTAAATCAAATATCATAATATATCCATGGATACAATGTACATCGAATGCAAAATATACAAACCGGATTCCAAAAAAATTGGGACACTATACAAATCGTGAATAAAAACTGAATGCAATGATGTAGAGGTGCCAACTTCTAATATTTTATTCAGAATAGAACATAAATCACGGAACAAAAGTTTAAACTGAGAAAATGTACCATTTTAAGGGAAAAATATGTTGAATCAGAATTTCATGGTGTCAACAAATCCCAAAAAAGTTCTCCCCTTCTTCTTACAACACTCAACAGACGTCTGGGGACCGAGGAGACCAGTTTCTCAAGTTTAGAAATAGGAATGCTCTCCCATTCTTGTCTAATACAGGCCTCTAACTGTTCAATCGTCTTGGGCCTTCTTTGTTGCACCTTCCTCTTTATGATGCGCCAAATGTTCTCTATAGGTGAAAGATCTGGACTGCAGACTGGCAATTTCAGTACCCGGATCCTTCTCCTACGTAGCCATGATGTTGTGATTGATGCAGAATGTGGTCTGGCATTATCTTGTTGAAAAATGCAGGGTCTTCCCCGAAAGAGATGACGTCTGGATGGGAGCATCTGTTGTTCTAGAACCTGAATATATTTTTCTGCATTGATGGTGCCTTTCCAGACATGCAAACTGCCCATGCCACACGCACTCATGCAACCCCATATCATCAGAGATGCAGGCTTCTGAACTGAGCGTTGATAACAACTTGGGTTGTCCTTGTCCTCTTTGGTCCGGATGACATGGCGTCCCAGATTTCCAAAAAGAACTTCGAATCGTGACTCGTCTGACCACAGAACAGTCTTCCATTTTTCCACACTCCATTTTAAATGATCCCTGGCCCAGTGAAAACGCCTGAGCTTGTGGATCTTGCTTAGAAATGGCTTCTTCTTTGCACTGTAGAGTTTCAGCTGGCAACGGCGGATGGCACGGTGGATTGTGTTCACTGACAATGGTTTCTGGAAGTATTCCTGAGCCCATTCTGTGATTTCCTTTACAGTAGCATTCCTGTTTGTGGTGCAGTGTTGTTTAAGGGCCCGGAGATCACGGGCATCCAGTATGGTTTTACGGCCTTGACCCTTACGCACAGAGATTGTTCCAGATTCTCTGAATCTTCGGATGATGTTATGCACAGTTGATGATGATAGATGCAAAGTCTTTGCAATTTTTCACTGGGTAACACCTTTCTGATATTGCTCCACTATCTTTCTGCGCAACATTGTGGGAATTGGTGATCCTTTACCCATCTTGGCTTCTGAGAGACACTGCCACTCTGAGAAGCTCTTTTTATACCCAATCATGTTGCCAATTGACCTAATTAGTGTTAATTGGTCTTCCAGCTCTTCGTTATGCTCAAATTTACTTTTTCCAGCCTCTTATTGCTACTTGTCCCAACTTTTTGGGGATTTGTTGACACCGTGAAATTTTGAATCAACGTATTTTTCCTTGAAAATGATACATTTACTCGGATTAAACGTTTGATCTGTCATCTACGTTCTATTACAAATAAAATATTGACATTTGCCATCTCCACATCATTGCATTCAGTTTTTATTCACAATTTGTTTAGTGTCCCAACTTTTTTGGAATCCGGTTTGTACTTCTAAATATGCTTCTTAACAAATACTTCTAATATGCTTCTTTAAAAGCTCAAAAATAAAAATGTAAATCATATAATTACCATAATATGTCTACACATCGAAAACACAAATACACAAGTACAGTTTAGATGTATCTTCTGTGCGTTTTTACACTATTTACACATAAAAAACCTATACATATGGGGTATCTGTCACCGCCAGTTCTGTGAGAAGGTCTGGCAGACGTTCTTCTCTACCTCTTGTATGACGTTCTTTGTTTTGGTTTCACTTTGTCATTTCCTTTCCTTCTGCCAGGTGTCACTTATTTAGACTAATCGTATTCCTTTATATTCCCTCCCATACTGCCTCACGGTTTATACTACTTCCTGGATAAAGTGTTCACTGCTGGAGGCTGCTGCTGCTGTTTGCTCAGATAAGTCTTTTCCTTTATTGTGTTTCCTTGCTGGCTTGATTCTAGGTGACCCTGACTCCGTCCGTATTAGGTGCAGGGAGCCGGTGGTCGTGTCCCCTCACTATTATAGTTTTCAGGTGTCACACAGTCTTAGGTACATGGGCATGTAATCGTCTACCATTGAGACCCTTGCATGTGCATAGCAGTCAGGGAGAGCTCTTAGGGTTTTAAAGGGCTCGCCTATATGCTCCTTAGTTTGGGACCAAGCCAGTCGGTCGTTTATTTATACATTCCAGCTATCTGCAACTTCATCCGTGACATTATAAACCGCCTTAACCATCTTAAAGGGGTTGTCCGGGATCAAGATTTAAAAAAAAAAACAGTTAAATCACTATTAATAGCGGTTTGAAGGTCCCCCCAGATGTTTTTAGCTATTTTTACACTTCAGCAGGGCTCCTACAGTCCCCCACTGATTGTTTACCTCTCTGTTTGTGTGCGGTAACTTCCTGTCTTGATGCTTTCTGGGTCCCAGCGCAGCATCGCGTTGTTTCGAGTGTGTGCCTGCTCCTCCGTGCAGCCACCCCCCTAATTCATATGCCGCCTCCTGCCGCAACTATACCTCCGCCTTAGTCACGCCCCTAAACTCCTCCTTCCTTGCTAAGAATGCGCCCTGCCCGGTGATGTCACCGGACCAGAGGGGCGTGGCTTAGCGCGGTCTGTTGCCGCCTAGCTACTGCCCCTCCATGCGCTTTAAATAATTAGAGGCTGACTGTGACATCACCGGGCTCCTTGCGAAGCGGAAGGAGAGGCTTCGCTATGCAGAAAGGGACCCGGTACGTCACTGACGGTGTTAGAAACTTCACTTCTGGCTGAAAATTTGTGAAGTGAAAAAGGGCCATCAGAAATGTCTGGTAAGGGAAGGACAGGCATGAATGTAATATTTAGGGGACCATTGTACATGTAAACCCATGTCTCCAATCCCGGACAACCCCTTTAAGCATGGATCTGGTTTCAGCCTTGATTGACCGCATGCAAGGTCTTTTACTGGAGGTAGCAGATCTCCTTAAAACTGTGTCTCAGTTTCAGGTGACCAGTTCTGCTGGTGTTCATGGAGCTTGTTCCGAGCCTAAGATCTCGCTTCCGGATACGTTCTCCGGGGGTAGTGAGAATTTTGTTCGCTTTAGAGAGGCTTGCAAACTCCATTTCCGCCTACTTCCCCATTCCTCTGGTGATGAGGAGCAGAGGGTGGGGATCATCATCTCGCTGCTCAGGAAAAACACTCAGTCTTGGGCCTTTTCGCTGCCGGTGGGGGCACAGCCCCTCCGATCGGCGGATGAACTTTTTGTAGCCCTGGGGCAGATATATGATGACCCCGATCGTATTGCTCTGGCTGAATCTAAACTGCGTCTTTTATGCCAGGGTAAACAGTCCGCAGAGATATATTGTTATGAATTTCGGAGATGGGCAGCTGATACTGTTTGGAATGATGCTGCACTCCGAAGTCAATTTTGCCATGGTCTTTCGGAAAGTTTGAAAGATGCATTTGCTTTTCATGAGAGACCAGCGTCATTAGAGTCTGCCGTGTCTCTAGCTGTTCGTATTGACAGGCGTCTTAGAGAGAGAGAGAGGAGACTACTCTTTCCTGTCATATTCAGCCCAAGGACAGTGGGGCTGTCTCATTCAGTGCGCAGGGGTCTCACTCTGTCTCAATCCCCTCTGAGGAGGAGGCCATGCAGCTGGGTTTGCTTGCTCTGATAGTAGAGGATTCAGCTCTCAGAGGAGAGTTTGTTTCTGTTGTGGGGGTATAAATCATTTGGCTAATGTTTGCCCCTCTAGAAGATTCATGGAGTTTTATGAGGGTAATAAATTTTTTTTTAAAAAACTCTAAAAACTTTCCATTTACTACTATTGGCAAGGTTGATGCAGAAATTGAAGGTTTAATTTTGTTGTTACGTTCCGCCCTGGGGTTAAAAATGTGAAGGCTGATGCCCTGTCACGTTGTTTTCCGGGAGGGGGGAACTTTGAAGACCCAGGTCCCATTTTGGCTGAAGGGGTGGTCGTCTCTGCTCTTTATCCTGATTTGGTGGCAGAGGTTCAGGCAGCCCAGGCAGAGGTTCCTGATCTTTGTCCTCCTGGAAGGTTGTTTGTGCCTCTCGCTTTGCGACACAAGGTTTTTAAGGAGCACCACGATACTGTCCTTGCTGGGCACCCGGGGAGTAGAGCCACAGTGGATCTCATTGCTCGGTGATTCTGGTGGCCGGCTCTTCGTAAGATGGTTGAGGGTTTTGTGGCAGTCTGCGAGACCTGCGCTCGTGCCAAGGTCCGTCATTCACGGCCATCGGGTTCTCTCCTCCCGTTACCCATATCTTCCCGTCCTTGGACGCATCTGTCCATGGACTTCATTACTGACCTGCCTCGTTCCTTGGGGAAGACTGTGATTTTGGTGGTAGTAGACCGTTTTAGCAAAATGGCGCATTTCATTCCCTTTCCTGGGTTACCCAATGCTAAGATGCTGGCGCAAGCGTTTATTAATCACATTGTTAAATTGCATGGCATTCCTTCAGACATCGTTTCTGATAGGGGCACGCAATTTGTTTCCAGATTCTGGAAGGCCTTCTGTTCTCGCTTGGGGGTTCGGTTGTCGTTCTCTTCTGCTTTTCGCCCACAGTCGAATGGTCAGACCAAACGCGTCAATCAGAATCTGAAGATATATCTGCGCTGTTTTGTGGCGGAGAATCAGGAGGATTGGTATTCTTTTTTGTCCCTTGCCGAGTTTGCTTTAAATAACCGTCGCCAGGAGTCCTCTGATAAGTCACCATTTTTTGGAGCATATGGGTTTCATCCGCAGTTTGGGACATTCTCTGGAGAGGGGTCTTCTGGTTTACCTGATGAGGAGAGATTTTCCTCGTCTTTGTCATTTATTTGGCAAAAGATTCAGGGTAATCTGAAGAGGATGAGTGAGAGATATAAGCGTGTGGCGGATAAGAGACGTGTGCCTGGTCCGGACCTGAATGTGGGTAATCTGGTGTGGTTGTCTACAAAGAATATAAAACTGAAGGTTCCCTCCTGGAAGTTGGGTCCTAAGTTTATTGGGCCTTACAAGATCTTGTCCGTCATCAATCCCGTTGCCTTCCGTCTTGATCTTCCTTAGACTTGGAAGATCCATAATGTTTTTCACAGGTTCATATTAAAACCCTATGTCCAACCCACTGTACCCTCCTCTTTGCCTCCTCCTCCAATTTTTGTTGATGGCAATCTTGAATTTCAGGTCTCTAGGATTGTGGATTCTCGCATTATCTGCGGTTCTCTTCAGTACCTCGTTCATTGTATGGTCCTGAGGAGAGGATGTGGGTCCCAGTGGCTGACATTAAGGCCACTCGTCTCATCAGGGCTTTCCATAGGTCTCATCCTGAGAAGGTGGGCAATGAGTGTCCGGAGTCCACTCGTAGAGGGAGGGGTACTGTCACCGCCAGTTCTGTGAGAAGGTCTGGCAGAAGTTCTTCTCTACCTCTTGTATGACGTTCTTTGTTTTTGTTTCACTTTGTCATCTCCTTTCCTTCTGCCAGGTGTCACTTATTTAGACTAATCATCTTCCTTTATATTCCCTCCCATACTGCCTCACTTTTCAGTTTATACTACTTCCTGGATGAAGTGTTCACTGCTGGAGGCTGCTGCTGCTGTTTGCTCAGATAAGTCTTTTCCTTTATTGTGTTTCCTTGCTGGCTTGATTCTAGGTGACCCTGACTCTGTCCGCATTAGGTGCAGGGAGCCGGTGGTCGTGTCCCCTCACTATTATAGTTTTCAGGTGTCACACAGTCTTAGGTACATGGGCATGTAATCGTCTACCATTGAGACCCTTGCATGTGCATAGCAGTCAGGGAGAGCTCTTAGGGTTTTAAAGGGCTCGCCTATATGCTCCTTAGTTTGGGATCAAGCCAGTCGGTCGTTTATTTATATGTTCCAGCTATCTGCAACTTCATCCGTGACAGTATCGTTGTAATCGAACTGATCCAGAGATTGAAGGACATGGGTCAGTTTTGCCGTAAACAAAATGCTGTGGGAACAAAACCCGTAAAACGGTGGTGGGATTGCATTTTTTTCCAATTCCACCCCATTTGGAATTTTTTCCCTGCTTCCCACTACATTTTATTCCATAATAAATGGTGGCATTAGAAAGTACAACTTGTCCCGCAAAAAATAAGCCCTCATACAGCTATGTGAATAGAAATATAAAAATGTTATAGCTCACGGAAAATGGGGGAAAAAAATAAAAACGCAAAAACGAAAAAAAAAAAACTCTTGTATCCTAAGGGTTAAGGGTGGGTAACCTTATTGGAAGAGTGTACCCCACAAAATAGAGGGACATCAATTTAACTGAGACTTTATACACTTTCAGTTTGCACAGTGTAATATCCCTAAGGATATACAATTTAAGGGATGATTACCCCAATAATAGGGGACTATTTACACTG
This sequence comes from Bufo bufo, assembly GCF_905171765.1. Taxonomy (NCBI): domain Eukaryota; kingdom Metazoa; phylum Chordata; class Amphibia; order Anura; family Bufonidae; genus Bufo; species Bufo bufo. The sequence goes on from NC_053392.1 coordinate 185,035,849, forward strand.
TGCAGTACTCAGATCATTCACAAACAGATGGACATATGTCAGAGTATACAAACGGAAAATGCAAATGTGATCGCACACTGCATCCAGCACTCTGCCCTCCATGCTGGATGAGACATTGGTTTATATTTTGGCCAAAGCATAGTAAGCCACTCACCGCGTCAAGGTCGTCTCAATTGAGTGGTCCCTAACTCTTGTTCCCACCTGTTCATGGGCCATGACAGCCACATAAAATCCAGGGAATGCAGGTCAGCATGCAAGCCAAGTACACTTTGCTTGTAACCCCGTCCGGTGCCATTACAGCTTTCATCGGATCCAGGGATGCAAGTACCAACATGCATGCTGAACCCACCATATACTTCTCCTGGAGCCAGATGGCTAATGGTAGGTTCTATATAAGCAGACTCAGTTTTATACTGACTTTAAAACCAGCCTCCAGGACAGATTGACTGGTCAGGTGTGCTTGACTCAAAGGAGATCGCCACGCCTCCAATATATGCTACAAAGAAAAAAAGTGGGGGGTTGAGTCAGCACAACCTGCCTGCAGGTGCAGATCACTATGGCGAAATACATATACAAACGGAAAATGCAAATGTGATCGCACACTGCATCCAGCACTCTGCCCTCCATGCTGGATGAGACATTGGTTTATATTTTGGCCAAAGCATAGTAGCCACTCAACGCGTCAAGGTCGTCTCAATTGAGTGGTCCCTAACTCTTGTTCTCACCTGTTCATGGGCCATGACAGCCACATAAAATCCAGGGAATGCAGGTCAGCATGCAAGCCAAGTACACTTTGCTTGTAACCCCGTCCGGTGCCATTACAGCTTTCATCGGATCCAGGGATGCAAGTACCAACATGCATGCTGAACCCACCATATACTTCTCCTGGAGCCAGATGGCTAATGGTAGGTTCTATATAAGCAGACTCAGTTTTATACTGACTTTAAAACCAGCCTCCAGGACAGATTGACTGGTCAGGTGTGCTTGACTCAAAGGAGATCGCCACGCCTCCAATATATGCTACAAAGAAAAAAAGTGGGGGGTTGAGTCAGCACAACCTGCCTGCAGGTGCAGATCACTATGGCGAAATACATATACAAATGGAAAATGCAAATGTGATCGCACACTGCATCCAGCACTCTGCCCTCCATGCTGGATGAGACATTGGTTTATATTTTGGCCAAAGCATAGTAAGCCACTCACCGCGTCAAGGTCGTCTCAATTGAGTGGTCCCTAACTCTTGTTCCCACCTGTTCATGGGCCATGACAGCCACATAAAATCCAGGGAATGCAGGTCAGCATGCAAGCCAAGTACACTTTGCTTGTAACCCCGTCCGGTGCCATTACAGCTTTCATCGGATCCAGGGATGCAAGTACCAACATGCATGCTGAACCCACCATATACTTCTCCTGGAGCCAGGTGGCTAATGGTAGGTTCTATATAAGCAGACTCAGTTTTATACTGACTTTAAAACCAGCCTCCAGGACAGATTGACTGGTCAGGTGTGCTTGACTCAAAGGAGATCGCCACGCCTCCAATATATGCTACAAAGAAAAAAAGTGGGGGGTCGAGTCAGCACAACCTGCCTGCAGGTGCAGATCACTATGGCGAAATACATATACAAACGGAAAATGCAAATGTGATCGCACACTGCATCCAGCACTCTGCCCTCCATGCTGGATGAGACATTGGTTTATATTTTGGCCAAAGCAGCAGCCACTCACCGCGTCAAGGTCGTCTCAATTGAGTGGTTCCTAACTCTTGTTCTCACCTGTCATGGGCCATGACAGCCACATAAAATCCAGGAATGCAGGTCAGCATGCAAGCCAAAGTACACTTTTGCTTGTAACCCGCCGGTGCCATTACAGCTTTCTTCGGATCCAGGATGCAAGTACCAACATGCATGCTGAACCCACCATATACTTCTCCTGGAGCCAGATGGCTAATGGTAGGTTCTATATAAGCAGACTCAGTTTTATACTGACTTTAAAACCAGCCTCCAGGACAGATTGACTGGTCAGGTGTGCTTGACTCAAAGGAGATCGCCACGCCTCCAATATATGCTCCAGGAGAAGTTTATGGTGGGTTCAGCATGCATGTTGGTACTTGCATCCCTGGATCCGATGAAGCTGTAATGGCACCGACGGGGTTACAAGCAAAGTGTACTTGGCTTGCATGCTGACCTGCATTCCCTGGATTTTATGTGGCTGTCATGGCCCATGAACAGGTGGGAACAAGAGTTAGGGACCACTCAATTGAGACGACCTTGACGCGGTGAGTGGCTTACTATGCTTTGGCCAAAATATAAACCAATGTCTCATCCAGCATGGAGGGCAGAGTGCTGGATGCAGTGTGCGATCACATTTGCATTTTCCGTTTGTATATGTATTTCGCCATAGTGATCTGCACCTGCAGGCAGGTTGTGCTGACTCAACCCCCCACTTTTTTTCTTTGTAGCATATATTGGAGGCGTGGCGATTCCTTTGAGTCAAGCACACCTGACCAGTCAATCTGTCCTGGAGGCTGGTTTTAAAGTCAGTATAAAACTGAGTCTGCTTATATAGAACCTACCATTAGCCATCTGGCTCCAGGAGAAGTATATGGTGGGTTCAGCATGCATGTTGGTACTTGCATCCCTGGATCCGATGAAAGCTGTAATGGCACCGGACGGGGTTACAAGCAAAGTGTACTTGGCTTGCATGCTGACCTGCATTCCCTGGATTTTATGTGGCTGTCATGGCCCATGAACAGGTGGGAACAAGAGTTAGGGACCACTCAATTGAGACGACCTTGACGCGGTGAGTGGCTTACTATGCTTTGGCCAAAATATAAACCAATGTCTCATCCAGCATGGAGGGCAGAGTGCTGGATGCAGTGTGTGATCACACTTGCATTTTCCGTTTGTATATGTATTTCGCCATAGTGATCTGCACCTGCAGGCAGGTTGTGCTGACTCAACCCCCCATATGTCAGAGTATATATAGTAACATAGAATGTGTCGGCAGATAAGAACCATTTGGTCCATCTAGTCTGCCCAATATGCCGAATACTATGAATAGCCCCTGGCCCTATCTTATATGAAGGATGGCCTTATGCCTATCCCATGCATGCTTAAACTACTTCACTGTATTTGCAGCTACCACTTCTGCAGGAAGGCTATTCTATGCATCCACTACTCTCTCAGTAAAGTAATACTTCCTGATATTACTTTTAAACCTTTGCCCCTCTAATTTAAAACGATGTCCTCTTGTAGCAGTTTTTCTTTTTTTAAATATTCTCTCCTCTTTTACCGTGTTGATTCCCTTTATGTATTAAAAAGTTTATATCATATCCCCTCTTTCTTGTCTTTCTTCCAAGCTATACATGTTAAGGTCCTTTAACCTTTCCTAGTAAGTTTTATCCTGCAATCCATGTACTAGTTTAGTAGCTCTTCTCTGAACTCTCTCCAAAGTATCAATATCCTTCTGGAGATATGGTCTCCAGTACTGCGCACAATACTCCAAATGAGGTCTCACTAGTGCTCTGTAGAGCGGCATGAGCACCTCCCTCTTTCTACTGGTAATGCCTCTCCCTATACACCCAAGCATTCTGCTAGCATTTCCTGCTGCTTTATGACATTGTCTGCCTACCTTTAAGTCTTCTGAAATAATGACCCCTAAATCCCTTTCCTCAGATACTGAGGTTAGGACTGTATCACTGATTGTATATTCTGCTCTTGGGTTTTTACGCCCCAGGTGCATTATCTTGCACTTATCAACATTAAATTTTAGTTGCCTGATTTTTGACCATTCCTCTAGTTTTCCTAAATCCTTTTCCATTTGGTGTATCCCTCCAGGAACATCAACCCTGTTACAAATCTTTGTGTCATCAGCAAAAAGACACACCTTACCATCGAGGCCTTCTGCAATTTTGCTGATAAAGATATTAAACAATATGGGTCCCAGAAAAGATCCCTGAGGTACCCCACTGGTAACAAGACCATAGTCTGAATATACTCTATTGACTACAACCTTCTGTTGTCTGTCCCTCAGCCTCTGCCTAATCCATTCAACAATATGGGAGTCCAAGCTCAAAGACTGCAATTTATTGATAAGCCTTCTATGTGGGACAGTACCAAAAAACTTACTAAAGTCTAGATAAGCGATGTCTACTGCACCTCCGCCATCTATTATTTTAGTTATCCAATCAAAAATATCAATAAGATTAGTTTGATATGATCTCCCTGCTGTTTTTCATCTTTCAATCCATGGGATTTTAGATGTTCCACAATCCTCTCCTTAAGTATGGTTTCCATTAATTTCCCCACTATTGATGTCAGGCTTACTGGCCTATAGTTGCCCAATTCCTCCCTACTACCTTTCTTGTGAATGGGCACAACATTTGCTAATTTCCAATCTTCTGGGACGACTCCTGTTACCAGTGATTGGTTAAATAAATCTGTTAATGGTTTTGCTAGTACACCGCTAAGCTCTTTTAATAGCTTTGGGTATATCCCATCAGGCCCCTGTGACTTATTTGTATTAATTTTAGACAGCTGACTTAGAACCTCTTCCTCTGAAAAGACACATGCATCAAAAGATTCATTAGTCTTCCTCCCTAACTGAGGTCCTTTCCCTTCATTTTCCTTTGTAAAAACTGAACAGAAGTATTCATTGAGGCAGTCAGCTAGTTCTTTATCTTCTTCCATATACCTTCCTTCTTTTGTTTTTAATTTGGTAATTCCTTCTTTTAATTTTCTTTTTCATTTTTGTATCTGAAGAATGTCTTATCATCTTTTTTCACTGAATGAGCTAATTTCTCTTCTGCCTCTGCTTTAGAAGCTCTTATAACTTGCTTGGCCTCTCTCTGATTTTGGCCACTTCTGTTGAGTACCACAGTGGTCTCTTCCTTTTTTTGCTTTTACCGACAAGCCTAATGCAATTATCTGTTGCCTTCAATAGTGTCACTTTTAAGTAGTCCCATTTCTCCTGGACTCCATTGAAACTGTTCCAGTCTGAAAGGGACTCGTATACCACTAATCTAATTTTAGAAAAGTCCGTTTTTCTAAAATCTAAAACCTTTGTTTTTGTGTGGTGTGACTCTGTACTTATAGTAAACCACTCTGACTGGTGATCACTAGATCCCAAGCTTTCCCCTACAGTAATATCAGATACCAAATTCCCTTTTGTGAATACTAAATCTAAAATGGCCTTCTTCCGGGTTGGCTCCTCAACTACTTGCTGTAGAGATAATCCCAGTAGGGAATTTAGATTATCTGTACTCCTGGCAGAACTAGCTATTTTGGTTTTCCAGTTTACATCAGGAAGATTAAAGTCTCCCATAATGATAACTTCCCCTTTCAATGTAATTTTAGCAATTTTCCTCAACTAGTAGATCATCTAATTCTTTGACTTGGCCAGGTGGTCTATATATTACACCTACATGAGTTACCTTATGATTATCAAGCTGCAATGTAACCCAAACTGACTCTAAATTGGTCTTGCTAACTTGTATTAGATTCGATTTTATGCTATCTTTCACATACAGGGCCACCCCTCCCCCTTTCTTGCCTTCTCTGTCTTTCCTATATAGAGAGAACCCTGGTATTGTTATATTCTAGTCATTACTCTCATTGAACCATGTCTCAGTAACAGCCACTAAATCTATATTCTCAGATGCCATTATAGACTCAAGTTCATTGATCTTATTCCCTAAACTTTGAGCATTTGTAGACAAGACTCTGAGCTTGTCATTTCTTAACCTATGTGTTACTGACATCTTCTGGCATTGTTCCGGGGGGCAGTCGGACTGCTAGATTATCACTCTTTTGCCCCCCATTCTTAGTTTAAATGCTCCTTAGCAAATACTTTGAACTGTTCACTGAGGACATTCGTTCCTTTAAGAGAAAGATGCAAACCATCTTTCTTGTACAGTTCTTTTCCATTCCAACTAGAGCTAACATGAGACACAAAGCCAAACCCTTAGTTCAGACACCATTCACCAAGCCATACATTTAATTCCTAAATGCGCATCTGCCTGTCATGCTGAAGGTTATGCACAGGCAAAACTGCAGAGAATGAAACAGTCGATGCTACCTCTCATATGTCATTATCAAATGTATGAAAAGCTTCCTTCACCTTTGAAACCTCATTGCAAGCCAGATCATTTGTCCCAAGATGGACAATAACATCCACCTCCCTTTCCTGCTTTGCTTGCTTAACAATATTAAGGATACGTCATCTGTCCCTGCTAGCGGTAGCACCAGGGAGACATCTCACAAAACCATTTTCCTCAAACTTCGCACCTCTTATGATAGAATCGCCCACCAACAGCTGCTTACTATCAGTCATCACCGTATCCTTTTGTCTTTGGCTACAGTCTTGCATACCTTAGGCTTAGGAGATGATTGTTCCTCACCTACTGTGCCTGAGCCATCCTCCATGTTGCTCTTGCTCTCTGAAAGTGCCACAGACTGTGGAACATGTCTTCTATCAACAACTCTAAGGCCTCTTTCACACGGGTGTCGCGTGTGAGGGCCGGATAGGATGCGGGTGCATCGCGGGAAAATGCACGATTTTTCCGCCTGAGTGCAAAGCGTTTTAATGCGTTTTGCATGAGAGTGAGAAAAATCGGCATGATTGGTACCCAGACCCAAACCCAGACTTCTTCACAGAAGTTTGGGATTGGGTTTGGGATCGGTGTTGTGTAGATTTTATTATTTTCCCTTATAACATGGTTATAAAGGAAAATAATAGCATTCTTAATACAGAATGCTAAGTAAATTAGGGATGGAGGGGTTAAAAAAATATATTAAACTCACCTCATCCACTTGTTCGCGCTGCCCGGCTCGTCTTCTTTCTTCTTCTTTGATGACCTAGGAGGAAAAGGACCTTTGGTGACGTCACTGCACTCATCACATGGTGATGGACCATGTGATGGACCATGTGACGAGCGCAGTGACGTCACCAAAGGTCCTTTTCCTCCCAGGTCATCCATGAAGAAGAAAGAAGACGAGCCGGGCAGCGCGAACAAGTGGATGAGGCGAGTTTAATTAATTATTTTTTTTTTAACCCCTTCATCCCTAATTTACTTAGCATTCTGTATTAAGAATGCTATTATTTTCCTTTATAACCATGTTATAGGGGAAAATAATACTGATCGGGTCCACATCCCGATCGTCACCTAGAAACCATGCGTGAAAATCGCTTTGCATCCGCACTTGCTTGCGGATGCTTGCAATTTTCACGCAACCCCATTCACTTCTATGGGGCCTGCATTGCGTGAAAAACGCACAAAATAGAGCATGCTGCGATTTTCACGCAACGCACAAGTGATGCGTGAAAATCACCGCTCATGTGCACAGCCCAATAGAAATGAATGGGTCCGGATTCAGTGGGGGTGCAATGCGTTCCCCTCACGCATTGCACCCACGCGGAAAACTCGCCCGTGTGAAAGGGGTCTAAGTCTACCAGAACCTGCAGTAACCCATCTTCCATTTCTAGGGGGCCTCTGTGGCAGTGGCATTGCAACATTCCCATCCTGAGTTTGTTTAACAGTTAATTTACAAATCTCAGATTTCAAAAATGCAATTTCCTGCCGCATAATGGAGAGCTGTCTACAGATCAGACAGCATCCAAACCTCTGAAGAGTGGAACATAAAATAAAAGCACAACAATTCCTGCACAGAACCAGGTCTGCCATTTTAAAGAGGGGAAAGATTTTAATCTTACTTTTTTAGATTGTATCCACCTCCAAATTACCTCCTGAGTATCTCTAGTGCACTTAGAAAGGCTGCACTTTGAGAATGATGCAAGTTATAATTACGCAAGCTAATACTATGTTGCTATATATACACACTCCTACAAAAGCTCCTCCCCCAACAACAAATGTAACACCTAGGCATAGGGCCTATGTCACGACCGCTACCCCAGCAGCAGTCGTGTCGCACCAGACGGAGGGGAAGGGGGACCCTTATCTACGGATGGGAATAGTATGGCCACCCCTGACTAACCCTAAGCTGGCACCTGTCTGCCCTGATACCCTAGACGGGGTGTGAACCCGTGCGGCGAGCAGGATGCCTAAAACCCTCAGTCACCCTAACAAGCCTAGAGTGGGGAAAGGCCGATGGGAGCACTAGTCACCATCACTCATGTCTAGGAGAACAGCAGGGGAAGACAGCAACAAACAAACAACAGCAGAGATAGACTTATCCAGTCACGAGCAGAGAAGGCGATCCCAATCACGACAGTCCACGCCGGACAAGAGCTCCACAGCAACACCATCAAACGATCACCTTCAAAGGTCAGAATAGAACTGGAAGTAAGGACTATATCTGGCAATGACTGCAAGTGAAAGTGAAACTAATATAGTAGCTGGGAGTGGCAGACAGGACTCACCTGAGAAGGATGCCTACAAACTCCCAGTCAGGACAAAAAGGTTCACAAGGCAAAACCCAGATGACATACCCTGAACCACGGAGCAAACTCACAAGCTATCGCGAGTAGCAAGTCGCTGCGACCTTCTCCTCCCAGACCTGTCTGGATCAGTCACAGTCGTGACAGCCTATGCTCATTTGCAATCAGACAATAGCAAAAATCTGTCTGGAGTTTTATGGTTTTAACTTTTGATGTGTTTTTTTTATTTGATATTATCTAGTTTTATTGATTTGATATTATTTAGTTTTAAAGAATAAAAAGATCCTTGCCATTGGCTTATATAGTGGTCCATGTACTGCTATTTATTGAGCGCCTCTCGTTCTAGTATTTCATTATTTATTATTTTTACTTGCGGTATTGGGGGTTTCGCGAGGTGTGCACCAGTCCATTTTCTGGGATCTAGGTAGAGCTGCTAATCTTCCATTTCTTCACGACTCCATCTAGTTGCTAGATATTCCTTTTTCTTCCTACATTTTGATGTTCCCCCAAATTTTTCTGTGAACCGATGTGGGTCCCAAGGAGCAGTAGGGATCTGGATACTTTTTCTTGGTCTGGTCTGGTCTGTATTGGTCTGGTCTGTGGGTGTAACGTGAAAAAATTTGGAAAAGTTCAACGGGTATGAATACTTTTTCAATTCTCTCTCTCTCTCTCTCTCTCTCTATATATATATATATATATATATATATATATATATAAACATAGTTTCATTTATCTGTATAAAGCAATGTGGCTGTGAGTTATCTTCAAAGTGATTTACAGGTCACTCCAGCAGGAAGGTAGGGACATGTGAGATTAATCTATATTTTCAGTTGATGTTTTCAGCTATTCTCTCTGACCTTAACCTTTGCAACCAATCCGTTGTGATCGCCTTCATCTATATGAGCTGCACTATTTCCCATGGAAAGGTTTTAGAAAGGAGCTGACACCTTCTAATATCAAGGTCGCGCGTAGCACAATGGAAGCTGTTGACACACGCAAGACTTGAGAAATTAAAACGTGAGCAGGAACTGGCATCTTTCAAAGGACAATTTGGAAACGCTATTTTAAAGCTTCTGACAAATGTCAGGAATGTTGTAGAAATTGTTAACCACTTAATGATTTGACAGTAAGCTCAACTCCACTAATGTGTGGTGCATGACTTCAGGGGCGATATTTCTTATTTTGTTTTCTTTTTCTCCAGGAAATGCTTGCTGTTTTTCTTGAGGACTTTATAAAACAAAAGTGAATGAATGGGTATTAGATTTTTTTGCAGAACTAGTAAGGAAAATGTTTTCTTCTGTACATATTTAGGTGGAATTTATTAACACAAGTACACCAGTTTTTTTGGTGTACAAAAAGCTTAAAATTTTCGCACATGCCACATTTTGCCCAAACATGTGATTTTGTGCCGTTTTGCAATTTTTCCATCACTAGTTATACGTTATGAGAAAGAAATTGGTGTGTATCATCGTGAAAGCTGGCATCTTCTTGATTTGCTTTGTTGGTGCATTGACACCCCACAGATGCACTAAATTTATTAAGAGATGTGTGCCTATTAAAGCAGTTGTGCGAGATGTAGATATTGACACCCGCCATCCCTGTCAATTAGCTGTTTGAAAAGGCTGAGGTGCTCTGGTGAGTGCCAAGGCCTCTTCCTAGGCCAGTCAGTGACATCATGTTTATCAGTCACATGACCTAGGTGCAGCTCAATCCCATTGAACTCAATGGGGCTGAGCTGCAATATCAGGCAAAACCGCTATCCAATCAATGGCACTGTGCTTGGTGAGCTGTAAGGATGCCGTGGCACTCACCGGAGTGCTGAGGTCTCCTCAAACAGCTGATCAGTGTGGGTGCTGGGTGTCGGACCCCCTCCCATCTGATATTGGTAACCTATCCTTGGGACAGGTCATGAATATTATACAGCCGGAAAACCCCTTTAATAAATTTGTTGCATGTTATTCCAGTGTACTTCAGATTAAGGCCGGAATATGAAACGCCATCCTTAATGTATTCGGCACATGTATAGTGCTTAGAAGCTATAATTAATTGCATATATATACACTGCTCAAAAAAATAAAGGGAACACTTAAACAACACAATGTAACAAATCAAACTGTCCACTTAGGAAGCAACACTGAGTGACAATCAATTTCACATGCTGTTGTGCAAATGGGATAGACAACAGGTGGAAATTATAGGCAATTAGCAAGACACCCCCAATAAAGGAGTGGTTCTGCAGGTGGTGATCACAGACCACTTCTCAGTTCCTATGCTTCCTGGCTGATGTTTTGGTCACTTTTGAATGCTGGCGGTGCTTTCACTCTAGTGGTAGCATGAGACGGAGTCTACAACCCACACAAGTGGCTCAGGTAGTGCAGCTTATCCAGGATGGCACATCAATGCGAGCTGTGGCAAGAAGGTTTGCTGTGTCTGTCAGCGTAGTGTCCAGAGCATGGAGGCGCTACCAGGAGACAGGCCAGTACATCAGGAGACATGGAGGAGGGCAACAACCCAGCAGCAGGACCGCTTCCTCCGCCTTTGTGCAAGGAGGAACAGGTGGAGAACTGCCAGAGCTCTGCAAAATGACCTCCAGCAGGCCACAAATGTGCATGTGTCTGCTCAAACGGTCAGAAACAGACTCCATGAGGGTGATATGAGGGCCCGACGTCCACAGGTGGGGGTTGTGCTTACAGCCCAACACCGTGCAGGACGTTTGGCATTTGCCAGAGAACACCAAGATTGGCAAATTCGCCACTGGCGCCCGATGCTCTTCACAGATGAAAGCAGGTTCACACTGAGCACATGTGACAGACGTGAAAGAGTCTGGAGACGCCGTGGAGAACGTTCTGCTGCCTGCAACATCCTCCAGCATGACCGGTTTGGCATTGGGTCAGTAATGGTGTGGGGTGGCATTTCTTTGGAGGGCCGCACAGCCCTCCATGTGCTCGCCAGAGGTAGCCTGACTGCCATTAGGTACCGAGATGAGATCCTCAGACCCCTTGTGAGACCATATGCTGGTGCGGTTGGCCCTGGGTTCCTCCTAATGCAAGACAATGCTAGACCTCATGTGGCTGGAGTGTGTCAGCAGTTCCTGCAAGACGAAGGCATTGATGCTATGGACTGGCCCACCCGTTCCCCCAGACCTGAATCCAATTGAGCACATCTGGGACATCATGTCTCGCTCTATCCACCAACGTCACGTTGCACCACAGACTGTCCAGGAGTTGGAAGATGCTTTAGTCCAGGTCTGGGAGGAGATCCCTCAGGAGACCGTCCGCCACCTCATCAGGAGCATGCACAGGCGTTGTAGGGAGGTCATACAGGCACGTGGAGGCCACACACACTACTGAGCCTCATTTTGACTTGTTTTAAGGACATTACATCAAAGTTGGATCAGCCTGTAGTGTGTTTTTCCACTTTAATTTTGAGTGTGACTCCAAATCCAGACCTCCATGGGTTGAAAAATTTGATTTCCATTTTTTAATTTTTGTGTGATTTTCTTGTCAGCACATTCAACTATGTAAAGAACAAAGTATTTCAGAAGAATATTTAATTAATTCAGATCTAGGATGTGTTATTTTTGTGTTCCCTTTATTTTTTTGAGCAGTGTATATATATATATATATATATATATATATATACACCAAGATACAACTAATAAGACTAAATGTTTGCATTTTCATTTAGATGGAAATGTGATTTAAATACAGTTTATTTTACACATTTTCCTCTCAGTTTCCAAATTTGAGAAAAAGCCAAATACACTATGGGTGGTTGCAGATCTGCAAAGAATTTTGCAAACTAGTATGTTTTAAATAAAAGTATTGAACACAACAAAATGTTCACTAGATTGCCTATTAAATTACAGGTACATAATGGGTATTCTTGATTCCAAGACTTCTAACTTTCATAGCATAAGGGCTTGTTCACACGACCGTGTGAAGCCCGTGCCGTGGACTCCAAATTGCGGTCCGCTAAGCACGGGCATAGGGCATAGGGATCGCGGCCCCATTCACTTGAATGGGTCCTCGATCTCTCCGTTTCGCAAAAAGATAGAGCAAGCTCTATCTTTTTGCGGTGCGGAAGCACGGAACGGAACCTCAGAAAGCACTCCGTAGTGCTTCCGTAGTGTTCCGTTCCGTGGTTCCAATCTGCACCGTTTCGCATCTCCGGATTTGCGGACCCATTGAAATGAATGGGTCCGCATCCGTGATGCGGAATGGCCACGGAATGGGACCCGTATATTGCGGATCCACAAATGCGGTCTGCAATACGGGCACGGGCTTCACACGGTCGTGTGAACGAGCCCTAACAGTGTAGCTGTAAACAAGACTGCCCAATGTACCAACAATACACATAATAGCTAAATAGTGTGAATAAATAAGAAGCAGTTAATCATACAGACCAAAAGTAAGCCATCCCGCACCAAGTTAGACCATCGCCACAGTCAGCTTTTTCAAGGGATAGCCAGCTTTCATAGTCATGGTACACAGTTATTGAATACAGGGAATACATTCCTTCCAACTTGAAGAGGAGGGACTCTTAAATCGCATTGTAATAAAGTTAAATTGTATATATAGTGTGTATAATTTATATCGCAATGTTTTACACCAAAATTACCACAAAAAAAGTTACCTGCATGAACAAATTTATGAGCACCAAATAGTAATCAGGTCCAGAGCAAATACTTGTGAAAAGGATGAAGGATAGAGGCGTATGATGAGGAGGTGGCGTTCCATGTGAGTTCTGCTCTCTGGTCTTTACACTATCGTCTCTTGTGGAGAGGTGGCGTAGTGTAATTACAAGTATTTGTTCCATTCACTTGAACGGAGCATGTACTTGTATTACAATGCACTTCCGAGACCAAGAATAAGAGGAAGCGGTGCTCACACGGAGCAGCACCTCCTTTCCAAGCAGCTGATCGGCCCCCACCAATCAGATATTGATGACCTATCCTGACAATAGGCTATCAATATTAATGGGTGGACAACCCCTTTAAACATGGACTGTATTTCCTAAAGAGAGGGATTCTGGACTTTTCTATATCTGGCTGGAAACAGCCTGCTTTTTACAGGGACCGACAATCTAGCCAATTATTGGGGATAAGTGTAGGGGTGTATACAAATGTCATTCTTGTTGGGAAAAGAAACAAGACCCTGTAGCAGCTGTGTAGTCTGCCTCCACTGAAGGTATGCCACTGGATAAGTATTTGTAGAAACGTTTGTTCCCGATAAATAGCCTGTGTAAAAGGTGCCAGCAATCACCCAATGAACGAGCAAATGCTTATTCATTGTGTGATCATGGTTTTGTCCAACAGTGTTTCTGTGCAGTACATTGTGCTGTTTTAACAGGGATCTTCTGCCCAGAAACAATGACAATGTAAGGGAATGGGAGATCACTGTAGTGATTGCTTGTTCCTATACACAGAAGATGATTGATGCTTGTGAATGCAGCTCCCATCTTTCTGACGACTAGGCAATTATCGGGAACGTTGTGCCTGTTCCTAGTTTTAGCCTTCTAAATCAAGCTGCCACTACTTTGGCGGACAAAATCAGGTGTGCACTGTGAAACGCCATCTGTGGCAAAGTCCACATAACCACCAATACGTGGACCAGCAAGCACAGGCAGGAACGTTATATCTCACTAACTGCACACTGGGTAAATGCAGTCGCGGCTGGGCCTTAGGCGGATATCAGTTTGGCGCATGTCCTTCCGCCACCGAGGATTTGCAGGACGTTTCTCGTTGCCTCCTCCTCCTACTCCGCTTCCTCCTCTGCCGCCTCCTTATCCGGTCAGCGCAACACCTGCACCACTAACTTCAGCACAGCCGGGGGGAAATGAAAGCAGACTGTTTTGAAACTCATCTGTTTAGGGAAAAACCCCACACTGCGCAGGAGCTGTGGACGGGCATGGAACAACAGACCGATGAGTGGTTCATGCAACTGAGCCTCAAGCCCGGCCTGGTGGTTTGCGATAACGGGCGAAATCTCGTAGCAGCTCTGGGCCTAGCCGGTTTGACGCACATCTCTTGCCTGGTGCATGTGCTGAATTTGGTGGTGCAGTGGTTCCTGAAAAAGTACCCCGATATGTCAGAGCTGCTGCAGAATGTGCGGGCCGTCTGTGTGCGCTTTTGGCATTCTCACCCTGCTGCTGCTCGCTTGTCTGGACGTACCCACAAGGTGGAACTCCACCTTACACATGCTGGACTGTGCCAATTTCCTTTGTCATTAAACACTTCCATAAACGTCTGTTGTGAAGATTAGACTTTGGCAGATCCGTGTTCTTTTTGCGGATAAGATGTGGACCAATTAATTTCAATGGGTCCGCAAAAAATGCAGACAACACACTGTGTGCTCTCCGCATCCATATGTTCATTCCGTAGCCCTGCAAAAAATATAGAGCTTGTCCATTTTGGGGACAAGGATAGGCATTGTTACAATGGATCCTCAAAAAAACGGATGCAACACGGATGTCACATGGACCTCATCCGTATTTTTTGCGGATCCACATTTTGCAGACGGCAAAATACATACAGTCAGGTCCATAAATATTGGGACATTGACACAATTCTAACATTTTTGGCTCTATGAACCACAACAATGGATTTGAAATGAAACGAACAAGATGTGCTTTAACTGCAGACTGTCAGCTTTAATTTGAGGGTATTTACATCCAAATCAGGTGAACGGTGTAGGAATTACAACAGTTTACATATGTGCCTCCCACTTGTTAAGGAACCAAAAGTAATGGGACAATTGGCTTCTCAGCTGTTCCATGGCCAGATGTGTGTTATTCCCTCATTATCCCAATTACAATGAGCAGATAAAAGGTCCAGAGTTCATTTCAAGTGTGCTATTTGCATTTGGAATCTTTTGCTGTCAACTCTCAAGATGAGACCCAAAGAGCTGTCACTATCAGTGAAGCAAGCCATCATTAGGCTGAAAAAACAAAATAAACCCATCAGAGAGATAGCAAAAACATTAGGCGTGGCCAAAACAACTGTTTGAAACATTCTTAAAAAGAAGGAACGCACCGGTGAGCTCAGCAACACCAAAAGACCCGGAAGACTATGGAAAACAACTGTGGTAGATGACCGAAGAATTCTTTCCCTGGTGAAGAAAACACCCTTCACAACAGTTGGCCAGATCAAGAACACTCTCCAGGAGGTAGGTGTATGTGTGTCAAAGTCAACAATCAAGAGAAGACTTCCCCTGAGTGAATACAGAGGGTTCACCACAAGATGTAAACCATTGGTGAGCCTCAAAAACAGAAAGGCCAGATTAGAGTTTGCCAAACGACATCTAGAAAAAGCCTTCACAGTTCTGGAATAACATCCTATGGACAGATGAAAACAAGATCAAGTTGTACCAGAGTGATGGAAAGAGAAGATTATGGAGAAGGAAAGGAACTGCTCATGATCCTAAGCATACCACCTCATCAGTGAAGCATGGTGGTGGTAGTGTCATGACGTGGGCATGTATGGCTGCCAATTGAACTGGTTCTCTTGTATTTATTGATGATGTGACTGCTGATAAAAGCAGCAGGATGAATTCTGAAGTGTTTTGGGCAATATTATCTGCTCATATTCAGCCAAATGCTTCAGAACTCATTGGACGGCGCTTCACAGTGCAGATGGACAATGACCCAAGGCATACTGCAAAAGCAACCAAAGAGTTTTTTAAGGGAAAGAAGTGGAATGTTATGCAATGGCCAAGTCAATCACCTGACCTGAATCTGATTGAGCATGCATTTCACTTGCTGAAGACAAAACTGAAGGGAAAATGCCCCAAGAACAAGCAGGAACAAGACAGTTGCAGTAGAGGCCTGGCAGAGCATCACCAGGGATGAAACCCAGCGTCTGGTGATGTCTATGTGTTCCAGACTTCAGGCTGTAATTGACTGCAAAGGATTTGCAACCAAGTATAAAAAAGTGAGTTTGATTTATGATTATTATTCTGTCCCATTACTTTTGGCCCCTTAACAAGTGGGATGCACATATGCAAACTGTTGTAATTCCTACACCGATCACCTGATTTGGATGTAAATACCCTCAAATTAAAGCTGACAGTCTGCAGTTAAAGCACATCTTGTTCGTTTCATTTCAAATCCATTGTGGTGGTGTATAGAGCCAAAAATGTTAGAATTGTGTTGATGTCCCAATATATATGGACCTGACTGTATGGTCGTGTGCGTGTAGCCTTAATCAAATCCTTTCACTGGACATTCTGAGTGGATGCGGATCCGCTAAGAATGCATCAGTCTGGCAGCGTTCAGCCTCCGCTCCGCTCAGCAAGCGGACACCTGAACGCTGCTTGCAGCGTTCGGGTTTCCGCCTGGCCGTGCGGAGGCAAACGGATTCGTCCAGACTTTCAATGTAAGTCAATGGGGACGGATCCGTTTGAATTTGACACTATATGGCTCAATTTTCAAACGGATCCGTCCCCTATTGACTTTCAATGTAAAGTCTGGACGGATCCGTCTGAAGCTACTTTCACACTTAGAATTTTTTTCTACAATGTAATGCAGACGGATCCGTTCTGAACAGATCCCAAGTATGCATTATATGAGCGGATCCGTCTGGGCAGACCCCAGACGGATCCGCTCTGAACGCTAGTGTGAAAGTAGCCTAATACATCCTGATAGCTCAGTTTCGGCCGGATCCGGTTGTATTAAATCTAAACTGAACAAACCTGATCGGGCATGAAAATTATTGTGTCATTGGGCCCTGGATCCTCTGCCGGATATCAAAACCTAAATTTCCCCTTGTTTTGTAATGTTAATATTCACAAGCTATATAGTTTAGATCAGGGTAATTTTGGGGAGAGATATGGATTTAAAGGGTTTCTATCACTTCGTTTCACCTATTTAGCTTTCAGACACTAGCGATCAGCTAGTGTCTGCTTTATCTAACCATCCTAATATAAGAGCTTATTGTCCTGCCGTTTAGCTAAAAAAATAACTTATATAGATATGCAAATGAGCCTCTAGGTGCTATGGGGGCGTGATTAGCACCTAGAGGCTCCGTCTACCTTAACAAACTGCCGCCGCCCAGCGCGTCCCTCCAGCCCGCCCATCTCCTCCGGAATGCGATGCTCCTCGTATTCGGCGCATGCGCAGTGAATATCTGATCGCTTCCCTGCTCAGACATCTCCACTGCGCCTGCGCCGATGACGTCATAGTGCTCCGAGGAACAGGCGCAGTGGAGATGTCTGAGCAGGGAAGCGATCAGACATTCACTGCGCATTCGCAGAACAGAGACGCGCACGGAGAGGATCGCTTCAGCTGGAGATGGGCGGACAGGAGGGACGCGCTGGGCGGCGGCAGTTTGTTAAGGTAGACGGAGCCTCTAGGTGCTAATGACGCCCCCATAGCACCTAGAGGCTCATTTGCATATCTATATAAGTTATTTTTTTAGCTAAACGGCAGGACAATAAGCTCTTATATTAGGATGGTTAGATAAAGCAGACACTAGCGGATCGCTAGTGTCTGAAAGCTAAATAGGTGAAACGAAGTGATAGAAACCCTTTAAATATTTCAATTTTTTTAAAGGGGGTATTATTATGAGATTTTCAATTCTTTGTTAAAGAAATAGAATACCACAAAACATTATAGAGATATTTAAAATGAAAACATGCAATTACAGCAATGGGAGATATACTATCATTTCAAGTAAATGGTGGTGACTAGGTAAAATATTTGACAACTTGTCTTAAAGTTAAAGGTATGGTGGCTAGAATTAATAGAGTTCTATTAGGTAAGGGAGTTAGTAGGATGTTGGGGGGGGGGGGGGGATCAGAGCAGAGCTTAATCACGCACATAACAAAACACAATATGCTAAACAGCAGGGCACAGGAACCAATGGTTTCAGTTCCCGAAGCTCAACAACTGCGCTCCCCGCAGACCAGTATCAGATGGTCCATGCCTCCATACAGGTCCATGACCCGGTGGTTGGGGGCTGCTGATTTAGAGGATGATGAAAGGGAGGAAATTATCAGGGATTTTTAAATGGAATTAAATGGAATCTGTCACTGTAAATTCATGAATTAAACTGCCCTGGTGCCTTGTAGTTGACATACACAGTATCCCAAACACAGTATCCCAATGAGAGGTCCCCATCACTAATGGTGCCCACTTCTATGTGAATTAAGCCCTGCTCCTCCCTTTGGTGTCTCATCTCCACCTCCTACTGGTCCTGACATCATTGAGCCACTATTTAAAATGTCTTGAAGGCGCAGAGCTCAACTGTGTTCACACCTGCAGAGTTAGTGCTTTCCTGTGGGAATTGGCATCATTAGGTACACTGCACAAGCAATGTGAGATTTCAGGTTAAGAAATTTGTGGCACACTTTTTGAACATGTGCAATGAGTCGGACCGTGGTACGGTTACACGGACGCCAAATTATGCAGTGGGTCAGCATATTGGTATAATAGTCTATAGTTTTGTTCATGACTCCAATTGCAGCGTACTAACACAGGGCCATTTAAGGTGTTGTAACTCACATACCAGGTTAGGAATGCCAGAGTGGTGTAATGTCTCTGGATGGTAGCAGTAATGGTGTCAACGGTGTTCCCTACCTGGGTACGGCTGGACTCCTGGATCCTGGCTCACTTGCAGTAAATTGAGTGTGGTGCTAGTAGGAGTAATAGAGGAATTTTCAGCAGTAATTGAGATCCAGACCCTTGGATAAAGTTCAAACTTGTCTTTACTGGTTGTAGTTTTCATCCAAGCAAGATACAGCATTAGTCTTTGGTCCCAGCAGGTATTGGCAATGTGTGGCAGGAATATATCTTCTGCTCTATCATATACCTGGAGCTTTGCAGGAAAAGGAATTTGGCTTCTGCGCTTTCTATCTTCTGCTATTTGGGGACTGACTAGCTAAAGGAGGAATATGGCTTCTCCTGGGTCTCTGGACTTTACTCACAACTATCTTCACAGGGTATGCTTCTTCCTGGAACTGGAGTTGTCTGCTTGCTTCTTCCAGCTGAGACTGAAGGCTCAGGCTGGGGATGATGATCAATGTCAAGATCCTGGCTTTGTATCCCTATATCTGGGAGCTCCTACACGCACACCCTACCCCTAGGCGGGGTGGCTGGCACACACTGACTCTAACTTCCTTCCCTCCCCATGAGGCAGGAAATGGGCGCAGCCCACTTTGCTCAAAGAGGGGGGAGCTGAACTGGAATGACCTATTCCAGTTCAGAAACACTAAACTGGCTTTAACTCCTTGCTAACGCATTGCTGCCACCTGCTGGTGAACATGGAAAATGACAACAATATACATGTAACAAGGCTTACAATGCACATTTGTGAGGATATTATGTGAAATTACATGAGATGACAATGTAAAGGCGCTTAGCAGGTTGTAGCGGGGTAAAAGAGTTTCGTAACACAACTCTGGGGTGTTACACATGCATATTAAATTACATTTACTGGAAACCAAAGGTTAATCCCACACCTATTCCTGGTTGTCTGCTGTGGACCAAGGATTGGAGCAGCAGACAGCGCTGGAGCCTGACTAGGTGAGTAAACCACTGGACACTAGGTACAGAGCTCACTCCCTTCCATATACCTTTAACTCCTTCACTAAAAACCACAAAAGATAAAATAGTGGAAGATATTGGCTGAGGACAGGCCCCCAAAATTTGCAGCAAAATTCAAATGTTGTACATTGGGTTATGCCATGGCGTTTTCCCCAAGTATGACCATAGATTTTACCCTTTACCCTAAGACCAGATCTGCTACATTGGAAATGGGCAACATTTTGGAGATGGGGAGGAGGCATTTCCCTTTTTGCCTGAAAGGCTGCATGTTCTTGGATATGGGACATGACTGCTGCTGGCATGGTCTACAGCTGCGGCAGTGATGCAATCTGGGCCAATGCTGCAGAGAATGGTGCTGGAGAAACTGATGAGTATATCATGTTTTTCATTTGAGACATTTTAGGGGTTGTCCTAGGTTTTTAATGATCTTGGATGACCCCTTTATATAGATTGTAAATCATTAGAAACAAAAATAATTCACAGTTATTGGAATATGATGGCACATAACTCCCAAAAAACACAGCATCATTAAATCTGTGGGCTATCTGGTTTTGCAACTCAGTCCCATACCAGGCCTATTCTATAGACCAGAATGGGACTGTTTGTGGAAAGCAACCATATTTCCCTACAACACCATTCACCTGCATGGCATACAGCACTGTTATTTTGTGTTCTAGCATTTTGTGCAATTAGTATTTATTTATGTATGAGTATTTATTGGCTGTTTTGTTCCACTATCGTTATGTATTCACAGTAATGCCATTATTCTAAAATATAACTTTTATTATTTATATATAAAATAGTCAATGAATCCCTCTAAATAATAATTAATCAATAAACATAGAAACAAAAAAAGGGAAAAATAAATTTGAAAACTAGGGTCAGAGTAGTATAATAGCCAAGGATTGGTTATAGGTTAGTAGATGTTAATAAAGCCTATTTAGGGAGGTAATAGCCCTATTATTGACCCTAACGTAATAGCCCTACCTAGTACGGAATGGCCGCCCCGATAGGGGCGATCCCGTTTCTCGTGCCTCCTAGTGTCCCTGGTTGGCCCTATAGGGATGGATACCTAATTAAGGAGGGACCCTAATGAAACACCTGGGCTAAATTACACAAAAAAAATAAATGTATATAGGTAGCAAAACCCGGTGACAGACTACACCCAAATATGAAAAGAAATATATAGAATTACAAAAAGTGAGATGTCCAAAGTTATCCTACGCGTTTCGCCTGGTGGGGTATCAGCTCATCAGGGGACATATTTGACAAAGTATACCTATCACCAAGGAATAATACAAATATTCTGTATTATATATATATATATAATAGAAGATTTTTTTTCCTTTTTATTTATATATATTTAATATTCCCTCCGTTTGAGGGTACATAAAAGATTTTAGATTAAAGATAAGCCACTACTTAAACCAATACTGATCGATAAAGTCAATAAAATGATCAGATCAATTACCGACAGCAGGAAGATGAATTAATTTGTGAGCAAGAGGAAATAACGGTATTGATATAGATATAAACCCCCAGCTCATTCATCCATCTCATGCTTAGGGCTGTGACCAGACTCAGATACACCAGACCATATGTTTAGATGTACGCTAGTCTGTCTGTTGTGTTGGGACTATACCTCTATATTTTCACATCACCAAAAAATGTGGATTCACAGGCTTAATACGGTCATTCCATCTGGTTTAAACGAATCTATAGATTTTGCGTGTTTTATTTAAGGCTTTTCATCTATCTTATAGGATCATCATATCCTTTGTAACATAATTTTTATCAAATATTGGGGGAGGGATCCACCCCTGCATCAAGGAACCCATATATGAAAATACATCTTTATTCTGTCAATTACTCTCTAATAATGAAAATAAAATATAATAAAATTTGGGTATATATAATTATGATGTCATAGACCGAATATATCTGGATGGGTACTGTCTGATAAAGTTTATATGGGCCACTACTATATAATGCTATGATCAATATGGCTGTTATCAACCCTTAAGGGGACCTATCTACTAATACCATATATTCAATGTGGTATATATAGTAGCTACTAATTCTGTCTTCTTGAAACGGCCATGAGATTCTGTGGTTGGCCTGACCTATTAATTAAATGTCTGGCCCCATTATGCCAGTTATATGACCGGCACAGCAGTTACTGAGGTGCGTTTGACCTATTAGATCTACCTCCTATTGATGTCTATGTATTTTAGCATGACGTCGGACGCTGCCCGGCACTGCGATCACGTGACTCTCCTTTGTGATCCGGAAGTCACGGTTCAATATTAGACCTGCAGTATTTACCTGGGTGCGTCCTACGTCAGATGCTATCCTCCTCATCTTCAAACGAGGCGTGGTTATAGGCGTCTGACGTCTTACTCGACGCTCTCTGGTACACAATCATGTGGTCACTCAGTGACCCGATACCCGGAAGTTAGGGTTTAAAAGGTAGGAACGCCGAGAATACCTCGCCGCTTACCTGCCGGACGCCATCACCACAGGTCTCTCCCTGAAGCTACCACCGCTATAAACACCTGGAGCTGCGGACATCACCATCTATCTACCCAGCCTACCCAGTATTTTGACCACATCATCCTCTTTATGCATGTTGTCTTACTCCAAGCTGTATAGGCTCGAAAGCCTACTACCAATTAAGCATATTAGGTGATGTGCATCTCTGTAATGAGAAGGGGTGTGGTCTAATGACATCAACACCCTATAGCAGTGTGCATAATTATTAGGCAACTTCCTTTCCTTTGGCAAAATGGGTCAAAAGAAGGACTTGACAGGCTCAGAAAAGTCAAAAATAGTGAGATATCTTGCAGAGGGATGCAGCACTCTTAAAATTGCAAAGCTTCTGAAGCGTGATCATCGAACAATCAAGCGTTTCATTTCAAAATAGTCAACAGGGTCGCAAGAAGCGTGTGGAAAAACCAAGGCACAAAATAACTGCCCATGAACTGAGAAAAGTCAAGCGTGCAGCTGCCAAGATGCCACTTGCCACCAGTTTGGCCATATTTCAGAGCTGCAACATCACTGGAGTGCCCAAAAGCACAAGGTGTGCAATACTCAGAGACATGGCCAAAGTAAGAAAGGCTGAAAGACGACCACCACTGAACAAGACACACAAGCCTGAAACGTCAAGACTGGGCCAAGAAATATCTCAAGACTGATTTTTCTAAGGTTTTATGGACTGATGAAATGAGAGTGATCTTGATGGGCCAGATGGATGGCCCGTGGCTGGATTGGTAAAGGGCAGAGAGCTCCAGTCCGACTCAGACTCCAGCAAGGTGGAGGTGGAGTACTGGTTTGGGCTGTATCATCAAAGATGAGCTTGTGGGCCTTTTCGGGTTGAGGATGGAGTCAAGCTCAACTCCCAGTCCTACTGCCAGTTTTCTGGAAGACACCTTCTTCAAGCAGTGGTACAGGAAGAAGTCTGCATCCTTCAAGAAAAACATGATTTTCATGCAGGACAATGCTCCATCACACCGTCCAAGTACTCCACAGCGTGGCTGGCAAGAAAGGGTATAAAAGAAGAAAATCTAATGACATGGCCTCCTTGTTCACCTGATCTGAACCCCAGAGAACCGTGGTCCATCATCAATGTGAGATTTACTAGGAGGAAAACAGTACACCTCTCTGAACAGTGGTCTGGGAGGCGTGGTTGCTGCTGCACACAATGTTGATGGTGAACAGATCAAAACACTGACAGAATCCATGGATGGCAGGATTTTGAGTGTCCTTGCAAAGAAAGGTGGCTATATTGATCACTGATTTGTTTTTGTTTTGTTTTTGAATGTCAGAAATGTATATTTGTGAATGTTGAGATGTTATATTGGTTTCACTGGTAAAAATAAATAATTGAAATGGGTATATATTTGTTTTTTGTTAAGTTGCCTAATAATTATGCACAGTAATAGTCACCTGCACACACAGATATCCCCCTACAATAGCTAAAACTAAAAACAAACTAAAAACTACTTCCAAAAATATTCAGCTTTGATTATTAATGAGTTTTTTGGGTACATTGAGAACATGGTTGTTGTTCAATAATAAAATTAATCCTCAAAAATACAACTTGCCTAATAATTCTGCACTCCCTGTATACATATACCGTTTGATGTGATAGCTACTATCTATAGCTATGTAAATAGCTGTGCCATTTCACTAAGAGAATCATCTATATCGTTTGATTGATCTCTGCTATTTGCATAATTTTTTTGGTGATGTGAAAATATAGAGGTATAGTCCCAACACAACAGACAGACATACGAACATCTAAATATATGGTCTGGTGTATCTGAGTCTGGTCACAGCCCTAAGCATGAGATGGATGAATGAGCTGGGGGTTTATATCTATATCAATACCGTTATTTCCTCTTGCTCACAAATTAATTCATCTCCTGCTGTCGGTAATTGATCTGATCATTTTATTGACTTTATCGATCAGTATTGGTTTAAGTAGTGGCTTATCTTTAATTCTAATATCTTTTTATGTACCCTCAAAAGAGGGAATATAAATATAATATAAATAAAAAAGGAAATAAAAATCTTTATATATATAAATATACAGAATATTTTGTATTATTCTATGGTGATAGGTATTCTTGTTCAAATAGTACCCTGATGAGCCTGACACCAACCAGGCGAAACGCGTAGGGATAACTTTGGACATCTCACTTTTTGTAATTCTATATATTTCTTTTCATATTTGGGTGTAGTCTGTCACCGGGTTTTGCTACCTATATACATTTATTTTTTTGTGTAATTTAGCCCAGGTGTTTCATTAGGGTCCCTCCTTAATTAGGTATCCATCCCTATAGGGCCAACCAGGGACACTAGGAGGCACGAGAAACGGGATCGCCCCTATCGGGGCGGCCATTCCGTACTAGGTAGGGCTATTACGTTAGGGTCAATAATAGAGCTATTACCTCCCTAAATAGGCTTTATTAACATCTACTAACCTATAACCAATCCTTGGCTATTATACTACTCTGACCCTAGTTTTCAAATTTATTTTTCCCTTTTTTTGTTTCTATGTTTATTGATTAATTATTATTTAGAGGGATTCATTGACTATTTTATATATAAATAATAAAAGTTATATTTTAGAATAATGGCATTACTGTGAATACATAATCTGTTGACCATATTCTACTATAGAATTCCCTGAACAGGAATTTGTTCAATCTGTGAATACTCCACTATCGTTATGATAAGAATTAAATTAACCCCTTCCTGCCCAGGCCATTTTTTTTTTTTTTGCAAATCTGACATGTGTCACTTTATGTGGTAATAACATGAATACGCTTTGAATTATCCAGGCCGTTCTGAATAATAGTAATAATAGTGGGTGGTCACCTCATGTAATTGGAATATCTATCTTGTGTGCGAAATCATGTGTTATTTCACTGACTGCTCCCAACTAAAAGTTGTTTCTTTTATCCTCAATCGTCACGGTAACAATAAACTATATGATGTATGCTGTTTCTCTGCTATATTTATGTGCAGAATTATTTTGTTGTACTATTATGCAAAATTGAAAAATCACTAATACTGCCCGTAATAAAGCAATACATTCTGTCCCCTCTGGCACAGTGAAGCTGAAATGGCCATAACCTTTTTATAACTGAAATTCGTTCTTTACATATTTCAGTTTTTTTTTTTTTTTCCAGTTTTTTTCCCCCATACATTCACAGCCAAGTTCAAACATTTACTTAACAGGGGCTCAAGCTTACATGAATATTTACAATCAAGATGACGCGTACTATATATTTTTCAGAGGACATACCAGTGAGATTTTTCCTCAACCCAGGATGGTCAAATTTTCCACAGTGGACACCACTGCGTGAGTGGTCCCGGGTAGTGATGATCGAGCACCAAAGTATTCGGGTGTTCGGCCGAGCATGCTCGCTCATCACTAGTCCTGGGGCATCTGCTCCTTGTTAGCTACACCTCTGAGAGGGACACAATACATGATCTTGAATTTCTGAATGTAAACAAGAATATTTCCATTCACAGAATGCAAACAGAATTCGTAAAAACTGAAACTTATATTGGACAGTGGCAGAATTCATTATATAATCATTAAACGAACATCCATGATTAAAGGATCATCCATGGCCTGCATCTCATACTGCAGTTGCAATACCTGACACAACCTGTAGAGCATTGTGGCACTGTTTCTGTGAGCTCTAACAGTTTTGTAAAACTGACACTTGACTGGCAGCCATTTACTGACTACATGTCAGCCTCATTGATGCAATCACTCCTGCCATTGATCAACTGCTGTGGTCATGTTTCAAGGTGACATATCCAGCCACCTGGAAGGGAAGGTGAGGATGATGAGTGGTAGTGCACATACTCTGGTTTAACCCCTCAGTGACCAGCATGTTTTGGGCCTTACTGAGCTAACGTTTTTCTTCCTTTTTTTATCGTTGCCTTCCAAGAGCTATAGCAAAATACATACAGTATATCAAATAAATATAGTTTTTTTTTATGTTTTACTACTTTTGTGCAATAAAACCCCCTTTTTTTTTTAAAGGAATAACATTTTTTTTGCATTGCCGCTTCCCAAGACCCATAACTTCTTTATTTTTCTTTCTATGGAGTTGTGTGAGGGCTTGATTTTTGCGGGATGACTTGTATTGGTATCATTTAGGAGTAAATGAAACTTTTTGATCACTGGTTATAAAGTTTTTTCTGTGGCAACTAAGAATAAAATTGCAATTCTGTCTTTTTTTTTTTTTTGCGGCATACACCATAGGGCAGGGCTCGACAAATCCCAGGCGCCAGGTCGCCATGGCGACCAGGAATTTAGTCCTGGCGCTTGGGTATTTGTCAGCCCGTTTTCAAAGGTGCCCGGGCGACGAGTGCGGAGCTGCCGTTCTGTCCAGAGGCAGCACCATTTGAAACAGCTCCGTCACAGCACACAATAGCAGAGACGCTGGCAGCAGGGAGGGGAGGGACTCGGGAGGAGTGTAATCTGATCCTAGAGTGGAAGCTGCTTCTGCCAGCCCCTCCCCTCCCCGCCCACCAACCAATCAGAGCTGAGGCAAGGCAAGCACTAGCAGCTCTGAGTCACTGACACAAGTACAGGGAGAAGAAAGAATCGAATGAGTCTCAGGTTAAAAGAATCTAAAGATCCGACTTAGTGACTCATTCGATTCTTTGAGTTAAAAGAACAGTCAGTCAGACTCTAGAACAGGTTACACTGAGGCTGTCGGCTGATGCTTTTGCAGCAGTGATAAGATTAAGGGACAGGAGCAGAGATGAGAGAAGTGACAGGACACAGTTTAGATTACAGTTTGAATTAACCCTTTAGGATCAAAATGGCTTCTCAAGGAGATCTATGTTAAAGGCATCCCTTCTTCTGTCTCATTCAGTAGCTATAGAACTAAGGCTACTTTCACACTTGCGGCAGGATGGATCTGGCAGGCTGTTCACCCTGTCAGATCCGTCCTTCCGCTGTTTCGCCGGACCGCAGCTCTGTCCCCATTGACTATAATGGGGGCAGAGCTCTGACGCAGCACGGCAGTGCATGGTAAAAGTACTGCATGTCCAACTTTTTAGTCCGGCGGCCTCTCACCGCGAACTGCCATGCTGCGCCGGAGCTCCACCCCCGTCCCCATCATAGTCAATAGGGTCTGGGGACGGAGCGGCGGTATATGTAACATGGTATACAGCATTATTGGGGGGGCTCTATGGAGAAGTGGGGGGGGGGGCACTATGGGCGCACCTACTAGGGGCTTTATGACGCGGCTCCGCCTGGCTCCTAACATTTTTTAGCTGGCTCCTACATTCCAAGGAAATTTGTCAAGCCCTGCCATAGGGGATAATTTACATGACATTTATGTAGTGCAGGTCATTACGGACACAGCGATACCAAACTTTTTTTTTATTGAAAAGCCGTATTTTTTATGGAAAAAAAGCGTTTTTTTTTACTGGAATTTTTGTAATTTAATAAATATTTTATTTTTTCCTTTTTTTTACCTCTTAATAATCCCACAAGGGGATTTTAAGAGAGAAAATGTTGATTGATTTTAAAATGCAATACACTATCGCTATAGTGCATTGCATTTTAATGCCAGTGCTATACTGATATTGACCAGCAGGCTGCGCCAGAAAGGCACAGCCTGCTGGAAAATACTCAAGGCTGGCTTGGGGCCTATGTCAGACCCCTGCACACATTGGCACCCCGCGATTGCATTGGCGGAGTGCCGATGGGAGACAGAGGGAGTCCGCTCCCTCTGTCAGTGCTTTACATGCGGCGGGTGCCATTGCCAGCGGCATGTAAAGCGGTAAACAGTCCAGATCGGCACCCCTGCCAGTTTCAACTGTTAGAGCAGGAGCGTGTTTCTCATGTGAGAGCCGTGCCCCTATAAAAAAAACAACGGCCCAACCTAAGGCCCCTTAGTGACCGCTGTAAAAAGGCGTATGGGTGGTCACTTGGGGGCCACTTTGGTAACGCCCTTGGGAGTAGCCCCAAGCAAAATTTGTTCGTGGCACAGTGGTTTCACACTCGCTGTTGTGACAAAAAAACTATTTAATTTGCTTCGAGTTATTTCTGGTAGTTTGGAAATGGAAATAGATTGCCTGGAAATAAAGACAGCATAGGGCTATAATAAAACATCAAAATAAAATGAAAAGCGCTGTCATTTATTTTCTGACAAGTACATCTGTCATTTTTATTACTTAAAAATTGCAATTTGCAAATTAACTAAGATGAATAGGCTTCATGGGCATCAAATGAGATCTGCTTCTGCAAGTTCCTCAGTAATGATATCTTGGCCTTACCCTATAAACCTAGATGAGAGAACTTGTTTTTAGCCATAATTCCTCCATTATATGACTGACTCATATAAGGCAATCATTTCTTATACCACTCTCATTTTAATTAGGTAAATGGACAGTTTTGAAAGAGGGAATTTCTCTTGTTATTAGTCTATGTTCTTAAGTTCTGGAACATGTTTAAATGAATGTTTTTAATCACTGCGGAAACCTTTTTCCGGACTAGATAAGAATAACAAACAAGAACACAACATCTATGAATCCTACAGTACGCCTCTGATCCCACTGTTTTCAGTATGTCCAAGCAGTAAACAAATTTGGTAAGTATGGCAAGCGCTAATTATTCCGAATCCATGCTGTTTTGCTGCAACAATAGATACACAAATTGCCTTCGTGGAACATCCTAATGTTAATGCAAATGTTTAGATCATAATGAGGAGGTTGGCAGTAGTGAGTACGGCTGGTGCCAATATTCTCCAGTGTTTGAAGTCATTCCAATATTCTGATTATCCAGAGCCTGCCACAACAAATAGAGGCGAGAGTGATGGAATGGGTCGACAGTTATTAGATAGATTAATGACACATTACTTTTCATGTCCATTTAGTTATATAGGTCATTCATTCATGCTGAAGCTGGGGTAATGAAATTATTTCGGTACTGCAGGCACAGTTCTCACATTACATGTGAGAGTGAGGCCACTGGTACGGAATTCTATTGTAATGGTTAATTGTTCTTTATCCTTTTTCTTCGGATGTTTGTTCTGTTGCTTAGAAAGCTGGTCAGTTGTATGACACTTAGAGGCAGAGAGGCTTCAATATGTTTGCAAAAAAATAAAAATAATAAAATAAAATAAATCCACGTTAAATGTAAATGTCCTCCCATAAATTCCATTTAAAATTCTGTGCTGATTAATTTCTTAAATGGAACCTGTAACATTGAACATGGTGTTTGAGCTGCAAGTAGCATGTTAAAGAGCAGGGGGAGCTGAGTAAAACTTATATTCTATTCATTTATATTCCTGCTCATTCTGGGCTTTGAAGTGAAGAAGACAGTCCTATCAGTGACTGACAGCCTTCCCTCTATGACTGTGTATACAGAGATAGTTGTCAATCACTGATAGGATGTCTCCTTGACTTCAAAGCTCAGAATGAGGAGGATTTTAAATGGATAAACTACAAGTTTTACAGAATCTTTTCCCACAAAACTATATATCAATTCTCTCTACATCTCCTGCTCTATAACATGATATTGTAGGTTACGTTGCATTTTCATGGTGACAGGTTCCCTTTAAAGGGATTGTGCAGCCTGTTTGTACTGATGACCTATCCTCAGGATAGGTCATCAACATCTGATCTGCGGGGGTCTGACACCCAGCACCTCCGCCCATCAGCTTTTTGAAGAGGAGGCGGCGCTCCATGCGATCACTGTTTCCTCTTCATTACACTGCCTATTGTCTCAGAAGCTCTGTGTAACTACAAGTACTTGCTCTATTCACTTGAATGGAGTGAGTACTTGCAATTACGCTGCCACAGCAAGGGAGGCGATGCATAGTGTAATGAAGAAGAAGCAGCGCTTGCATGGAGTGCAACCTCGCAGGGCCGGTGCAAGGATTTTTGCCGCCCTAGGCAAGATAAAAATTGCCCCCCCCTTATCAGATGATCTGCCCATATCATGACATCACATATGTTCCACCCCTTTCTCAGCATTTAAATTAAAAGAACTGCTATGTTTCCCTTAGGGTTAATCAAGCTTCTTGTAGCTGTCTCCCTGACAGCCGCTAGAGGTGCTTCCGTGATTGTCACTGTGAAAATTACAGTGGGAAGACGCGGAACATAGTTTTGAATGCGTGCGCATGCACATTCGCAGCTGAGAGAAGGATCGGGGAGAAGAATTCCCAGTGCCGGCGCTGGAGAAAGGTAAGTGGCTGAAGGGGTTTTAACCCCTTCAGCCCAGTGGGAGGGGGACACGAGGGTGCCCCACTCCTAACAA
Organism: Bufo bufo; assembly: GCF_905171765.1. Lineage (NCBI taxonomy): Eukaryota > Metazoa > Chordata > Amphibia > Anura > Bufonidae > Bufo > Bufo bufo. The sequence continues at coordinate 185,066,585 of NC_053392.1, forward strand.
CTATATAGTGCCAGGAAAATGAGTTTGTTTTCCTGGCACTATAGTGCTCCTTTAACACCAGTACTGCACAGTGTCTTTTCTCTGCAGGAACAGGCTATAGACACCAGTACCACTACATTAAACTGTACTGGTTCTGGGACTATAGTGTCCTTTTAATGTGAGGTAAATTAGTTTCCAATGTAGTATTAATAACTAAACAATTAAATAATAAACATATTGCATTGTCTACTTACCACCAGGACAATAAGATGATCTGGTCTCTGGCTGCAGTCTGGCTCTTGGTCTGGCTCTGGGGACTCCCTTGTCACTCTCTTCTCCCCCTCCCTCCCTTGTCACTCTCTTCTCCCCCCTCCCTTCCTTGTCACTCTCTTCTCCCCCCTTCCTCCCTTGTCACTCTCTTCTCCCCCCTCCCTTGTCACTCTCATCCCCTCCTCCTTTGTCACTCTCATTCCCCCCCTCCCTTGTCACTCTCATTCCCCCCCCACTCCCTTGTCACTCTCATCCCCCCCCCCTTGTCACTCTCTTCTCCCCCCTCCCTCCCTTGTCACTCTCTTCTCCCCCTCCCTTGTCTCTCTCATCCCCCCCTCCTTTGTCACTCTCATTCCCACCTCCCTTGTCACTCTTATTCCCCCCCACCTCTAGTGTAGCGTGGCCGAGCTCTGTTCGGTCCGCGGTACAGGAGCATTTGTTTCCTGTACCCGGCCGGACTGAAAGGAAGTGCACACTAAGTGAGCACTTCCTGTCAGTCCGGCCGGGTACAGGAAACAAAAGCTCCTGTACCGCGGACCGAACAGAGCTCGGCCACGCTACATTAGAGGCGCTTCCCACCTGTCAGTCCCTCTCTTCAGGCTGCGCCAGGCGGTGCACAATCATAGATGCGCCAGCCCGGGCAGTGCGGCAGCTGCCCAGTGCGGGGGAGGGCATGCCGCCATACTTTAAAAAAAACTTGCGGCAGGACTGGCCAGGCCGCCACTTAACCAACGCTTTTTTTTTAACTGCACGGTTCCCCCTGCTAAATTGCGCCCTAGGCGGCTGCCTAGGTCGCCTTACAGGTGACGCCGGCCCTGCAACCTCGTCTTCTAATAGCTGATCCAGCGGGAGCCAGGTGTCAGACTCACATCGATCAGATATTGATGACCTATCCTGAGGATAGGTCATCAATATAAACAGGCTGTACAACCCCATTAATATTTCTTTATAGCATTGGAGCTTTACCTTTCTAATACAGAACTCCTAATCCCTTGCATAGACATAAAGGGGAATTTATGAAACCTTGCTCTCCAAATTTATGTCTTCAAAAAGTAACAAAATCACTGATCATGATTTGATTTGGACATTGGGGGAATATTGGGGGAAAATTGCTAGTATAGGTGCTTGCACCACCTCTGGGTCCTACACCTTTACTTAGAATAAAGCCTGCAACGTGTCAGAGGGCACACCACACATGTACAGCCACCCTCAATTTATTCCTATGGGAGCACCGAAAATAGCTGAGCGGCATTATTACTCCCATGTGTGGGAAGGAGACAGCACACCAGACGAAGAAGGAGAGGGAACAAGGAACAAGACCTGAAAGCTAGGGAAGAAAGAAGGACACCTCCTAGTCAAATCCCTAGTCACAGTCCTGACTGGCAATCAGTATGAACAGACCTCAAAGGTAGGTGAGTTCATACGCAGGAGTACCTAGAGTCCTAACTCACCCTATAAGACCCTGGCGATAGTGACAGGACTGAGACTAGCTGTTCCTCCAGAAAGGAAGGACAAACAGGAGTCTCCCTCAGGCCTATAACAAATGGCAGGGGAAAAACAACACACAGATAAACCAAAACTAAAAATGCAAAAGGGAACGGAAACACTTAACTTTCCAGTAGTTATGGCAGCAACAGGAACTCAGCCGAGAACCAAACACCAGCAGACCACAGATACCACTGAAGCTATAAACCGCACAGCATTGTGGGAGAAGCAACTATAAATAAGTAAAGTTAAATGACCACAATAGCAACACCTGGAAGTTAAGGTTGTGGCCAGTATCAGAAACAACACAGACGCCTATTGATCCACAGGGAAACCTGTCAGATCAAAGCATGCGTTGCCAGTCTCACAGATCTCGGTACGTCCGTGTCTTGGTACGTCCGTGACAGGCATGCTCTGTTATTTTTGGAAGTCCCATTAAAATGAATGGGAAGCACGGCCACCGCTCCAGTCACCTCTATGGGGCTGATGGAAATAGCCAAGTCAGTGCTCCGCTATTTATGGCACTCTTATAGGAATGAATGGATGGTGGTCGCGTATGCACGGTGCACCTTCCGGCCCTTTTCATGCTCCATTGTAAGTATGGGTGTGGATCTGCACCTATCAGACATTGAAGATATGTGTTTGTGGATAGCTCACCACCTTTCTCAGTATGGTCAAGGTGCTCTAGTCAAAGACTGATCGCCCAATCAGTCAGAGTAAAGGGAAAATTTGGATAGTAGGGACTGGCACTCACTATGTGGATCACAACATCAGCTTTTAATGTTTAAAAAATATGACATACAGTCATGTGAAAAAATTAGGACACCCTTTGAAAGCATGTGGTTTTTTGTAACATTTTTAATAAATGGTTATTTCATCTCCGTTTCAACAATACAGAGAGATTAAAGTAATCCAACTAAACAAAGAAAACTGAAGAAAAGTCTTTTCAAGATCTTCTGTAAATGTCATTCTACAAAAATGCCTATTCTAACTGAGGAAAAAGATAGGACACCCTCACATGTACTCCCTCTTAAATTGGCTCAGATCACACACAGGTATATCACACCAGGTGCACATAATTAGTAGATCGTTACTCTGCATGTTGAATGAGGCTTGCCCTATTTAAACCTCAGACATTTAGTTTGGTGTGCTCCTGACTGTTGAAGTGAGAGTGAGCACCATGGTGAGAGCAAAAGAGCTGTCAGAGGACTTCAGAAAAAAGATTGTAGCAGCCTATGAGTCTGGGAAGGGATTTAAAAAGATCTCAAAAGATTTTGAAATCAGCCATTCCACTGTCCGGAAGATAGTCTACAAGTGGAGGGCTTTCAAAACAACTGCCAACATGCCCAGGACTGGTCGCCCCAGCAAGTTCACCCCAAGAGCAGACCGCAAGATGCTAAAAGAGGTCTCCAAAAACCCTAAAGTGTCATCTCGAGAACTACAGCAGGCTCTGGCTACTGTTGATGTAGAAGTACATGCCTCTACAATCAGAACGAGACTGTACAAGTTTAACTTGCATGGGAGGTGTGCAAGGAGGAAACCTTTGCTTTCCAAGAGAAACATCGAGGCCAGACTGACATTTGCCAGAGATAAAGTTGACAAAGACCAGGACTTCTGGAATAATGTTCTTTGGACAGATGAGTCCAAAATTGAATTATTTGGACACAACAGCAGAGGACATGTTTGGCGTAAACCAAACACAGCATTCCAAGAAAAGAACCTCATACCAACTGTGAAGCATGGAGGTGGAAGTGTCATGGTTTGGGGCTGCTTTGCTGCAGCAGGACCTGGTCAGCTCACCATCATAGAATCCACGATGAATTCTACTGTGTATCAGAAGGTGCTTGAAGAACATGTGAGACCATCAGTTAGAAAATTAAAGCTGAAGCGGAACTGGACCATGCAACATGACAATGACCCAAAACATACTAGTAAATCAACCAAAGATTGGCTGAAAAAGAAGAAATGGAGAGTCCTGGAATGGCCAAGTCAAAGTCCAGATTTGAATCCCATTGAGATGCTGTGGGGTGACTTGAAAAGGGCTGTACGTGCAAGAAACCCCTCAAACATCTCACAGCTGAAAAAGTTCTGCATTGAGGAGTGGGGTAAAATTTCCTCAGACCGATGTCGAAGACTGGTAGATGGCTACAAGAACCGTCTCACTGCAGTTATTTCAGCCAAAGGAGGTAACACTCGCTATTAGGGGCAAGGGTGTCCTATCTTTTTCCTCAGTTAGAATAGGCATTTTTGTAGAATGACATTTACAGAAGATCTTGAAAAGTCTTTTCTTCAGTTTTCTTTGTTTAGTCGGATTACTTTAATCTCTCTGTATTGTTGAAACGGAGATGAAATAACCATTTATTAAAAATGTTACAAAAAACCACATGCTTTCAAAGGGTGTCCTAATTTTTTCACATGACTGTATGTCTAAATCAAAGGTGAATACATGGTACATAATACATAAAATATCCCCCTAAAAACTCAATAAAATTTCCACTTGTCTAACGGTCCTAGATGGATGACATGTGCAACTAGTTCAAATTGGAAAGTCCATGATACAATATTTCAATCTGGGACAATGTTCCTTTAAATACCAGCAATCAACGTCCGGACAGTACTGACTTCTTTCGAGTCTGTGATTCAGATCTCGATAACATACAATCCGCCAATTGTGGCGTTCAGTCTTTCCTCACCGTAGTGGATTGTGTGCGGTGGTCACAGGCTGTGGAGAGATATTGCTTACCGGTGTCTGCAGATATCCGGCCCTCTCGTTCACCTGCCTTCCACACCGCGCTGCTGTACTTACTTCCGGCGTCCTCGCACTCTGTTCTAGGTCACGTGTTCCTACAGAGATATCGCGGGACTTCGTTACTTAGTTCCGGTATCTGATGTGCTAGTGCGCATAGCAAGATGGGAGAAATGGAGCGCTCCAAATTTGAAAAGTCAATCAAATGATCTTTCTCATGTCCGGATTAACACTTGCAGCAGGGATTTCCACGCCAGACGCGTTTCGAGGACTTCACTCCTCTTCCTCAGTGGCTGAATCCCTGTTGTACATCACTTCCTTTTATGTCCCCACAAGATCATTATAAAATCTGGACTGGAATGTATTTTGAACACATTGCGGTATCAATGCGATTTGCATGCGTTTTTTTCGTTGTCCATGCGTTTTTTCTTTCCATTGCATCAGGATATTATAATAAGTATAGACAGCGAAAAAAGCAATCTTCAGTTGATCAATTTACACTCTTAAGTTTATAAAATACATCAACTACATAAAATACATAACTCCTGTTAAAATCAACATAAAATATACCCAATATGTTTGAGGGAAGGGTAATTTGGGGTCTTGTTCATTATAAAAAGCAGGATAATAAAACCTCTCTCTTGTTTTACGTTCAAGCTACTTGTAGATTAATATGTTGTAGGTAGATGTGGGGGAGTGGGCCTATCACCAAGGGGGGGTCGCAGCGCCGATAGACGGCCAGACATGCGATCCCCCATTGGATGAGAGGCACACCACCCAAACTCATAAAAAGCCAAAAATCTCCATTTCTGCATTTAAACCCACTGGCAACATGCTTCCAAAATTGTAAATCTGTTTTGTTTCTGCTCTAGACATCCGTTCGATGTGATTCCCACCTCTCCAGTGCTTCTCAATTTTCTCCAGGGCCACAAAAACCAACCCTGTGGGGTCTTGGTTGTGGGCCTCTTTAAAGTGCCTTGAGAGTGAGTGTTGTAAATATCCCTTTTTGATATTCGTAATATGGAAATTGGCAAATGTCGTGCCCATTCACAAGAAAGGTAGTAGGGAGGAATCGAGCAACTATAGACCAGTGAGTCTGACATCAATAGTAGGCAAATTAATGGAAACCCTATTAAAGGATAGGATTGGGAAACATCTAAAATCCCATGGATTGCAAGATGAAAAACAACATGGGTTTACTTCAGGGAGATCATGTCAAACAAATCTTATAGATTTTTTTGACTGGGTGAATAAAATAATAGACGGTGGAGGTGCAGTAGACATCGCATATCTAGATTTTAGTAAGGCTTTTGACACTGTCCCACATAGAAGACTTATCAATAAACTGCAGTCATTGAGCATGGACTCCCATATTGTTGAGTGGATTAGGCAGTGGCTGAGTGACAGACAACAGAGGGTTGTAGTCAATGGAGAACATTCAAAACAAGGTAATGTTACCAGTGGGGTTCCACAGGGATCTGTACTGGGACCGATTTTGTTTAATATCTTCATAAGTGATATTGCAAAAGGCCTCGCTGGTAAGGTTTGTCTTTTTGCTGATGACACAAAGATATGTAACAGGGTTGATGTTCCTGGAGGGAAACGCCAAATGGAAAAGGATTTAGGAAAACTAGAAGAATGGTCAGAACTCTGGAAACTGAAATTTAATGTGGATAAGTGCAAGATAATGCACCTGGGGCGTAAAAACCCAAGGGCAGAATATAGAATATTTGACACAGTCCTGACCTCAGTATCTGAGGAAAGGGATTTAGGAGTAATTATTTCAGAAGACTTAAAGGTGGGAAGACAATGTAATAGAGCAGCACGAAATGCCAGCAGAATGCTTGGATGTATAGGGAGAGGTATAAGCAGTAGAAAGAGTGAAGTGCTTATGCCGCTGTACAGAACACTGGTGAGACCTCACTTGGAGTATTGTGCGCAGTACTGGAGGCCATATCTCCAGAAGGATATAGATACTCTAGAGAGAGTTCAGAGAAGAGCTACTAAACTAGTACATGGATTGCAGGATAAAACTTACCAGGAAAGGTTAAAGGACCTTAATATGTATAGCTTGGAAGAAAGAAGAGACAGAGGGGATATGATAGAAACTTTTAAATACATAAAGGGAATCAACTCGGTAAAGGAAGAGAGCATATTTAAAAGAAGAAAAACTACCACAAGAGGACACAGTTTTAAATTAGAGGGGCAAAGGTTTAAAAGTAATATAAGGAAGTATTACTTTACTGAGAGAGTAGTGGATGCATGGAATAGCCTTCCTGCAGAAGTGGTAGCTGCAAATACAGTGAAGGGGTTTAAGCATGCATGGGATAGGCATAAGGCCATCCTTCATATAAGATAGGGCCGGGGGCTATCCATAGTATTCAGTATATTGGGCAGACTAGATGGGCCAAATGGTTCTTATCTGCCGACACATTCTATGTTTCTATGTTTCTATGTTTCTATGTTCGGATATTCTCACTCTCAAGGCTCTTTTGGTTCGTCCGATGTACTGCCTGGCGCATGGGCACTGGACGAGGTAGATCACACTCACTGTGTTGCACGTTAAGAACTGTTCTATTTCCCATGTAAATGAATTTTGGCTAGAAAGAACCTTTTTTGTATTTCTAGGGATTTTCGTTATTTTACAGCATGTGCATTGTCCACATCTAAAAAAACCTTTTAAATTCATCCATCCTCCCAAGTCTGGGTTTATACTGTGTCTTGTCTTGATGGAAGGGGCCACCTTAATACCCAAATTTGGTGCTTTGGTGTATATAATTAGTGGTTTTGTTGGTATTATCCTACCTAAGGTTTTGTCCTGCAATAAAAGGTGCCAATGACGTTTCACTATCTCCTCAATTTTCTTCCTTTGTATTGTGTAGGGGAGAATTATTCTAAATTGGGAGTCTGTTTCTTTATTTTGTGCTGTTTTGACTGTTAACAGTGTACGTCTTGATAGCTTTCTTACTCTCTCTAATGAGTCCTCTAGTAAATTGCTAGGGTATTGTTTTGCCAAAAATTTGTCTCTTAAACGCATTGCTTCCACTTCAAATTGTGCCCCCTCGGTACAATTTCGTTTCAATCTACGAAATTGTCCGAAGGGCACATTCAAGAGCCAATTAGGTAAATGGCAACTTGAATGTAGGATGAATGCGTTTCTCGAAGAGGGTTTCTGGAAGGTCTTGCACACGTACTTTTCTCCTACTTTCGTAATTGACAAATCCAGGAATTCTATTTCTATATTCTCAGTGCTTCGTATAAAAGTCAAGTTAAGATTATTTATATTTAGTTCGGATATGAACTTATTTAAGCTTTCTTGATCCCCTTTCCAGATTAAAATAATGTCATCTATATAACGTCGCCAGAGCACCAGGTCGCCCCCTCTATGCGAATCTATAAACTCCCGTTCCCATTGTGCAAGAAACAAGTTTGCATAGCTGGGGGCAAACCTGGTGCCCATGGCGGTTCCTCTAATCTGCAGATAAAAACCTCCCTCAAAATAGAAATAGTTGTGTTCTAAAATATGTTGTATTCCCTCTAAAATAAAATCCGCTTGTGATGTCTTCATTTCTTTATTCCTTTCTAATTGGGCTTTAGTGGCCCTCAGGCCAGCTTCGTGGTCTATCACCGTGTAGAGGGACTGGACATCTAGAGTAGTCATAATCCAGTCCTCTCCCACAGTCAATCCTTCCAAAATTTCAATTATTTGGGTAGTATCTCTCAAGTGGGACATCGTGGTTTTTACCATCGGTTGTAGCCACGTGTCTACATATCTTGAGAGATTTGATGTTAAGGAGCCAATGCCTGAAACTATGGGGCGGCCCGGAGGATTCTCCATGTCTTTATGCACCTTTGGATGACTCCCGGTCTTTTATTGCCTTCCAAAGGTGCATAAAGACATGGAGAATCCTCCGGGCCGCCCCATAGTTTCAGGCATTGGCTCCTTAACATCAAATCTCTCAAGATATGTAGACACGTGGCTACAACCGATGGTAAAAACCACGATGTCCCACTTGAGAGATACTACCCAAATAATTGAAATTTTGGAAGGATTGACTGTGGGAGAGGACTGGATTATGACTACTCTAGATGTCCAGTCCCTCTACACGGTGATAGACCACGAAGCTGGCCTGAGGGCCACTAAAGCCCAATTAGAAAGGAATAAAGAAATGAAGACATCACAAGCGGATTTTATTTTAGAGGGAATACAACATATTTTAGAACACAACTATTTCTATTTTGAGGGAGGTTTTTATCTGCAGATTAGAGGAACCGCCATGGGCACCAGGTTTGCCCCCAGCTATGCAAACTTGTTTCTTGCACAATGGGAACGGGAGTTTATAGATTCGCATAGAGGGGGCGACCTGGTGCTCTGGCGACGTTATATAGATGACATTATTTTAATCTGGAAAGGGGATCAAGAAAGCTTAAATAAGTTCATATCCGAACTAAATATAAATAATCTTAACTTGACTTTTATACGAAGCACTGAGAATATAGAAATAGAATTCCTGGATTTGTCAATTACGAAAGTAGGAGAAAAGTACGTGTGCAAGACCTTCCAGAAACCCTCTTCGAGAAACGCATTCATCCTACATTCAAGTTGCCATTTACCTAATTGGCTCTTGAATGTGCCCTTCGGACAATTTCGTAGATTGAAACGAAATTGTACCGAGGGGGCACAATTTGAAGTGGAAGCAATGCATTTAAGAGACAAATTTTTGGCAAAACAATACCCTAGCAATTTACTAGAGGACTCATTAGAGAGAGTAAGAAAGCTATCAAGACGTACACTGTTAACAGTCAAAACAGCACAAAATAAAGAAACAGACTCCCAATTTAGAATAATTCTCCCCTACACAATACAAAGGAAGAAAATTGAGGAGATAGTGAAACGTCATTGGCACCTTTTATTGCAGGACAAAACCTTAGGTAGGATAATACCAACAAAACCACTAATTATATACACCAAAGCACCAAATTTGGGTATTAAGGTGGCCCCTTCCATCAAGACAAGACACAGTATAAACCCAGACTTGGGAGGATGGATGAATTTAAAAGGTTTTTTTAGATGTGGACAATGCACATGCTGTAAAATAACGAAAATCCCTAGAAATACAAAAAAGGTTCTTTCTAGCCAAAATTCATTTACATGGGAAATAGAACAGTTCTTAACGTGCAACACAGTGAGTGTGATCTACCTCGTCCAGTGCCCATGCGCCAGGCAGTACATCGGACGAACCAAAAGAGCCTTGAGAGTGAGAATATCCGAACATAGAAACATAGAAACATAGAAACATAGAATGTGTCGGCAGATAAGAACCATTTGGCCCATCTAGTCTGCCCAATATACTGAATACTATGGATAGCCCCCGGCCCTATCTTATATGAAGGATGGCCTTATGCCTATCCCATGCATGCTTAAACCCCTTCACTGTATTTGCAGCTACCACTTCTGCAGGAAGGCTATTCCATGCATCCACTACTCTCTCAGTAAAGTAATACTTCCTTATATTACTTTTAAACCTTTGCCCCTCTAATTTAAAACTGTGTCCTCTTGTGGTAGTTTTTCTTCTTTTAAATATGCTCTCTTCCTTTACCGAGTTGATTCCCTTTATGTATTTAAAAGTTTCTATCATATCCCCTCTGTCTCTTCTTTCTTCCAAGCTATACATATTAAGGTCCTTTAACCTTTCCTGGTAAGTTTTATCCTGCAATCCATGTACTAGTTTAGTAGCTCTTCTCTGAACTCTCTCTAGAGTATCTATATCCTTCTGGAGATATGGCCTCCAGTACTGCGCACAATACTCCAAGTGAGGTCTCACCAGTGTTCTGTACAGCGGCATAAGCACTTCACTCTTTCTACTGCTTATACCTCTCCCTATACATCCAAGCATTCTGCTGGCATTTCGTGCTGCTCTATTACATTGTCTTCCCACCTTTAAGTCTTCTGAAATAATTACTCCTAAATCCCTTTCCTCAGATACTGAGGTCAGGACTGTGTCAAATATTCTATATTCTGCCCTTGGGTTTTTACGCCCCAGGTGCATTATCTTGCACTTATCCACATTAAATTTCAGTTTCCAGAGTTCTGACCATTCTTCTAGTTTTCCTAAATCCTTTTCCATTTGGCGTTTCCCTCCAGGAACATCAACCCTGTTACATATCTTTGTGTCATCAGCAAAAAGACAAACCTTACCAGCGAGGCCTTTTGCAATATCACTTATGAAGATATTAAACAAAATCGGTCCCAGTACAGATCCCTGTGGAACCCCACTGGTAACATTACCTTGTTTTGAATGTTCTCCATTGACTACAACCCTCTGTTGTCTGTCACTCAGCCACTGCCTAATCCACTCAACAATATGGGAGTCCATGCTCAATGACTGCAGTTTATTGATAAGTCTTCTATGTGGGACAGTGTCAAAAGCCTTACTAAAATCTAGATATGCGATGTCTACTGCACCTCCACCGTCTATTATTTTATTCACCCAGTCAAAAAAATCTATAAGATTTGTTTGACATGATCTCCCTGAAGTAAACCCATGTTGTTTTTCATCTTGCAATCCATGGGATTTTAGATGTTCCCCAATCCTATCCTTTAATAGGGTTTCCATTAATTTGCCTACTATTGATGTCAGACTCACTGGTCTATAGTTGCTCGATTCCTCCCTACTACCTTTCTTGTGAATGGGCACGACATTTGCCAATTTCCATATTACGAATAACAAAAAGGGATATTTACAACACTCACTCTCAAGGCACTTTAAAGAGGCCCACAACCAAGACCCCACAGGGTTGGTTTTTGTGGCCCTGGAGAAAATTGAGAAGCACTGGAGAGGTGGGAATCACATCGAACGGATGTCTAGAGCAGAAACAAAACAGATTTACAATTTTGGAAGCATGTTGCCAGTGGGTTTAAATGCAGAAATGGAGATTTTTGGCTTTTTATGAGTTTGGGTGGTGTGCCTCTCATCCAATGGGGGATCGCATGTCTGGCCGTCTATCGGCGCTGCGACCCCCCCTTGGTGATAGGCCCACTCCCCCACATCTACCTACAACATATTAATCTACAAGTAGCTTGAACGTAAAACAAGAGAGAGGTTTTATTATCCTGCTTTTTATAATGAACAAGACCCCAAATTACCCTTCCCTCAAACATATTGGGTATATTTTATGTTGATTTTAACAGGAGTTATGTATTTTATGTAGTTGATGTATTTTATAAACTTAAGAGTGTAAATTGATCAACTGAAGATTGCTTTTTTCGCTGTCTATACTTATTATAATATCCTGATGCAATGGAAAGAAAAAACGCATGGACAACGAAAAAAACGCATGCAAATCGCATTGATACCGCAATGTGTTCAAAATACATTCCAGTCCAGATTTTATAATGATCTTGTGGGGACATAAAAGGAAGTGATGTACAACAGGGATTCAGCCACTGAGGAAGAGGAGTGAAGTCCTCGAAACGCGTCTGGCGTGGAAATCCCTGCTGCAAGTGTTAATCCGGACATGAGAAAGATCATTTGATTGACTTTTCAAATTTGGAGCGCTCCATTTCTCCCATCTTGCTATGCGCACTAGCACATCAGATACCGGAACTAAGTAACGAAGTCCCGCGATATCTCTGTAGGAACACGTGACCTAGAACAGAGTGCGAGGACGCCGGAAGTAAGTACAGCAGCGCGGTGTGGAAGGCAGGTGAACGAGAGGGCCGGATATCTGCAGACACCGGTAAGCAATATCTCTCCACAGCCTGTGACCACCGCACACAATCCACTCCGGTGAGGAAAGACTGAACGCCACAATTGGCGGATTGTATGTTATCGAGATCTGAATCACAGACTCGAAAGAAGTCAGTACTGTCCGGACGTTGATTGCTGGTATTTAAAGGAACATTGTCCCAGATTGAAATATTGTATCATGGACTTTCCAATTTGAACTAGTTGCACATGTCATCCATCTAGGACCGTTAGACAAGTGGAAATTTTATTGAGTTTTTAGGGGGATATTTTATGTATTATGTACCATGTATTCACCTTTGATTTAGACATATGTCATATTTTTTAAACATTAAAAGCTGATGTTGTGATCCACATAGTGAGTGCCAGTCCCTACTATCCAAACCTATCAGACATTGAGGGCGTATCCTAGTGATATGCACCCAATCCGAAATGGGAATACCCCTTGGGCTTTTTTTCTGGCGGAACGCACCGGAACGGCGTTCCGCCACCTTTTGACATCGCAGCCTGCGATGTATCAGCGGGGAGGGACTGAGAGGAGGAGCTGGGGGCCGTTCACTGTGCTCCGGCCCCGCAGCTCCAGTAGAGACTTATAAAATGTGTAATTAAATGAATAATGATTCATGCTGCCCCCTCAGTAGTATAACTTTCAATATATTGTACTCACAGGGCTACTGTTATCGTAATGCAGGCCGGCCGGGCAGACGAGCGGCAGCGTCACGGACTGACGTCACGTGCCTGCGCCGCCTACTTCATTCATAAAGCAGCGCAGGCACGTGACGTCAGTCAGTGACGCTGCCGCTCGTCTGCCAGGCCGGCCTGCATTACGATAACAGTAGCCCTGTGAGTACAATATATTGAAAGTTATACTACTGAGGGGGCAGCATGAATCATTATTCATTTAATTACACATTTTATAACTGTACTGGAGTGGAAATGGGGGGTCTGTGGATGACACTGTTATGGGGTGGAGGGGGGTCTGTGGATGGCACTGTTATGGGGTGGAGAGGGGTCTGTGGATGGCACTGTTATGGGGTGGGGGGGGTCTGTGGATGGCACTGTTATGGGGTGGGGGGGTCTGTGGATGGCACTGTTATCGGGTGGGGGGGTCTGTGGATGGCACTGTTATGGGGTGGGGGGTCTGTGGATGGCACTGTTATGGTGTGAGGGGGGGGGTCTGTGGATGGCACTGTTATGGGGTGGGGGTCTGTGGATGGCACTGTTATGGGGTGGGGGGGGGGGGTCTGTGGATGGCACTGTTATGGGGTGGGGGGGTCTGTGGATGGCACTGTTATGGGGTGGGGGGGTCTGTGGATGGCACTGTTATAGGATGGGGGGGGGTCTGTGGATGGCACTGTTATAGGATGGGGGATCTGTGGATGCCATCCCCAGATCCTCCACCCCATAACAGTGCCATCCCCAGATCCCCCATTAACAGTGCCATCCCCAGATCCCCCATTAACAGTGCAATCCCCAGATCCCCCATTAACAGTGCCATCCCCATCTGGGGGGTTTCTTTGCTTGGCTGGACTTTTATAGCCCCCCCCAAATTTTACTTGCATCCCTGTTCTCTAAAGGGGCGGTTTTAGGGGGCGGTCCTAGGGGTGGGTATGGGGGGCGGTCCTAGGGGTGGGTACAGGGGGGCGGTCCTAGGGGTGGGTAGGGGGGGCGGTCCTAGGGGCAGGTAGGGGGCGGTCCTAGGGTTGGGTAGGGGCGTGGCCAGGGGGAGGGGGGTGAGTTCCACCACCTTTTCTCTGAGAAAAAAAACCCCTTAAGGACTCGGCCCTATTTCACCTTACGGACTTGGCCATTTTTTGCAAATCTGACCAGTGTCACTTTAAGTGCTGATAACTTTAAAACGCTTTGACTTATCCAGGCCATTCTGAGATTGTTTTTTCGTCACATATTGTACTTCATGACACTGGTAAAATGAAGTAAAAAAATAAATTTTTATTTATAAAAAAATACCAAATTTACCATAAATTTGTAAAAAATTGCAAATTTCCAAGTTTCAATTTCTCTACTTCTATAATACATAGTAATACCTCCAAAAATAGTTATTACTTTACATTCCCCATATGTCTACTTCATGTTTGGATCATTTTGGGAATGATATTTTATTTTTTGGGGATGTTACAAGGCTTAGAAGTTTAGAAGCAAATCTTGACATTTTTCTGAATTTTCAAAAACCAAATTTTTAGGGACCAGTTCAGGTCTAAAGTCACTTTTCATAATAGAAACCACCCAAAAATGACCCCATTCTATAAACTACACCCCTCAAGGTATTCAAAACTGATTTTACAAACCTTGTTAACCTTTTAGGTGTTCCACAACAATTAAGTTACAAAGCAAGGGTTAACAGCCAAACCAAACTCAATATTTATGGCCCTGATTCTGTAGTTTACAGAAACACCCCATATGTGGTTGTAAACTACTGTACGGGCACACGGCAGGGCGCAGAGGGAAAGGAATGCCATACGGTTTTTGGAAGGCAGATTTTGCTGGACTGTTTTTTTTTACGCCATGTCCCATTTGAAGCCCCCCTGATGCAACCCTAGAGTAGAAACTCCATAAAAGTGACCCCATCTAAGAAACTACACCCCTCAAGGTATTCAAAACAGATTTTACAAACGTTGTTAACCCTTCAGGTGTTCCACCAAGAGTTATTGGCAAGTGGAGATGAAATTTCAGAATTAAAATTTTTGGGGAAATTTTCCATTTTAATCCAGGAAAGGATTGCCAAACGGTTTTTGGAAGGCAGATTTTGCTGGACTGTTTTTTTTTGACACCATGTCCCATTTGAAGCCCCCCTGATGCACCCCTAGAGTAGAAACTAAAAAGTGGCCCCATTTTAGAAACTACGGGATAGGGTGGCAGTATTGTTGGTACTAGTTTAGGGTACATATGATTTTTGGTTTCTCTATATTACACTTTTTGTGAGGCAAGATAACAAGAAATAGCTGTTTTGGCACCGTTTTTATTTTTTGTTATTTACAACATTCATCTGACAGGTTAGATCATGTGATATTTTTATAGACCAGGTTGTCACGGATGCGGCGATACCTAATATGTATACTTTTTTTTATTTATGTAAGTTTTACACAATGATTTCATTTTTGAAGCAAAAAAAAATCATGTTTTAGTGTTTCCATATTCTGAGAGCCATATTTTTTCAGTTTTGGGCGATTACCTTAGGTAGGGTATGATTTTTGCGGGATGAGATGACGGTTTTATTGGCACTATTTTGGGGTGCGTGTGACTTTTTGATCGCTTGCTATTACACTTTTTGTGATGTAAGGTGACAAAAAATTGTTTATTTAGCACAGTTTTTATTTTAAATTTTTTACGGTATTCATCTGAGGGGTTAGTTCATGTGATATTTTTATAGAGCCGGTCGATACGGATGCGGCGATACCTAATATGTATTTTTTTTTTTATTTATGTAAGGTTTACACAATGATTTCATTTTTGTAGCAAAAAAAATCATGTTTTAGTGTTTCCATAGTCTGAGAGCCATAATTTTTTCAGTTTTTGGGCGATTACCTTGGGTAGGGTATGATTTTTGCGGGATGAGATGACTGTTTTATTGGCACTATTTTAGGGTGCGTGTGACTTTTTGATCGCTTGCTATTACACTTTTTGTGATGTAAGGTGACAAAAAATGGTTTATTTAACACAGTTTTTATAAAAAAAAAATTACGGTGTTCATCTGAGGGGTTAGGTCATGTGATATTTTTATAGAGCCGGTCGATACGGACGCGGCGATACCTAATATGTATACTATTTTGTGATGTAAGGTGACAAAAAATGGTTTATTTAGCACAGTTTTTTGTCTCCATATTCTAAACCATAGTTTTTTAATTTTTTGGGCGATTGTCTCAGGTAGGGGCTCATTTTTTGCAGGATGAGATGACGGTTAGTTTGGTTCTATTTTGGTGGGCAAACACCTTTTTGATCGCTTGCTGTTGTACTTCTTGTGATGTAAGGAGACAAAAAAATGGTTTATTTAGCACAGTTTTTATTTTTTATTTTTTACGGTGTTCATCTGAGGGGTTAGGTCATGTGATATTTTTATAGAGCCGGTTCCCCTATTTTTTACAATTTTTTTTAAACTTTATTTAGGGAAAATGATGTTTTTGTTTATTTTTACTTGAAACTTTTAATTTTTTGGGGTTCTAATCCTTTACAATGCATTCCAATACTTCTGTATTGGAATGCATTGGCTGTATGAGTAATACTGTGTGTATTACTCATACAGCTTCCGGCCTGTGAGATCCAGGGGGCTGGATCTCACAGGCTCTTCACCGGAAGGCCATCGGGAAGGCCTTCCTGAGGCATCGCGCTGCCTTCCATGCCATCGGGTCCCCCCACAGCCCCATGGGGACCCGATGGCACCGCCGACCTCTGCCGCTGCACCAGGTAAAAGCTGCAAAACGCAGGTCTGAATTGACCGCGCATTTAGCCGTGGTGCCTGCTCAATGATTTGAGCAGGCACCGTGTTCCGATCACCGCCCGCCGGCGGCGGTGATCGGAACTATAGATGACGTACCGGTACGTCATGAGTCCTTAAGGACTTGGGAACCATGCCGTACCGGTACGTCATGGGTCCCTAAGGGGTTAAAGATAAAACTAAAAAAAGGCTCTTTCTCCCAAATATATCCCTACTGTAGTGGGCAGAATACCCACTGTGACAAGTGTGATCACGCGGTCTTCAAAGCTCTCCCTGAGTAGGGCTATGAGAAGAGAAAAACAATACAATCTATGACTGTGGATTGGCACCAAAGGCTAACAATGACCACTGATAGATGGGGATATGACAATAAAAACATAAAAGATTGTTATGTAACTATTCATAGCCTAAACTGTCCCTGCACTTTCCCTACCTAGGGAGCGTAACAAGGACCTGATAAGGACGAGTCTGCTGTCTTCAAAGATATCCCTGGGGGTATCCTACGTATATGGTAACATCATCCTGTACATACAAAGTCAGGAATAGTACAAATGGTCCCACTGGTGTCTTATATCAAAGGGAAATAGCCTGTGCTTCATCATAAATTAGGTGCATCCTTTGGCAGTGCCATAGATTTAATGCTGGTGAAGGGAGATGAGGGACTCATGTGCAGTCGCACACTGTTGCCCTTTTTAGTGTTCATATGGGTCTGTCTACCTGCATGCCAACCACTTACTAGCAACAGTCCAGGTTATTGCATTCACTTGAATGGAACAAAGCTGCAATATTCAGTATTACTACTAAGAAGACGGCATGCAGGTAGATGTTTAAGAGGTTTCAGTTAATGCACAAACACCATAGCCCCTTCCAAGAGCTGATTGGTGGTGGTGCAGAGTAGTGATGAGCGGCAGGGGTCATATTCGAATTTGTGATATTTTGCGAATATTTTGTAGAATATTCGGCGAATATTCACAAATTCGAATATTCCTTATATTCTACATTATTTTACTTGAAAAATCTGCAATGTAATGATCGCGTAATATGCGAATATTACATGATCAATACAGGTGTGGGTCAAAAAGGAATATATAGCACTATAAAATATAGTGGTATATATTTGTTTTTTAGAATATTCTTAATTTTTTTCCATCTGAAATTATGATTCCTCCCTGCTTAAGTTACTTGTCAAGAAACTCAAGCAGGGAGGAATCATAACTTCAGATGGAAAAAAAAGATGAATATTGTAAAAAACTAATATATAGCACTATATTCTAAGCTGAAGAGACATTGGGTGATGCACTGGGGTCCAATGTTTGAATCAAAAACCAATGTTTGTGTGGGATTCCTCTGGGAACTCTGGTTTCCTACCACACTCCAAAGACACTCTGATAGGGAATTTAGATTGTGAGTCCCAATGGGGACACTGCCACGGAATATGTTAGCCCTAAATTGCTACTAAAAGGGGATTAAATTCAAATCTTACTTTTTCTTACTGCATGGTGGACATTTAATTAACCTGCTCAATAAAAGACATGACTGGTACAACTGTTTTGTGTTATTAGATTAGTTACATTCTGTTTGCCTATAATTGTTACTTAGGTGACAATCAGAACACATTTTATTAGTAATAAATGCAGAATTACAGATAATTCTAAAGGGTTCACATTTTCTTGTCACGGTAGATCTTAGATTCAAAGTAATACATTTTACTAAGTAGTAGTAAAGTACAACAAACCAGTTGGTCTAGGATAGAGAAGTGGTTAAAGGAGTGACTCATACAATCATATAAAACTATGTAAACATAATTATGTTTCCATTAACCAGTTCACTTACTAATAATAGAGTGTTTCCTGTTTGGGTCCTACTTCCCTTTCTGACTCCCAGTTATGTTACTGCACACAGAGTTCACTGAGAGTTGCAACACTGCTATGAACATGTCTGAAGTGACTGAGACAGAATCATTCAAGGCATGCTGATGGCAGTGCAGCAGTGAACTCCGGGCATTTGTGTTGCTGAAATTATAAAGCACTTGCTCCAAGCTCTGACATACACCGCCTAAGGGGTGTAAGGATGAGCGAGAGATCGGTGCGTTTAAATGTTACCCCCCTGCTGACTAGATGTAAAAGTAAAATCGGCATCTGGCAGAAGCTACCAATTGGGCAGGTGGAAAGAATTGCCTTAATAAAAATGGTTTTGCTTCCCCGGATTCTGTATATCCTGGTTAGCGGAAGAGGATGGCGGATTATCGGTTCCTTTTTTTCAGGGATACTATCTAGCCTCCCAAGTCCAGTGGATAAAATCAGGGGGAAACAATATAATAGACTATCTGGAACGGGGCTTTAGTGGCCTTAAATATAACATATTCAGTATACTCGAGATGGGATTCATTAAAAATAAAGGGAAAAAATGTCCAATATGCCGAATGGTGGACCTTTCTTGGGGTAAGATAAAAAAAAATACTAGGAATTTCGAATACCCCATACCTTTCACTGCTGTGGTGTAATAGTAACATTTTAGAGTTTCAATTAATTACAGATTTTAAACACTGGGTAAACAATGGTATAATACACTGCTCAAAAAAATAAAGGGAACACAAAAATAACACATCCTAGATCTGAATGAATTAAATATTCTTCTGAAATACTTTGTTCTTTACATAGTTGAATGTGCTGACAACAAAATCACACAAAAATAAAAAAATGGAAATCAAATTTTTCAACCCATGGAGGTCTGGATTTGGGGTCACACTCAAAATTAAAGTGGAAAAACACACTACAGGCTGATCCAACTTTGATGTAATGTCCTTAAAACAAGTCAAAATGAGGCTCAGTAGTGTGTGTGGCCTCCACGTGCCTGTATGACCTCCCTACAACGCCTGTGCATGCTCCTGATGAGGTGGCGGACGGTCTCCTGAGGGATCTCCTCCCAGACCTGGACTAAAGCATCTGCCAACTCCTGGACAGTCTGTGGTGCAACGGGACGTTGGTGGATAGAGCGAGACATGATGTCCCAGATGTGCTCAATTGGATTCAGGTCTGGGGAACGGGCGGGCCAGTCCATAGCATCAATGCCTTCGTCTTGCAGGAACTGCTGACACACTCCAGCCACATGAGGTCTAGCATTGTCTTGCATTAGGAGGAACCCAGGGCCAACCGCACCAGCATATGGTCTCACAAGGGGTCTGAGGATCTCATCTCGGTACCTAATGGCAGTCAAGCTACCTCTGGCGAGCACATGGAGGGCTGTGCGGCCCTCCAAAGAAATGCCACCCCACACCATTACTGACCCAATGCCAAATCGGTCATGCTGGAGGATGTTGCAGGCAGCAGAACGTTCTCCACGGCGTCTCCAGACTCTGTCACGTCTGTCACATGTGCTCAGTGTGAACCTGCTTTCATCTGTGAAGAGCACAGGGTGCCAGTGGCGAATTTGTCAATCTTGGTGTTCTCTGGCAAATGCCAAACGTCCTGCACGGTGTTGGGCTGTAAGCACAACCCCCACCTGTGGACGTCGGGCCCTCATATCACCCTCATGGAATCTGTTTCTGACCGTTTGAGCAGACACATGTACATTTGTGGCCTGCTGGAGGTCATTTTGCAGGGCTCTGGCAGTGCTCCTCCTGTTCCTCCTTGCACAAAGGCGGAGGTAGCGGTCCTGCTGCTGGGTTGTTGCCCTCCTACGGCCTCCTCCACGTCTCCTGATGTACTGGCCTGTCTCCTGGTAGCGCCTCCATGCTCTGGACACTACGCTGACAGACACAGCAAACCTTCTTGCCACAGGTCGCATTGATGTGCCATCCTGGATAAGCTGCACTACCTGAGCCACTTGTGTGGGTTGTAGACTCCGTCTCATACTACCACTAAAGTGAAAGCACCGCCAGCATTCAAAAGTGACCAAAACATCAGCCAGGAAGCATAGGAATTGAGAAGTGGTCTGTTGTCACCACCTGCAGAACCACTCCTTTATTGGGGGTGTTTTGCTAATTGCCTATAATTTCCACCTGTTGTCTATCCCATTTGCGCAACAGCATGTGAAATTGATTGTCACTCAATGTTGCTTCCTAAGTGGACAGTTTGATTTCACAGAAATGTGATTGACTTGGAGTTACATTGTGTTGTTTAAGTGTTCCCTTTATTTTTTTGAGCAGTGTATATATATCACAGTTAGTAAAGAATGGGAGAATAAGAGCACTCACAGAACTATGCCCTGGTAAAAACATAGATTTAATGTGCCAGTACCGTTACTGCTACACAAATATTTTACCACAATAATACACAAATTTTTAGATTTTTGTTACCAACACACGACAACACGGGTGACTATTTCTCAAGTTTATAGGATAATAAGGAAGGGAATGGGGAAAATATTAAAATTGAAAAGTGAGGAAAAGTGGGTAAAGGATATTGAACTAAACACAATTGAATGTGGGAATATATATAAAAATATAAAAAAGACAACGATTTCTAGTAATTTTAGGATTATTTGTTTCAATATTATCCATAGAATATACAGTATCTGCTAATACTGTTAAATAAGATTTATAAGGAACGAGAAACAAAATGTTGGAGATGTAGTGAAGAGTCTGCCAATTACATTCTTATGATATGGACCTGTTCAAGTATGCAATCGTATTGGCGAGGGATTTTTGGAGCTTTAAGTGCAAAGTCTTCAATATCCCTTCCATATAAACTGGAAGTGGCTCTCTTAGGTTGTTTCCCGTCACCAATTAGGGAAAGAGAGAAGAAAAGAATCTGGACAAGAGGCCTCATGGCGGCAAAAGTGATTATAGCAAGAGAATGGGGTTCAAAAAGAGCACCGAACATTAGGCAATGGAAAAATCTTATTGAATTGATTGAGAGGTATGAGGAATACGCGGTACGTCCTAAATGAGTATTATCTGTACCCCGGGGTGGGGGGGAGAGAGACTGGAGCGGCTACTGGCGAAGTTCACTGAGATGACCATGGGGGAGGGGGGAAGAAGGCGGATAAGGATGGATCGACAGAAGATGATCTGAGACAAAAGTAACGCGGCAGCGACTGGGGAGCTGTGAAACTCCCTAAAACAGTGTAGATTATGCATTAGATTTATATGTTTCTGTCTGTTCAATGTGTTATAATTTTTTATATTTATATCTGTAATGTTGGCACTCGGATTCAGCACTGTTAAATTTTATTCAAATTTTGTATTGTAAGAAAAAACCTAATAAACAAATAGAAAAACACAAAAAAAACACATTTTATTAGTAATAAATGCAGAATTCCAGATAATTCTAAAGGGTTCGCATTTTCTTGTCACTGTAGATCTTAGATTCAAAGTAATACAAATCAATAGTAGAATGAGAAGTAGATGACTACTTGGACAAGCAATGATAACCCCAGTAGACGGTGTGATGTCGACCAATCAGCCCTTGTGTAAAAACCAGCAAACTCTTTGGTGGTGCGCAGCAATATGAGAACAAAGATCCAATAGATGCAATGATAAGAGAAAGAAGTTGCGGCACTCACCCAGTTGCGAAAGCAATTTCAGGCTTTATTACTTCATATCGAATCAACAGACAGGCAGGGGAGTGGAGCAAGCCATTCACTGAGGATCGGAGGTGACGGCCATTTCGCGCTGGACTAGCGCTTCGTCAGACCGCTATGACGTCTCTGCGCACCAAACGTGCTACAAATAGGCGTCGCCTCAAACCATCCCCATAGTGACGGCAGGGCGCTCCATACAAACAGAAACAAAGTAAGACCACATCAAAGAGAAGGACACATAAGTAACAGAACATAGTAAAACATGCAGGCAATGATTAAGCCATTACTGATATGACAAATAACAAATAAGACAGACGACCACAAACACGTAGTGGGAATAGAGGGAAAGAATCGGCTAGCGGAATAGACTATAAGAACACCGCCATATCATTCTTATCATTTAAACCAGATGGGCCAGTAGCTGCCGTTTTAATGATCCACCATGCCTCCCGCTGCAGCAAGAGGCGGTGGCGATCACCACCCCGGGGGATGGATCCCACCGCCTCTATGCCCGCAAAAGAGAGGCACCACCAAATAGTTTGCTGGTTTTTACACAAGGGCTGATTGGTCGACATCACACCTCCTACTGGGGTTATCATTGCTTGTCCAAGTAGTGCCGCCGTAATCTACTTCTCATTAGACGTACCTATCTAAGGGGGTGGGGCTACAAATTGAAGAAGTCATATGATTGGTAAAAGAAACTAGGGGTGAGCTGGAGTCCAAACTGAAAACACTTTATTATCAGTAGGTAAAATATTTTGTGATAACATAATTATGTCTATATAGTTTTATGAGTGCACAACTCCTATAATAATAGCACTCCTGGTGGTCTAGGGTAGTGAAAGGGTTTATGGTAATATCCCTGATTTTCCCTCTCTTTCTGTTACAAGATATAGGTGCTAAATGCCTGATTGCTGTGGGCTGTATGGAGCTGATGAAGATAGCCGAGATCTGTACTCAGCTACTCCGTCAGTCCCATACACGTGCCACTCAAACTTCTCCTCGCTGTGGGTGTTCAGTGAGAAGAAGGGGGGATCAGGGACTTTTTTTCTACTAAAGAAGAAGACTTTGACATTGTGGCAAATGTAGAAGCTTTATACTTTACTGAGGTAACCATCATTAATTATCAGTAAGTATCCTGCTGTTCTCGTGCTGTTTGTTCGATACATGGGGTCACATTTATAAAGACTGGCGTTTTAGACGCCAGTTTAATAAGGCCCTGCCCTGCAGGTGGATCCGCTGAATTTATGAAGAGAGCTGGCCTCGCACATATCTTCGGCTTATCCACCGCCGCTTCTAAACACAAGACAGCTTCCTTGCTGTCTTTCATTTAGAGCATTTTCTATGCCTATGCCTTTCCCCGCCCCCGCCACAGCCACTTATTAGACCTTGCGTGAGCAGGAAAAAGTTGCAGATTGCGGCGCAAAGGACCTTTGCGCCGCAATCTTCCCCAGAAATGCACCTAATATAGGCTTATTTCTGTTTAATAAATGACCCCCATAGTGCAGTTTTTTTCGTAGGATGTAGTAGAAAACTATTTAATAGCTAATTTCATCCTGACTAAGAAGTTTATTCAATGTGATATTATTGAAAACAGGTTGGTAATTTTAAAATCTAGAGCAAATAACCTTTATTTTGCATCGATTGATTGTACATTTATAATGTATCTCATGTTTCCCATAAAATCTCCATGCACAAAGAGCATGAAGTAAATTGGCCAAATTCTTTGTTAAGTCTATTAGGGTTATTTATCAAACAGAAATTGTCATGGTCCCTCAGGTGACTAATGTCAGGAGATCAAGGAGATTGGCTGAGCCTCCTTGATTTCTCTTGATTCAGTATTGATAGGGTTAATGACTACTTACCTTGTCTCAGCTGTTGTTCAGTTGTAATCACTTCTACTCTTTATAGTCTGACCCCACCCTTCTGACTATGCGGTAGATAACTTCTTTTGTGTTTGGCAGAGCTGATGTGAGGTCGTCTCTGGTTTTCCTGCTCATCCATCCCTAGTGAAGTTAAGTGTTGCTTTTGTATTTGGTTGTTCCTTTGTGCTTTTTCTTTACTAGGCCTCAGGGAGACGCTAGTTCATTCACCTGGGAAGGAACCGGTAGTCTCTTTCCTTTTCACTCCCTCTAGGGCTTATCAGGGCTCCTATGGTGTTTAGGTTCCAGCATATGTATTTTCCCACCTTTGGAGTCTATACATACTGACAGGAGTCAGGGCCTGTTCTAGGGGTTTCCTAGGAGGTGACCTTTCCCTTCTCCCTAGCATTGAGGCCTAGTTAAAAGTCCTCTCCTCTTCTGTTGTCTTTCTTGTGTCCCTCCTCTCCCCTATATTCATGACATTATATACAGCCAAAAAAAGCCATTTTGTTCAGGTCAGTGCAGCTATGGATCCTTTGCCATCACTGGTCGAACAGCTGCAGGGACTGTCCTTGGAGGTAGCAGACCTCAGCGCGACAGTCTTACAGATTCAGAGACCACAGGCGGCTGGTTCCGATTGTGGGTACCAGGCCTGCCCTGAACCGAAGATGGCTCTCCTGGACAGATTTTCTGGGGGTAGTAGCAATTTCATTAGGTTCAGGTGTAACATCCCAGAGTTAAGTTACTAAACTCTTTTTCCCCGCTACTATTTGTTGGTAACATGTGCCTTGTCATCTAATGTGATTTTACTTAATATTCCTCATATATGTGCATTGAAAAGCCTTGTAAATCATATTTGCTGTAATTTCCATGTACACCAGCAGGTGTCAGCAATGTGTCAGCAGGGCCTTAGTTCAGTTTAGCATATCTAGACTGGAATAGTACATTCCAGTTTAGCTCCCCCCTCTTTGAGCAGAGTGGGCTCTCCCATGTCCTGCCTCATGGGGAGAGAAGGAAGTTCAGTTAGTGTGCCAGCCACCCCGGCTAGGGGAAGGCTGTGCTGGTAGGAACTCCCAGTTCTAGGGATCCCAACCCAGGATCGTGTCTCGGCTGAGACCAAAGATCTTCATTCCCAGTCTGAGCCCTTCAGCCTCAGCTGGTGACAAGCAAGCAGCCACCTCCAGAACTCCAGGAAGAACCATTCCCTGTGAGCTAACTGTGAGTACCATCCAGAGACCAGGAGGAGCCAAATTTCTCCTCAGCTAGTCAGTCCCATACACAGCAGAAGATAGACAAAGCAGAAGATAGATTCCTGCCACATATTACAGAGCCATAAGCAGACGACTAATCCTGCAAGAGAGCTCCAGGCACATGATAGAAGCAGAAGAGATATTGATCCCTGCCATACATTGCCAATACCTGCTGGGACCCAAGAATATTGCTGTATCTCATATGGATTAATGCTGCCTCCAGTAAAGACAAGTTGAATTATATCCCAAGTCTGGATCTCATTCATTACTACCAAGTTACTCAATTACTCCTACTAGCAACACACTCATTTATTGCAAGTGAGCCAGGATCCAGGAGTCCAGCCGTACCAAGGTAGGAGACACCGTTGACACTATACCTACTACTACACAGAGACATTACCCCACTCTGGCATTCCTAACCTGGTGCGTGAGTCACAACACCTTAAAGGGCCCTGAGACTGTAAGTGCGCACGCTGCAATTGGCGTCACGAACAAACACTATAGACTTCTATACCCATATCCGGACCCACTGCATAATTTGGCGTCTGTGTAACCGTACCACGGTCCGGCTCATTGCACAGAGAATTGCGTAAGTTGTACTTTAAGCTGCGTCCATATTCTTCTGGGGATGAGTGTCAACGTGTGGGTATGATCATTTCTTTGCTTAAAGATGATGAACAGTCTGGGGCTTTTTCTCTGCTGACCGGATCACCATCCCTCCAGTCGGTAGATATATTTTTTAGAGCCTTGGGTCTTATTTATGATGACCCGGATTGGATCTCTCAGGCTGAGAAGACCAAGTTACGTGGTTTACAGCAGGGAGAGCGCTCCGCAGAAATCTATTGCGCTGAATTTAGGAGATGGGCTACGGATTTGGAGTGGAATGATCCTGCTCTCTGTTGCCAGTTCTGTCAGGGTCTATCTGAAAGGGTGCAGGACCCGTTGGCCTTTCATGAAAAACCTGAGTCATTGGAAGCAGCTATGTCCCTTGCTGTACGTCTGGATAGACGCCTGAGGGGGAGATCTAAGGGTCATCACTCTCAGGACGTACTGTCAAATAAGGTGGCGACTTCCTTTGACACTTATGGTAAAGAGACACCTGTGGTTACGCCTGGTGAGGAGCCTATGCAGTTGGGGGGAGCTACCCCTGGGATTGCTGGTAAGAGCTCTGGTCATATGAAGGGAGTCTGTTTTTGTTGTGGAAAAAAGGGTCATTTCGTGAATATTTGTCCGTACATTCAGCATCAAGGTGTAAACAAAAGAAAAACTCTTAATCCCCAAATTGCTATTAGTAGTGTGGGTGGGGAGCTTACTTTTGGCATTTACTGGTAGTACCCGATTTCTCCTGCCTGCCGAGGTGGAGCTAGAGTCCAAAACTGTGGAAATCGAGGTATTTATCGACAGTGGGGCAGGGGTTAACCTGATTGATGGACAGTTTGTCCGTATTCAAGAGTTGACTACTAGTGCACTAGAGAAAAGTATTTCTGCCTTTGCAATTGATTCTGCACCTCTTACCCAAAAATGCCTGTCACAGATGGAAAATGACATCTATTTACGAGTGGGTCATTTCCATCAGGAATCTATCTCATGTTATGTGTTGAAGGGTCTGCCTGCTCCGATGGTTTTGGGCTTACCATGGTTAAGCAAACATAACCCGACCATCGACTGGCAAGCAAGACAGATTTTCGATTGGAGTGATTTTTGCATGGACAACTGTCTTAATACTTCTTTCTCTGTGGTCACCACTAAAACTTTACCTGTGTTCATTTCCAAATTTTCTGATGTGTTTTCTGAGAGAGTTAACCAGGAGGTGCCTCCGCGTCGGGAATATGATTGTCCTGTCAATCTCATTCCTGGGGCTAAACTGCCCAAATCTCGGTTGTATAATCTTTCGGAACCCGAAAGAAAGGCTATGCGAGAGTATATTACAGAGAGCTTGGCGAAGGGACATATCAGACGATCCAAATCCCCAGTGGCTGCTGGGTTTTTCTTTGTAAAAAAAAAAAAAGATGGTACTCTTAGGCCATGTCTGGACTTCCGTGAGCTAAACCATATTACCGTCCATGATCCTTACCCCCTTCCTTTAATTCCGGATTTGTTTAATCAGATTGTTGGTGCCAAGGTGTTCTCTAAATTGGATCTGAAGGGGGCATATAATTTGGTTAGGGTCAAGGAGGGGGACGAATGGAAGATGGCTTTTAATACCCCTGAGGGTCATTTTGAGAATCTGGTCATGCCCTTTGGGTTAACCAATGCTCCAGAAGTTTTTCAACACCTTGTCAATGACATCTTTCATCATCTGGTGGGCAGATTTGTTGTTGTATATCTGGATGACATACTAATTTATTCTCCAGACATGGAGACTCATCAGGATCATGTGAGACAGGTGTTACAGATCCTAAGAGAGAATAAATTGTATGCTAAGATGGAAAAATGTGTTTTTGCTGTTCAGGAAGTGCAATTCCTGGGTTTCCTGCTCTCAGCCTCAGGTTTTCACATGGATCCCGAAAAAGTCTGTGCGGTGTTGGACTGGGATCGACCCGAAAATCTAAAACCGCTTATGCGGTTTTTGGGATTCACCAACTACTACCGTAAATTCATCTTGAACTATTCGACAGTGGTTAAACCTTTAACAGGCATGACTAAGAAGGGGGCCGATTTCTCTGTTTGGTTTGAAGCGGCATTACAAGCCTTTTCTGTTGCGAAGGAATGTTTTGCTTCAGCTCCTATTCTGGTGCAACCGGACGTGTTACAGCCATTCATTGTAGAGATTGACGCATCCGAGGTAGGGGTGGGAGCAGTTTTGTCGCAAGGTCCTTCACCTAGTAAATGGCGCCCATGTGCTTTTTTTTCTAAAAAACTCTTGAATGCTGAAAGAAATTATGATGTGGGTAATAGGGAATTGCTGGCCATTTAGTTGGCTTTTTAAGAATGGCGCCATTGGTTGGAAGGAGATATTCATCCTATTACAGTAATCACTGATAACAAAAATCTGGCTTACCTTGAGTCGCCTAAACGACTGAATCCAAGGCAGGCCAGATGTTCGCTGTTTTTCACCAGATTTAACTTCATTGTCACCTACCGCCCTGGAGTTAAGAACATCAAGGCAGATTCTTTGTCGCACAGCTTTCCTGGGGGAGGTGATTCTAAAGATCTTAGTCCTATTTTGTCTGAAGCGGTAGTCATATCTGCCCTATATCCTGATCTTAAGGCTAAGGTGTTGGAGGCCCAAAAGGATGCACCGGACTCTTGTCCTCCAGGGAAATTGTTTGTTCCCTCAGACTTACGTCACAAGGTATTTGAGGAACATCACTGTACTGTCTTGGCTGGATACCCTGGGAGTAGGTCCACTGTTGATCTCATCTCGCACAGATTTTGGTGGCCGGGGTTGCGTGGGTGTGTTGAGGACTATGTGTCAGCCTGTTCTACCTGTGCTTGTGCTAAGGTGACACATACTCGGCCTTCTGGATCTTCCAGACCATGGACGCATTTGTCCATGGACTTTATCACAGATTTACAGAATTCTTCAGGAAAAACCGTGGTGGTAGTTGATCGATTTAGCAAAATGGCACATTTTATAGCTTTGCCTGCTCTAACTAATGCCAAAACTCTTGCACAGGTGTTTGTTGATAACATTGTGAAACTACATGGTGTTCCCTCTGATGTGGTGTCTGATCGGTGGACTCAGTTTGCTTCCAGATTCTGGAAAGTGTTCTGTACTCGACTGGGGGTACAATTGTCCTTTTCTTCGGCTTTTCATCCCCTGTCGAATGGACAGACGGAGCGCACCAATCAGAATCTGGAGACTTAATTGAGATGTTTTGTTTCGGAGAACCAGGAGGAGTGGTCTTCATTCTTGTCATTAGCTGAGTTTGCCATTAATAACTGTAGACAGGAGTCCACTGATAAGTCACCGATTTTTTGGGCATATGGATTCTATCCACAGTTTGGCACATTTTCTGGTTCTCAAACTTCCGGTATTCCCGAGGAGGAAAGATTTTCCTCTTCTTTGTCTTCGATTTGGCGGAAAATTCAAAATAACCTGAAAAAAATGGGCAACAGGTATAAGCGTGTGGCTGATAGGATACCTATGAATGGTCCGAACCTGAGAGTGGGTGATTCTGTGTGGCTATCCACAAGAAACATTAAGCTTAAGGTATCTTCTTGGAAGTTGGGCCCAAGATTTATTGGTCCATATAAGATCACTGCCATTGCTAACCCTGTAGCCTTCTGTTTTGAACTTCCTCAGGCTTTGAAAATGTATAACATTTTGTTATAAGTCTTTGTTAAAGAAATGTGTCGAACCTGTTGAGCCGTCCTCCTTACCTCCCGCTCCTGTCATAGTGAACGGTAATTTAGAATTTCAAATCAGCAGGATTGTGGACTCACGACTTCTCCGCAGATCCATCTAGTATCTCATCCACTGGAAGGGTTACGGGCCAGAGGAGAGGATGTGGGTTCCAGCAGCTGAGGTTAACCTGTATAAGGGGGGGTACTGTCACGGTTAGAGTTGAGCGAACACCTGGATGTTCGGGTTCGAGAAGTTCGGCCGAACTTCCCGGAAATGTTCGGGTTCGGGATCCGAACCCGATCCGAACTTCGTCCCGAACCCGAACCCCATTGAAGTCAATGGGGACCCGAACTTTTGGGCACTAAAAAGGCTGTAAAACAGCCCAGGAAAGAGCTAAAGGGCTGCAAAAGGCAGCAACATGTAGGTAAATCCCCTGCAAACAAATGTGGATAGGGAAATGAATTAAAATAAAAATTAAAAAAATAAAAATGAACCAATATCAATTGGACAGAGGTCCCATAGCAGAGAATCTGGCTTCACGTCAGCAGAGAATCAGTCTCTTCATGCCATAGCAAAGAATCTGGCTTCATGTCAGCAGAGAATCAGTCTCTTCATGCCATAGCCGAGAATCTGGCTTCATGTCAGCGGAGAATCAGTCTTTATGTCATAGCAGAGAATCAGGCTTCACGTCACCCACCACTGGAACAGGCCACTGTCACACATTTAGGCCCCGGCACCCAGACAGAGGAGAGCGGTCCCGTAACAGAGAATCTGGCCTTATGTCAGCGCAGAATCTGTCTTCATGTCATAGCAGAGAATCAAGCTTCACGTCACCCACCACTGGAACAGGCCACTGTCACACATTTAGGCCCCGGCACCCAGACAGAGGAGAGAGGTCCTATAACAGAGAATCTGGCCTTATGTCAGCACAGAATCTGTCTTCATGTCATAGCAGAGAATCAGGCTTCACGTCACCCACCACTGGAATAGGCCACTGTCACACATTTAGGCCCAGGCACCCAGGCAGAGGAGAGAGGTCCCGTAACAGAGAATCTGGCCTTATGTCAGCGCAGAATCTGTATTCATGTCATAGCAGAGAATCAGGCTTCACGTCACCCACCACTGGAACAGGCCACTGTCACACATTTAGGCCCCGGCACCCAGACAGAGGAGAGCGGTCCCGTAACAGAGAATCTGGCCTTATGTCAGCGCAGAATCTGTCTTCATGTCATAGCAGAGAATCAGGCTTCACGTCAGCCACCACTGGAACAGGCCACTGTCACACATTTAGGCCCAGGCACCCAGGCAGAGGAGAGAGGTCCCGTAACAGAGAATCTGGCCTTATGTCAGCGCAGAATCTGTATTCATGTCATAGCAGAGAATCAGGCTTCATGTCACCCACCACTGGAACAGGCCACTGTCACACATTTAGGCCCCGGCACCCAGACAGAGGAGAGAGGTCCTGTAACAGAGAATCTGGCCTTATGTCAGCACAGAGTCTGTCTTCATGTCATAGCAGAGAATCAGGCATCACGTCACCCACCACTGGAACAGGCCACTGTCACACATTTAGGCCCAGGCACCCAGGCAGAGGAGAGAGGTCCCGTAACAGAGAATCTGGCCTTATGTCAGCACAGAATCTGTCTTAATGTCATAGCAGAGAATCAGGCTTCACGTCACCCACCACTGGAACAGGCCACTGTCACACATTTAGGCCCAGGCAGAGGAGAGAGGTCCCGTAACAGAGAATCTGGCCTTATGTCAGCGCAGAATCTGTATTCATGTCATAGCAGAGAATCAGGCTTCACGTCACCCACCACTGGAACAGGCCACTGTCACACATTTAGGCCCAGGCACCCAGGCAGAGGAGAGAGGTCCCGTAACAGAGAATCTGGCCTTATGTCAGCGCAGAATCTGTATTCATGTCATAGCAGAGAATCAGGCTTCACGTCACCCACCACTAGAACAGGCCACTGTCACACATTTAGGCCCCGGCACCCAGACAGAGGAGAGAGGTCCTGTAACAGAGAATCTGGCCTTCTGTCAGCACAGAATCTGTCTTCATGTCATAGCAGAGAATCAGGCATCACGTCACCCACCACTGGAACAGGCCACTGTCACACATTTAGGCCCAGGCACCCAGGCAGAGGAGAGAGGTCCCGTAACAGAGAATCTGGCCTTATGTCAGCGCAGAATCTGTATTCATGTCATAGCAGAGAATCAGGCTTCACGTCACCCACCACTGGAACAGGCCACTGTCACACATTTAGGCCCCGGCACCAAGACAGAGGAGAGAGGTCCCGTAACAGAGAATCTGGCCTTATGTCAGCGCAGAATCTGTATTCATGTCATAGCAGAGAATCAGGCTTCACATCACCCACCACTGGAACAGGCCACTGTCACACATTTAGGCCCCGGCACCCAGACAGAGGAGAGCGGTCCCGTAACAGAGAATCTGGCCTTATGTCAGCGCAGAATCTGTCTTCATGTCATAGCAGAGAATCAGGCTTCACGTCAGCCACCACTGGAACAGGCCACTGTCACAAATTTAGGCCCAGGCACCCAGGCAGAGGAGAGAGGTCCCGTAACAGAGAATCTGGCCTTATGTCAGCGCAGAATCTGTATTCATGTCATAGCAGAGAATCAGGCTTCACGTCACCCACCACTGGAACAGGCCACTGTCACACATTTAGGCCCCGGCACCCAGACAGAGGAGAGAGGTCCCGTAACAGAGAATCTGGCCTTATGTCAGCGCAGAATCTGTATTCATGTCATAGCAGAGAATCAGGCTTCACGTCACCCACCACTGGAACAGGCCACTGTCACACATTTAGGCCCCCGCACCCAGACAGAGGAGAGCGGTCCCGTAACAGAGAATCTGGCCTTATGTCAGCGCAGAATCTGTCTTCATGTCATAGCAGAGAATCAGGCTTCACGTCAGCCACCACTGGAACAGGCCACTGTCACACATTTAGGCCCAGGCACCCAGGCAGAGGAGAGAGGTCCCGTAACAGAGAATCTGGCCTTATGTCAGCGCAGAATCTGTATTCATGTCATAGCAGAGAATCAGGCTTCACGTCACCCACCACTGGAACAGGCCACTGTCACACATTTAGGCCCCGGCACCCAGACAGAGGAGAGGTTCATTCAACTTTGGGTTGCCCCACAATATAAAGGTAAAATGAAATTAAAAATAGTATTGAATGAGGAAGTGCCCTGGAGTAGAATAATATATTGTTAAGGGGAGGTAGTTAATATCTAATCTGCACAAGGGATGGACAGGTCCTGTGGGATCCATGCCTGGTTCATTTTTATGAACGTCAGCTTGTCCACATTGGCTGTAGACAGGCGGCTGCGTTTGTCTGTAATGACGCCCCCTGCCGTGCTGAATACACGTTCAGACAAAACGCTGGCCGCCGGGCAGGCCAGCACCTCCAAGGCATAAAAGGCTAGCTCTGGCCACGTGGACAATTTGGAGACCCAGAAGTTGAATGGGGCCGAACCATCAGTCAGTACGTGGAGGGGTGTGCACAGGTACTGTTCCACCATGTTAGTGAAATGTTGCCTCCTGCTAACACGTTCCGTATCAGGAGGTGGTGCAGTTAGCTGTGGCGTGGTGACAAAACTTTTCCACATCTCTGCCATGCTAACCCTGCCCTCAGAGGAGCTGGCCGTGACACAGCTGCGTTGGCGACCTCTTGCTCCTCCTCTGCCTTCGCCTTGGGCTTCCACTGGTTCCCCTGTGACATTTGGGAATGCTCTCAGTAGCGCGTCTACCAACGTGCGCTTGTACTCGCGCATCTTCCTATCACGCTCCAGTGTAGGAAGTAAGGTGGGCACATTGTCTTTGTACCGGGGATCCAGCAGGGTGGCAACCCAGTAGTCTGCACACGTTAAAATCTGGGCAACTCTACTGTCGTTGCGCAGGCACTGCAGCATGTAGTCGCTCATGTGTGCCAGGCTGCCCAGAGGTAAGGACAAGCTGTCCTCTGTGGGAGGCGTATCGTCATCGTCCTGTGTTTCCCCCCAGCCACGCACCATTGATGGGCCCGAGCTGCTTTGGGTGCCACCCCGCTGTGAACATGCTTCATCCTCATCCTCCTCCACCTCCTCCTCATCCTCGTCCTCCTCGTCCTCCAGTAGTGGGCCCTGTCTGGCCACATTTGTACCTGGCCTCTGGTGTTGCAAAAAACCTCCCTCTGAGTCACTTTGAAGAGACTGGCCTGAAAGTGCTAAAAATGACCCCTCTTCCTCCTCTTCCTCCTGGGCCACCTCCCCACCTCCTCTTCCATCATCGCCCTAAGTGTTTTCTCAAAGAGACATAGAAGTGGTATTGTAACGCTGATATTGGCGTCATCGCCACTGGCCATGTTGGTGGAGTACTCAAAACAGCGCAACAGGGCACACAGGTCTCGCATGGAGGCCCAGTCATTGGTGGTGAAGTGGGTCTGATCCGCAGTGCGACTGACCCGTGCGTGCTGCAGCTGAAACTCCACTATGGCCTGCTGCTGCTCGCACAGTCTGTCCAGCATATGCAAGGTGGAGTTCCACCTGGTGGGCACGTCGCATATGAGGCGGTGAGCGGGAAGGCCGAAGTTACGCTGTAGCGCAGACAGGCGAGCAGCGGCAGGGTGTGAACGCCGGAAGCGCGAACAGACGGCCCGCACTTTATGCAGCAGCTCTGACATGTCGGGGTAGTTGCGAATGAACTTCTGCACCACCAAATTTAGCACATGCGCCAGGCAAGGGATGTGCGTCAAACCCAGAGCTGCAACGAGATTTCGCCCATTATCGCACACCACCGGCAGCAACCACTCGTCGGTCTGTTGTTCTATACCCCGCCACAACTCCTGTGCGGTGTGGGGCCTGTCCCCCAAACATATGAGTTTCAGAATGGCCTGCTGACGTTTACCCCGTGCTGTGCTGAAGTTGGTGGTGAAGGTGTGTGGCTGACTGGATGAGCAGGTGGAAGAAGAGGAGGAGGAAGCTGAGTAGGAGGAGGAGGAGACAGGAGGCAAAGAATGTTGCCCTGCGATCCTTGGCGGCGGAAGGACGTGCGCCAAATAGCTCTCTGCCTGGGGCCCAGCCGCCACTACATTTACCCAGTGTGCAGTTAGGGAGATATAGCGTCCCTGGCCGTGCTTACTGGTCCACGTATCTGTGGTTAGGTGGACCTTGCCACAGATGGCGTTGCGCAGTGCACACTTGATTTTATCGGACACTTGTTTGTGCAGGGAAGGCACGGCTCTCTTAGAGAAGTAGTGGCGGCTGGGAACAACATACTGTGGGACAGCAAGTGACATGAGCTGTTTGAAGCTGTGTGTGTCCACCAGCCTAAATGACAGCATTTCATAGGCCAGTAGTTTAGAAATGCTGGCATTCAGGGCCAGGGATCGAGGGTGGCTAGGTGGGAATTTACGCTTTCTCTCAAATGTTTGTGAGATGGAGAGCTGAACGCTGCCGTGTGACATGGTTGAGATGCTTGGTGATGCAGGTGGTGGTGTTGGTGGTACATCCCATGTTTGCTGGGCGGCAGGTGCCAACGTTCCTCCAGAGGCAGAGGAAGAGGCCGAGGCGGCGGCAGCAGCAGCAGAAGAGGCCGAGGCGGCGGCAGCAGCAGAAGAGGCCGAGGCGGCAGCAGCAGAAGAGGTAGCAGGGGGAGCCTGAGTGACTTCCTTGTTTTTAAGGTGTTTACTCCACTGCAGTTCATGCTTTGCATGCAGGTGCCTGGTCATGCAGGTTGTGCTAAGGTTCAGAACGTTAATGCCTCGCTTCAGGCTCTGATGGCACAGCGTGCAAACCACTCGGGTCTTGTCGTCAGCACATTGTTTGAAGAAGTGCCATGCCAGGGAACTCCTTGAAGCTGCCTTTGGGGTGCTCGGTCCCAGATGGCGGCGGTCAGTAGCAGGCGGAGTCTCTTGGTGGCAGGTGTTCTGATTTTGCCCACTGCTCCCTCTTTTGCTACGCTGTTGGCTCGGTCTCACCACTGCCTCTTCCTCCGAACTCTGAAAGTCAGTGGCACGACCTTCATTCCATGTGGGGTCTAGGACCTCATCGTCCCCTGCATTGTCTTCCACCCAGTCTTGACCCCTGACCTCCTGTTCAGTCTGCACACTGCAGAAAGACGCAGCAGTTGGCACCTGTGTTTCGTCATCATCAGAGACGTGCTGAGGTGGTATTCCCATGTCCTCATCATCAGGAAACATAAGTGGTTGTGCGTTAGTGCATTCTATCTCTTCCACCCCTGGGGAAGGGCTAGGTGGATGCCCTTGGAAAACCGTGGCAGCAGAGTCTTCAAACAGCATAAGAGACTGCTGCATAACTTGAGGCTCAGACAGTTTCCCTGATATGCATGAGGGTGATGTGACAGACTGATGGGCTTGGTTTTCATGCGCCATCTGTGCGCTTTCTGCAGAAGACTGGGTGGGAGATAATGTGAACGTGCTGGATGCACTGTCGGCCACCCAATTGACTAATGCCTGTACCTGCTCAGGCCTTACCATCCTTAGAACGGCATTGGGCCCCACCAAATATCCCTGTAAATTCTGGCGGCTACTGGGACCTGAGGTAGTTGGTTCACTAGGACGTGTGGCTGTGGCAGAACGGCCACGTCCTCTCCCAGCACCAGAGGGTCCACTAACACCACCACGACCATGTCCACGTCCGCGTCCCTTATTAGATGTTTTCCTCATTGTTCCCGTTCACCACAATTTTGAGAATGGCAAATTTGGGAATGCTTTTTCAACCCAGAACAAAAAGTCTGCTTTGACGGTCACTACAAATAACTTGACCAGCTAAAACTGTGCAGATTTGGTTGAATAGAGATGTGAGACCTGTTTTTTTTTGCGCTGTGTGACAGTTATAGCTTTAATCACAGAATGACACTTCTATCAGCACGCTAGCGTGTGTCTTAGGTTTTTCTGAATGATACTATCAATAACTTTAATGGAAGATTTTCTTTTTGGGATAGATTTCAAGTAGGCCTGAAATACCACAAACTAGTTATTTTCAGAATGGCAAATTTGGGAATGCTTTTTCAACCCAGAACAAAAAGTCTGCTTTGACGGTCACTACAAATAACTTGACCAGCTAAAACTGTGCAGATTTGGTTGAATAGAGATGTGAGACCTGTTTTTTTTTGCGCTGTGTGACAGTTATAGCTTTAATCACAGAATGACACTTCTATCAGCACGCTAGCGTGTGTCTTAGGTTTTTCTGAATGATACTATCAATAACTTTAATGGAAGATTTTCTTTTTGGGATAAATTTCAAGTAGGAATGAAATACCACAAACTAGTTATTTTCAGAATGGCAAATTTGGGAATGCTTTTTCAACCCAGAACAAAAAGTCTGCTTTGACGGTCACTACAAATAACTTGACTAGCTAAAACTGTGCAGATTTGGTTGAATAGAGATGTGAGACCTGTTATTTTTTGCGCTGTGTGACAGTTATAGCTTTAATCACAGAATGACACTTCTATCAGCACGCTAGCGTGTGTCTTAGGTTTTTCTGAATGATACTATCAATAACTTTACTGGAAGATTTTCTTTTTGGGATAGATTTCAAGTAGGCCTGAAATACCACAAACTAGTTATTTTCAGAATGGCAAATTTGGGAATGCTTTTTCAACCCAGAACAAAAAGTCTGCTTTGACGGTCACTACAAATAACTTGACCAGCTAAAACTGTGCAGATTTGGTTGAATAGAGATGTGAGACCTGTTTTTTTTTGCGCTGTGTGACAGTTATAGCTTTAATCACAGAATGACACTTCTATCAGCACGCTAGCGTGTGTCTTAGGTTTTTCTGAATGATACTATCAATAACTTCAATGTAAGATTTTCTTTTTGGGATAGATTTCAAGTAGGCCTGAAATACCACAAACTAGTTATTTTCAGAATGGCAAATTTGGGAATGCTTTTTCAACCCAGAACAAAAAGTCTGCTTTGACGGTCACTACAAATAACTTGACCAGCTAAAACTGTGCAGATTTGGTTGAATAGAAATGTCAGGTCTATTTTTTAGGCGCT
The DNA here is from genome assembly GCF_905171765.1 of Bufo bufo. Classification (NCBI taxonomy): domain Eukaryota; kingdom Metazoa; phylum Chordata; class Amphibia; order Anura; family Bufonidae; genus Bufo; species Bufo bufo. The sequence continues at coordinate 185,104,218 of NC_053392.1, forward strand.
GGGTGACAGGCTCAACTTGCCCCTGATGTAATATATGGCCAAAAAATAACCAGACTGTTGATGGTTAAATGCACTTCGGTGACACAGGCTCAGCCTGCAGCTGATGTAGTATATGGCCAAAAAATAATCAGACTGTTGATGGTTAAATGCACTTGGGTGAAACAGGCTCAGCCTGCAGCTTATGTAGTATATGGCCAAAAAATAACCAGACTGTTGATGGTTAAATGCACTTCGGTGACACAGGCTCAGCCTGCAGCTGATGTAGGATATAGCACAAAATAACCACACTATCGATGGTTAAATACACTTGGTGATAGCTCGTGCTGGCTCACCACAAGTCACAAAATGGCCGCCGATCACCCCAGAAAAAAAGTGATCTAAAAACGCTCTGGGCAGCCTCAAAAAAGTGAGCAAGTCAATAATAGCACTTCAATGATCCACAGCTGCAGATCGATCACAGAATGAAGTCTTTTGGAGGAGTTAATCTGCCTAATCTCGCCCTAACGTCGCAGCTGCAACCTCTCCCTATACTGATCATAGCAGAGTGACGTGCGGCGCTACGTGACTCCAGCTTAAATAGAGGCTGGGTCACATGGTGCACTGGCCAATCACAGCCATGCCAATAGTAGGCAAGGCTGTGATGGCCTCTTGGGGCAAGTAGTATGACGCTTGTTGATTGGCTGCTTTGCAGCCTTTCAAAAAGCGCCAAGAAAGCGCCGAACACCGAACCCGGACTTTTACGAAAATGTTCGGGTTCGGGTCCGTGTCACGGACACCCCAAAATTCGGTACGAACCCGAACTATACAGTTCGGGTTCGCTCATCCCTAGTAACGGTCCCTCAGCTGACTAATGTCAGGAGATCAAGGAGATTGGCTGAGCGTGGAGGAATCTAACAGCCTCCTTGATTTCTCTTGATTCAGTATTGATAGGGTTAATGACCACTAGGGTTGAGCGAACCCGAACTGAAAAGTTCAGGTTCGTACCGAACTTTAGGATTTTTGGACCCCGGACCCGAACCCGAACTTTTCAGTAAAAGTTTGGGTTCGGTGTTCGGCGAGTTAATGGCGCTTTTTGCCCTTAGAAGCCATCACAGCCATGCCTACTAATGGCATGGCTGTGATTGGCCAGTGCAGCATGTGACCCAGCCTCTATATTAGCTGGAGCCACGTAGCGCTGCATGTCACTCTGCTCTGATTAGTGTAGGGATAGGATTCTGCTGCTGTGAGGAAGAGAATAGGACAGAATCATTAATTTGAAGTGCTTGTTAACGCAGCGATCTACCTAGATTTAGTTTTGTGGGTGCAGTGCACAATCTTTTTACCCTGCCCTGAGCCCAGTTACCCAGAAAAAGAACTTTTTTCCATCTGTTAGGTGGGCGGCCGCGGCAGCCATTTTATGCAAGTTCTGTGCACCAGCACAGCATATATGAATTTGTGACAGTCAAAAAGAAGCTTGAAATACTGCAATTATATTCTGGGTTTAAAAAAAATCACCCATTTTTGGCAAGACCCTACATCTGTGGCCTTTGCAGCATTTGTCTGTGTGCAATTTAAGCTTGAAATACAGCAATAATTTTCAGGGTTTTAAAAAAACACCCTTTTTGGGCAAAATACAAAATTTTACAGCCCTTGCTGCATCTGTCAGTGTGAAATACAAGCGTTATATACTGCTGTCATATTCTGTTATAAAAAAAAAGACCTATTTAGGGAAAAATCAAAATTTTGCAGCGTTTGCTACATCTGTCATTGTTAAATACAAGCTTGAAATACAGCAATAAATTTCTGGGTTTAAAAAAGTACCCCTTTTTGGCAATACCCTCCATCTGGGGCCTATTCAGCATTAGTCAGTGTGAAATTTAAGCTTGAAATACTGCAATCATTTTCTTGGTTTTAAAAAACACCCTTTTTGGCCAATTGACAAAATTTTACAGCCCTTGCTGCATCTGTCAGTGTGAAATATAAGCGTTAGATACTGCTGTCAAATTCTGTTATTAAAAAAAACACCCATTTTGGGAAAAATACTAAATTTGCGGCCTTAGCTTCATGTGTCAGTGTGAGATAAAAGCTTGAAATACTGCAATAATATTCTGGGTTTAAAAAAAAAAACATTTTTGGCAATACCCTATATATGGGGCCAGAGCCGGTGCAAGGATTTTTGTCAACACAAGCGAATCTACATTTTGGCCCCCCCCCCCCCCATCATTTCACATTTCTGCCCCTCATGATTCATGTCCATTTCTTGCCCCCCCCATCATTTCACATTTCTGCCCCTCATGAATTATATCCATTTCTTGCCCCCCCCATCATTTCACATTTCTGCCCCTCATGATTCATATCCATTTCTTGCCCCCACCAACATTTCACATTTCTGCCCCTCATGATTCATATCCATTTCTTGCCCCCCCCCCCTTCCCATCATTTCACATTTCTGCCCCTCATGATTCATGTACACAGGCTCAGGTGGGTAAATGTAAGTTAGCAAGTTAATTGTTTTCCGCCCCGGCGCCGCCCCCCCTTCTCTGCGCCCTCAAGCAGCCGCTTGGGCTGCCTTATAATAGAGCCTATGCTGCATTTGTTAGTGTGACATACAAGCTAGAAATACTGCAATAATATTCTGGGTTTAAAAAAACACCCATTTTGGGCAAAATACAAAATTTGCAGCCTTTGCTGCATCTGTCAGTGTGAATTACACGAGTTAGATACTGGTATTCTATTCTGTTATAAAAAAAACAAAAAAACATTTTGGGCCAAATACTAAATTTGCGGCATTGGCTGCATCTGTTAGTGTGAGATACAAGCTTGAAATACTTCAATAGTTTTCTGGGTTTAAAAAAACACCCATTTTAGGCAATACCCTATATCTGGTGCCTTTGCAGCATTTGTCAGTGTGAAAGACAAGCTTGAAATACTTCAATAATTTTCTGGGTTTAAAAAAAACTAAACATTTTTGGCAATACCCTATATCTGGGGCCTCTGCTGCATTTGTTAGTGTCACATACAAGCTAGAAATACTGCAATAATATTCTGGGTTTAAAAAAACACCCATTTTGGGCCAACTACAAAATTTGCAGCCTTGGCTGCATCTGTCAGTGTTAAATACATGCGTTAGATACTGGTGTTCTATTCTGTTATTAAAAAAACACCTATTTTGGGCAAGATCCCAAATTTGCGGAGAATGAGGAGAGCGAATAAGGGACGTGGCCCCGGTCGTGGTGCTTCTGGTGGAGCTCCTGTTGCAGGGAGAGGACGTGGTCGATCTGTGCCAGCTACACGCAGAAGTGAAACACCTTCCTCAGGTGCGAGTAGGTGACAGAACCTGCAGCGGTATTTGGTCGGGCCTAATGCGGCTCTATAAATGGTGAGTACAGGCGATAGTAGATTGGGTTGCTGACAGTGCCTCCAGTTCCTTCACATTGACTCCCACCCAGTCTCCTGCTGAAAGATCAGAGTTAGCACCTGCAGCCGATGTCCATCAGTCTCTTCACCTCACCCCCTTACAAATCAGCCAAGCATTCTGAGCCCCAAGTCATGCAGCAGTCTCTTCTGCTTTTTGATGACTCTGCTAGCAGGTTTTCCCAGGGCCATCCATATAGCCCTGCCCCAGAAGTGGAAGAGATTGAGTGCTCCGATGCCCAACTACTTATGTTTCGAAAGTGTGCAGACCGACAAGGAGGGCAGGGGTGAAGACTAGGTGGAAGATGATGTGGAGGACGATGAGGTCCTCGACCCCACATGGAATCAAGGTCATGCGAGTTACCTGTGTAGTTCGGAGCCACCAACACAGCAGAAGAGGGAGCAGGGTGCAAAAGTGGAGCGGCCGTCCCCTAGACAGTACGCCTGCTACTGCCCAATGCAGCAAGGGACCGAGCACACCAAAGCCAGCTCCAAGGCGTTTCCTGGCGTGGCAGTTCTTCAGACAATGTGCTGACGACAAGATACAAGTGGTTTGCACGCTGTGCAATTAGAGCCTGAAGCGAGGCATAAACGTTCTCAACCTAAGCACAACCTGCATGACCAGGCATCTAAGTGCAAAGCACGAGCTGCAGTGGAGTAGACACCTCAAAAACAAAGAAAGGTCTCTGGCTCCTCCTACTTCCTCTTCTGCTGCAGTCTCGGCCTCTTCATCCAACTCTGGAGTGACAGTGCTACCTGCCACCTGACAACTAGAGGATCTGCCAGAAACACCACCACCTGGGTCACCAAGCATCTCCACAATGTCCCACGGAAGCATTCAGCTCTCCATCTCCCAAACACTGGAGCAGAAGAGGTAGTACCCCCCCTACCCACCCGCGTCCCACAATACGTTGGCCCAGCCGCCACTACTTTTCCAGGTGAGCAACCTGCACAACCAAGTGGGGGACAAAATCAGGTGTGCACTGCGCAACACCATCTGTGGCATGGTCCACCTAACTACGGATACGTGGACCAGTAAGCACGGTCAGGGACATTATATCTCCCTAACAGCACACTCAGTAAATTCAGTGGCAGCTGAGCCTGAGGCGGATAGCAGTTTGGCGCATGTCCTTCCACCACCGAGGATTGCAGGGCGCTTCTCTTTGCCTCCTGTTGCTTCCTCCTCCTACTCTGCTTCCTCATTCTCTACCAGCTCCTCATCCGGTCAGCGTAACACCTTCACCACCAACTTCATCACAGCCAGGGGTAAACGACAGTGGGCAGTTTTAAAACTTATCTGTTTGGGGGACAAACCCCACACCGCGCAGGAGCTGCGGACGGGCCTTGAACAACAGACCGATGAGTGGTTGGTGCCAGTGAGCCTCAAGCCCGGCCTGGTGGTGTGTGATAATAGGCGAAATCTTGTAGCAGCTCTGGGACTAACCAGTTTGACGCACATCCCTTGCCTGGCGTATGTGCTGAATTTGGTGGTGCAGAGGTTCCTTAAAAATTACCCCAATATGTCAGAGCTGCTGCAGAATGTGTGGGCCCTCTGTGCGTGCTTTCGACGTTCTCACCCTGCTGCTTGCCTGTCAGCGCTGCAGCATAACTTCGGCCTTCCCGCTCACCGCCTCATATGCCACGTGCCCACAAGGTGAAACTCCACCTTGCACCAGCTGGCCAGACTGTGCGAGCAGCAGCAGGCCATAGTGGAGTTTCAGCTGCAGCACGCACGGGTGAGTCGCTCTGCGGAACAGCACCACTTCACCACCAAAGACTGGGCCTCCATGTGAGACCTGTGTTCCTTGTTGCGCTGTTTCGAGTACTCCACCAACATGGCCAGTGCCGATAACGCCATTCTCAGCGTTACTATCCCATTCTATGCCTCCTTGAAAAAACGCTCCTGGCGATGATGGAAGAGGATGTGGCACAGGAGGAGGAGGAGGAAGAGGGATCATTTCATAGGGTTCCCGGCCATTCATTCGCAAGTGGCTCAGAGGGTGGGTTCCTGCACTCACAAACGCCAGGTCCACAATTGTCCAGCCAGGGCACAGTTCTGGTGGATGATGAGGTGGAGGATGAGGAGGAGGAGATGGAGGAGGAGGAACCGTGTTCACAGCAGGGTGGCACCCAAACTAGCTCATGGCCATCACTGGTGCGTGGATGTGGGGATACAGGGGACACAGATGATACACC